>NW_028277108.1:0-654466 GCF_059951505.1 Python bivittatus
TGTTCCTCTGCATAGAAAGGGGGTGCGATTATAAGCGTCCAGTTGGATTTGGGCCCTGACTTCAAGGAGGACGAACCCTAACCCTAACCCTAATTTAGGAAACCTGCCTGGGAATAGGGTTTTCCCATGCATTGTGCCCACGATCCAAAATAAGTCAGAAAGTTTAGCTTCCCATGATCCTTTGCACAGAAGGCGGTGCGAATATAAGCATCCAGTTGGATGTGGGCCCTGACTTCAAGGAGGCCGAACCCTAACCCTAACCCTAATTTAGGACACCTGCCTGGGAATAGGGTTTTCCCATGCATTGTGCCCACGATCCAAAATAAGTCAGAAAGTTTAGCTTCCCATGTTCCTCTGCATAGAAAGGGGGTGCGATTATAAGCGTCCAGTTGGATTTGGGCCCTGACTTCAAGGAGGCCGAACCCTAACCCTAACCCTAATTTAGGAAACCTGCCTGGGAATAGGGTTTTCCCATGCATTGTGCCCACGATCCAAAATAAGTCAGAAAGTTTAGCTTCCCATGTTCCTCTGCATAGAAAGGGGGTGCGATTATAAGCGTCCAGTTGGATTTGGGCCCTGACTTCAAGGAGGCCGAACCCTAACCCTAACCCTAATTTAGGAAACCTGCCTGGGAATAGGGTTTTCCCATGCATTGTGCCCACGATCCAAAATAAGTCAGAAAGTTTAGCTTCCCATGTTCCTCTGCATAGAAAGGGGGTGCGATTATAAGCGTCCAGTTGGATTTGGGCCCTGACTTCAAGGAGGCCGAACCCTAACCCTAACCCTAATTTAGGAAACCTGCCTGGGAATAGGGTTTTCCCATGCATTGTGCCCACGATCCAAAATAAGTCAGAAAGTTTAGCTTCCCATGTTCCTCTGCATAGAAAGGGGGTGCGATTATAAGCGTCCAGTTGGATTTGGGCCCTGACTTCAAGGAGGCCGAACCCTAACCCTAACCCTAATTTAGGAAACCTGCCTGGGAATAGGGTTTTCCCATGCATTGTGCCCACGATCCAAAATAAGTCAGAAAGTTTAGCTTCCCATGTTCCTCTGCATAGAAAGGGGGTGCGATTATAAGCGTCCAGTTGGATTTGGGCCCTGACTTCAAGGAGGCCGAACCCTAACCCTAACCCTAATTTAGGAAACCTGCCTGGGAATAGGGTTTTCCCATGCATTGTGCCCACGATCCAAAATAAGTCAGAAAGTTTAGCTTCCCATGTTCCTCTGCATAGAAAGGGGGTGCGATTATAAGCGTCCAGTTGGATTTGGGCCCTGACTTCAAGGAGGCCGAACCCTAACCCTAACCCTAATTTAGGAAACCTGCCTGGGAATAGGGTTTTCCCATGCATTGTGCCCACGATCCAAAATAAGTCAGAAAGTTTAGCTTCCCATGTTCCTCTGCATAGAAAGGGGTGCGATTATAAGCGTCCAGTTGGATTTGGGCCCTGACTTCAAGGAGGCCGAACCCTAACCCTAACCCTAATTTAGGAAACCTGCCTGGGAATAGGGTTTTCCCATGCATTGTGCCCACGATCCAAAATAAGTCAGAAAGTTTAGCTTCCCATGTTCCTCTGCATAGAAAGGGGGTGCGATTATAAGCGTCCAGTTGGATTTGGGCCCTGACTTCAAGGAGGCCGAACCCTAACCCTAACCCTAATTTAGGAAACCTGCCTGGGAATAGGGTTTTCCCATGCATTGTGCCCACGATCCAAAATAAGTCAGAAAGTTTAGCTTCCCATGTTCCTCTGCATAGAAAGGGGGTGCGATTATAAGCGTCCAGTTGGATTTGGGCCCTGACTTCAAGGAGGCCGAACCCTAACCCTAACCCTAATTTAGGAAACCTGCCTGGGAATAGGGTTTTCCCATGCATTGTGCCCACGATCCAAAATAAGTCAGAAAGTTTAGCTTCCCATGTTCCTCTGCATAGAAAGGGGTGCGATTATAAGCGTCCAGTTGGATTTGGGCCCTGACTTCAAGGAGGCCGAACCCTAACCCTAACCCTAATTTAGGAAACCTGCCTGGGAATAGGGTTTTCCCATGCATTGTGCCCACGATCCAAAATAAGTCAGAAAGTTTAGCTTCCCATGTTCCTCTGCATAGAAAGGGGGTGCGATTATAAGCGTCCAGTTGGATTTGGGCCCTGACTTCAAGGAGGCCGAACCCTAACCCTAACCCTAATTTAGGAAACCTGCCTGGGAATAGGGTTTTCCCATGCATTGTGCCCACGATCCAAAATAAGTCAGAAAGTTTAGCTTCCCATGTTCCTCTGCATAGAAAGGGGGTGCGATTATAAGCGTCCAGTTGGATTTGGGCCCTGACTTCAAGGAGGCCGAACCCTAACCCTAACCCTAATTTAGGAAACCTGCCTGGGAATAGGGTTTTCCCATGCATTGTGCCCACGATCCAAAATAAGTCAGAAAGTTTAGCTTCCCATGTTCCTCTGCATAGAAAGGGGGTGCGATTATAAGCGTCCAGTTGGATTTGGGCCCTGACTTCAAGGAGGCCGAACCCTAACCCTAACCCTAATTTAGGAAACCTGCCTGGGAATAGGGTTTTCCCATGCATTGTGCCCACGATCCAAAATAAGTCAGAAAGTTTAGCTTCCCATGTTCCTCTGCATAGAAAGGGGGTGCGATTATAAGCGTCCAGTTGGATTTGGGCCCTGACTTCAAGGAGGCCGAACCCTAACCCTAACCCTAATTTAGGAAACCTGCCTGGGAATAGGGTTTTCCCATGCATTGTGCCCACGATCCAAAATAAGTCAGAAAGTTTAGCTTCCCATGTTCCTCTGCATAGAAAGGGGGTGCGATTATAAGCGTCCAGTTGGATTTGGGCCCTGACTTCAAGGAGGCCGAACCCTAACCCTAACCCTAATTTAGGAAACCTGCCTGGGAATAGGGTTTTCCCATGCATTGTGCCCACGATCCAAAATAAGTCAGAAAGTTTAGCTTCCCATGTTCCTCTGCATAGAAAGGGGGTGCGATTATAAGCGTCCAGTTGGATTTGGGCCCTGACTTCAAGGAGGCCGAACCCTAACCCTAACCCTAATTTAGGAAACCTGCCTGGGAATAGGGTTTTCCCATGCATTGTGCCCACGATCCAAAATAAGTCAGAAAGTTTAGCTTCCCATGTTCCTCTGCATAGAAAGGGGGTGCGATTATAAGCGTCCAGTTGGATTTGGGCCCTGACTTCAAGGAGGCCGAACCCTAACCCTAACCCTAATTTAGGAAACCTGCCTGGGAATAGGGTTTTCCCATGCATTGTGCCCACGATCCAAAATAAGTCAGAAAGTTTAGCTTCCCATGTTCCTCTGCATAGAAAGGGGGTGCGATTATAAGCGTCCAGTTGGATTTGGGCCCTGACTTCAAGGAGGCCGAACCCTAACCCTAACCCTAATTTAGGAAACCTGCCTGGGAATAGGGTTTTCCCATGCATTGTGCCCACGATCCAAAATAAGTCAGAAAGTTTAGCTTCCCATGTTCCTCTGCATAGAAAGGGGGTGCGATTATAAGCGTCCAGTTGGATTTGGGCCCTGACTTCAAGGAGGCCGAACCCTAACCCTAACCCTAATTTAGGAAACCTGCCTGGGAATAGGGTTTTCCCATGCATTGTGCCCACGATCCAAAATAAGTCAGAAAGTTTAGCTTCCCATGTTCCTCTGCATAGAAAGGGGTGCGATTATAAGCGTCCAGTTGGATTTGGGCCCTGACTTCAAGGAGGCCGAACCCTAACCCTAACCCTAATTTAGGAAACCTGCCTGGGAATAGGGTTTTCCCATGCATTGTGCCCACGATCCAAAATAAGTCAGAAAGTTTAGCTTCCCATGTTCCTCTGCATAGAAAGGGGGTGCGATTATAAGCGTCCAGTTGGATTTGGGCCCTGACTTCAAGGAGGCCGAACCCTAACCCTAACCCTAATTTAGGAAACCTGCCTGGGAATAGGGTTTTCCCATGCATTGTGCCCACGATCCAAAATAAGTCAGAAAGTTTAGCTTCCCATGTTCCTCTGCATAGAAAGGGGGTGCGATTTTAAGCGTCCAATTGGATTTGGGCCCTGACTTCAAGGAGGCCGAACCCTAACCCTAACCCTAATTTAGGACACCTGCCTGGGAATAGGGTTTTCCCATGCATTGTGCCCACGATCCAAAATAAGTCAGAAAGTTTAGCTTCCCATGTTCCTCTGCATAGAAAGGGGGTGCGATTATAAGCGTCCAGTTGGATTTGGGCCCTGACTTCAAGGAGGCCGAACCCTAACCCTAACCCTAATTTAGGAAACCTGCCTGGGAATAGGGTTTTCCCATGCATTGTGCCCACGATCCAAAATAAGTCAGAAAGTTTAGCTTCCCATGTTCCTCTGCATAGAAAGGGGGTGCGATTATAAGCGTCCAGTTGGATTTGGGCCCTGACTTCAAGGAGGCCGAACCCTAACCCTAACCCTAATTTAGGAAACCTGCCTGGGAATAGGGTTTTCCCATGCATTGTGCCCACGATCCAAAATAAGTCAGAAAGTTTAGCTTCCCATGTTCCTCTGCATAGAAAGGGGGTGCGATTATAAGCGTCCAGTTGGATTTGGGCCCTGACTTCAAGGAGGCCGAACCCTAACCCTAACCCTAATTTAGGAAACCTGCCTGGGAATAGGGTTTTCCCATGCATTGTGCCCACGATCCAAAATAAGTCAGAAAGTTTAGCTTCCCATGTTCCTCTGCATAGAAAGGGGGTGCGATTATAAGCGTCCAGTTGGATTTGGGCCCTGACTTCAAGGAGGCCGAACCCTAACCCTAACCCTAATTTAGGAAACCTGCCTGGGAATAGGGTTTTCCCATGCATTGTGCCCACGATCCAAAATAAGTCAGAAAGTTTAGCTTCCCATGTTCCTCTGCATAGAAAGGGGGTGCGATTATAAGCGTCCAGTTGGATTTGGGCCCTGACTTCAAGGAGGCCGAACCCTAACCCTAACCCTAATTTAGGAAACCTGCCTGGGAATAGGGTTTTCCCATGCATTGTGCCCACGATCCAAAATAAGTCAGAAAGTTTAGCTTCCCATGTTCCTCTGCATAGAAAGGGGGTGCGATTATAAGCGTCCAGTTGGATTTGGGCCCTGACTTCAAGGAGGCCGAACCCTAACCCTAACCCTAATTTAGGAAACCTGCCTGGGAATAGGGTTTTCCCATGCATTGTGCCCACGATCCAAAATAAGTCAGAAAGTTTAGCTTCCCATGTTCCTCTGCATAGAAAGGGGGTGCGATTATAAGCGTCCAGTTGGATTTGGGCCCTGACTTCAAGGAGGCCGAACCCTAACCCTAACCCTAATTTAGGAAACCTGCCTGGGAATAGGGTTTTCCCATGCATTGTGCCCACGATCCAAAATAAGTCAGAAAGTTTAGCTTCCCATGTTCCTCTGCATAGAAAGGGGGTGCGATTATAAGCGTCCAGTTGGATTTGGGCCCTGACTTCAAGGAGGCCGAACCCTAACCCTAACCCTAATTTAGGAAACCTGCCTGGGAATAGGGTTTTCCCATGCATTGTGCCCACGATCCAAAATAAGTCAGAAAGTTTAGCTTCCCATGTTCCTCTGCATAGAAAGGGGGTGCGATTATAAGCGTCCAGTTGGATTTGGGCCCTGACTTCAAGGAGGCCGAACCCTAACCCTAACCCTAATTTAGGAAACCTGCCTGGGAATAGGGTTTTCCCATGCATTGTGCCCACGATCCAAAATAAGTCAGAAAGTTTAGCTTCCCATGTTCCTCTGCATAGAAAGGGGGTGCGATTATAAGCGTCCAGTTGGATTTGGGCCCTGACTTCAAGGAGGCCGAACCCTAACCCTAACCCTAATTTAGGAAACCTGCCTGGGAATAGGGTTTTCCCATGCATTGTGCCCACGATCCAAAATAAGTCAGAAAGTTTAGCTTCCCATGTTCCTCTGCATAGAAAGGGGGTGCGATTATAAGCGTCCAGTTGGATTTGGGCCCTGACTTCAAGGAGGCCGAACCCTAACCCTAACCCTAATTTAGGAAACCTGCCTGGGAATAGGGTTTTCCCATGCATTGTGCCCACGATCCAAAATAAGTCAGAAAGTTTAGCTTCCCATGTTCCTCTGCATAGAAAGGGGGTGCGATTATAAGCGTCCAGTTGGATTTGGGCCCTGACTTCAAGGAGGCCGAACCCTAACCCTAACCCTAATTTAGGAAACCTGCCTGGGAATAGGGTTTTCCCATGCATTGTGCCCACGATCCAAAATAAGTCAGAAAGTTTAGCTTCCCATGTTCCTCTGCATAGAAAGGGGGTGCGATTATAAGCGTCCAGTTGGATTTGGGCCCTGACTTCAAGGAGGCCGAACCCTAACCCTAACCCTAATTTAGGAAACCTGCCTGGGAATAGGGTTTTCCCATGCATTGTGCCCACGATCCAAAATAAGTCAGAAAGTTTAGCTTCCCATGTTCCTCTGCATAGAAAGGGGTGCGATTATAAGCGTCCAGTTGGATTTGGGCCCTGACTTCAAGGAGGCCGAACCCTAACCCTAACCCTAATTTAGGAAACCTGCCTGGGAATAGGGTTTTCCCATGCATTGTGCCCACGATCCAAAATAAGTCAGAAAGTTTAGCTTCCCATGTTCCTCTGCATAGAAAGGGGGTGCGATTATAAGCGTCCAGTTGGATTTGGGCCCTGACTTCAAGGAGGCCGAACCCTAACCCTAACCCTAATTTAGGAAACCTGCCTGGGAATAGGGTTTTCCCATGCATTGTGCCCACGATCCAAAATAAGTCAGAAAGTTTAGCTTCCCATGTTCCTCTGCATAGAAAGGGGGTGCGATTATAAGCGTCCAGTTGGATTTGGGCCCTGACTTCAAGGAGGCCGAACCCTAACCCTAACCCTAATTTAGGAAACCTGCCTGGGAATAGGGTTTTCCCATGCATTGTGCCCACGATCCAAAATAAGTCAGAAAGTTTAGCTTCCCATGTTCCTCTGCATAGAAAGGGGTGCGATTATAAGCGTCCAGTTGGATTTGGGCCCTGACTTCAAGGAGGCCGAACCCTAACCCTAACCCTAATTTAGGAAACCTGCCTGGGAATAGGGTTTTCCCATGCATTGTGCCCACGATCCAAAATAAGTCAGAAAGTTTAGCTTCCCATGTTCCTCTGCATAGAAAGGGGGTGCGATTATAAGCGTCCAGTTGGATTTGGGCCCTGACTTCAAGGAGGCCGAACCCTAACCCTAACCCTAATTTAGGAAACCTGCCTGGGAATAGGGTTTTCCCATGCATTGTGCCCACGATCCAAAATAAGTCAGAAAGTTTAGCTTCCCATGTTCCTCTGCATAGAAAGGGGGTGCGATTATAAGCGTCCAGTTGGATTTGGGCCCTGACTTCAAGGAGGCCGAACCCTAACCCTAACCCTAATTTAGGAAACCTGCCTGGGAATAGGGTTTTCCCATGCATTGTGCCCACGATCCAAAATAAGTCAGAAAGTTTAGCTTCCCATGTTCCTCTGCATAGAAAGGGGTGCGATTATAAGCGTCCAGTTGGATTTGGGCCCTGACTTCAAGGAGGCCGAACCCTAACCCTAACCCTAATTTAGGAAACCTGCCTGGGAATAGGGTTTTCCCATGCATTGTGCCCACGATCCAAAATAAGTCAGAAAGTTTAGCTTCCCATGTTCCTCTGCATAGAAAGGGGGTGCGATTATAAGCGTCCAGTTGGATTTGGGCCCTGACTTCAAGGAGGCCGAACCCTAACCCTAACCCTAATTTAGGAAACCTGCCTGGGAATAGGGTTTTCCCATGCATTGTGCCCACGATCCAAAATAAGTCAGAAAGTTTAGCTTCCCATGTTCCTCTGCATAGAAAGGGTGTTCGATTATAAGCGTCCAGTTGGATTTGGGCCCTGACTTCAAGGAGGCCGAACCCTAACCCTAACCCTAATTTAGGAAACCTGCCTGGGAATAGGGTTTTCCCATGCATTGTGCCCACGATCCAAAATAAGTCAGAAAGTTTAGCTTCCCATGTTCCTCTGCATAGAAAGGGGGTGCGATTATAAGCGTCCAGTTGGATTTGGGCCCTGACTTCAAGGAGGCCGAACCCTAACCCTAACCCTAATTTAGGAAACCTGCCTGGGAATAGGGTTTTCCCATGCATTGTGCCCACGATCCAAAATAAGTCAGAAAGTTTAGCTTCCCATGTTCCTCTGCATAGAAAGGGGGTGCGATTATAAGCGTCCAGTTGGATTTGGGCCCTGACTTCAAGGAGGCCGAACCCTAACCCTAACCCTAATTTAGGAAACCTGCCTGGGAATAGGGTTTTCCCATGCATTGTGCCCACGATCCAAAATAAGTCAGAAAGTTTAGCTTCCCATGTTCCTCTGCATAGAAAGGGGGTGCGATTATAAGCGTCCAGTTGGATTTGGGCCCTGACTTCAAGGAGGCCGAACCCTAACCCTAACCCTAATTTAGGAAACCTGCCTGGGAATAGGGTTTTCCCATGCATTGTGCCCACGATCCAAAATAAGTCAGAAAGTTTAGCTTCCCATGTTCCTCTGCATAGAAAGGGGGTGCGATTATAAGCGTCCAGTTGGATTTGGGCCCTGACTTCAAGGAGGCCGAACCCTAACCCTAACCCTAATTTAGGAAACCTGCCTGGGAATAGGGTTTTCCCATGCATTGTGCCCACGATCCAAAATAAGTCAGAAAGTTTAGCTTCCCATGTTCCTCTGCATAGAAAGGGGGTGCGATTATAAGCGTCCAGTTGGATTTGGGCCCTGACTTCAAGGAGGCCGAACCCTAACCCTAACCCTAATTTAGGAAACCTGCCTGGGAATAGGGTTTTCCCATGCATTGTGCCCACGATCCAAAATAAGTCAGAAAGTTTAGCTTCCCATGTTCCTCTGCATAGAAAGGGGTGCGATTATAAGCGTCCAGTTGGATTTGGGCCCTGACTTCAAGGAGGCCGAACCCTAACCCTAACCCTAATTTAGGAAACCTGCCTGGGAATAGGGTTTTCCCATGCATTGTGCCCACGATCCAAAATAAGTCAGAAAGTTTAGCTTCCCATGTTCCTCTGCATAGAAAGGGGTGCGATTATAAGCGTCCAGTTGGATTTGGGCCCTGACTTCAAGGAGGCCGAACCCTAACCCTAACCCTAATTTAGGAAACCTGCCTGGGAATAGGGTTTTCCCATGCATTGTGCCCACGATCCAAAATAAGTCAGAAAGTTTAGCTTCCCATGTTCCTCTGCATAGAAAGGGGGTGCGATTATAAGCGTCCAGTTGGATTTGGGCCCTGACTTCAAGGAGGCCGAACCCTAACCCTAACCCTAATTTAGGAAACCTGCCTGGGAATAGGGTTTTCCCATGCATTGTGCCCACGATCCAAAATAAGTCAGAAAGTTTAGCTTCCCATGTTCCTCTGCATAGAAAGGGGTGCGATTATAAGCGTCCAGTTGGATTTGGGCCCTGACTTCAAGGAGGCCGAACCCTAACCCTAACCCTAATTTAGGAAACCTGCCTGGGAATAGGGTTTTCCCATGCATTGTGCCCACGATCCAAAATAAGTCAGAAAGTTTAGCTTCCCATGTTCCTCTGCATAGAAAGGGGGTGCGATTATAAGCGTCCAGTTGGATTTGGGCCCTGACTTCAAGGAGGCCGAACCCTAACCCTAACCCTAATTTAGGAAACCTGCCTGGGAATAGGGTTTTCCCATGCATTGTGCCCACGATCCAAAATAAGTCAGAAAGTTTAGCTTCCCATGTTCCTCTGCATAGAAAGGGGGTGCGATTATAAGCGTCCAGTTGGATTTGGGCCCTGACTTCAAGGAGGCCGAACCCTAACCCTAACCCTAATTTAGGAAACCTGCCTGGGAATAGGGTTTTCCCATGCATTGTGCCCACGATCCAAAATAAGTCAGAAAGTTTAGCTTCCCATGTTCCTCTGCATAGAAAGGGGGTGCGATTATAAGCGTCCAGTTGGATTTGGGCCCTGACTTCAAGGAGGCCGAACCCTAACCCTAACCCTAATTTAGGAAACCTGCCTGGGAATAGGGTTTTCCCATGCATTGTGCCCACGATCCAAAATAAGTCAGAAAGTTTAGCTTCCCATGTTCCTCTGCATAGAAAGTGGTGCGATTATAAGCGTCCAGTTGGATTTGGGCCCTGACTTCAAGGAGGCCGAACCCTAACCCTAACCCTAATTTAGGAAACCTGCCTGGGAATAGGGTTTTCCCATGCATTGTGCCCACGATCCAAAATAAGTCAGAAAGTTTAGCTTCCCATGTTCCTCTGCATAGAAAGGGGTTGCGATTATAAGCGTCCAGTTGGATTTGGGCCCTGACTTCAAGGAGGCCGAACCCTAACCCTAACCCTAATTTAGGAAACCTGCCTGGGAATAGGGTTTTCCCATGCATTGTGCCCACGATCCAAAATAAGTCAGAAAGTTTAGCTTCCCATGTTCCTCTGCACAGAAGGGGTGCGATTATAAGCGTCCAGTTGGATTTGGGCCCTGACTTCAAGGAGGCCGAACCCTAACCCTAACCCTAATTTAGGAAACCTGCCTGGGAATAGGGTTTTCCCATGCATTGTGCCCACGATCCAAAATAAGTCAGAAAGTTTAGCTTCCCATGTTCCTCTGCATAGAAAGGTGGTGCGATTATAAGCGTCCAGTTGGATTTGGGCCCTGACTTCAAGGAGGCCGAACCCTAACCCTAACCCTAATTTAGGAAACCTGCCTGGGAATAGGGTTTTCCCATGCATTGTGCCCACGATCCAAAATAAGTCAGAAAGTTTAGCTTCCCATGTTCCTCTGCATAGAAAGGGGGTGAGATTATAAGCGTCCAGTTGGATTTGGGCCCTGACTTCAAGGAGGCCGAACCCTAACCCTAACCCTAATTTAGGAAACCTGCCTGGGAATAGGGTTTTCCCATGCATTGTGCCCACGTTCCAAAATAAGTCAGAAAGTTTAGCTTCCCATGTTCCTCTGCATAGAAAGGGGGTGCGATTATAAGCGTCCAGTTCGATTTGAGCCCTGACTTCAAGGAGGCCGAACCCTAACCCTAACCCTAATTTAGGAAACCTGCCTGGGAATAGGGTTTTCCCATGCATTGTGCCCACGATCCAAAATAAGTCAGAAAGTTTAGCTTCCCATGTTCCTCTGCATAGAAAGGGGGTGCGATTATAAGCGTCCAGTTGGATTTGGGCCCTGACTTCAAGGAGGCCGAACCCTAACCCTAACCCTAATTTAGGAAACCTGCCTGGGAATAGGGTTTTCCCATGCATTGTGCCCACGATCCAAAATAAGTCAGAAAGTTTAGCTTCCCATGTTCCTCTGCATAGAAAGGGGGTGCGATTATAAGCGTCCAGTTGGATTTGGGCCCTGACTTCAAGGAGTCCGAACCCTAACCCTAACCCTAATTTAGGAAACCTGCCTGGGAATAGGGTTTTCCCATGCATTGTGCCCACGATCCAAAATAAGTCAGAAAGTTTAGCTTCCCATGTTCCTCTGCATAGAAAGGGGGTGAGATTATAAGCGTCCAGTTGGATTTGGGCCCTGACTTCAAGGAGGCCGAACCCTAACCCTAACCCTAATTTAGGAAACCTGCCTGGGAATAGGGTTTTCCCATGCATTGTGCCCACGATCCAAATTAATTCAGAAATTTTAGCTTCCCATGTTCCTCTGCATAGAAAGGGGGTGCGATTATAAGCGTCCAGTTGGATTTGGGCCCTGACTTCAAGGAGGCCGAACCCTAACCCTAACCCTCATTTAGGAAAGATTGCCTCAGAATAGGGTTTTCCCATGCATTGTGCCCAGTTTCCAAATTAAGTCAGAAAGTTTAGCTTCTGCTGTTCCTTTGCATAAAAAGGGGGTGCAAATATATCCATCAGGTTGGATTTGGGACCTGACTTCAAGGAAGCCGAACCCTTACCCTAAGCCCAATATTGTTAAAAGCGCCTTAGAATACAGTTTTCCCATGCATTGTGCTCAGCTGCCAAATTAAGTGAGGAAGTTTAGGTTTTTCTGTTCCTTTGTTTAAAAAGGGGGTGCGATTATTAGCATCTGGTTGGATTTGGACCCTGACTTCAAGGGACCCGAACCCTAATCCTAACCCCAATTTAGGAAAAACCTTCTCAGAATAGGGTTTTCCCATGCAATGTGCCCAGCTTCCAAATTAAGTCAGAAAGTGAAGTTTTTGCTGTTCCTTTAGATAAAAAGGGCTTGCGAATACATGTATCTGGTTGGATTCGGGCCCTGACTTCAAGATTGCTGGACCGTAACATTAACACTAATTTAGGACTCCTACTTGTTTCACCGAGTTTGCACAGATTTTGCGGAATGGCCCAATTTGGCTCCCCGGGAAGAACATTCATCATGCCGCCAGTAGCAGAATGGACTGGGGTCCTGAAAAAAAGTTGCAGCCGAAATCAAAAACGGAGGGGAGGAAAAGATTTGGGGTTGAATTCTGTGCTCAGAAACGGTTTTGCAGAGACTTTTGCAGAATGGAAGATTTGGCTCCCTGGGAGTAAAATTCGTGATGTTGGCAGTAGGCAGATGGGCCGGGGGGCTGAAAAAAAGTTGCACAGAAATTGAAAAATGGAGGGCTGGACAAAATTCGGGGTCGAATTTTATCCTCAGAAAGTCTTTTGGAGGGACTTTTCTCCTCCTGGACCGTGCACCTACTCCCAGCATCACGAATTTTGCTGGGAGCCAAAATCGGGAGTTCTGCAAAAGTCTCTGCAAAACTGGTCCTGAGCAAAAAATTCCTCCCCGACTCTCATCCCGCCCTCCATTTTTGATTTCGGGTGAAACTTTTTTTCTGCCTCCCGCCCCGCGGGACTCCAGTTTTCCTCAGGTTCATGTAGGTTTGCAGTGTTGTAAGGTAGAGGGGAAAGCAAAAGAATCAAGGGAATAAAAGTGGTGGTAGCAGTTTCCATCATGGCTTTTCAAGGGGGATAGATCAGGTCTCCAAGCTGTAGCCTAGGAACTCTTTAACATTTTACCTAAGAGCAATGCTTAGAGCTCATAGAACTAATTTTTAACAAGAAATATTAAACCATTAAGGACCTAATTCAGTTCAAGGCACTTTCCCCCCTATCCAGTGTTAGTAATTCTTTCATAAGCAAGTATTTCTCCATAGAAACACTCGAGCTGTGATGGCAACTTTGAGAAATAAGAAAAAAGGCATCATATGCTTTCATCATTACCCTTTTCCACTGCAGACAATAACACTGCTATTTCCTAGGAAAAGGCACGTTCTCTTTAGACAAATATTGGAAGTCAAGAGATCAAGCAAAAAGAGCTATTAATTTACAGTTGTTTTGTGGACTTTGGCAAATAAAAGTGGTTTTGATTAGATTAATAGCAATAGACATTCATGTACAAGCTCTTGGATTATTACATATTTCTCCTACTGTTCTTCCACATTGTTCAGGTTGGTGCTCATAATTTCTTTTCTATTTTTGCCATGCTGCAACATTTCGATGACTGAGAGAAAATGATTTTACAGTGTCTTCAAACTCATGGGATCTTCATATTTGTGAACATGCATCTCCACCATCAATGAAACAAAGGAGTTTTGTTAATCATAGTGTTGGCTGTCTTCTGGGTGTGTTGTTGTTGTTGTTGTTGTTGTTGTTATTTATTTGTTGTTGTTTAGTCGTTAAGTCGTGTCCGACTCTTCGTGACCCCATGAACCATATTGCGCCAGGCCTTCCTGTCCTTCACTGCCTCCCTGAGTTTACTCAGTTTCATGCTCATTGCTTCAGTGATGCTATCTAACCATCTCATCCTCTGCCGTCCTCTTCTCCTTTTGCCTTCAATCTTTCCCAGCATCAGGGTCTTTTCCAAAGAGTCCTCTCTTCGCATTAGGTGACCAAAGTATCTGAGCTTGAGCTTCATTATCAATCCTTCCAATGAGCAGTCAGGGTTGATTTCCTTTAAGATTGACTGGTTTGACCTCCTAGCAGTCCAGGGGACTCTTAAGAGTCTTCTCCAGCACCACAGTTCAAAGGCATCAATTCTTCGGCGCTCAGCCTTCTTTATGGTCCAGCTCTCACAGCCATACATTACTACTGGAAAAACCATAGCTTTGACTATGCGGATCTTTGTCGGCAAGGTGACGTCTCTGCTGTTTAATATGCTATCTAGGCTAGCCATAGCTTTCCTCCCAAGGAGCAAGCGTCTTTTAATTTCATGGCTGCAGTCTCCGTCTGCGGTGATCTTGGAGCCCAAATAAATGAAGTCTGTTACTGCTTCCATTTCTACCCCTTCTATTTGCCAGGAATTGATGGGTCCAGATGCCATGATCTTAGTTTTTTTTAATGTTGAGTTTCAAGCCAGCTTTTGCACTCTCCTCTTTCACCCTCATCAAGAGGCTCTTTAGTTCTTCTTCACTTTCTGCCATGAGGGTGGTATCGTCTGCATATCTGAGGTTGTTGATGATTCTCCCTGCAATCTTAATTCCGGCTTGTGATTCTTCCAGCCTGGCATTTCTCATTATGTACTCTGCATATAGGTTAAATAAGCAGGGTGACAGTATACAGCCTTGTCGTACACCTTTCCCTATTTTGAACCAATCGGTTGTTCCATGACCGGTTCTAACTGTTGCTTCTTGGCCCGCATACAGATTTCTCAGGAGACAGGTAAGGTGGTCTGGTACTCCCATCTCTTTAAGAACTTGCCACAGTTTGTTGTGATCCACACAATCAAAGGCTTTTGCATAGTCAATGAAGCAGAAATAGATATTTTTCTGGAACTCTCGTGCTTTCTCCATGATCCAGTGAATGTTGGCGATTTGATCTCTAGTTCCTCTGCCTCTTCGAAACCCAGCTTGTACATCTGGTAGTTCTCGGTTCATGTATTGCTGAAGCCTAGCTTGTAGGATTTTGAGCATAACCTTGCTAGCATGTGAAATGAGTGCAATTGTGCGATAGTTTGAGCATTCTTTGGCATTGCCCTTCTTTGGAATTGGAACATAAACTGACCTTTTCCAATCCCGTGGCCACTGTTGTGTTTTCCAAACTTGCTGGCATATTGAGTGCAGCACTTTAACACCATCATCTTTTAGTATTTTAAATAACTCAGCTGGAATACTGTCATCTCCACTAGCTTTGTTGTTAGCAATGCTTCCTAAGGCCCACTTGACTTCACTCTCTAGGATGTCTGGCTCAAGGTCAGTGATCACACCAGGGTGGACATCAGGGACATTAAGAACTGTCTTGTATAGTTCTTCTTTGTATTCTTGCCACCTCTTCTTAATCTCTTCTGCTTCTGTTAGGTCCCTGCCTTTTTTGTCCTTTATCATGCCCATCTTTGCACTAAACGTTCCTTTCATATCTCCAATTTTCTTGAAGAGTTCTCTAGTCTTCCCCATTCTATTGTTTTCCTCGATTTCTTTGCATTGTTCATTTAAGAAGGCCTTCTTATCTCTCCTTGCTATTCTCTGGAAATCTGCATTCAGTTGCTTATATCTTTCCCTTTCACCCTTGCTTTTCGCATTCCTTCTTTCCACAGCTATTTGTAAAGCCTCATCAGACAGCCATTTTGCTTTCTTGCATTTCTTTTTCTTTGGGATGGTTTTAGTGGCTGCCTCCTGTACAATATTACGGACCTCCGTCCATAGTTCTTCAGGCACTCTGTCTACCAAATCTAATCCTCTAAATCTATTCATCACCTTCACTGTGTACTCACAAGGAATATGATCTAAGTCATACCTGAGTGGTCTAGTGGTTTTCCCTACATTCTTCAATTTAAGCCTAAATTTTGCAGTAAGAAGCTCATGATCTGAGCCACAGTCAGCTCCTGGTCTTGTTTTTGCTGTCTGTATAGAGCTTCTCCATCTTTGGCTGCAAAGTATATAATCAATCTGGTTTCGGTATTGACCATCTGGTGATGTCCATGTGTAGAGTCGTCTCTTGTGTTGTTGGAAAAGAGTGTTTGCTATGACTAGCTTGTTCTCTTGACAGAACTCTATTAGCCTTTGCCCTGCTTCGTTTTGTACTCCAAGGCCAAACTTGCCTGTTATTCCGATTACTCCTTGACTTCCTACTTTAGCATTCCAATCCCCTATGATGAAAAGGACATCTTTTTGGTGCTAGTTCTAGAAGGTGTTGTAGGTCTTCATAGAAGTGGTCAACTTCAGCTTCTTCAGCATCAGTGGTTGGGGCATAGACTTGGATGACTGTGATGTTGAATGGTTTGCCTTGGATACACACTGAGATCATTCTGTCGTTTTTGAGGTTGTACCCCATTACTGCCTTTCCCACTCTCTTATTGACTATGAGTGCAACTCCATTTCTTCTAAGAGTTTCTTGCCCACAGTAGTAGATATAATGGTCACCCGAATTAAATTCACCCATTCCCGTCCATTTCAGTTCGCTGATTCCCAAGATGTCGATGTTCAATCTTGTCATCTCATGTTTGACCACATCCAGCTTGCCTTGGTTCATAGTTCTTACATTCCAGGTACCTATACAATATTGTTCTTTACACCATCGGACCTTCTTTTCGCTTCCAGATACATCCACAGCTGAACGTCCTTTCGGCTTTGGCCCAGCCGCTTCACTCTTTCTGGAGCTACTTGGAATTGCCCTCCGCTCTTCCCCAGTAGCATATTGGACACCTTCCGACCTGAGGGGCTCATCTTCCGGCGTCATATCTTTTAGCCTTTTGACATTGTCCATGGGGTTTTCTTGGCAAGGATACTGGAGTGGGTTGCCATTTCCTTCTCCAGTGGACCACATTTTGTCAGAACTCTCTGTCATGACCTGTCCATCTTGGGTGGCCCTGCACGGTATAGCTCATGGCTTCACTGAGTTACGCAAGCCCCTTCGCCACGACAAGGCAGTGATCCATGAAGGGGTGTTATTTATAGTCCTACTCTATTAAAAAAAAAAAGCCAAGTGGTAGCATAGTAATCAGGTAACATAATAAACCAGTACTCAAAAACAAACAACAAGGTATATATCCTGCACAGGTGTTTTACTTACATTGATCATAGGAGGCAGTACATAAGCAGTTTCATTCTGTTTGGAACTTGTCAGGTATATATACAGGTAGTCCTCAACTTACAACCACAATTGGGACTGGAACTTTGGTTGCTAAGTGATGCGGTCATTAAGTAAAGCATCACGTGACTATGCCCAATTTTTTGCTACAGTCATTAAGCGAATCACATGGTCATTAAGTGAATCCAGCTTCCCCCATTGATTTTGCTTGTTGGAAGTCAGCTTGGAAGGTTGTAAATGACAATCACATGACCCCGGGATGCTGCAATCATTGTAAATACATGCCAGTTGCCAAGCGCCTGAATTTTGATCACATGACCACAGGGACGCTGTGACAGTTGTAAGTGTGAGGACTGATTTTAAGTCACTTTTTTCAGCACCATGGTAACTTCAAGCAGTCACTGAACAAATGGTCGTAAGTCGGGGACTATCTGTGGCTGTAGACCTTACTACTGTATGGGATTCAAGCCCCCTGTTGGGAATTGAGCTTATGGCTCCTTCCATTATGGGCCACATTTTGTTAACCTGAAGAACTATTCAGATCCTGGTACTCAATGATGTTGCAGGGAGGAATATATGGAGTCTATCTTTAGAACAGTCTATACAGTCCACCTTCTTTTTTCTTAAGGTCTCAGACACAAATAGATGTTATATTATTACCAATACAACATCTATTATCTATTAAAGCTAATGTACTACATATAGGTAATTAGCTCCTTGAGGTTATGCACTGGGTAAAAATAGAAAATCCCTCCCTCTCTAAAAGGAGATGTAGAAATCAGGTAAAACTTCACAATATGAGGGCAAGACATAATATCACATTTATACCTCTCTATCGGAGAGCTTCAAAAGAGGAAGGCGGCCTGCGTATCCCATTCTAAAGAAAGAAAACAGAAAGTCAGATCCAAAGCATTTCCTACTAGTGCCTTGCCTGGATGGTTTTTATTAAGCAGCAGCTGTGGGATGGGAGTGATGGCATTTTATTTTTCAGAGGAAAAGGCAAATTGCAGGGACAAAGGCACTGGGACCAGGATCACATGGGAAGCAAAACGCATCTTTACTACAGTCCATGTTCCCACCTCCCCTCCCCAGCCCCTTTAGGCTCCCAGAGGCCCATCTTCGGTCAAGCATCATGCCTAGTTTGGCTTGAAGTCCAATGTGCATCCCTTAGAATAGTCTGGCTGTCTTCTCCTTCGTTGCATTGTCCTTATGTACCAGCAAACCCTAAACGCCTCGAATATTGGCTATCGTGCATTTTATTTTCCTGTTCCCTTTCATTGTAGCTAAGTACTCTTTTATTTGGAGACACTATGCTAGTTGCCATGGAAACATCCAAATATAAGTGGTCTCTGTCTAAGTCATTTTATTAATCTCATTTGGTACAATCAGATCAGCTCGGTCATCCATTTTGTTGCAAAATAGGATGCACATAAGGGGTCTTTGCTAGTGACTGAAAAGATTTCATTGGAGAATCTCCCTTATCTTTAAAAATATGTTTGCCAGTATCCTATTTCCATAAACATGTGGTATCATGTTTTAAATTACATAATTGTTTTTCCTGGCCACAATCGTATCTTATTTGTATACCGCGGGCCATCATTTCTAGACAGACGTGTAGGGGATAGTTTTTCAGAAGACTCAGCTGACAGGCAGATCAAATAAATTCTTATGAAAATACCTGTATGCTGAAATTTCAAGGATCGTTATCTTTATCACAAGAGAATTAACTGATTTGTTGGTCCACCTCATTTCAGGGCAAAGAGGTGGAAATAAAGGCATTTTTAATATACCTCTAGCCACATCTGAAAGTACTGTATCTTGACTCTATCAACCCAAATGCAAACCACTTTTAGATATTTTATGGAAAGTGATGCACGTTTGTTTAGTTTTTATTTAAATGTTTCTAACCTGTCTTTTGAGACAAACAAAAATATCACAGCACTCTAAAAAACTTTTTTTTTTTTTTTTTTGTGACTTTGGGTCAGTTTTTTACTCCTGACAACTGCCTAGACTAGTCCCTACAATTTTCTTGGCAAGGTTTTTCGGAAGTGGTTTGCCATTGCCACCTTCTTAGGGCTGAGAGAGAGTGACTGGGCCAAGGTCACCCAGCTGGCTTCGTGCCTAAGGCAGGACTAGAACTCACCGTCTCCCAGTGTCTAGCCTGGTGCCTTAACCACTACACGAAACTGGCTCTCAAAAATTCACTTATGGGAGTAATAATAAAAATATAAAAAACCAACTACACACACACATATACACACACACACAAATTGTTTATTAAAGAATATACACTGAGTGACCAACCCGGCCCCCCAAATTAAAATACAAAATATCCAGCATGCAGGCCTATTCATAGCAGAAACTAAGCAAACCTAAATTATTTTCAGATTCAACAATTTCTGACTGCCATTACTATAGCACAGAATGTGGCCCCCTTTCTGGAGACTTCATAGTCCTGATTGTTTAATAGGAAGGGCACAATTGCCTGTGGATAGACTGTGATTGCAGGAGAGATTAACTCCATTGTCCAAGGATGATAAATACGGGATTTCAGAAGTACATGTGACTGTCTCAATTTTCGTGTCTGAGGGTATACATAAATGTTCTTTCCCTATCAGTACTGTTGAGGGTACAGCATCTAAGCATACCAATGTGAGTCATCTCCAATATGACACCACAATTTGGGGGCGCTGAAACATGAGTACAGGAGCTCATTGTAGAAGAGGTATGAGGTCTATCCCTTTGTACATCAAGGTCAAATGCTTGACCTCATTCCAGCTTTTACTGAACCCCAGCATACACAGAGATTGGGATGTGAGTCCAGAGTAAACCAGATTGGATATTATTAGCTCCTTTCATGGGAACTTATATTTGCCTATTGGTACAAGTTTGACCACAGAGCTAGTTTGGTATTGTGGTTAGGGCACCAGGCTAGAAACCGGGAGATGGTGAGTTCTAGTCCCGCCTTAGGCACAAAGCCAGCTGGGTGACCTTGGGCCAGTCTCTCTCAGTCCTAGGAAGGAGGCCATGGCAAACCACTTCTGAAAAACCTTGCCAAGAAAACTGCAAGGACTTGTCCAGGCAGTCGCCAGGAGTCAAGACTGACTCAAAGGCACACATACACACACATGAGTTTGACTAGACGCTTGCCCCCATAGATCTCTGTAAGCTAATACTTTAACTGGCCTCAACCAAAATTCATCCAAGTTTTAGCTAGAGGAGTGCATTTGCAACAGAGTGAGGAATTCAGAGCAGAGATCTCAAGAATTTGGACTGGACTACTTCTACTGCAAGGATTTTCTTAAAGATACAACACTGTACTCTGAAAAATAGGATTTCTGCAGGCATATCATTATTGCCCTTATAGCTTGTGTATCTGATTATCTCATTAAAAGCTTTAATGCACAGAGCATAAGGTTTGAGAACTGGAGTTTCCAGGAGGAAAATGACTGAAAATACATGCCTTGATATTTAAAGACCTTCACCTGGTCAATTTGGATGTTGTTAATTTTCAAATATGTGGTTGACTGGTTGGTTGCTTAGCAAATACAACCAATAAGTTTTTATGTGGTTAATTTCCAGCATTTTGGTCTGGTGTATAATGCTAGCTCATGAAGGCTTCATTGCAACCTCACTTGGGATACAGAAAGAACAACAGTATTGCCATCTCGTAGTAATATGGAGATTGAATTATAAGTCAGAGATGGTAGAGATGAATTATGAGTCAGTGAGAACCTATATATGATTGTTAATATAGATATTAAATAAGAGCGGGGCCAGGATACATCTGTGGTTGACTCCCTTGGAGGCTAACA
This sequence comes from Python bivittatus, assembly GCF_059951505.1. Lineage (NCBI taxonomy): Eukaryota > Metazoa > Chordata > Lepidosauria > Squamata > Pythonidae > Python > Python bivittatus. The sequence goes on from NW_028277108.1 coordinate 20,795, forward strand.
TGGACCCAGTCAATTCTTCACCATTCAAATGCCTAATCTGCATTTTGGTGTTTTCATGCAGAGAAGACAACAATCATTGAAAGAGACTGCCAATTTTTGCCATAACCTTTGATGAGGAATTGGATCAAATGCCATATTAGGTCTATAAGGCAGCATGGAACTTTAGGTAGGTAAGTTTACTTCACAGAGAGATGATGCAAAATAAAACATTGGCCACTGTTGAAAAACCTGGCCTGAAGCTGGCTTGTTCCACAGCTAAGATTTTTTTTCTTGATTTACCAGTCAGTTTATGATAGAAATGTTTTGCATTGATTTTTACATATTATGTATAGTAAAACTATGGTAATTAGCTGTTAATCTTATTGCCTTGTCTATAGTTTGGAACTACTATAGAATTACTTAATTATTTGGGAATCTCCCAGGAATTATAGGTGAGTGGGGAGAGGGGCAAATCAGAAGCCACCATTTGGGGTTTAATTTTGACATCCCTAGAAAGATAAGGTCCTTCCTGAGGGCTTTTCCTCTTTTCATCTAAATGATTAAATTTGATATACAGTATCTGACTTAGAAACCTAAGGCCAGTCAGGTAAAGGTGCTGAAAGTATGTCTAAGTTCCTGTTGCTTGAAGCAGAGCATGGTAATAGACACCTGTCAGGTAGACCAGACCAGGATTCAACTCCACAGAAAGGCTAAAATGACTTTTATTGAGATTGTCTGTAATAACAGAATCTTGCAAGTCTGATTATGCTGTACCTTCCTCACTTCTTATACTCATGTGAATTAGGGAGGTGTCTGTTTGAGCCACTCCCACATATTTTCTGTTTGTTTTGGATTTAAGATTTGTTTTTCCCCTTATCACTTTGGTAACAGATCTTGCCTATCTCCATCAAGGTCATCTGCAGCATTCCATGTCCCTGGGTCTTGTTGCCACAGGGGAAATAAGGCACCAGAAAATTGTATCATTTTCAGCTTGAAGTGACTGGATCAATCTGGCCTGTTTCTTCCTTTGCAGGAGATCTGTGATGGGATGGTTTGATGAAGGCCGGGCTTGGGGAGATAAGCATTTCCTTAGCCTCCAGCAGGAGCGTGGGAAGGCTAAGAAGATGAGACTGGCACAACCCTAAGGAATTCATGGTGTTTTGGCTTGCTGGTTTGGGAAGTTTAGATTCAGTCTGGAAAGATTGATGTCAGGTTCAGTCCAAAGAACTCCATGAGATAGTACAGATACAGTTCTGTTGCATTTATTAGCTTCCACCTCCAAGACAGAATCTCTCCAGACTGAATCTAAACTTCCCAAGCCAGCAAGCCAAAACACCGTGAATTCCTTAGGGTGGTGCCAGTCTCAACTTCTTAACCTTCCCACACTCCTGCTGGGGGCTAAGGAAATGCTTATCTTCCTGAGTGCAGCCTTCATCAAACCATCCCATCACAAGATCCTTGTATTCCATTTTTAGGAAGTGAAAGTTTTCCTGACAATAAAGACCATTGGTGCCCCAGATATTCTGGAAAATATCTAGGGCAGACCAGATCTCTCTGACATCACTCAGGTACTTTTTTAGCTGTACAGATTTAAGAATTGAGTCCAAACATGGTAAGCTGCATGGCCACTTAATGCAAGATAATTTTGTACACGTTACATTTTTTTGAATCAGCCTTCAAAGGAAAAGACCCTAGTAGACAGAGATGGTCCTGTAAGAGAGGAAGGCAAGACAGAAGTCTATATGGCAGGTAGCCAGTTAGCATGTACTCAAGCATACTAACTCCTTTCCCTTTCCAGAAAGTGAGTTCTTCTGCTGAATCTCCTGTGGTTGTGTCATTTAATATTAGGAAACTACATTTAATAGCCAATTTGGCCAATCTCCATCCCCCTGTCCTTGGAATACTGAGATGTTAATTAGTAACAAATATAAGGGTGTACTTTTCATTTTGAAAGCCAATGCTAGTGAATAAAACAAAACAGGGGAAGAAATGGATACACAACATTTGGAAGAAATATGTCTACTACTACTGCCATGAGCACAGCCACTCTTCAGGCTAGATGTTGCTAATGAGGAAACAGCTATATCGTTTTTTAGTTCGATAGATCACACTCTCATAGATGTAACTAGGGTAGATTTGAAAGAAAGGAAACAGTTCTTTATTTTAAATAATATAAGCAGGATGATTGAATTTTAAAAATTAAGCACAATTCTACAGCTGCCAAAGAAGGCAGGATGCAAGATTAAGATACACAGGAGCTGGCTCAGGAAAGAAGTAGCTCTTTTGTGGGAATCCCATCTGTGCCCACTAGTTCTGTTGTTTCTGCTAACAAGGGAAATCTGATTTGTTGGAAGAAGATATGCAGATGTATCACCTGGTGCTTATAGAAGGCATAAAAGAATTCTGATCACTAATTAATGGGAACATTTCAACTTCTCCTGAAGAAGGTGGTTTAGCCTTCTTTGAACCCAATGACCTCAGCTCAGTTGTAGGGGCAGAAGTGTATTTTAAGAGTTACACAGCATATCAATTTTTTGTTGATGGAGGTTAAACTTGAGTGGAGGAATGCTACAGGAGAAGTATTTTATGGGTCAGACTTCCAGAGCTATTCAAGAGCCCATTCCAGTTTTAGCTGGGCAAGAAGATCATCATGTTTACTAATAGTAAAAAAGTAATCCCCACTTTCTGTGTTGCTGTCCAGAAATAGAATTAACTCATCAATCCTCAAAAGTTTTGTGACACTTTTGAGGTGTCATGAATTCAAGAGAGTGCAGTTTTTATTTCTCCCCATCCTCTTCCAAACAGATGACAGAGATGCTTATAATATTTGGTAGCTAGTTTTGGCTGGGTAAAAAGTCTATTTAAATCTGATTTTAATTAAATGAACTTTAGTTTTTGTCCTGGTCTTGGAGTCCAGATCATGGGGGACCAATCATTAGACATCAAGTCAAAATTTTACTCCTATCCCTGATTTGCACATCCTTTATACAGAATGTCAGGGTTTTTGTCAAAGCCAGTCAGACTAACAGTTACATGTTTCATACTTACATTGCTGGCCTGATACTTCCAATGACATTGGTGCTATAGAAACAGTTCTTCACCCTACCCCATTTGCTGAAGAGGCTACTTTTGCTGCCAGAGCTGCTCAAAGTCCTGGACTGGAGTGGCATATAAGCCCCAGTAAATCAATAAATAAAAATAATTAAATCCAGCTATGCAATGGAAGTTTCAAAGAAACTCTTTGTTGTATGTACTCTTGTTTGCCATGGATACATCATGCATAGCTATAAATAATAACTGTTCATACATGCCCATTAGATGTTGGGAAGCTCATCACACATTTTTGAACCACCAGGAATTACCAGGTTAATAATTTAAAGTAATATATTTATATTAAACTAGGTTAATGAGAAAAAATATAGCCATTACAAATCAAAAGGATATGCTGAATTTCGCATCAAACCACTCCTTTTAATTATAATAAAATCAGTTATATAGGAATAGAGACAGGTGTTTTAATGATGATTTCTTTCTCTTCGGTTTTCCCAGGAGACAGATGCTTTGAACTCAGAGAATTCAATATGGAACATCAAAAGACAACACGGGCTGAAAAGATTATGTCTAACAGCAACAATGTACTGGTTTTTGACACCTTACTATCAGTACAGTGAAATTCCTGGCTTCCTCAAGTCAGTGGAAATGTTAGATGTACAGCACTTAGCAAAAAAATGTACATTTTTAAAAGTCTCTCAGTGTTTTTGAAATGGAAATACTATAGCATCAGCTGCAGTTTTTGTAATGATCACTTCCAACTCATTCCACATTATTCCCAGATTACAGGTGTAGCTGCTTTTGCAGAATACAGTTTTAACAATCATCATGATCAGCTGCAGCCATTTGCATCCCTGTCATTACAGGAAATATTAAAATAGAGTGCTGTATTTGCTATGGGACAGACAACTTTGCCGCATAGCATATTTTATCTTATGTTTCTCCCGTTTTATTCTGAGAGGTACAAACAGGATGGATGTATATGACAGGTGCTGTGCTATTGTTTGAGAGTGTATAATATAGTGCGGCTGTTGCTTCAACTTCACTAATGATCTTCCATCTTTGTATCAACTTTCATTATTGTTAAGTGTAATAATAAATGTAAAAAAACGCATTGCAATACTGGGTTATGAGTATGACATACCAATAGCCTGAAAGATATTTAAGGCAAAATGTTGGTTTATATCAGTGATGTAAATACATTATGTATGGCTTCTCACCATATGATGATTTACTACCTGATGACTCACAGCTGAACATATGAATAACCCCAGCAGAAAAGTACTAAGTTTGAAGTGCTGGGAAAATTCTAACCATAGTGACTAGATCTGTGTGCCTTACTTGTGCATGGTGGATCCTTAGATAATTAATACTGTATATGTGTCTGAATTGGCCAAAATGTGGTTTCAGAAAGTAGACCACAGCATTCACTTCCCCATAGGTAACAACCCTTCATTTTTCTTTGCCTGGTTACAAAAACTAAATTCTGTAAAGATGTAAAATAGAATGATGGGCATTTGACTGTAATTTTCATTTTTACATACTGCTGCAGCAGTATAACCTATTCTGCTTTTTATCTGAGAAATACATATATCCTAATATAATTATTTCTGGGTTTTGCCTATTAAAATGTTAATATTACAGTGAGATGAATTACTTCCTATACCTTTTCATTGCTGGTCCAGATTGTTATTTAATTACAGAATGTTGCTATGTTTAAATTTATTTATCTCCAATGGACTCTTAACAGTTAACATAACTAGATCAAAGTTCTTATTCAGCTTATATGTATTGATTATGAATTTATTGCAAAATAAGAGTCGGTTGGAGTCAGGTGGTATCCACATTGAATTAAATAGAATAAAATAACATATTCATATGTAGATGCTTTATTTGACAGCAAAGTAGACTATGCATGACTACAGGCCTTTTTATCATATATGTTACATTGTAATTTGTATTACATGCTTTTTTTTTAATGAAGTCTGGGTCAGTGACCTGTAATAAAATTTGACTTGATTGATACTTTTGTTCAATGGTTTGTAGATCTATTGGAAAGAAAGAACATTTTTAAAATATCCTTTTGATCAATCTCAAGATCGATAGATTTTGTAACTCAATGGTAACATCCTAAATGCTCACTGAAACAAATTGCATTCACTGAATAAATCACTCATGTATTACCTGCCTATTTATATCAGCTCAAGTAGAATGCCATTATTGATCAAAAACAACTCTACTAGCTGTCTAGGAGTTAGTAGCTAAAGACTATTAACTATATTAAGCAAGGTATAATACAACTCTCTAGGCCTCAAGGCAAGTTTCTCAGAGGGGCCCCAACAGTGAGACAGCTCAGATGGTGAGCCCCCCCCCAGACTGCAATAATTGAGGGTAGGAAGAAGAGAGGGAAGAGGAGGGTCCCAAGACCATTTATTTCCTGCGGTTCCCAAGCAATAGGCCTAGGCTCCTCCTTGGTCACCCAAAGCAGTGTTCCTCAACCTTGGCAACTTTAAGACATGTGGACTTCAACTCCCAGAATTCCCCAACCAGCCATGTCCTTGGACTCTGAAGAGGGACAGCAGGCCCTAATAGATTGCTGGCCTGTAACCAGGGAGCCAATGAGCAGTAAGTTACTTGATGTAGCTCCCATGATTAATGAGTTTGACCCAGCATAGGTAGATGCTGAGACTATTATGGAGACACAGATCTAGAGCTTGCCCAATTGCCTAATCTCAAGCAAGATGGCAGTTAAAAAGAGCAGAAAAGCAGAGGCCTCTGTGTGACTCCTCAAGAAGAAGGGATGTCAACACCATTAACCAACTGTGGGGAGGGGGGCTTTTGCTGTATAAGTCCTCTCTTGTTAGAAACAACTGTTCCACTTTTCCAACCAGCATTCCATAGGTGCCACTTTCAAATTTTATTTATGCTTGTTGGCCAACATTTTGTATAAAATATCAAATAACAAAACTTATAATAAAACAGCTTTATTAAAAGGTAAAATACTTAGCTATTTGCCTTCTAACCTGGAAAACAATCTATCAGATCTTATTTGTACCCAAAGTTTCCTTACAGATAGCCAATAAATCCTTACAGATTTCTAAGGATTTATTGGCTAATAGGAAAATTGCTAGAGTAAATTGCAAACTGATATTAATTCAAAGCATCCTATATGGTAAAATGGACAAATCAGCAAAACAGGTGATAGTGTCAGCCTCGCAGGGTCACCCAGATAGGAATCACAACCAGATGAGCTAATGCTACTTTATTGTAAAGCTACATTGATAGAATCTTGCAAGTCTAAAAGTACAATTCTCGCAGAAAGTAGACCTTAACATATATTTTATGAGAAAATGGTCCTGCTCATCTTGCATTATTTGGATATACAGCAAACATTTGATTTAATGGGCCTTGATTTAGATTTAATGGGCAAAAACTGCTAGTTGCAAGCTTTGCCCAAATTTCAGGCAATAACAGACTTTCCGCCATCCAGCTGCACAAAATCTGTTGTTTGGGGAATCAGTCCAAACAATGTTCACCGCTACCTCTCAAAATGGATATTCGCTGATATCTGTAAAGTATGTTTTCTTACATAAAAATGTATTTTGGAGCTCAAAAAATACAATTTGAGCATACCTTTGGCTTTAACAGACATCCCTTCCCTCCATTAGTCTGTTAAGTCAAGGATTTACTGTACAGTAATATGAAATTATTCAAGAGTAAGAAGCTTGTTTTCTTGTTTGGTATTTTCTAAGCAGAGCTCATTTGATTTATGGAAGATGTTTCCATGGAATCTCAAAACCTCTCTTAAAATTTCTTAAAAAGAGAGGAGAAGGAAACATGAGAAAAGAAGGTTATTAGTTGCAAGATGACAGGAATATCATATTAGTTGTTCCTTAAATTCTTCAGTGCCACAGTCACACATGTTTTTTTTTTTAAGTAATTCAACAGCAGTTTCTGTTGATGTCTGTGTATGATTTAATTATAAAAGAAAACACTTTGACATTTTTGGGAAACCAGCCTTTTCTATGACTTATTTTTCCAGAGGAGGAATCATGGTAGTAATACATGATCCCAGCATTGCAATCAACTAGAGAAATTATGAAAGAACCTTGCTATTATGATTGGTCGCACAGTTATTGTTATTATAGTTGGTTACACAGTCAGCCAGATGTTTAGACTGAATTTGGCATTTTTATCCACCTATCGAGTTCTTCCCAAGGACCTGGGATAGGCTGATGTTGATGTGTGATGGTTTCATGGGGTTAAAGGTATTATAGCAGGATGTAAGCTGTTCCAAGTAAAGCTGCCTTTTGCAATTGACTGATGGTGATTTTGTCAGTGCTGATGGTCTTCAAGTGGTGCTCCAGATGTTTTGGGATTGCACCTAAGGCACCTATAACTATTGGTACTATAAGATTCTACTTATTTTATTCCCTATTCTCCATCAGAATTGATTTTGAGGATGCTTTAGGTTATGAATATGAGTATCTCGTGAGTATCTCATACAGCCAGTATGTTTAGCACTGTGTTCATGTGAAGTTGCACACTCTAGAGCAGTGTTTCCCACTGGGAACTATCAGATGTGTGAACTTTAACTCCCAAATTCCTCAGCCAGCAAGATGACACATCTGGAAGTTGCCAAGATTGGAGAACACAAAAGACTTGCAGTGGAAAATTTGCACTAATGGATGAGAGCCTGTGCAACTTCTCTGCACAGTTGAAATGCTAATTCCATACCATTAATCAGATTCATGAATAAACTAATTATGTTGAATTGTCTCTTATGAATCATTTCTGATTTTTAAAGAAGTTATTTCCTCTCTGACATAATAATAGTTATTGAGAATCTTAAAATGGAATAATGATTGCATTTTTAAAAATTGTGCTCTATTTCTAGGACACAATGACAATATTTCTAAATCAACAATTGATAGATTTCTGGGTTTTGTGGATAAAAAGAACTTAGGTTTGGATGGCTGCCTTACTGATGTGCTTTGGATACTAGAGACCTTTATAGTAGACTCAAAAAAGTCTTTCCTCCATAATATTGCTATTAAAAATGGTCTAGTAAGAACGCACAACAGAACAGTTCTTTATGTCATACAGCACATTCATCACTAAGATTGTTTTCCCAAAAGTCATTTGTTAACATGTCGGAGAGAGCCTGTAATGAGTAACAGATATTTGCAGTTAGTTGATTGATTCCTCTTTAACCAAATATTGGGGACCATCATTCTAATATAATTGGGCAACAGGCCTCGTATGGGAATATGTATATTAGATTGTATGTTTTATTGGTCTGTCCAGATGTCATTGTTCTACGATAATTGTTTCCATACTATTTTTCGTATTGTACACTCTCCAGAGTCACTGTGGAGTCAGGTGGCTTCATAAGTTGGATAAATACATACATACATACCTACTCTGCTGGGCATCCCTGACTCAGGTATCATGTTCTGCATTTGGGAGCTCCAATGTGCTCAGGAAAATTCCTTCCTCTGCAAATTTTGCTCCCAAAATTTCAATTTCACATTTAAACTAAAGAAGAAACTGTCTGTGTATTGTGGATGTGCCCAAGATTCACAATATGAACATGGTAGTTTGAAACTGTCAATATTTTCCATGCATAATTCCAAGCTTCCTCTTTTTCATGTTCAGGTGTTTGCTACCTGATCAGCCGGTACTTCAATCATCTTTAAAAAAAGAAGAAGAAGAAGAACAAAATTGTACAATGTCCTGCTGAGGACAATTTGCTAAGTTCCTTTTCTATTTATATTTTAGATAGCTGTTGAAGACATTAATATTTCTTTTTCTTTCTTAATGACACTTTGGTGATTCTTTTAAGTCTGTTAATGACTGTTTTTAAATTGCATTGCTGCTATTGTACTTTATGCATTACATGTATAATCATATTTTTGCTTTTTTACTGTACTATATCATTCTGAATGTTCTAAAGAAATCAGTTGTAGCCCTGGGTCTTTTTTTCTTCTCTGGTTTTCTTTTCATAAAAGTTCTGCAGAGTTTTTTCCATCCCATTTGTTTAACATTTTAAAAAGAAAATAAGTAGGATAATTCGTATCTCATTTTGGGTCTATAATGTAATTCATAGACAATAGCATCTGTGATTTGCTTTTAAAAGATAACTGCAGGAGTTCCCTCCAGTATGGATTTGACTAAATATCCCATGCACAAACAGATGTATTCTTTGCAATTGGAAAGCTGCACGTGATTTAATTTTTTCTGCAACAAAATGAGGAACTTACTTTGTTTGCATGAATAATTAGTGCCCTAGAAAACTGCTACCTCTCCCCTTTCTCAAACTGTGTTTTTACTGGTGGAAGGAAGATGTTAGAGTTAGTGCTGTCACAGCTACACACTTCATTTGCGTCTTATTTCAATAATGGTTCATTATTTTATTGTTAAAAAAAACAATAAAATAATGGTACCAATTTTGCTGGTATAATTTGAAGAGAGGTCTAGGGCTACCCCCTCTGAAAGGGGAAGCTAGAGAATGCAGCATTACATCCAAACCAACATATTGTTTTGCAGCCAGGATGGTTCACACTCATGATTCACTTTTGATGACACCCCTTCACTCAGTTCTTGTTGAAGGTATGTGGTAGTACCATGTTCGAGTTTCTCATAAACTCTGCCAGGGACAGAACAATATTTACCTTGGTCAGTATAATGTATAGGGTTTTCAGTTAAGAATATGTTTCAAGAGTTGCACTCTCCCACGGGGAGAGATTCTTTTGTGCCAAGGGATATTTTTAATTGGATCCATCAGAAGAAACAGATCCACCATCCATCCTCATGAGGCTGTGAGACTGTGGGGAATAAGAAAGAGGTATGGTCCTTACTAAGTTTTAAAATTGTACTCAGTGGAGCCTACAGAAGAATGATATTTATTTTATTGCATCTGTAACCAATCAACGGTAATTATAATTAATCAATGGCTGCTGTCTTCCCAAAGAATGAAATGTATTAGATTACCACTATATCATGTATATTATGTCAAAAAAAAAAATGTCCTACACAAATTATATGGCTTGTATTTATTCAGCCCCCTCAGGATTTCCTTGAGGAAGTTAAGTATATAAATAATCTTAATGCACCTGAAAATAGAGGGTTGCACATCAGCATCATCTGTCACTCAAAAATCAGATAAGTATCTCTTGATTGAATGAAGGGGGAAAGATAATGATGCAATCAAAAATGCTATTATGGCATTTCTTACCTGGGAGCAAAGGAAAATCAAGGTGATTCAATAGGTGTCTCATTCTTCCATGCATCCCCCCCCCCTCTGTGTGTGTGTGTGTGCATTTGCACACCCACATGCACACATCCACATGGGAAGTAGACATGGGAAAACTCACTGTAGCACATACCTTTTCCTGCTTCCATTTCAATTGTTGTTGGATAGGTAGCACTATTTCCTAAACATATGTCCTAAATATGCCAATGTAAGTTTGCCAAAACATTGGAAAAGAATGAGTAGAACTTATAACTTCAAAGAAGCTACAATTAACTGGAAATAATGTGCTCATTTAGAGGAAAACAGTTTTACTGAATATGGTTATAGCAAGTATAGAGGAAGGACACTGATCTCCAGTAGTTGGTGGACCTCTCCCATGATCAAATATGGCTCTAACTCATTTGGGACCTGTAGCTTGCTTATACATATCTTCTATTATATATTACAAAGTAAGATTTTTAATCACATATTTGCTGACAAGCTACTCTGAGAATCTCCATACGTTTCAGACATCTTTGTGGGCAAAGACCACTATATGTGCTACAGATTTTCAGGAATCTGGAACTATGCCTCAATGACTAAAGGGACATGAGCATTTTTTGGGGGGTCTACTTTTAAAAAAAAAAATCAGCTAGGCTGTATCAGTTAGTTTATTGTGTTTACCAAATCCTACTTTCTGCCTTTTCCAAAGAGACTGTAGTAACTTTCTACAGCCATGAGTTCAGACAGATGCTTAGGATTTTAGGTTCAAATGCAATAATGGCTATTATTAAAGCTGATTTCCAAGTGGAAGAAGTAAACCTGGGCAACTTTCTACTGAAATTTTGCAAAACTGGACACTGTCCTATTATCCTTTGCTTTGTTTTTAATCCCTACTTTATTTCAGGCAGCTGTTTAAAGCAGAAAGCGCCAGATCTTATATAATTTCAGCCTTATTCTGCCCTTTTTAATGAGAGCTCAAAGGAGATACAGAAAGTGTAGCATGACCTTTGCCCCTAAAATCCCAGAAGACAAGGCAAGTTTAAGCATTGTGACCTGGCCATCTATCCTAGGGAGGAATCAGTATGTATGTGTTCAGGGAGGAAGAAGTTGGGAATGAAGGCTGAATTTCACACCCATTGATTTGTACTGTCCGGCCTGGAAGGACAGCCACCTTTCAGTTTCTGGGACTTGACATTGTGTGTGATCTTTAAATGGCCTCTTCAGAGACTTGTTAGCAAAAATGTCAAAATCTAGCATGGCTTCTTAAAGGCTGACAAATATATTATTGCACTTCATCATTTAACCCTAGACAGGAGTATTATAGATATATACAGTTGTTGCAAGAGGGAAGCAAGAGTAGAGAAAGTGATAATTGCCTACAGAGACAGGTTGTGGACAAAACAGTCAAAAAGTAAACATAGATACTACCACATTCTGTGATACATTACAGTTTTCTTTATGGCTACTAACAGCTGAACATTTTCCCTGCCTTTCTACCTCATCTTTTTGTATATTCCCCTTTTACTTCCCTCAAATAACAGGTGGGTATTTACATAACACACATCTGATGAAATGGACCAATAGTCTTCAAGGTGCAACAAGACACTTTCTTCAAATTGCCTTGTTTCTCAACAAAAAACAAAATCTCCAGATCTGTTGTCAGCCCTCTGAGGTAGGGCACACCAGGGATTTCAGGTAAGTAGTGCCATTTTTTAGTTTTCTAAGACTTCAGGTATTTTCCTTTCCTCCCTTTGGTTCTTCATGTAAATAGGTAAAAGTTCCCAAGCCTTGAATCACTTTAGTATCTAGTTTAAGTGTTTTTGAACATTAAATATTATTATGTAGAAGAAGCTTAGGGGGACTTCTGGGGAAGAAATGACGAATTGAAAATGGCTTGTCTAAAAGTGGAGCTGAAACTGCAGCGGAATGAAGAGCCAGCAATTAGAGCAGCTCTTTGTAATTCCTCTTCAGACAAGGAGAGGACTTGAGATCACCCACAAGTGCTGCATACAGTTGCTCCTCATGAGGAGACCACAAGACAGTGGTCTCCAATGGGTTTAGAGGTCTGGGAGAAGAGGCAATAGCCATCTTGTTCAAACTGTGGTCAGAAGGACACTGGGTTTGCCTAGTTCCTTTTCTAATCAGTTTTGGAAATTGCTTGTTAATTGTGTTTCATCTCTTAGGAACCTATAGGATTGACAAGTTTTACAGTACCAGGTGAGTTTCCTTCAATCCTTAGCAAAAGAAGTTTTAAATACAAGTTTAAGGACTTTAAAAGCATTTTTAAAAAATAAACAGCAAAAGGGTGATTAGAACTTTGACTTTGGAAAGTTACAAATGTTAATTTCCAAATCTATTTGGAATAAGATTCTGGAATTAATTATAAGAATCCTTCCTATGAGAAAATGCTTTTGTTTTGAATTCTTAAAAAAAAAAAAAAGGATCTCTTCTTCCCTTATCCCATCTATAAACAAATCCTTACAGCCTCATCATTTCAGTCCTGATCAGCAAAAGTCCATTAAGGGTTACCAGAGATAGCAACTTATCTATTTTAACCTTGATCAAATAAACCAACTTTATATTCCTTCCTATTTCTTTTAACAATCTTGATGTTTAGTTCCTTCAAATAATGTCCTCAAACTTAGAAATGATAGGATGAGACTTTGAAGGTTAGACACTAGAAGGAGCCAGAAGGAACTAAAGATGAGAATTAAAGGAGAAGAACACTTAAATTTGACTTACTAATACAGAATGATGCAAAATATTTTAACACTGGACATATTGAAGGATATTTTTGAACAATGGACTCAGAAGTTAATTTTAAAAGTGTCTGCCTCTATAGATAGACTGTCTTTAAAAGATATTATGAAAGAGGAACATGTTTTACCTGACAAGACTGAGACTGATCTGAAAGTAGATTTAAAAATGACACACTACAAGAATGATAAGGGAAAAAGATGCTACACTGGACACATAAAAGAAACCGGTTGATATCTTAGTAATTAAAAGGGATATACAAATAACAAACCAAGAGAGTGACCTGGATAATTTTCCTATATTGGATTTACAAAATATGCTTGTTTAGGCTTTGAAGAATTTTGTGAGAAGGGATAAAGAATTTTTTTTTAAAAAAAATCAAGTTTGATTTTTTTTACTCAAGATCCACTAGCTTTAGGAATCCTAGGAGATCAGTGGAACTCAGCAGACATTGTGACAAAATGGTAAAACAGGAAATACCATGGGGATGAGATTTGGACAGCACAAGATGGACATATTGACTGTGTTGAATCATTTTGGCTGAGAAAAGTACTTAAATCTGATGGAGACCATAAAATTCTTAGCCTCAGTTCTGCCTTCAATCTGAGCTTATTTTTACTTTGGCATATATTGTGTGATAAATCTTGACTTTCCTGGGCAACTAGTAAACCTAACGAAGTAATGAAGAGGACCCTTATCGATGTGTATAGAAGTAAGACATATTACATCAAGCCATTTTTCTGTTTTAAAAAAATCTTGCTTTGTTTTTATCCAAATGCAGGGAGTATAATATTAATGATGTTATGATTTATTAGAGAAGAGAGAATGACTCTGTTAAAGGCTTGGACAGCATTTGGCACAGTACCCAGAAGAAGACTATTATACTTTGATATCTGAAGCTATCTATAAACAGATAATTTTGAAAAAAAAATTATTTATTGCCCTTCACATTTATGAAACCCTACCAAGGGCTTATTCTGTGCATGTTTCCATAAATCTATCAAGGTATGATCTGAGTGAATATGATGCAGCATTTTTGCTGAAGTTATATAGGTCTGGGCCTGTTTAGCACTTGGATAGAAGATAGCTGCAAAGACAATGTTTGTTACGTGAGTTGAGGGTGGAAGGCAAGATTTAAATCAGGAATGTACAGACTATAGTCTTTGCTCCACATGCAGCCTTTCAAGATGTTATATGAAATCCTCCAAAAGATATCATCAAATTATAATTTGTATTGTGACCGAAAGTAGTAATGATTAAGTATTGATGCTTTTGAACTTTGGTATTGGAGAAGACTCCTGAGAATACCATGGATAGCCAAGAAAACAAATAAATGAATCATCAAACAAATTGTGAGCCCTTTGAGGTAGTCCAGCAACAACCATGAGTACTTTTACTCTCTCCAGAACTAGGGAGTGTCCCTTCTGGGATGTTTTTTCCACGCTCACCTCCTCCTTCAAACTCAGATTTCGTTTATCAGACCATTGTCTAGGCTGCAGTTCTTCCTCCTATCTTCCAAGATCATTCCTAGTTACCATTACACAAATAAACCCAGAGTTCTTACTCAAGGCACAAATGACAAGGCTCAAATTATCCTGCTTTGGACACATTATGCAAAAACATAGCTCTCTAGAGAAGGCTGTAATGCTGGGAAAGGTGGAAGGAAAGAGGACAATCAGCAGCAAGGTGGATGGACTCACAATGGATATGAGCACACCATTGGAAGACATTAAGGACCAGGTTAGGGACAGATCATCATGGAGAAAATCTATCTGTGTGATTGCTAAAAGTCAACACTGACTATAATCAATAATAATAAATATTAAATTAACTGAGTTAAATTAAATCAATGTCAATTTGATTTATGATTGCACCTGGTGGCAGCACCAAGCTGACCTTGGCTGATCTTCGAATCTAAGCCAAATAGTAACCACCACGTTGGCTAGACTGGAAAAATTTTTTAAAAATCCTGAATAAAGACCATGGCAAGCCATTTTCATATTGCTTTGAAGGAACTGCATGGATACAGACACCAGGAATAAAGCTCTATTTGAGCATATCTTTTACATTTAATGTAATTTTTAGTACTGGCTCCTCCTATGTATTACCGTGTGATCCCAGGGAAACTAGTGAAAAGGGCAGATGACATCCTGAAAAAGTGTTGCTTTTTGTTAACTAATTTATATTTGCTATTCCATCATGCCTGTCATCCAGTTTAGACTGTGGTTTAGGATTCTGCCTTGTTCTAGTAAATCCTGGTTTCAACTAACCTCAGTTTTTGGTTGAGGCACAATGACATAATGCTCTCAATTTAAACCAGGACATGGTTGATTCTAGCGGTCTCCTAGCATGTAACAAGACAGGAGGAAGCAGGCGGGTTCAGCCAGGTTCATTTGCATCATAGTCTATCATTGGTTAGCTTTATATCTGAACCAAGCTTACCAGTTTCTTCATATTACAGTAATAACTTGGCAGGTTGTTGAAAAGGTCTTCATTTATAACAATGCAGCACTTAAAAGAACGTGTCTTTTCATTTCTGCCAACATATTTTACAATCCCTTTATTCACACATGGAGATGACAAGAAAGCCTTACACCACTGCATTTATCTTTTAGAAGTATCTCATCTTCATAATACTTTGGTGGAAGAAAATGTCCCCCCCTTTTTTTCTCTTCCTCCTCACATTCTGGTTGCAATAATTATGGTTGATGATTTGTTTTGATAATTATTGACTCTAAACAAACTCGACACATTTTAATCAAGTATCATATTAACCTTAATTGGTGTTTATTTCAGGACTTTTTCTCAACTTATTTTAAAGATGTCACTTTGATGTAGTCATTAGAAGTTATCTTTTTAATAGGGCTACAATATCTGGGCTGCGAAAATTAAGATTTCCACTAGAGGGCACCAGATGTTTCTATATCTCTTTGCTGCCCTCTAGTGGTGATCCAGATTTGTATAGCCAGATTGTAGTCCTATTTTAAAGTGTTTTCTTTTTTCAGTTGTTTCATCAATTTTATTTGCAATTTTTATTATAAAATGAAGAGCAAATGTGAAAAATAACCACGAACCCCTAGAATCTAATATAAAAAGCAAGATCTGAATTGCAAAAATACAGATGACTACTTGATGGCAGCAAACAGCTATAGAAAACTCTAATTCTAGTGATTGCCTAGATTTTGAGGCTCAGATACGGTAGCCCTAATATAACAATCTATATATAGGTTGGAAAAGCAAAAGTGATGGTACAGCAACAGTAATTCCAATATACCACTCATAACATAGGGTATGCTTATTTGGAGGTCATCTTCTAGCACTGTGTTTCCCAACTGTGACAATTTCCAACTGTGTGGACTTCATAAACCAGAATTCCACAACCAACTTAGCGAATGATGAGAATTCTGGGATTTGAAGTCCACACACTTGGAAATTGCCACAGTTGGGAAACACTGCTCTAGCAAGACATTTGGCCAGTGTTCACACACACACACACACACACACACACACACACACAAATAAATAAATTGAATAAATAAATAAATAAATAATATATATATATATATTCTGCTGACTTTATTCTTTGTTTTCCAGAATGGCAAGTAGTCAGCATTATTATTTTATCAGTCCTCACTGATGTTTAGAACATACTACAGTAATTTGTTTTAAAGCACAATTTAAGGTGCAGATGTGCCTTTTAATACTCAAGAGGGTTTTGAGTATGGTTATCTGAAGGACTTGTATATTCCCTAGACCCTGCCCAAATAAGATGAGCTTTATAATCATGTTCATGAAGTAACCACAAATCAAGCTTGACTCAAGGGGGACTTGGAAAGCCTGTTCTGTGTTCAGTTCCCATTTGAGAACAAAACCTTCTAGGTGTCTTTTGGTCAGCCATTTTCTCTTACCTCATTTTACCAAGGATACAGCAATCTATTAAGAGGCTTGTGGTGGTGGTGAAAAAGTTAGGGGAGATTCTCTTATAAGTTTCCTTGAGCTCTTGAGAAAAGGTAGAATATAAATGCAGATAATGCAAATGGTGATGATGGTGATGATGATATGGGTATTAGCAATATTTTCAGTGGTAGACCTACTTTTGTAGAATATTCTCCCCTAGATATTTAAGACATTTTTTATTTCAATCAACATTAGCTTGCTGAACAATCATTATTCTCATGTATAGAGGGATGTAACATAGTTTTCATTTGATGACTATGTCTATGTCAATCAAGGACATCATTTTGTGAGGGCAATGTTCCTTGAAACAGAGTTTAAGAATAATTTACCAAGGAAACAGAATGAATAAATACATCCTATATCAGCAAGTGAACCTACTTAGAAACTAGTTCCTGTTGGCTAGTTATAAGCTACTAACTGAAGGATCTCTTGATATAATTTAGGGAAAAATAAATGGCAATCCTCAAGTAACAAATATTATCAAAACATGGTACATCTTCCTTGCCTTAGTAACACTCTCAAAGCCACTAGGATTTGTTCCTGAGTGCATATTTCAATACTCAGGATACTTCAATACCTCCAAGCACATAATTTCCAGTAGCATCATCACAACTCTGTAGAGGCGACCAGATGTCCTAAAAGGACAGAAGTTCTATTAGACAACTTTAAACTTCTTAAGGATTAGTTTCTTAATTATTTTTCTAATGGATGCTGATACATTATTTTTTCCTGCACAAAACATCAAGAAAAATTCTTTTTACACTGTAGCTATTTAATTTGCACTTCATGATTCAAAAACTTGTGTGGTTTTAATTTCAAAGAATGTACAGTACTTTCTTTGGCTGACTACAAATCAAAAAGAAAATATTATGATAGATGGCCTAAAATAATAATGAAACATCAAACACCTATTAATAGGTGTAAAATGCAGATCTGCACTAGCAGACTTCATGATTAACTGGCACCCATTTCATTTCCACACTGTTTCTGCTTCTGGCTAGCCATTATATTCAAAGGAAGTTAATAATTCCATACTGTGACCCTGCCTAGAGGGAAACCAACATTTGTTCATCCGTCAGAAAATAGAAGTGTATATGTTCTTGTTTCTGGAAAAGATAACTGAAATTACACTACAAGAGTACAGGGGGAGGCAGGCATTGTTCATATTTAAATGCAATTAATATTTTCTAATGAAGTACATAGCTAAGAACATACAAATGTAGGAATGTCAAAAAATGTTTTATTGTTCATCCTGTGGCTTCCTGAATTAACATGACTTGTTTCATTAGCTTGTCTAATAATTTGCTTCCTCAAGGGTGAAATCAGATTTTACTTTTTTGTAGATTTTAGTGAACTGAAGACATTTCAGTTCATAATAATTTTATTTTATTTCTTTTCAAATTCATCTGAAATGTGTAGGGATGTAAGTCCTACTAAAGTTCCTCTAAATACATTTCTTGGGTTGTTGTTGTAGTGCATGGGTACCCCCACAAGGAGTGAAATGGCACTGCATATATCATGATGTCATTGCACAATTGACACAAATTATATTTTTGTGATGATGCCGTGACCTTATGGTGGCTTATTATGGATATCTAAGTTTTAGCAACAGTTTTGACATCTGATCTTTTAAGTTTTATGCCAATCCTTTTCTCCCTGCCTTTTTGCAGGAAACTCATATAGAGTATATAAATACAATGAGTAAGATCTTTACAAAGTTGCAGAAAGATAGACATTGAAGTTCAAAACGATATGAGATCATAATTCCTTTGTTTTCCAGAGTTTGCATCAAAGTTATAAGAAATACAAAATTTCAGAAAGATAACTGCAAATAAGTCACTGTTGAATGAGAAAATGATGATATATATCTCTGAGGAGTGTAGGGGGGAGAGAGATGTATATGTATTGGAGTTTAAGCAATTAACTATTGTACATTAAGCCATTTGGTTTATCTCATAAATTGGCAAATGCCAGCAACTGTGCTAAATCTTCCATAATTTTTCTTGGAGATATTTCTATGCATCCTAAGAATGCTCATTGAGTATGGGACAGACCAGTTAACAGATACCAACCTTTTCTGAAGAACTGAACTTCCAGCAATTAACAGTATAAATAAAACTATAAATACACATAGTAGAATTACAAAACTATAGAACAGTAAAACAATACATGACCATCAGCAGCAACACAATTTTCAGTACCTGGGAGAATTTAAGTCTTGTTTTCTCAGCCTTTCCAGATGATGCCAACCAAAGTTTTTGGAGGAATGCTGTTCCATATAGTGAAGATCAACACAGGAAAATGCTGTTGTGTTTGTGTTTGAATACAGTTCTCTTGGCTGTTCCTTATCACAACATGAAGTGTAAGAGGGGAAGCCTAATTCCTTTGTGGAAATGACAATATTTTTCCTAAAAATGATCAGACATTAGAACCTGGAGGACTTGGAGCACCAGAAGACTTTGTCCTGCTTTCAGCTGTTTAGTCCTTCCAGCCCAGAGGTAACATATTCATTGTCTGATAAAGAGCTTCCGTGAAGTTTGAAATACAAATAGTCCAAATAGGTAAAGAGGCTGAACCAGAAAGTAGGATCTAAAATCAGATGAGTAAACTAATAAAATCCTTCTGTATTGTGGACTACCAGAAATTCCACATGCTCCACAGTGTTTTACCTGAGGATTGCTGAGAGTGTGAACCACATCTCATCTTCCAAAATATTGCTGACATTCAATTGTCTGTAAACACTAACATAGTCTTCTCCAAGCTTGGGGCTATCTAGATGTGTGGAATTTTCCTGCTTATTATACCTTATTATACCTATCACATTAAGGAGAAGTAGAAACAAAGTCTTTATTCTCACACTACAAATCTTACATATTGCTTGATTTTCTGATTTCTATCCTTTCAAGAAATCTTATGTAACTTGGCTCTAATGCAAGTCTGCAATAGTTATGGCCCACACGTACTTTTATATCACCCTCTAATGGCCTGAATCATTTGCACTAGTGAACATTCAAGCTGTATGGTCTTGGGTTGTATACTATAAAAATGCCTATTTTTATTACAAAGAAACTCTTCTACATTTTACATGCGTTTAACGTGTTTTCACCTTCCTCTGACTTCTCCTCACAACAATTCAGAAAATACACTACATTTCTTTTAACTTTCTATATCTTAAAACAAATAACAAAACAAATATATGGTTTGGCATATGAATATCATATAAACATTATGTGATTACACATTGTGGCTTTACTCAGTTATAAAATTTAGTATTTTGTAATTACAGATCTGAAAATTAGTTTGAGAACTGCTCCAAGTTGTTGTTTTTTTTTCCTGCAGAAGCAGAAATACATGACTATTTATATTCCATTATCAGCTTGGCAGGTTCTGTAGAGTTCATGAACAGTGATCTAACCAGCTAGGGTTACACAAGTCTGATTTGGAGCTTAGTATTAATCAACACCCTTCTGTGAATGGAGAGAAATAAGTTCCTCTGGCCAGCAGGGGAAATTCATTGCTTTAGTGCATATTTTGCATATGATTTGGCTTAGGTGTGAAATCTGAAGTACAAAAGCAGCAAAAGTAAGTAAACCCAGGCTATAACGAGTGACCTCATAAATGTGTGGATTTGAAGAATTTGCTCTTTATGACCCTTTCAAATGTAAAATGTAATTGCCTGTAGCTCTCACGTCGAACAGAATTTCAGAATAGCAACTGAAGTATCTGGGAGCCAATTCTTTCTATGCAGAGTTGATGGAATTAACTAACTGCTTTCTCTGCTGATCAGAGATATGGTTTGCTTTAAATAGGAAAAGTTATTTAGGATTATTTTCAAAGAAAGTTGTTATATAACTTAAACATTACATTATGTAGGGAACACAATTTAAGAATAACAATGTGGATTGGATACTTCCCTTAAAA
Organism: Python bivittatus; assembly: GCF_059951505.1. Lineage (NCBI taxonomy): Eukaryota > Metazoa > Chordata > Lepidosauria > Squamata > Pythonidae > Python > Python bivittatus. Next base: position 41,697 of record NW_028277108.1, read on the forward strand.
AATCTAGATGATCGATAGCAGTTCATCCACGAACGCTCGTCATCCTTTCAAAAGTAGAACAACCATTATAATTAATTGGGAGAAGAACCTTATTTTTGCCAAGAGATGGCCTGAAGGACCATACAAGGGTGATGTAAATGCTATTATAGAGTGAAGAGTGGCAAGCAGCATCCATATCATTAGAGGACCCTCAAACTCCCTTGTAAAACTCCATTAATATGGTGCCAGTAGCTCCTTTTCAATCAACGTGAGAGCACTGTTCCTTCAATTGCGTCATAGGAAAGATATATTCCTTATGGCTTCATAAGATGCCTTATAAGGTAGCAAAACAATAAGATCCTTCCCAAGAAACACTTCTCCCTCCATTAGTTTCTTTTGTTTTATTTATTATGGGTTGTGCAGTATATGAGATTAGTCATCCATACATGGATTTCTTTGCAATTACAATCACAACACTTTCTGCAAAGAAAAATAATGTTCTTCTAATCTCCACTCCATATAAGAATGGACTGAGAGGAGATGGTACTGATGTGAAATGCCTATTTATTCTTTATTACAATATCTTGTTATTAAAATGATCATTCTGGTTGTGCATTTGCAATAAATTCAATATGGAAAAATCATAGTCAAGTCTTTTTATATACTCTTTAATATGATTAAAATTCTTTATATAAAACTGTACAACTTATACTGCGAAAGCAATAAGGGTAACAGGGTTACTTATTAGTATATCATATTACAAAGTAAACTGCATAGGAGTGCCTAATATGTTGGTACAAAGTAGGAGGATGAGTTTAACTCCAGGAGACCTTTGAAGTCATCTGGTAAGGGTTCCCTTGAAAAATGCCTCGCTGTGAACAGTAGGGAATCTGCTGAGATGATTAAATAGGTTGTTCCAGGAGCTAATCATTGCAATGTGGTTGATGAACATTACAGAAAGAATTTTCTTGCTGAGCAATATGGGGATAAGAGTTCCTTTTCTTATTTGCAAAGACTTTGAGCTGGCTCTTTTGCAGGGAATCACAATACCTTCAATGTAGAGATTGACGTAGTATGTGCTGATTTCTCATATACAGATTAGACACTGTAGGTGATAAAGTTGGCTCTGCTTCATTCCATATTCCAAAGTTCCTTATGCATGGGTGATAATGTTTAGCATATTACAATGCATTACACCACCTGCACCTGCCTTTGAGGACTGGTTCAACAATAACGACCACATTGTTTCTGAAAAGTACCATTAGGCAAAGTACAATAATCACTATGGCAGCCCTCCAGCTGTTCTTCCTCAGCCATTCCTCTCACTTGGAGGACCTGAGATTACATGTGTGCTACTGCCTGTCTTGTGACTCAGTTCCAATAGTCCTTAGTTGTGATGAAGGATCCTGTCCCATTGCCAGTGTTGGATTCTGTGCTGATCTCAATGAGTTTTGGACACAAGATGGAGAAAGAGCACCATCTTATATCTTACTTTAGAGGCAAAATGTCTTCATTGCCCTGAATATGTGAGAAAATATTTTGCAGGTTTGATAATAGCTACATGGATTTCCAGCATGTTCCAGGAGCAATGGAAAGTGCTGGTTTTAAAGTCCAAAGTCCAAAATAGATTGTGACCAGAATAGTTTAGAGATTGTCTACTGTCACATAAATCTCCTAAGAAATTGAGAATAGGTTTGCAGCTCTTACTGTCTCAAGGGAATCACTTGGTAATTAGAGACAGAGCCTTTTCATTTGCTGCACTCCAGTTGCTGGAATTCTTTTTCAGCCATACAATTGAAAACTTATTTGTTCAGGCCATCTTTTTTTTGTGGAGTGGTGGGGAGAAGCTGCAATTTTTAATTTCTCTCAGTGATCTAATTATAGTAGCTGTGCTTTACGGTTTCATTCCTGAGCTATTCTGACAAGTTGGCCAAAAACTCATCTCAGACTCAGAAAACAATTTGCCTAGTTCACAGTAGGGCGATACAACAATAACTGAATAGGATTACTTCAGACACTGTAGAGACCCAGTGACTCAATCACATACAGTTCCTTCACACAGAAAACTAGTCTGTCTGGAAAAAGATAGTAGTCAAAATTTGTTATTGACACATTATCACCATCTCATTTCCCCAATTATTATTTAAATGCTAACATAACTTACAGAATCATTGTGTCTGTAAGGTGTGTGTGAATGCACACATACAGTAGCCCATTCTTCCTGTCTTTCTAGCTAGCTAACTACCTAAGGATAGCCACTGCAAACTGCAATATATATTAAAGAGTTTTCTTGGGAATCTTAAACTGTTCAGTTTGCATTGTAAGGAATGTTATAGCACTTGAGCTGCATGGATTTTAGCCAATCCATGTAAGAATATATATTTATTTTTGGAAAGTAGAGGGTTTTTTTTTTTAAAGGACAAACATTTAGTTATATTGAGTTCATGGATGGGTTTCCTAGGTTTTTTTTTCCCCCCAGACAATTTCATTTTTCTCCAAAGAACAAAAGATGGCGCTCGTGTATCAATGGTTTTTATCTAAATCGTTATCTTTCTGAAGAGGTAGTTCTGCTGGTCTGTTGTGGTACCACAAAAAGTCTTGCGGCACTTTCAGTACTAGTAAATTTATGCCACATAGAGTTCTGATGGATACAGTTTTTAAAAAAGGGATGCCTTAGTATATTAGTGAGCCTTTAGAATGTGCTGTTGTTTTATCAAAAAGTGTTCTACTTTCATCATGCTATCTCACATCTTTTTATTTTTTGGGAACATACTAAAGATAAAGAAATGCATTGTTCTGGCATATGTTATACCCCTTGTCTCTTTCAACAATGTAAGAGAAGGATTAGAACTGACTGAATTTGTTTCATGGCTGTATGTTGCTCCTTCCACCCTGAATAAAAATAGCTTATTTTAAACACCAAATGGATTTGTTTCTGTCTGCATCTCAACCAGTTTTTATATTTTGCTCTTTACCCAAATTTCTCCATGCTACTTTGTATGAGAAATAATCTCAGCAACAGATTCAGAGAAGTTTGTGGGTGAGGTGTATTTTTTTGCAATTAGTTTTGATTTATGTTTGTGTAAGCTACAATGGACTACAGTCACAAACACCCATCTAATGATGAAATAAATAACCCAGCAAAGAATAGAATAATAGCTACTATTTAAACAAAAAAGCGTATTAAATTGCTAATGGAGAAGAATGCAAAGGTATGCAAGACCATTATGAGAACCATTCAGAGAAAGTAAACAACAACTCCGTCCTGGGAATGGAAGGAATGTGAGAAAGAAATTCAAAATAATCCTGTCTTGATTCTGTTTGCCATAAGGGCGGGCAGAGGGAAACGCTGGCAGGCTTTCAAGATTCCATTATATCCCATAATAATAAAGTAACATTCCCGCAGTCCTTCCAAATCTGTTTCCGGGCCTGGCCTGATCTGAAAGGCTGACAGCTAATATTAAAATGCTTATGGCATTTATCCAAAACAGAAGTATACAATCTGAAGAGGTGAGTTATTCAAAAGCTTTGAGCACAATCCCCTGAAACCTTCAAAACTGGTTACCAAATTATGATTATTAATGTGACAGAAGAAGAAAATTATTAAATATGTGATTTGGGAAAAAAATTACATTTAATGTTCATTAAAGGCAAATGAAATCAAATGATATCCTGGCCCTTCTAGGATGCAGCTCCTACCAAAAGCAACTCTTAGTTTTCCCTACTCACAGAGGTGATTTCAAAGTGTCTTAAATATTCATTTGATATATTTGTCAGATAGATATAGATGCAGATATAGATCCTGCTTCTCTTATTCCTTTTATATTTGTCTAACTGAAACATTACAGCAGTAGGTCATATAATTCACCACTTGAATTCACCACTTGAATTTTTAAAAAACATTTCTGATTATTTTTAAAGTCTACTTTGTCCCAGAATAAATAGTGTAGTCACTCAGTGCAATCAGGCACCATATTACCTCCATGTGCTGTACTGGATTAAAAAAAACAAATCATGCAGGAGGAGGAGGAGGAGGAGGAGGAAGACTAATTCTGCTGTATGGTCTGGTCCGAGTTAACACTCCAGTCAACTGATTAATTTTATATTTTCTTCTGTTGAACCAGAAAGTGATTCACTAAGACAGGGGTGTTCAATCTGAGTCCAGTGAGAACTTCCAAAAGTTCTTAAAATTATAATGGTTAATGTGGTGGTAAGAGGCAATCATTAAGTGCATAAGAAATAATCATATTAAATATGTATGATTAATTAAAATTACATTACATTTCATTTTTGGTCTGGTTCCACCTATGTTTTGGACTCTTAGCAAGTTATCCCTAGGTCCAATTGCACACCTCTGTTCTAGGGTATGAGATGGGATTCTTCCAGTAGCTCTTTCTGAGATTCTTGTCATGAAAAAAATAGCCCAGACTTTCAGGGCTACAATCCCAAAGCCCCAGGGCAGCCTTTCCTACTCTTCAAAAACAAAACCCAAACCAAACGTACTATGTTGACAGAGGTGTCACATTTCAGGAGGCAAGCTTTCAGGGAAGGAAGATTTAAATCTCCTTCCCCACAACTGGAGGCCCCATTTCAGATCAGAGCCCATTTGGCTTGCTTTGGAATACATATTAATTAGAAGAGGGATTGCACACTAATGCCAGCCATCCAAGCTGGACTTTGGAGCTTTCCAAACAGGAAGTGCTTCCTATTTGAGTTGGCAACAGGCTTTTCCTGATTCTGAGTTTTTTCTGTGCGTCCCTCACCTCTCCCTTCTGGCTTTAATTCAGCTTTACAGAAACCAACAATTGAACTGGGATTTTGGTTTGGCATCATCTTAAAATAAAACCACTGCTGTTCCCCAATGTTGCTTGGGAAATTCAGCTAGCCTAGAGTTTAGTTATCAACTCTATTTTTTTAGGCCCAGAAGACATCTGGCAGTATATAAGAAGAAGCCCCCAAAGAGCATTTGGGTACTTCAATTTTCTAATTAATAGAGAGGTTGCAAGATTGCCTTAGGAAGAAATTAAACATCCAAGGTAAAAAGAGAAACATTACTTGTAACAGCTCTTTATAGAATAGCAAGGAAACTAACTGATTGACTTTTATATAGTTCTCTTATTATGACTTGCTAAACACTTAAATAGTCCCTTATCTTAGTTTACAGTTTAATTTTTATCCCTTCACCAATGAAAGTCCCTGTACATGTTGATCAAGATTTAATATTGCTAGATGAAACAAATCCTTTCCCTACTACTTAATTAAAGTGTTATCCACCCACCCTTGAATTGGCACAAAACAAGTCTGGCATAAAACTTGCTGCCCCATTGCTAATCCTTGCTATACCATCTGAGCTTCAAATGTTCCGATGGGGAGTATGTCACTCATCATAAACAAGGTGAATTGATGTTCACTTCTGTTTTTGCTGCCATCTCCTTTCAGCTGGTTCATCGGTTAGGAGGGAAAACATCCACCAATCAGGGCACTCTGTGAGAAATGGGCAGGGCCTGACTGGTTTTTCTGCCCCCTCCTACTACACCTCATTTGGGCATCTCCCAAGTTAAAAGAAAGAAACTTAAGAGGAGACACCATGGTTGAAATAGTCCCATAGATAAGGGTGGGAAGATCTGCCTTGCTTAGGCAACTATCTAGGTCTGGTGGGACAGATTAAGCAAAGCTGATTAGCTACTGGGCAATCAGATCTTTTTAGCTGGCCAGTGGATAGTGAGAAATGATAGATAGTGAGAAAGACAGGAAACTTGGCATACAAGGAACAACAGCCAATTCCTCATTATTTTCTGAACACTGTAATGAAGAAAAGTGGGGCTGTTGCATTGTGCCTTGCTGTGCAGAATACTGTTAAAATAAACTGGAACCTGGAGAGACTGATCTCAAAAGTTGGAGGAAGAAGAGGAGTTGGATATGAAGGGAACTGAGGAAATAAATTGCTAATGGAAGAGAAAGAGCTGCGGTGGATGATTAGTGACCAGTCCCCCCCCCCCAACACCTCTGATCACACTCACAAACAGATCTGCTGACCTCACCTCCAAGACAGTGGGTGACAAAGCATTACACATTTTATTTATACTGCTTGAAGCTATGGTGAGATCGTGTCAGCTTAAGGGGGAAAAACTAATTTAAAACTGGTTCAGCTTGTGACAACTCAAGGCTGTTTGCTAAACAGTTGAGAATGAAATAAAGACAATATCATGTAACCAAGGAGAAGATTGGGGTGATCAGAGTGCAACTGCCCCGTGGTAAAATACAAGGGGGTATGGGACCTTAGTATCTTTTATTCAGCATTTACCAAACAATAGGTAGAATAAGCCAAAATTCAACCCATCTTTTAATATAACCTTTTGTTATACTCCTTTCTGCTTTTAAATAACAGATTTTTGTGAATGCTGTCAACAGATTAATCTTTAAACACTAGAGATAAGTGACAGGGAAAGTACTACCTGCCGAATTGATTACAGTTTTAGTGCTAATGAGCTCAGAGCATGCACCTTCTGGACTAGCTGCCTTTCTTCCAAATTCTAAATGGGTGGACATAAATTATGTTTATACAGCTGAGATGAACATACAGCCTGATTACAGAGGCTCTGAGTTTCAGTGTTGAGCCATGTCATGGAAAATGGGGTTCAGGAGAAAACTTTCTAAATGCTAACTCAAATAGGCCCTGACACCACTTAGAACTGTTAAAATCTGCAAAATGTTGCAGTGTAAAAGCTCCTGCCCTCCAATTCTTTTTCCCAACAACATTTCATTGCCTTTATGTCCTTCCCCATTTTCTTTTACTCTGCTCAAGGGCTTCTTTGTGCAGCCTAGCTGCTCTGTCACTAGAATGGAACAGAAGCCATTTTTGGAAGGCAGAAATGGACTACATCAGTCTTAAGTCATGTCCCTCCCATCGCCAGTTCAACCTCCAGGTAATTTCCTGATGCAGCTGGAAAGTCGTCTTTTCTTCTTATGTTGCCTTAAGCAGTCTTGGATGTTTTGGCAGGAGCTCTTGACTTCCTGGCAGGTTGACCCAGGCAATCCATCAGCTACTTTGGCTCCTCAATTGACTCAGTAGTCACCCTGATCTTTCAGAGCTTCTACGGCCTCCTTACATGGGGTGGTTAAGTGCATTGCCTTATAGCCAAAGGTTATTGATTCAAAACCTACCAGATTTTTCTTTAAAACAAATATTGCTATTTTTGTTCTTTTCAGCTGTGTGAAACACTTTTACCTCGAGTGACTAGAGAAATGATGGAATAGTGCAACACTGAACTTCCCTCCTCAACAGCTAGGGAGGGATAGCAAGCTAGCTGAAGAAAAGACAATAGTAATTAAAAAGAAATTCAGCTGGGTTTAGAACAAGCACCTTACACATAGGAGGCAACACTTTTAGCCATTATGCTATTTTAGTTTTTATGATTAAAAAGTGAGATCTAAAAGTTATTTCATCCCAAAGGTGATTGTTGTGTGTGCCTGGATATATGTGCATTTTGATGCTTTAATTTTTTTGAGTGTGTGTCTGTATGCATGCACGTATGCCTATATGCATGTGTGTGTGTGAAATATATCACAATGGCAAGGGATCTGTCAATTGCAGTATATGACAGTCTGCAGTCCAGACTGAATGCCCTTCAAATTGCTCTTAGAGTGTCTCAGTTGGGATATGTTTTTCTAAATCTGGTTTAGAGTTAAGCTGCTTTGAGCAGGGACTGAAGCAACTTAAATGGTAAGTGCAGATACATCCCATCCATTGTTGATTCTTGTATTCAGGTTACTACATTAGTTAAAGAAATGTATGTATGCATGATGTACCCCAGGTCACTAAGCATTCTGTGGTCAGTAAGCATGTTTAGTCCTCATAGGACACTTCGGGTTCCCACCCTCCATTTAAGATTTTCATTGTGTCTTTTAAACTTTGTCAAAATGTTGGGTTGCCCTGATCCTTCTCTTAGCCCCTACTTGTGGTTGAATGTGACTGTGTAAGTTGAGACATTCAGATAACTGAGTCATTCACAATTAATTTATGTGTATGCATAACTCACATCAGTAGCTACAAGGTAAAATGGATTAGCCTTAAAATGCACAAAACTATGTCCAAAATATAAGAACTGAATTTTAAATGTTTTCACAGCCTTGTAGAAGCTATCAGTTTTGCAAGGACACCTATCACATTCTTTTAAAGTTATACAACTATAGAATATATTGATAAAAATCAGCTTGTCCAAAAAGTTCTTCAGATTGGTTTATTCTAGCTTTCTCCAAACTGGTGCCTTTCAGATGGACTTGAACTCTGATTTCCAGAATTCCTAGCATTAAACTGATTCCATTATCACATCGTCCATGGGTGTATGAATTAATCTGTACTACTTTCTCAATTTGCTGACATTTCTGTCCTCATGCACATTTAGATTTGCTTCCTGCTAGCCTCCAGATGAGTCAGGACTACAAGTCCCAGTATTCTCTGGCAGCTTGCCCAATTATGGTGGTTGGAGATTTTCGTAGTCATAGTTTCATAATACTATCAGTGGTACCAGCTCTGGCAAATGGTATCATTAGATCACATTCATCTAGTACTATTGGTAGAAATCTATCAAATAGTTGCATATTTCAAATGATGAACTTAAGTGATTTCCAGGGACTATATTTTCACATACACAGACACATATTCCAGGCAGCTTCTTCTTTTTTTTTTAAAGTTCAGGAGGTTGCAATCCTATCTGCTATATACATATATATTCACATACATAAATTGACTCTGCCTCTCCAGCATGATCATCAAGAGAAGTCTTGCTGTCACCCCCATGTGAAAGAAGAGTGCTGTGAACCAGAAACTATTGCGAAACACACTCCCTCACAGGTTGGCATAGCTTCTACCCTTCTGATGTTTTGGAAAGTGCTGAAGATCATTATTGTTCAGTGAGCTTTTGGCATGGGCTGAAGACTTTGAGTGACAGTAAGTTTTATTATGCTTATGCTGGTTTTTAACAGTTTCTTATTACTTTGTATGCTGCTCAAAGTCTGAAGACTGGGGTGGTTTATAAAAGCTGTAAAATAAGTAAACCTGCACGCGCACGCACACACACACACACACACACCTAGTATGTTGTGCTTTTGAGTCTGATGTTTAGGAAGCCCAGAAAGTTGATATAACAGATTGTTATGTCAGCTTGAAATAAATGTGAATGTATGTACAGCAGCATCTGCAACAAAACACAATGATGCTAAAAGGATGCCATGCATACACCATCACACAAACACCATCCTCACGTCTCAATGTCTGATGAAAGAACATAAGTTGTGGCATTTGTGTGACGACATAGTAAAGAATATGCCATCAATTGCCTCCCTTTTTCCCCTGTTCTCCGCCAGCAAATTGAACTCATGTACTAAGACATTGCTGCTCCCCCCACTTATTTTTATTAAGCTGGATAGATTAATGATCCAACAACAGCAAACCATGGAAACTCACTTTAGTATAATTATCTTAACCTTTCTGTATAAGATCTAGTCTTACTGTTCAACAAAGTTTTTGTTAAAAGAAAGTCAACATTCACATATACAATTTCCAGTAGAATGGGCAAACATTCTAGTTATTCAGAACCAAGCAACTGAGCGCTTAAACCCTATCATAGAATTGCCCCTAAGGCGCAAATTGGCAACCACCCTCATCCAGATTTCCATTTAGATCTGGTAAGTGTAAATAGCATGGCCAATGGCAAACATTTGAGGACTATGTAGTCCACAATCATTGTAGGACAGTTGAAATTATGGTTAAATGAACTTAAATCTGCAGTATAGAAATATCTGCATGTTTGATGTCCTTTCTTAACAGAAGGAATTATCAACAGTACAACAAGGCTGTTCAGTCCTAAACATCTCAGGTTAAGATTCAATCTGAAAGTTCATTACAGCAGATATTATCAAGAAGTGGCCTTCTATATGTTGTTGAACTGAAATTCCCAGCAAGCCTAACCCACTATGGTCAACAGTGAGAGGAATTTGGAACTGTAGTTCAGGAACTTCTGAAGGACCTTATCATTCCACAGATCCTTTGCCAAATAGTGTGGGTAACAGGAATATGTGAATCCCCCAAGAACCAATTTGAATTGTCAAATTTAATTTAATTGTTGAGTTAAATAGGTTTGAATTGAATCACCCATTTGAATCTTGAACTGAATCAATTCATTTCAAACAGGCAATGTGATTCGATAAAAATGTTCTTTGTATGCGCACAAATATTTTGTGCACAGAAAAGCCCAGTGAATCACCAAATTGATTCAGAGGCATCCAACTTGATACATCAAACTAATTTGGTGATTTAAATAATATATTTGATTCAGTGATGACTTGATCACATTTATTTATTTATTTATTTATTGCTTATATGGTTGCTGTCTCATATAATGATCCTAGGCAGCTCACAACAACTAATAAAAACAAAGATAAAAACAAAATTCTTTCCCACCAGGCACCAGACCAAACAGCCTCCCAGCACAACCTCCTCCTAGACCGATGCTTGGGAGAAGAGCCAAGGCTTTTCAGAAGGCTAAAAGGATAGGGATCTTAAGTGAGGGGACCTGGAGTGCAGGATGGGCAGATACCCTCAGGAATAGGCAGTCTCACAAATAAGCTGGCCCTGTACCAGGTAGGGCTTTAAGGATGATAACCAGCACCTTCAAATCACAACTTCAGTTCAATGTTATCAGACAACATTCAGCTAGAAGGACTAATTCAGCCTTTCTCAAGCTTGTTCTCTCCATGCATGTTCAGACCACACCTCACAGAATTCCTGTCCAGCATGGTTGTTATAATGGTATGTGGGAATGACCTTGGGAGACAGGAGGAAGAGTCGCAGACTAGACAACCATCATACAAAATGTATCTCAGCTCCCAGAAACAGAAGGGGTGTGGAAAGTGCCCTCCCTAGTTTTCTGGAAAGTAAAAGGAAAGGAGGGGAGAAATACTTTCAGACGTGCAAGATTCTGCTACTGTAACCTCATAATAAAGGTAGTGTTAGTACCCATGGTTTGGGATTCTTGTCTGGACTACCTTGAAGGGCTGACAGTTGTTAAATTGTAGTGCCCATGTATTTGGAAGGCACAGGTCAAAAATGACTGGTCCAATAATTTGAGGCAGCTTCCCATAGAACCCTTGTTTGGGGGCTTGACTTCCTACAATGTTAAATGCCAAAACAATTAATTAAATACAACTTATTTTAAAATACCCAGTTCAGTTCTGGATGTGGTCATATTCCTCTTGAACTGTGAGAGTGATGTTTGTGGTATCAGAGAAGGGTAAGAAAAATGGAAATATATGCAGAGAGAGAGAGAGAGAGAGAATAAAAACTAAAGAATTCAAGGAAACACACCAAACCTTCAAGGGTCAAGAACTGTATTTTATTTATTTATGTTCCAGCTGTTTTATTATGTTTTCCTGACAAGTATCCCACAGCTCTGAGAATCTAGGGGAGAAGGTTGACGGAATGATGGTGCAACAGGGACTTCAACTATATTGATTTATGCCATTACAGTTGGATACGTTCCTTGGTTAATGGATCATGCATTTTTAAAATGACTTCTTGCAGAAGAATGTACTATTTTCCTCTACATTTCAGTGGCTGGTTTGGGATCAGATATGTTTCAGCTTTAAAGAAATGAAGTGCAAGAAATGTTGAAGAAAGTACCCAGGGAAGTCAGGAAAATAGTCCACCTACCCACCCTGGTTACAATGACCAGAGGCCCAGTGTTGCCAATTGAGAAATCTAGTGCCATTAATGTTCTCTTGCCAATTGAACAAGTTTGCCAGCTCAGGTTCAAGTGGATCCTGGACTCACATTACTAAGAGTAAAAATGTAGAACAAAATATCAGCTGGAGTTAAATGATAGAGTTACTAAAGTTACCATGAGGCAAGTTAAGCTGAAAGAAAGTGACTGGTCCAAAGTAAGCTTTCACACCTGAGGGTCAGCTAGAACCTCCTAGTCCAGCACCTTAACTCCTATATCAGTGGTGATAGGACAACAATAATCACTTGCTTCTCTCCAGCATCTTGTCACCCTTTATGCTAGAGTCAAAGTAGCTTGGGATTGGGGTGCCATGACTGTATAACATGGCATACATTGCTGGGACTGGCTGGTTTGTTGGCAGCTTTGTGTGAGCTCTCCATCTTAAGTAGTGGACCACTTAACCCACTTTTTCTAGGTAGAACCCTTAACTATTTTATGCTTCTGATAATGAATGGTAAGGCACTGTGATTCCTACTTAGGGTTTGAAGAACTTTTAATTTTCAATGAAAAATCACATTGATTGCTCTGAATTTAGCCTGCATACAACCCAACGATTTACATGCCTAGTCCATTTTGAATTTACTTCACTAATGCACCATTTAACACAAAGTATACCCAGGGGAGACTTTCCCAGCCTTATCTTTTATTGCTTTTTAATTCCTTCCGTGTGCAAATACATAGATCATGATACTGAGTGAACCACTGAGTGCATCCAACTGGTTGCAGAACACTTCCTCTGTGTCTTTCTTTAACTGGCTTTATTGCTAGCTGAAAGTAGATAATTCCACTTATTTATGTTCTGGAATGATTTCTCTCATCAGGACTAAATGAATGTTTGCATTTTTACTCTGGAACACTCTGTGGCTTGTTCTTCTAATATAAAAATGTTGGGGAATTTAAGACTGGAGGGTATTTAGTGTGGATAAACACTAGATGTATAAGCATTCTGGTTATCTAGATCTGATACAAAAGTGATTGTCCCCATCGTTTTTGAGAAGCACTTGTTATTTTTCCTTGCTATAAAGATTCCACCCTTACATGCATTCACACACTCAAATTTATCAGTAATACTTAAGGTAACTTCTTGAGATCTAGCTTATAGATTTTCCAAATGCTGAGCAATAATGCAGTGACATTTGCTGCAGTGTTGGGACAATTCAACAGTTCATTTCAAGCAGTTATGAGAGCTTGTTTCAAAAACTTTACTCCCCAGGCACTGTGTTGTTGAAAACATGTGCAGCCTTAATAAATTCTCAGATCTGTCTGTGTTGAAGAACAGATCTTTAATTGCGGGCCATTCTAAACTGCAATTCCATTAGAAATTACAAAAGGCAGACAACAACCTTTTAAAAATACATATTGAATTATCTGTTGCTCTGAATAATAGCCACCCAAGAGAGCCTATCATTAAAACATAGTTTGTTGTCTTCTTAGTTGGCAATAGTCCATAGGTAAGAGACTCATAGCCATTATTTTCTTGCCATGCTGTATTATACATAATAAAAGGAAATTGCTTTCCTTGCCTTTGAAGTATAGTTTCTCTAGCACGAAAATTGACAGAACTGACAATCTTAATATTGGCTGACAGCAGGTTTAGAATATGGTGAGTCAACTATATGTAGAACTTAGAATGTTATCTATGAGTTTCATCTTGGAGGTCACAGAACCAACCCTCTGATTCACTGGAAGTGAAAAGTCAACAAGCTAAGCCTCATTAAACACAAAGGTTTGGATTTTATGGTATAGAACTTTAAGGATGTTCATGGAAAGAAAATGTATTGTTCATTCTGTCTTCTCTGCACTCACTTGTGAACTCTGGAAAGCCTTTCCAGGAGATCAGAACCCTTTCTGAACAGTGATTGTGATCACACAACATGCCTAATTAGAACAGTTAAAGATCTAGCATGTTGTTTGAACCCAGCAACCCAGTGGGTCATTTTTGAGATAGCTGAGAAGGTGAAGAAACAGTTCAGAGTAAGTGTTTAAGATGAATTGCTGACTAACACATAACTGCCTCAGCATTCCTGTATTGTGTCAATCCAGAAGAGAGGATCAGAAAAAAATGGGGGGAAATTATTTGTTTTATCGTCATGAGAGGGGTGATGAGAGGCAGTGAAATGGAGGCAAAAGGAGGATGGGGAAGCCAAGACCTCCTTCACTTCTTCTGTAGTGATTCTGATCCAGTCCATCCACCACAGATTTTTTTTTAAATACAAATAAACAAATAAAAGAGACCTGACCAGCCACTTCAAAAGATATTGTGAGGCTGTCAAAGATGGACAGTCATTGGTTTGCAGGGTGAACTGAAGCTGGACTATTAGGTAAGTAACTTACTTGTGGTTTGTGCCAGACATGGGTGATGTGCCTTGTGAGGACAGGATGAGATATTGGAGCTACTGGGGAAAGAAATGGCTAAAGGTTTATTTATTTATTTCCACCCATCTCACAACAGTTACTCTGGGTGGCCTACAAGGATTAAAACAACCAGTTACAAGCAATGACCCATTATGCCTGAGAAAACAATAGGTCTGAAACAGAGAAAACCTGTCAACATCAGAGCTCACCTAACCTCCTTTCCCAACTGCCAGGGGAAACAGCCAGGTCTTCAGAGCCTTATAAAAGCTAACAGACCATCCAGATCTCTGGGGGGATGATGTTCCTCAGGTCAGGTGCTGCCACAGAGAAGGCACGCTATGGGGTCCAAAAAGATGGCAGTGTTTGATGGAGGAGACCCTGAGCATGTCCTCTCTGCTACATCTGGTAGGGCAAGCAGAAACAATGGGACAGAGCTGGTCCCACAAGTTGCCTGGCCTTATGCCATGTAGGGCTTTATAGGTGACAACCAGCACCTTGAATCACACCTGGAAGCCTACTGGGGGCCAGTGAAGCTCACGGAGCAGCGGTTTTATACAGCCTCCCAATTCAGGAATGTGTACAGGTTCATGCTTGCACCAATTGTGCACATTCCTCGATTGGGAGGCCTTGCTCAGAGCAACTTATGCCTTAGTCCAGTGTTGTCCAAACTTGGCCACTTTAAGATGAGTGGACTTCAACTCCCAGAATCCCCCAGCCAGCCATGGCTCAATTCAATTCTGGGAGTTGAAGTCCACTCATCTTAAAGTGGCCAAGTTTGGACAACACTGCCTTAGTCACTTCCAGTTTGAATTATTGTAACATGTTGTACATGGAGCTGCCCTTGAAGAGCATTTGGAAGCTGCAGGTGGTCCAAAATGCAATGGCACAGGTCATTTTTGCCCTTTCTCATTATGCTCCTATAACCCCAAGTTTGGTAATGGGCCAGACCTAGCCAGAGGCTGCAGTGAAAAAATATTCCTGAAAAAAAAACCCCAATGCATCCCCATGGGAGAGGCAGCTGGGCAGCATCTGGGAATGGTGGTGCCTGCTCTCAGCTTCTCCTCCGCCTCTTCCTCCCCTCAGGTCATGTGACCCAGATTTACAGTGACCATGCATCTTTTACATAAAGGACAGTCCTTTATTTCATAAAGTTGCCCTTTAGATTTACTTATTTTTCGAAAACTCACTTTTGCCCTTTATTTTGGTCATTTAACTTTTCCCGTATGATTGGTACTACTTAATGCACAGTCTTTCACACTGATGTGAAAAATATGGGAATTGAATTGTCTTTTTAAGATAAATTTACATATACTGTTTGATTTTAGATATTTTTTATTAGAATGTGCATTTTTGTAATTAGTTTTGCTCTTGAATTTTCTTTTGTAAAGCAAAGTTATAAACATAATCACTTACATTTTTTATCCTTCTGAACCTCTTTCAGATTTGCCCCCTTACCAGGTTTGTCCTTTACTTTTTCCAAGAAAATAGGGTCACCATATACAGATTGGACTATTATGAAGGAGTTGGGAAAAAATTGCAGAAGCCCTGCTTTGCATGTTTTCCCTACCTTGTTTGAAGTAGGCATCTTTGATTTCAGTGGACATTACTTACAAATAGCTATGCTTAGGGTTGTATCCTTATTTTTCCAAAAAAATCACTTAAAAGACCAGCAACTGCATTTATGAAGTCAAATTGTTTTGCAAGTGTCAATAATTCAAAAATTATAATACAATAAGTCAAAACCAAACAGACTTTGTTATGGGTTTACATAGTATGTGAATTCATTTTGCATAGTATCTGAATTCATTTATGATATGTTTGTCTTTTAAAAAGTCACACTGTGGTACTTCTTGTCTTATATTACTGAATGTTGAATAGCAAATTATTTATTTTTATTTATTTATTAAACTTGTCCCCGCCCATCTCCCCCCAACATGGGTGGCTCACAACATATTAAGACAATAAATAGATATACAATTAAAATTTATAACAGTACATGTTTACAGAAATAAAAGGAAAAGGAAAAATTAGACCAGAATGTAATACTCATTGAATTTCAGTGAGATATTAAAAGTATTCAGATCCTCATTTGTGTGGCCTACTTTCCAGAACTTTTTACCATATGTATGTATTCATTTTTATCTTTTTGAACAAATAATATTTGGGGTTTTGATCAAGCTGTTGTTAGATGTTTTATGATAAATATTACCAGTTGATTCTTTGATTTTAATCCAGCCATCCAGTTTTGTTCCTAGGGGATATTATGTGTTACAAGATCATTGTCTGAGTTTACTTTTATGTCACATTTCTCCAGGACATTTTTTTTTATATAAATTTATGACTTCAGAGTTACTTTTTAAAAAACAAAAAATACACATTAAACCAAAGTGGATTTTAAGTTAAATAACACATGGTCAATATATTTATAGTACACTAAACTAAGCCAAGGTTCCCCCCCCCCCAAATCATGTATTCTAAAGAAGGCAATGAAGAAATAACTGATATGGGGCAGAAGAGAAAATGAGAAAAACTTCTATCAATAATAGAAATATAGATCTTTTAGCTAATTTTCCTCCCTTTATGCTAATTATGTATTTCCTGAAAGGCATCAAACTATCTAAATGTGACAATGATAAATATTCAACTTGCTTTTGGTGTGTCTGATCACTAGATGGAGATATAAGATATGAAATTGTGTGTTGGGGAGAGATTTAGTAAACAATTATATTACATTAGATTTTCCTTTATTTCCATTAGATAATGTGACATATATTTATAATGAACCTATGATCCCCAAGTACTGCAATTTCTTTCATTAAAAAAAACAAAACAAACCTAAGATAGATTGAACTGTTCTACATGAATGAATTTACCTTAGTTTCAGATTCATTTTGCTCCTAGCTCTAATTGCCATAATTACAGGTATGGTGGCAGAAACCAATCAAATTTGGAATGAACTACAGTCTTTTTGCATCAGGAGACATTATGAAATCCTTATGCTGTATTTGTATTTTAATTGCAACAATTATATGCAGTTTTATCCATGGAAGGTACATGGAATACATATGATATATGACATTGTGAGGGTACATTAAAAGATGAGGTTTTTTTCTAATAAATCTAGTTTTTCTTTGGCACACAAAAGATAAATAATGCAAGGGAGAATCTATGGGTTAGCTGTAGAACCAATACCTCCAGGATTTTTCCATAATATCTCAGAAAATCAGGTAGTAGACATCAAGAAAAAACTATACTGTATTGGTATCCAGGAAAACTTATGCGACTAGTAGACCTCTACTGGATTAGTTGCTCCAAGGTTGTGATCTACACTGATATCTACTGGTTTCTTGTATCCCTGCCTTAAGCAATCAACATATTACAACACTCATTTATTTTCATTTCCCTCTGAATCTGGGCTGATTTAGATGTGATATGCGGAAGAAGCAGCAATTTCCATCATGCTGCCTCAGAAGCTTCAGTCCATGGCATACAGTTGAAGGAAAATGTGCTGTATGCCAAAACCAAGTGGTATAAATTTAATCTCTTTGCTAACCTAAGTCTCTTAATGGAATCCTATGTATGTCTACTTGGAAGTTGGCCATTGAGTTCAGTGTCACCTGATCCCAGAACAATGTATTTCAGAATAGTCCTTTTGGACTTGTTCACAAATCTGTGTGCACAGTTAATAACTGAAGCTATGCAAACTACATGTATAAGTGAGAGTCAATCTGGATATAGTAAGGGCCTGAATGTGTTTAACATTTCTCTCTTCCAGTTGTGAAAGAACAGCTGCAGATGTTATTCAGAATTAGGATACTGATAGATTAAATACATTAAAATGCATTAATTTATGTTGATGTTAATGGATATGTTGATAGGTTTTACCTGTTTTATGCTGATGTTTATTGTATACCACCCCTAATACATAGGGATGGTACAATAACTTTTAGCCAACCATAATTATTTAGTCCCCACTCTACCTGATATTAGCTTTGGTGCTGATGATAAACAAGTATGTACTTTCAAACAATTTCTGTTTAAGATGCAGTTGTGGAAGCATCTGTACCTTTTTTATCCTATTGACCATTTGGGGAGGTAGGAGTAAAAATCACAAGCAAGGATACACCTTCTCTGTTCCTCTCTTTCCTTTGCTCTATTTTCCCCTGATGGGAAGACTTTTGGGTTCTCCACTTCAGCTGTTTCCTACAAAGTACTTCCTTCATGTGTCTTCTCCTTTCTTCTACCAGAAGGACAGGAAGTTCAGAGTCATAGACTTCTTATCAGAACATGTAAACCTTCTTAATAAAATAATTTGTCACTTGGGCCATAAGCATCTCTAGTTATTCTGGAAGGGCTTAGTTCTACTCACACATATATGCTTTGCTAAATATGGATGAACTTGATATTACAACCAGGGTAACCTCAACATTTTTTCCTATGTTTTCCACAGTACCATGGCTGTGGATATAGAGGAGAAGAGGAAATCATTCACACATGAAATGCACCAGTGGGCTTCTGTGGTTTGTTTGAAGAGTCTGGCTGGGAAACCTGGCAGTAGTCTCCATATGCCAGGTACATGTTGGGCAAGAAGATTTGGGCTGTGATGTGTATTTTGGCTACTTAACTTTGCTGTAATGAAGGATCCAATTAGGAAAGCAATTTCAGTTGTATAGAAAAACACATGAACAAAGATGAAGAGCTAAGGATGTCTGAGCAAATTTTTCACTTGACTGAACATTATATTGGATATTCAGTTGAATAAAGTATGGGAATCATTTACAGTTTATTTCCAATTCCTTTGAATTAATAAAAAAAAATTGCTCATACAATCATGGTTGCCCAGGAAAAAAGGTTGATGCTATATGCAGCTGGGCATCTGCAAAGCTATTTATTTGCTTAATGGATGTTTTAAAATAAAGTGGCAGCAATCAGAGTGTGTGGTGCTGCTAGGGATGATGACATGCATAAGGTTGTTCAAAGTTCTTCCTTTTCTTCTGAACTTACAAGTCTATCCCTTAGTGCGTAGCTCATGTTTACATTGTGCCATGTGCCTGATGAGCAGAAATTTGGGTAAGAATGCATATGATTATATGGTTGCCTCAGAGGTAAAGTAGGCCCCATCTTGCAGACCAAGTAAGTCCCATTATGAAGCCCATTTTCTCTGAATTGTGAAGGTTACTGAGATGATGTAGGTAATATTTGGAGCAGCCTAACTGAAGGATGACTTTGTTTTTAAGTCCATCAACTTAAATGGATGCAACTTAAATGGATGCTATAAATGAGTATAAATGAGTGGGGCAGAGGACACTCATAGAATTATGGAATGACTGGGCAGATCCTTAGCCTCTACATTTGTTTTCAGTACTGGAACCTAACACTAGGGGCATTAGATCTGGTCTGCAAAAAAATGGGACAAACATTAAGGAGTAAAAAGAATACTCTCTTTCCTCCCATCAAATGGTCATTTGCAGCCCAGATCTGGAAGCTCCAGCTTACTCATCCATCAGTTTTGTTCCTTCTTCCACTCTCTTGCTTTCTTAAATCTGGCAGGCTAATTTAGGAAGAGGGAAAAATGCATTCTGTTGTCGCTGCCATTAAACCACTGAAAACTGAACCCCTTTGCTGATCTATTGCATCCCTGACAGATATCTACTGGTTTATCCCACTTGATTTTCTCCCACCCTATGTGCTTTATACATGCTTAGTATTATTATTCTTTACAGTATGGGCTAGTTTGTACAAAATGTTCTCATGTCAACAAGAATCATAGCTGTATCCAAATGTCCCTGGGTATGAACCAATATTAAAGTCTGAGCTAGAGGCTCAAGGTTATGTGGGCATCCACTTGTTTTCACAAGTCTGGTTCTATTGTCCAGCTGGTTTATTTTAAAAGGGGAAACAAGACATTTAAAAGAATATGTGTACCTGAGATAAAATATTCAGTTCATGCACAGTTGAAATGTATTACGCCACTCTTTTACATACACTGCTATACATATGTGTGCTTCAGCATGATCTGCACGCACCGGGATGTAATGCATGCTGGGACTTGGTTGTCCAAGCCCAATTGAAGGGAATGGAAATGGCATGGGAATAGACTGCTCCCAGTGGCTCATACCCCACATCTTTTCCAGAAGGCTAATTAGAAGCAGATTGTAGGCAGGCTTTTAAGGGTGGAAAGCAACGGCTGCACAGCTAGAAATACATAATTTTCCAACAGAGTTATTTGCTGTAGCATTCCAGAGCCAGATTAAATTCTATAGCTTCATAATGCCTCTATTCATAATGTCTGTCTGTCTGTCTGTCTGTCTCTTTCTTTCTTTCTTTCTTTCTTTCTTTCTTTCTTTCTTTTTCTTTCTTTCTTTCTTTCTTTCTCTCTCTCTCTCTCTCTCTCTCTCCCTCCCTCCCTCCTTCCTTCCTTCCTTCCTTCCGTCCTTCCTTCCTTCCTTCCTTCCTTCCTCCCTCCCTCCCTCCCTCCCTCCCTCCCTCCTTCTATACAGGCTGGTTTGCAATGCTGTAATATCATGGTTATTTATTATTGTTATATTATTATTGTTATTATTATTGTTGTTGTTATTATTATTATTATTATTGGCAGAACTGGGCACAATTGTTGTTACCATCATTAGATTTGTCAGAGTGCCAATTTTTCAGTAGTCATAACAGCAGATATGCAAGAGAGGCAGACAGTAGCCAGGAGGAAACACTCAAATTAGGTGGCTGCCTTGTTTTATTACAAAGGTTTGTTAGGTCTTTTTGCCAGGTTGTTTTGAATGCACAGGGATGGAGCCTGAGAACATTGGAATCAGGACCACGAACACTCCTACTTCAGCAATCTGAGGACAAATCCATCCATCCTTAAAAGGAACGGCACAGCTGTGCCAGAGAGATGAGAAATGCTTACAGAATAGTTTGGGGTGTTCTCCCCAGAGTATGTATGAACACTGCCTGCTCCTATCCCTTTCATCTGCAGAAGCCTATGCTATATCCAAGATATGCCTGTTGGATTTTTTTTCTGCCACATAGTTTTTAAAGGCTTATTTAAACTAAGCATAGTTAAAATGAATGGCACTTCCAGATCTAGACAACATTAAAAGCTGCAGTTAATAAGAAAAAGAGAAGTCTACAGATTACTTTTTGCAAAATGCACAGGAGAAAAATTGGGGGGGGGGGAGGGGAAGCTGGGTGTATGATCACTGTGGCTTGTTCCTGTACATGTGGAATGATGGTGATAGGAGAACTGCACATGTGCTGTGATGCTTTTATGATTCTTCATGGGTTCAAGACAAAATAGGGCAGAGAGTGGGAACTGAATAAAAGACAATCTGTTTCCTTTGTGGAGGCACTAGGGTTTTCCATGGCACTACATTCCAAAGTACATCACTCATGTGTTTCCTCTGTGCATTGTTACAGTGGATATCACCATTTGCCTGAAATAAGTATGTGAGGACATGGTGGTCTCTGGTGCCACTAGTTCTATTAGATGAGAAGACTTTTCATCTTCTGCCAGAATGAAGGATTGATCATCTAATTCCAGAATCTCCCCCATCTTCTGGGTCACTTTGCTTGCCTGGAAGGTATTCTGCCCTTTGTCTGTCATAAATCCCCAAAGCTTCTTTCGCTTGCTGAGAAAGGAGAGATTCAGAATGGAGCAAGGGGACCTCCTTTGCCTGCCTGCACTAATACTAGCCCACAGAGATGCCAGTGTAAGAGGAATTGCTTCCTCAATTGTAAAAGCACTGGCAACATGCTTGGATGATTTGAATCCTTACCTCTGCTTATTGCACACTTGCAATGGATAAAAGGAAACAAAGCATGCTTGAAGTGAACTCATGCAGTGATCCTTCTATGTTTCATGAAGGAGGTTCTGGGACCTATTTGTTTCTTTATCCTCTTACACCACTTAGGCTCAGCGGAAGGAACAACACTGCTGTCCCTAACTGTGAAGAAGAACTCAAAGATGACTAGATATGCTCTGATGTAAGTGGCTCGGAATGTGTGGAGTGGCCCAGAATTCAACTTAAGGAGTAATTCAATGAAATCTCCTTGGAATCCAATTACCTATTCCAAGCTTTGCATAGCCATTGAAAATAGATGCTGGATATGCAGTCAACCATAGGCTGACTTTATCCAAAGTTCCCCAGTTATAAAAATGCCAAATCATAGACTTCTTCTGAATCAATATAGTTATTTTCTATATTTTAAACATCCACATTCCACAAGGACTCAGCCTATAATCATCTCATCTCATCTCATCTCATCTCATCTCATCTCATCTCATCTCATCTCATCTCATCTCAGTCTAAAAAAGGGGCAGAAGTTGATACAAATGTTCAATACAGTTCTAGCCCAGATGGGGGATGCTCTTTTAAAATTATTATTTATCCACTGAAGGCCGCAATGGGCAGGTCATTAAGCAGCGAGGAGGGGGTTTTCAGCTTGTATTTCCCTCTTTTTGTCTTTTTTGTTTTTGGCATGTGTGTGCATCATATTTTCGAGATGCATTAAACTTATCACAAACGTTGAGTTGGAGAATAATTTAAAATCTCACTAGAGACCTCATCTTTAATCCAGTTAACCTTGGATTCCTGACACCCTGTAGTTTGCCTAGCTGGGCTGTTCTTAGCTTTTCTCCCAAGGACCTCTTCCTTTAGCCAAACCCAAGGAAAAACAAAGAAGGTGCTTTGGATCTTTCTGTCCAAAGCCAACAATACAGAGCAAACCCTGGGCCAATCACACGCAGTTGTGCAGTGTTGCACGTGGAGATGGTTTTAGTTCCATTTTTAAGCCAATGGAGCCATGTATTTAGATATTTTAAAAAGTTTATCAGGAAAAGGAGAATAGAGGAAAAACAATCACACAGAGAAGATTCCAAATAAAATAAATATAATCAGCCTAGTTAAACTGGTTATTATTACCTACTTGAATAAGATCTTAGGTTTCAGCACATGTCCACAGTTCACTGCAGAGAGGATGATTAGAGACAGATCATCTAGGCTTCCTGCTTGGTTGTTAGACAAATACTCCTTCTCTTCTTCTTCCTTCGTATTCTGAGTACTATAATCAGTTTTATATAATATGATGGATAAGTGAAAACCAGCATTTTTGGGACACAGATTGTTGCTTTACCCAGTCAATGACCTGACTCTGATGTCCTGAGTCTAGCCAACAAATCAGAAAAGTATCTAGCAACCGGAGTCACCTTCCTTGAAATAGAATAATAAAGACACGTATTAGTTTTCCGCAATTGTGTTGTTTAAGAAAGATTTTACGGGAGAAGGTTTCAGGAAAACAAAAGTAGATTTCCATTATTCCAGCCTTTCAACTTGGGATGAATTTATCCGATGTTTCAAGAGGTACTTTCTGTCACACTATCCCAAACTGCACCATGCATCTTTTACAGCTTTCCAAGAATCAGAAAGAGCCAGCCACTGAGGCTGACAGAAAAGCAGGATGGGTGATATAATGTCAGACTGTCTTCTCCAAAGTCAGGCCTCTCCTTTCACACATGATGGGGGCGGGGGGGGGGAGTAACTGGATGATTCTTTGGTCCCAGGAATAATGTCCAAAAGGATGTAGGATCACATCTGAGTGATAAAGTTCATTTTAACTTCTGCTTCCTTATTCAGATCTCTATTGTGGAACAATTCTGATCCTTTGGTAGGCTGATACAGAGGCTTCTGATTTGTTAGACTCATACATTTTTGTTAGTTATATTCATCCAAATTCCAAACGTTTTCTGTTCTATAATTTTATTTTATTTTTTTTTGCTTTCAGATTTGTGATCGAAATGGAAGCGAGGCATTATTTTCGAGAATGAAACTTTGCAGCACAAATGAAAAGACCCAATCTCTGCTATAGAGTAATGATTTGGCTATACTTGACATCTTGCAGAGAAATGATTGAACTAGGTGCTGTTGAGAAGCATCTATATTGTAGGATATGTTTGCTTTACAGTTTCTGAAACTGTTCAACAGAAAAGACAGCTGTCTCTGCCAGGTAGCTGAGCTGTCAAATGAAAGCAAGACAAATCATGAAAGGTAGTTTCCTAATAAATACTTCTATGTCTGACACTTCTATTAAATTCTGGACCCAAGTCTCTTGTCTTCACTCCTGATAAAAAATTGCTTCCTGCTCTGTGATTTTCAAATCTCAAGCTGCAGATGTGCCATCCCATGTCTAATACAACTTAACAAAACTTATTTATTCAAAGAATAAACTGTTTGGCTTTATTAGGAAAGATAAGATTAGTCATGACAATGGTCCAGGGATATACAATGAATCATGGAAAGGGCCAAAGGGGATTTTCTACCAGTGTTATTATACTGCTTCATTAGAGATTGTAAGATTTAACCCCAAGGCAGGATGATGCTACATTTAAAATGGCATGGAATCACAAGCAAAGGAAACCAATGTTATGAATGCACCAACCATCTCCAGAGGCACTTTAGCTTTGATGAACAAAAGAGAGTCTTTTATAGAATCTTACCGTGTTTTCTAAATCTACCAAGCATTTGCCATATCTCCATGGGAAGAGATTTCAGGAACAGATGCAGATGTAAGATGGCTTCTTCCTTTATTTTAGTGGATAAGTTCTCATATTCCTTCCTGGATGATGAAGCTATGACCTCAGGGCAATCCTACATGTAGTACTTTAGCTTCAAACTGGAAGAACATGATAATGTCTGCATTGACTGCTGGTCTCTTTATTCATTTTGTGAACCTGTGAAGGGGGGTGAGGTTGAACATTGCTTTCTCACACCTGAGACTTTCTAAAAGTTCAGCGTTGTGGAAAGTAACTCCTGCTGATAGCCAACTACACTTAATGATATCTCAGAGCAATTTTATTCTGGCTTTACTTGTTTTAATTGCATTGAAGACTCTTGATGGAGCCAAGAACAAAAAGGGATATAAATATTTGAGAGGCTAGAGAATCAATGATGAAATAAGAAAGGGACTGTAATGTATTTATTTATTTTATGTATAAGCAGCTTAATTAGAATGGCTCGCAGAAATGTACAAGAAGTTAAAAACACACAAAGCAAAAAACAAACGAACAAAAAAACGCTTGAAAGGAAACTAATAATCCGAAAATACCACATCTGAGAAATACAATATATACATTATAATAATAATAACAATAGCAACAACAACAAGAGGTGATTTTGACCCAATATATCTGTGAATAATGCATTGACTGGTTCTTGCTAATATATTAAAGTCATTGCATTTCTGGCACTTGAATGCTTGCTGAAAATTCATCAGCTCTTCATGTTTGGCATTTGTCCAGCAGAGAAAGTACATACTGTTTGTAACAATGAAAGTATCATAGTTTAAAACATTTAATAATAATAAAAAGCATGTAAGACATGCAGGATATAATTGCTTCCAGAATATTTCACTGAGGCAGGAGAGAGGGCAAATCACCCCACAATCAACCACTGGGTTTTTAATGATGGTGGACTTTTATTGACTACAGCTAACACAGATTTAGTGTAGCATAAGGCATAGGTCAAGTTATTGTGTGGCCTGCCTACTGGGGATTCCCCAGCCCCATGTGGATGTGTTAATATTATAAGTATGAGGTCTTTTTAGGGAAGTAAGATACAATATTCCCTACTGAATCCCCAATGCCTCAAATTGCCTATCTAAGAAGTTATGATTTAATTATTCATATCAAAGTATAAAACATCAACAAGACAGTTAAAAGGAAGGCAAACATTCTCCTGTGTATAGCCAGTCTCCAAAACTGGCAAAATTCCTTCCCAACCCTATAAATCACTTGCTTATGTTTGCCATAACAACTCATCCATTCTAACAACTCATTGAACTCATCTATCACAACTCACATTACTGATGTAGAAGTGGATTCCTGCACTGGGCAAAGGGTGGATTAGATTATTTCCAATGTTCCTTCCAACACTTACATTGCTCCTGGATTTGTGGGTGCTCCATCATTGGAAGTTTTCAAGCAAAGGTTTGACAGCCATATTGGACTGTGCTCTACATAGGGCTGCTCTTGGAGTGTTTGGAAGCTACAGATGGTTCAGAATGTGGTAACTTCCAGGTACAATTCAAGGTGCTGGGCATCACCCTTAAAGCCCTTTGTGGTTCAGGGTCTGAGTATCTATAGGACCATCTTCTTCTCGTGACATCAGTCTGCCTCATAATTAATAGGACAGGCTGTTACATGTCCCTTCCATTGAAGATAGTCATCTTCAGGGACCTTAGAAGTGAGTCTTTTTAGTCTGCTGGAATAGCATCCTTCCAGATATTCAAATGGACCTCTTCCCTCATAGTTTTTAGAAAATTGATAAATAGTTATTTCATCAAGCCATGGATTGTTATGATTATCCCCCCCCCCCCCGATGATGAATTGGTCTTTGTTGTATTGAATTTGATCCCCAGATTTATTTATGTAATTATAATGAATGTTTAATTGATTACGTATATGTTAGTTCTTAATCCCCAATGTTGTATTTGGGAAATTGTATACCACTCAGAATTTGCTGATTGAAGTGGCCTATAAGCCCTGTAATTAGATAGGCAGACAGACAGATCAATCAGGGTATGAGGATTTCTGTCTTAAACAGAAGCTTGGGCTAGACTTCCAATGTTCCTTCCAACCATAAGATTTTGTGATTCTACAAATCTCTCTCTCTCCCTCCCTCTCTCTCAAAATTATAGTCAGGTGGAAAGTAGGGAAGCAGACAACAGAATGGGAATTCTGAGTGTGGAGCTTCCTTTTGACCTTAGATCTTGTCCTGCTCCCAGCCAAATAAACTGGCAGAGGGCTTATCAGTCCAGTAGCTCAGCCTTGTGGCCATTTGAAACTTTCTTCCCACTGCAGTGACCCAGCACAGCAAAACTAACCAGTCTCTATGTAAGCTGTCCTCCATAATTAGCTGAGGATCTGGGTTTTTAATCTGTACAAACAAGGGGAAGATATTTAATTTGAAATGAATTCTTTTTATTTGACTTTTATAATTGTTATCCACATTTAATGTCATTTTTAGTGACATGACAGGGTATAACTGAAGCAAGGAACCCCCTTCAATTATAAAATGCATCTCAGCATTAGATGCTATGATGATGGTTGGGATCATAGCTTAAGGCCTTAATGCTGGATGTCTTTATTTGAATAGAACCCATTAAATTAGAAGAGATGTATATGCATTTCTTGATTAGAAAAGGCTCTGGCAAGTATGTTCTAATTTACATTCAATATATAATCGTATTAAGTTCCACCTATATGGCTATACAAATTATCATGTATTTTCTGTGTGCCACACAATAGCTTACGGAAGCTTTTCCTGCCTGAAATATACGGCAATTTAATAACACAAAGGACACTTCATAACTATACTTTGTTGAAAAGTAATCAGTGCAAAAAGCAAGGATGCAAACTCTTATCACTCATAAAGAAACAGCAGTTAGTCAAAAACACCCAGGTAATCTAATCACAGATGTTTCAATAATGGAAGCAAAACTTCTCCTCTCTAACTAATCCACTACCTAAGAGAGATGTGTGTGTGGGGGGGGGGATCTATTCCACTTCACCCGGACTGTGAGGGTACTCTTGGGACTCTCAAAATTTCATGCAATTACCAAGATGTTCTCCATTACCAGAAAAAATCAAAGTGTTAAAATAAAAAAAAATTGGAGGAAGAATCACGTTGTCCCTTAAAAGTATATAGCAGCCCTGAGGGTCTGTATTAAGTCACACTTACACTTAATGCAGTGTGTATTTCTTTACAAAGGCAATAACTAAACAGATGGCATCAGTCGCAGCCTTCATAAAATACCCATTTTTAGTGTACAGATAGTTCTGCAACTATGCTAAAATTATCCATCTCCCCAACAGGTTGTGAATTGAATTACTGTACATCCTCATTCATTTCCTTGCCATGTAAGCACAACCTTTATAATATAATAATATAAAAGCATCCAATATAATAATATAAAAGCATTTACTAAGTGGTTCTTATGAAACTCAATGTATTGATTCGCTGGCATTTAAAAAAAATTATTTATTTATTTATTTATATATCAAATTTGTCACTGCCCATCTCGTTAGAAAGTGACTTTGGGCAGTTTACAGAAACAGTAAATATTAATTAAAAATACAGTATAACAATATATCTTCCAAGAAGTGATGGTAGCTAGAAATTATTAGGCTCGGGGAGCATCATCGGGGTGCCAGCTACCCCCAGGTTTGGTTAAAACTCTTCTTGCCCCATGCAAGCCGGCAGAACCAGGTCTTCAGTTGTTTCTGGAAAGCTGGGAGGGTAGGGGCCCATCACACCTCTGGGGGGAGAATATTCCAGAGGGTGGGGGCAACGGCAGAGAAGGCTCTCCTCCTGGGCCCCGCCAGCTGACATTGTCTTGGTGATGGGTTCGTAACATGCCTTCTCTGCCCGACCGGGTGGAACAGGTCGATGTGATAGGTGTGAGATGGTCCCTCAGGTAACCTGGACCCATGCCATGTAGGGCTTTAAAGATAATAACCAACACCTTGAATTGGACCCAGAAGCAAACTGGGATCCAATGCAGCTCCTGCAGCAAAGGTGTTATATGTGCCATCCTTGGGGCACCCAAGATTGTCTGCATGGCCGCATTTTGAACCAGCTGTAGCTTCTGGATACTCTTCAAGGGTAGCCCCATGTAGAGCACATTGCAATAGTTTAAACAAGAGATGACCAGGGTGAGAGTGACTGACTGGAGGGCCTCTGATCTGGGAAAGGGCATAACCAGTGCACCAGATGAAGTTCAACAAAGGCCCTCCTGGCCCTGACTGCCACCTGCTCCTCGAGCAGGAGTCATGAGTCCAGGAGGACCCCAGATTACAAATCAGGTCTGTCCGGGGCAGTGCAACCCTGTCCAAAAGCAAAGATGGCAAATCCTCAGGTACAAAGGGGCCTCCAATCCATAGCTACTCTATCTTACCAGGGTTCAGCTGAAGCCTGTTGTACCCCATCCACACCCTCACAGCCTCCAGGCACCATGAAAGGGTGGTCATGGCATCACTCAGATCACCCGGGATGGAGATGTATAACTGGATATCATCTGCATATTGATGATACCTCATTCCATGGTGGCAGATGATCTCGCCTGGTGGTTTCTTGTAGATGTTAAAAAGGAGCATAGAAAGTACTGAACCCTGAGGCACCCCATAATGGAGGGGCCATGGGCAGGAGCTCTTGCTCCCAATCAATACCGATTGGGATTGACCTTACAGAAAGGAAGAGAACAAGTGCAAAACTATGCCACCCACTCCCAACTCCCTAAGTCTATGACTGTGCTGCCTAATGAGTTTAGGCACACAAACACAAATATTTTTATTCTATATCTTATATACAGCAGCAATCAGAATTAACAGAATTGCAGAATTAACAGATACAAACAGGAAGTGGAGTACAAGCAGTTTGAAACTTCTATCATTTATTTCCCAGTGTATTGTACAATTTATCCTGGTAGCAATTTACATACTGTGTAGGCATTTAGTATCAGTACTGATGAGAGAAGTAAAATATGTCCAAAATATTGCTGGTTGGTTTCAACTTTCCAGGGGTTCCCTACTGAATTCCTGCAGAGTAATATTTCCTTAGTTCACTTCTTTCAGAGCATGTGACACTGTACGTTTTCCATACAGATCTTCTTAACGCAAGGACTAAACGTACAAAGAAGAGAAAATGTAACTAAGTCCACCCCGAAAGTTCCTTATCCTCCTGATATATGTACCCCCAGAGCAATGTCTCTGAATGCTTGCTTACAGCTGTATCAGGCCAAATGAGAAGGCCATTTCTGGAGGCAAATGCTAATTAGCAGCAGTGGCAGACCATTTGCTCTTTGCCATAACCCTCCCAGCTATTCCCATATTTCTGAGTAGCTGGCCAATGGCGACAATGCTTGTTTTTTTACTGCTTAGCCGTCACACCTAGGGGCTTTTCCCAACATGACACAACAGCTCCATTAGGAGAAGTCTCTGAGTGGGCAGGCAGAGAAGCCCATAGTTCAGATCAGATCAGATGCTCTGAAACTCTAGAGAACCTCCTACTAAGATACCTTTAAACAACAGATAAATGCTGCTTAGTGAATTAAACCCAGTTACTGCCCTACTATGCCTGTTCCAATGAAAAACAGTTTCTTGACAAAGATGTAGAATGCATACAGAATTCAAGTATTCCAATGTTTTTTGGGAGGAATAGCAATAATTATGAATTCAAATCATTTGCGCTGGGGAAATCAGCAATACTATATAAAAGACAATAAGCAACTAAAATGTAAGGTAAGGGATACAAATACCAACAGCAAAAAAAAAAAAGTCTTGACTGGAAGATTAAAATGGTATATGAAAACTCAGGCTCCCAATTACTTTAGTTTTTATGGAAATATCAGCAAAGGGGGACAAGGTTTATTTGAGAAGACTGGATAAACAGCACGGCAAGAGGATTAACGATGGTTTGTTATCTAAGACAAAATAATCTTAAATGGAGCTAAGGGAACAAGGGAATTTTGGAAACTCTATAGACAATTGTTTCCTGCTGATAGGCAGATCTCAAAAGGAGAAGAAACAACATTTCAATATCAGAAGGAAAGAAAGGGAGATTGGGAAAGACAGAAAATTAAACATGGAATGTAATTACTTTTGGAGCAGAAGGTTCAATATGGTACAGCTTCTGGACAAAGATTTAAAGGGTCTGTGAAATAGCTTCAGTGCCATGCTGAGACAGATACTTTGTAAGACAGCTGTAGAATAGGTATCCCATGTGAATCAGAAGGAAGTTATGAAGTGGTGAAACCCCCCAAACAAGGAGCTGGACCAGATATTTTCTACTGGAAACCCCAAATTGCATTTATTGGTCAGATGCTGAGTCTGCATTAATCTACATCAGCGTTTCTCAACCTTAGCAACTTTAAGATGTGTGTCCTTCTCACTTCATCTGGCTCATCATCTAATCTCCCACCTAAATACCACCCAGAGAATAGCTGAAGAGCAAAGGCAGAAAAAGCAGCCTAGGACTAAACCATAAATAATAAAAAGGATTTATAATAAAATGACTATAGTTTATCTCTTTCACTCCTTTTGTAGTCTGGGCCTAAGGAGATTTTGCTGTAACATGCTTGTGCGCTGTAGCTCAGGTTTCCTTAATTTAGGGGTCATCCAGATGTTTGGACTTTGAACATCCAGAATTTGGGCATACCTGAGTTGATTACAAATCTATAAGGCTTCAATATTTCCCTCATTTTAATCTGAGCAGCCCACTTTACTCTTCAGCCTTGCGGCAAGAGTTAGCTAATGTTCCACTTGAGAAAAGTGGTGAAATCTCTCCCTAAGTTTACAGAAATCTAGTTTTGCAAGAACCAAAAGACTTCCACAAAGCAGTAGTTTGTGGCTTCTCTCTTGGCTTATAGACTCCTTGGGTTTCTCTGGAAAGGTTGAGGAAAAAGGGATGGCTTATAACTTTGGTGGAACTTTAGAACCTTAATTTTAGCTTGGGGAGGAATGTGGCAATTGCTCGAACAGAGTAGGTAGGTGAATGCCAAAGTGTTCAGCCAGTGAAAGGGTTTTGAAAAAGAAATCTAAAACTGAGAACATTAGACTGGCTTTAGTACAACAGCAACACAAACAACAACAAGAAGATATATTCTGCTCCTGAATTGTATCTTTGGAGAAAAAGAAAGTTTAGTACATATTCAGTTGGGGTTGACCTGATATCCAAGGAGACATCCTTACCATTGGGCCAGTGGAAAGCAATACTGAGTTTTTAATCTTTTTTGTTTTTCTGTTTTTACTTAGTTTATGATGTTTATTGCCCAGAGTCACACTGTGTAAGACAGGAAGCTATATAAATTTGTTAACTAACTAACTAACTAACTAACTAACTAACTAACTAACTAACTAACAGATGTGGGGCCAGCAATACAATTTTTTTCTCTTCTTCACCCCAAATTTTTCTGTTCTCTACCCAGTTGCTCTTTATGGAGGATAGGCATTGAGAAATAATGTGAACCGCTCTGATCTCTTTAAATGAAAGATGCAGAGGTTCTTTTTTTTTTTAAATGCATAGGTGTTTATAAATCAGTCAAAATGTGCAATCCATAAAAACACACAAATCTCACCGAAATCGTTGAGGCCTAAGTGGACAACTATGTGCTTCAGTTCATCTATCTTAAATGTTGTTGAGCATCCCTAATTTATTCTGCAACACACTCAATTATGTTAATTATATAAACAGATGCAATGCTCTATTGTGGCAACTAATGCATACTACAAAAATGTGCTGCTTTCTAAATGGTAATTTTGAAACCTTTTCCTCCTATTTAGGAAATTGCGTACTGTAATACTCAAAGTCGAAAGAAAGTCATAAGCTTTTTGTTTAACAAATAAAAATGTATTAATAAGTAAGCTGCTAAATTGTCACAATGTGAAAGAGAATTAATAACTGAGGCTATAAATTTGTACACTGTAAGTATTCATGAAATGTCAGCACATATTTTAAGAAAGAAGGATTTGTATAGCAGAAAAGCAATTAGAAGGATGATTATGTTTCTATTTGTTTCTATTTGTTTCATAAATTGTGGCTAAAATATTAATTGTAGTCTCTGGGAAAATATGAATAGGAAGGTACTGCAATTTCAACGAAAAACTGGCCCATGGAGTAAAATAAAGAACAAACTTGGAAGTAGTTCTCTTCAATCCATTGTTTTCCAATGCACTGGCCTGGTTTACCACCAAATGCACTGAGTTCCAAGAATCAAACAGAACAAGTAATAACAAGTCATCACTGAGTGGTAGAATAAAGCCTAATCTTCTGCAAATTTTCTCCCAAACTTTATCCACCTAAGTGAATTCTACACTTAGTAGAGCATCAGTGGTGCAGTCAGAAATGGCAACCTGGTGTCTTTCAAATTTTGAACTTTCACATACCCTGATCAGTCACCATGGTGGTTGGGTTGATGGGAACAGTAATTCATAAGATGTAGAAGATTGCATCTGAATGAAATGTGTTTTTGCACATGCTACACAAAAATAGTCTGCTGGGTTTGGAACACTTCATTCCCTGTATTCAGTTCCCACTGATATCAGTAGAATTCAGCCCTGCTTGACTTTTCACAATAATTGCAGAAGATCTAAAGATAACTTCATTAAACCGGATCCAGCTCACTGAGTTAATAATTATTGTAACTAGCATTTTAGGTACTGTGTGCTATGTTTTATATCTGAATGTATAAGCAGATGAAGTTAAGCTTGTGACAGTAAAGTTTGTCCATTTAATTAAAAAAAACAAACAGTATCTTATCTGCAGCTAAAATAGTTGCCAATGAAATTTGGATTTCAATAAATAACTGCTCCTCTTTGTTATCTTCTCAGTCATTTAAGCTCCCCCTTCTGTAGCTTTTAAAATTTGGCTCTCCTATGTGACAGCATGCAAATGTTGGCACATCTAGGAAGACAAGCACAATGGTATTACCAAAGAGGCGCTTCTTTCCTTATTGAGGACAATAACAAATCAATATGATTCAGGACAATCTTACAAAAACTTCAAATCTCAGCTTTTCCAGGGAGGTGTTCTTAATGATGGGTTATGAGCTTGCACTCAGCGCATTTAAACAACGTATTAAAGACCTGAAAACCCAACATTTTTCTGAGCAGTCAAGCCTCTTTTTACAAACCAGTGAGATACTTACACCACATGACTGTTTCCAAATTCTGAAGAGCACTAACTTTAGCACACTTCAACGCTCTCCCCACAGCAGTTGTGAAGGGTTGATACAAAAGAGTCCCCTATGAGCTGAGTCTGTGCCCCAGTGGACAAGGCGCTGTGGAAACTACCCTCTACAAGGATTCATGGACCTGCCACGTAACTCCTTACCTGGTAAATCACCCAGGAAATTCCAATTTTTTTATTTACTGTTGTTGTTATCAGATCAATATGATTTAGTCTCCTCGAACATAGCTAAATTTTGTTATACTGACTGTAAAATTAGGCAGACTTTGATTGTCCACTGATGAATGCACCACCAATTGTAATATTTTATCTTGTTTTGTTTTTACTTTATTTTTTATTTTTAATATGTTTCTATTTGCAGTTCTGGTCAGTGACCGTAATAAAAATTCTATTCTACAATGGAGGTGCAATCTTTTGGCCACTGTTCTGTTTGTTTGTTTGCTTGCTTACTTTTAAATGGGACCTGAAGGCTGTAAGGAGTATGCTAAAAATGTGGCGAAGTCCCTGCAGCAGGTAGGGTTGATTTCTTAAAATATAAAATAAATGCACTGAGCCTACCAGGGCTTAATATCATTACTGTAAGATTATTTCATTTCTAAAAGGCAAACATTTGCACTCCCACTATTGCTTCACTTGGACAGCACAGATGGGTGCTCTTGGAATTCAAAAATTAGATGGGGGATGGAGGGCTGTGCTACCTGCAAGCCAGTAGTGAACTACTTTTCTATTAAAATAACAATAGTGAGAAAAGCTACAATGGGGAAAATTATTTCTGGTTTTGACCACCAGTAAGGTTAGAATTCTAAACATTTTACTAAAAGGAGAAGAGAAGAGAAGAGAAGAGAAGAGAAGAGAAGAGAAGAGAAGAGAAGAGAAGAGAAGAGAAGAGAAGAGAAGAGAAGAGAAGAGAAGAACCTCAGTGAATATGAATAAGTAAACTTCTGCATTTATTTACTGATTTATATTGTGCATCTTCAAGTCTCTGCAGTTAATCATTTAGAAATAATTGGTATAAAATTAATCTAGTTTAAAAAAGAAGTTCTTATGTTCTCTTACAAATTCATTTCAGGCATATAACTGCTTTGCTTTCTTTAATAAACTCCAAATGAATGTGGGGAAAATACCCTTTTTCAAATTATCATTTCTACGCTGTAGATCAGACAGAAACTTAGCTGGAGGAAAAGGTGTGCATATGAACCCGAAACCTGAATGCCCATTATTTCACTTATTCTTTATCAAAAGAATTACATACTTTTGAAAAGAGAAGCAGGGTTCCCAAAAAATTGTTCTACAAAAGTAGCTGATATTGGTAGATCTACCATGTTTGCTAAATTATTATTTTTGTATTACTCAGAATTTGGAATCTTTATACTGATTTGCAAAGGCTTGATATTTATCTATGTTGTAGATTTTGGATATACATTATATACACCCTGATTCCAGAAATTATTTTCAAACTTATGAAGAACCTGTGTTCAGCGGTACAGCATCTCCTCTGCATGCAGAAGATTGCTGGTCTAAATCCACATCTCCTTTAAAAGATGATAAGAAAGATCTTTACTTGAAGTCCCAAAGATCCCTTGATGGTCAAGGAATACAATACAGACCTAGCCTGAGGCAATTTCCGATATTTATAAAGATGAATACTGACTTTTTAAAAAGCCACAGTTCTGGAGTCAACTTAAGACAGTTTTACTCTCTCAGCTTCTTTTTCAAATGCCATCATCCCCATGCTTGAAGTTTCAACAGTATTTTAACCTCCCATATTCTAGGTTTAAATAAATATTTGGTATAGCTCTTTGTCCTGAACAAAGTAACCATTATTTAATTTCATTTAGAAAGAATAAACGCCTCACATTTTTTTCCTAGTCAGCCAACTCAAAGGTCCCAGTGTCAGAAATGTGAGTACTATAGAGGTTTGATAAATAAATAATAAAATTTGAGTTGGGGCTATTATACATTCGAGTGTTTGAGAAGCCCAGGTTACTGTTTTTCATACTTAAACAAAAATAACTTCAGTTGAACAGTTTTATTTCTGAAGAGTGTGATGAATTAAGTGGAGGTTGAAAAGGATTGCAGGTCAGGAGGATTGTGAGAAGAAGTGGGAATAATGTTGGTACTTTTGGTGGGAATGCATGAGAAGACATTCCCAGCTGCAGGACCCAGCCTGAGGAACTTCTGTTTCCCAAGGCAGGATGAATCTCCATCCTGTGATGGAATTTTGCTGTCATGTTCACCTTGAATATCGGTTGACCAAGGAGACTCACCTTTGATACAATTATTGGGTTTTTTTTTCTATTTGCTCATTATTTTTAATTTTTGTCTCATTCTTCTTTGAGTAGTTCTAAATAGTTCTCAAAAAAATCTCACTCTGCTATTGCAACTTGAACAGGTTGCTTCATTTTTTTGGCAAGACAGAGGGGGAATAAAGATAAGATTTATTACACAAAATGTCACTGCTGCTGGTCGGTCCCTGTTTTCCATTTCTTGATGAACGGGCTGCGCTAAAACTCACATTAGTATTATTCATCACATATGGCAAGAATGTTTTTCCTCATTCGTGCACTAAAAGACAATACATAATATATTTGTCACTCTTCTGTCAATCCCAAGAACAAGAAATTTTAATTTTTGGTTATAATGGGATCCATATTCACATAGAAAAACTGCTTAGTGCAAATAAGTATAAACGTTTCTTACTTCTTAATTTAAAACACATGATTTTTAGGTTTAACAAGTCTGCTAATTCTTTACCAAAATTCCACACATGCTTTATTATGATTAATATGGGGCCCCTTTAAGTGGTATTTTTTTTAAAAAATGGGAAACAGTTTGATGGCATCCATGTGTAACATTTAGCATGCTGTTACTGCACCACTTTGCAACTCTTATTTATCACATAAGACGAGGAAAGGAGCCTTCAACTGTCTATTAGACATTACTTTTTATTGTGTTATCACTCACTCAGTTTTTTAAACTTTTAAATCTTTAAAACTTTTTAGAGTGTGCTATTTCATACATTATTCAGGACTGTTACTTGTTATCCCCACTTTCTAAAACTTAGCTTGAAAGGTACGGGTATGTTGTTCACTTTAAATGCTCACTGCCCTCACCACTCTAAGTGTGGTGAGGGAAGGGAACCATGATCTTTATAAATAAACAGAATATTAGTGCTTCAGTGTGGAATTGGAGGAAAAAACCTAACTTAAAAAACCTCTCCATGTCAAAAAGAAACACTTTTCCGAGGATGGTCCAAAGAACAGTGAAATGGATTAATTATGTACATGCATATATGGGTTGGCATATTCTATTTCTAAAAGTGGATAAATTTATGCTAAAATAAAATAATCATGTTACATGCTCACTTCTAGTAGAAAGAATCTAGTTTGGATTTGGTTTTCTCTGGAGAAGACAGACAATATGGAGACATATTGTTGTAGCAATTACACTCTTTGTAACTTGGGGCCATAATCAGTGGCACAAAAGTCTCCCTCAGAGCCTTTCCAAAAGGGGAAACTGAACTGAAATGTGAATAAAGGACAAGAACAGCCCTTGGTCTTAAAAGACTGTGCTCAAATCTATGAGTGCATCACAGAGGTTGAATTCAAATTATCACAAACTAGGATGTTGCTTATGCCAGATCAGATTATTAACTGTTAAGCCCTATATGATCAGCTCTGACTGGCAGTCCCTCTTCTGAGCTGCAAGAAGATTCTTTCATCACCTGTTGCCTGAACTTTTTAAAGGAGATTTGTTAGAAGAGGGACAAATGGAATGTAGGCAAAGCTGATGATGTCATTATTGATTCCACATGACTCTCTCACTCTGCTTGATGCTAGTAAAATAAAGCCTGGCTTTCTCTCTTTTGCCCTTGATGCACCCAAAAGTAGCATATCCTCTTGGTTTCTTTCACTCTTTCAAAAGCAGTCCAACAACTAAAATTGAATGCATGATTATATTCAGTTTCCATGGTTGTCTATGAAATAGACTTTACTACCAAAAAAAGAGTCTGTTATAGAGAGAAGCCTAACCTCCTTTGCCATTTCCATTTAAATTTCTCCCAGGAGAACCAAAATGAATTAAAGTGCACTGAATAGTTGCTTAGAATGAAGTGAATACTGGTATGATCTTCTTAAGATTTTTCCATGCAATTCTAGGGAGCCTGACTCTGTATCCCAGGTGAGAAATTTTATTTTATTTATTAATCAGATTTATATAGCCACCCATCTCACAAAAAGTGACTCTGGGCAGCATCCAATAATCAGAAATTATGGTTACCTAAAGTTAGGTAGGGAGAATTTGTTTGGTTCTTATTCTTAAGTGAACTCACATAGTTTGTATTTCTTGAGATGATATGCCTATTGGATAACAGTGATCCCTTAAGCACTGTACTTTAAGGCAGTCTTGCATTAAAAAGTATGCACACAAATGCATATACTAAGGAATGTTGCTTGCAAAAATGCAGTATTAACAAAAACTGTATATAAAAATAAATGCAGACATTGAATGATTATATGCAAAAATGAACTGCATCTATTTTCCAGGTTTTTTCATCTGGGTCCCCTTCAGTTGTGTTAAAATAGTATTTCCAGTGATACAGCTGAGTCTAAACCTGAGAGCTAAAATTCAGAATCTTAGAGACCCTTATTTCTACAATAAGCAGTGTCTATTCTTAAACAATACACATAGTTGGCCAAAGGAAGCTCAGACCACTAGTAAAGACAATTATTTTATTTATTTACTCATAATTTAATGCAGATTATCTGTTAGTTGAGGGCAGAATCCCAAAGCAGATCTGTCAAGGCTCTTAAATTATGTAGCTTCACAGTATCCCATGTCAAGATATCATTTGGAAGAATGCGAACAATAATAAGATATTCCCATTATCCAAGCCAACATGTGAACTGTGGTCCAACATATCTGGATGGTATTAATTTGGGGAAAGCAGTATGACATTATGGCCATCTATCATGTCTTGATAAGCTGCTGAACTATCAGCTGTTCTGACACCTACAGAAGAGTGACCTGTTGATATATATGTAACACAACAACCAAGCTTCTGAATAACCAGAGGCAAATAACAGGCAAGGATATCCCTTTACAGAAATGGGAGAGAAAATTTGAGAAGGTGTCTCACACTGTCACACATTTACTATTGATCATCAGCTATATTATCCAGATATCCTAAACACTTTTGATTAAAAAAACACCTAAAACTCATGAAAAGAAATCCTTTTCCATATCAGGCATCAACTATCAACAAGTTTATATTTTTAAATAAGTTATTTCCCAAGACTGATACTAAGGATATATCATGTTTCCAGGGTCGTTCATTCATTAGAATGTACGTAGTATTGCCAAATGACATTTATTTGGCAGCAAGCAGGTATGTAATTGAAAATATATTTTTGTAGGGACAAGATGAATGGTATGAAAAGCACTCAGCAGAGGAGGAAGAGACTGTTATTCTGGCTTCCATTTTCACACTATTATCTACAAACCATTTTGGGGCTTATGTTGGAGAGGAATGCAAATTGCAGGAGTGAAGGGTCTTTAATATAGCACCAGATTTCTGAACGGTGTTTTGGAGATATGCAAAGGAAGGAAAAAAGGCCTGTCAATTTACATGGTGTGCTATGAATCATGACACATATTTCATTCCAGAGGAAAGGTAATAGTACATAATAGCTTGGCACAGTTATGCAAAACAAAACAAAAAACATTAAAAATTACAAGCAAAAGGATGTGCAAAAATGAGTACACATCTCTAAAATGATTACTGTTAAGCTGGTGTATGGACCTTAAAATGGAGAATAACATGCAAAATAAAAATTTGTGTGCTATCCTTACATACCCACTATTATAAAGAAATGTTTCAAGAACACTCAATGTAAATTTACACAGAAGTATTAGAAAGATGCTACATCTGTTTACATAAGACTGTAAAGGCTTGAACACACATGTTTTTCCCCACAGGATTAAAAATTGATCTTCAAAAATAGGTTTCCCTCTGTGCTGCCTCATTGTACTAGTGGGAGGGCTGTTCCCTGGAAGGATGAGCAAAGAATGCTGGGAATGTATGCCAAGATATATAATCTCAGCAAGGTCACCCAAGAGATGAAGGTCATCCCAGCTGCCCAGCTAAAGCAAGGAGGCACCTATATTGGGCAGAAGCGATATAAGAAGATGCTGGAGCTTGATCACTTTAGCGAAAATGGCAAAGGCATCATTTCATACCATGCAGAAGAAAGCAACGATAAACCACTCCTCCATTTTACCAAGAAAACCATAGAGTTAGACAATATAAAGTGATGGATTGTGGGCCCTTCAAGTCAGTGGGCACTCAACATGCAGGTGAGGAAGAGCTGAGTACTAGGGTACTACACATGTTTATGACATGTCTGGATTAAAACTTTCAGGATGTCTAGTTGCTGATGTTGCCATACAAGAATAGGAAATCTAAAGCTGCAAAGACAGACTACACAGGAAACATGGAACGTAAGAAGCATGAACATGGGAGTTGGAGGGTTCTGCGCAGTATCGTAGCTGTTCCCAGCACTGCACTCTTCTAAATAGAGAGCTCTGATGTTGCTCCTGGGATCTGCTGGAGCCACTCTCCCAGCTTAGGAGTCATGGCCCCGAGTGCTCCCACCACCACTGGGACCACTTTGGCCTTGACTTTCCACATCCTCTCTAGTTCCTCCTTCAGGCCCTGGTCCTTCTCCAGCTTCTCATGCTCCTTCTTCCTGATGTTGCTGTCACTTGGCACCACTACATATATATATATCCCCTCTCACGCCTATATATATATATATATATATATATAGTGAAATACAAGGAACAATGTCTACATTAGATGATATAGAAGGCATAGGGAATGGCCTTGAAGGAAAAGCAGGAAGAGCCACTAACAAGGCAATGGTCAGATAAGCAGTCTTAAGTCCAGGCCAAGAAATTAACTTGAGAAAATATTTCAGACAAGCCCCTCCTTAGTTCACAGGAAGATAAAGGGAGGGAGGAGGAAGCACATTCAGACTTGCAAGTTTCTGTGACTATGGCTGTTACAATAAAAGTAGTCCTGACCTCCATAGCGTTGGCTTCTTAGGGCTGAGGGACAGTGACAATAGAATCAAAGAAAGAAACCGCCATAAGCATAAATTGAAGACATTATGGGGAATCTTTCTAATGATACATTCTCTCCTTCCCTTCTGTT
Organism: Python bivittatus; assembly: GCF_059951505.1. Taxonomy (NCBI): domain Eukaryota; kingdom Metazoa; phylum Chordata; class Lepidosauria; order Squamata; family Pythonidae; genus Python; species Python bivittatus. The sequence continues at coordinate 82,757 of NW_028277108.1, forward strand.
TGCTTCCTCAACTGCTGACCACAGGCTAGATATTTATATTTCGTATTTTTCCGACTATAAGATGATACTTTTTTCTAAAATCCTTACCCTAAAAATTGAAGGGCATCTTATTCAAGGAAGTCAGCTGAGAATCGCGCGGTTGCAAAACTGCCCATACTTTGTTTCTGCAGAGAGGCTTCCTCCTATTGCTAGCCTCCAATCATGAGAGAAATAGCTTGTCTCCCAAACAGCCTTCCTCCAATCACAAGCCTGATGTAACTGATGTCAGCTGATGCTGAACAAACCAATTGGAGGAAGGCTGTTTGCAGAGACAAGCTATCGGCAGTTTCACTTGAATGTAATCAGTTATGCAAAAGAGCCTGGAAATAGAGCTGCAGAGAGACGGTTTGGACCTCCTCCCACGGAGTGTATCAGGTCAATGTTAACTAATTACTAAATAAAAATGTGTTCTGCACTATCTTTAAAATATTGATTTCTTAATTTTGGGCTGGAAAAGTGGGGGTCGTCTTGTACATGGGGGCGTCTTATTGTCGGAAAAATATGGTACTTTACACTGAGCAATTCAGATTATTGCTAGTATCTATTTAAATCCTTTCATCTATTATTTTTGATTGATCTCATAACTCTTTTCCTAAAAACCATACTCTCAATGCCTAAATTAGCCCTGTAGTATATAAGGGAGCCATTCTTGCTTAAGTTTGGTTAGACTTCTATCATGGATATATACTGTCAATTTTGCCATTGCTGCATATTCTCTAATTTGGGTCTCCCAATTTGATATTGTTGGCAAGGTTCCTCTTTTCCAATGTTATGCCACATTTGTTCTTGCAGCTCTCAGCAATCCTAGTAAATTGTGACATTTTTCATTTATATTTTCTGGAATGATGCCTAATAGAAATATCTGTGGTTTCAGTTCAAATTTTATTTTTATAATTTATTTTTTAGATTTTTTAATGTATTTCTTTCCAATACTTTTGAACTTTTTTGAATGACCACTACATGTGGTAAAATGTCCCTTCTTTGTTATGACATTTCCAATGTTTGTTGTTATTTGTTGTCTATCTTAGCAACCATAGACCGAGATTGTTATACACCATCTGTAAAACTTCTTTTGTAGGTAAGGATCAGATAATGTAGATTATTTTTATTTTAGTATGCCAGCTAATAAATACAGGTAGTCCTCGAGTTACAGTGGCAATTGGGACTGGAATTTTTATTGCTAAGTGATGTGGTTGTAAAGCATGATGTCACGTGACCACATCGCTTAGCAACAACAATCCCTGCAGTCCACCTTGTCATCATTAAGTGAGGATTGTGGGTTGTTAAGTAAGCTCCTCCTTGCAACTTCCTGTTGGCTTCCAACAACCAAAGTTAGTGGGGAAGCTGGCAGGAAGTTACAAGTCCCAGGCAGCTTGCAAACAGGTTGGCAGGCAGATAAGTGGCTGCTGCTAGATGGGAGAGGGTGTGTGGGTGGCTGGGGAGGCATGGCGCGAGTGTGGCAGGGCTTGGGCTGGCTGTGGTGGGGTGGGAGAGGGTGCATGAGTGATGGGGGAGGCACAATGTGAGTGTGGTGGGGCTTGGAGTGGCTGCTGCCAAATGGAAGAGGGTGCGTGAGGGTGCATGAGTGTACGCTAGTGGTGGTGGGGGCATAGCATGAGAGCAGAGAGGCTTGGGGTGGCTGCTGCTGGGTGGGAGAGGGAGCATGAGTGACTGGGGAGGTGTGGTGTGAGTGCAGCGAGGCTTGGGGAGGCTGCACAGGTGGGGGAGACTTACTCAAGCAACTTGCGACCTTCCCTGGTGGCTACCCTATTGACTTTGCTTGTGAGAAGCAAGCAGGGAAGGTCACAAATCACAATCACATGACAGTGGGACGCTGGAACTGTTGTAAAAGTGAGACAATTGCCAAGCTTCCAGATCGCAATCACATGACCATGGGGGTGCTGAGATGGCCGGAACTTTGAGGACCAGCCATAACCACCACTTGTTTAGCACCATCGTATCTTCGAATGGTCGCTGAATGAGTGGTCATTAACCAAGGACTACCTCGTGACACAATCACGAAATTAATAAGCACAACAATAAAAGGGGGCAGGGTGAGGCTAGAAATGATGTTATGAACAACCCCCAAACCTTTTTCTTTGATCCTTTGTTAAAACAGACTAATTCAAATGTAGAGAAACAACACATGTCCTCAATCTATTGCTGCAAATCAGGTGTAAATTCTCCATCCAGCATTGTATAGTAATTCTTTTGATCAACAGCCATGCCCCAAAAATCCAGTTCCTGATAGCCTGAAAAAATCCAAATACTGAGAATATAGCCATCAACAGCTTATGAATCCTTAACATACAGTGATTGATAAGTCATATTAAGGCAATACCAAACCATAAGGCTTAATGTTTCAACTCCTGAGTTACATCTCCATAACAGGAGGACTGTAACCAACTCTTATTAAACATTATATGACCATCTGGTGTATATATAAAGCAAAACGTTGGGCTATATTAACCTCATTTTAAGTTTAATTTCATGAAGTTGAATGCAACCCTCTCTTGATTTACCAGAACAGTATATTTAAGCATGTTAGTCCAGAGATCATGCAAATAATTAATACCAACTCCATTAACTTTCTTCACTCTCTTATAAAGAATGGTTGCTGGCTTAGAAGCTGGCTAAGCATATCCCACACATACATCCTGTCATAGTGGAAGGAAATAAGTTGTTGATGCCATGAACAGCCATATCTAAAAACATCTAAGTCCCTGTGGCTGGTCATGAAGTGAGTCTTCTACCAGTTCTGCATGGAAATGGTTGTGAGATGGAATTTGTATCATGAACAGTCATGGGAAACAAACAGTCATGGGAAATAAACCCAGAGAAGCAACAAATGCTTGAGGGATTGCCTCTCCCCCATTACATCTACTTGTCCCATCAGGTCTGCTGAAGGGACATGCTCTGGGTCCCATCAGCTACAGAGTGTTGTCTGGGCAGGCCTAGGAGGAGACCCTTTTCTGCCGTGGTGTCCCCCCTGTGGAACATCATCATCCTCCCAGAGATTAGACCGGCCCAAATTCTGCTGGCCTTTCAAAAGAACCTGAAAACATGATTTTGCCAAAGGGCATGGGGAGCAGGGAATGTGGCAGAGCTGGCACAGTTGTTATATTGAGTGTTATTGTTAGATGTGATTACCTCAGGTAATTTTATGATTTTTTTATGATGGTTTTTATATGCTTTTATATTTTTTTCCTTGGTTTTTTAAAATTGTTGTATTCTTTGTTGTTGTTTTTTAATATTTGTTTTAATTGTCTGTAGGTGGCCCAGAGTCACATACAGGATACAAGATAGGTGGCTATATAAATTTGAATTAAATAAATAAACAAACAAACAAACAGTTGGCAGCTGGAGCAGATTAATATACTTGTAAATGAAGGTCTAAGCATCAGGAAGATGGAGGGAAGAAGCTAGTTACCTGGGCAACAAAGAAAGAAGGCAGTTGAAGTCCCATAAAGCTGTAAAAGAAAGAATTAAGAAGAGTGAAGAGTTAAATTGAACCTTCAGGAGCTGTGAAAAATGTAAGGCAGGAGTTAAGGATGAAAAGCTTCAAAAGACTTAAATGTCAGGAATGAGAGGTTTCCTCCTAAAAAGGAAACAGGGATTTCATTTTAGAAAATGCCAGATCTAACTAAAGTTGCACAGTGACTTGGGATTTGGGAGGATTTTCTAAAGGAATATTTCCAGAAGCGATGGTGAAGAACGATGTTTATATTAGGAGCATCTGTGTTCTAACTGTTAGAGGTTTATAAACTTTGTTAATAAGCTGACTTACAAATTGGGTTAACTTGGCTGATGGTACAGATCTAAATATATTTCTGAAGACCCTGTCACACATAATCCTTGAACCTGTACGCTTCGCCACTACCTGGCCCTTATCAAGAGAAGGCTTACTTGTATGTGGACATGTGTGCATTTTTATTTACTTTTTAATTCAATTTGTATATCTGCCCATCTCAACAAGTGACTCTGGGTGGCAAACAAAATTAAAATAAAATGAAAACAATTACAACAATACAAAATTAAAATACATAGCAGCCAAGAAATATCATACCCCATAATCACTAGCACAATCAAGAAATGGGTCCCTGCACACACTCAGGCCAGCGCACACAACCGGGTTTTTAGAGCCTTATGAAGGTCCAGCAGGGCTGGGGCCTTCCTGTTCTCTGGAGGGAGAGTGGCCACTATGGCAGAAAAGGCATGCCTTCTGGGCCCCGCCAACTGCCATTCCTTAGCTAACAGGACCCTAAGCATGCCCATCCTAACTAAGTAGATCAGATAGGTAGAAACCACTGGACAGAGACGTTTCCTCAAGTAACCTTATGTCAAGTAACCCTGAAGGGCTTTAAAGGTGACAGCCAGCACCTTGAATTACACCCAGAAGCATACCAGCAACCAATGCAGCTCACGTAGTAGTGGTGTTACATGCACGGAGTAACTGGCGGCATTTACTACCCGTGCTACCGCATTCTGCACCAGTTGAAGCTTCTGAATGCTCTTCAAGGGCAGCCCCCTGTAGAGCACATTGCAGCAGTCCAGACAGGAGGTCACGAGGGCATGAGTGACAATGAGCAGGGCCTCCCAGTCCAGGAACTGGCACCACTGGCACATGACCCAAAGGTGTGCAAAGGCCTTTCAAGCCATGGCTGCCACCTGCTTTTCTTTTGGACACTGGTTGGTACTTGTCTCTTTAGGAAGTGGAGGTCTACAGCCTCTGTCAAGGCTGCCAAGAACTCCCCATTCTGCAATGAACTGTTGACAATTTCTTGGATTCCCTGTAGAAGTTGGGAGGGGCAGGAGTCCAATTGGCAAGTGGTAGAGGACAACCGAGACAGCACCTTATCTACTTCCTTCAAGGTCAGACATCAAAAGGAGTGCCAGATAACAGAGCAGGATAATGCTCAATCACTCCCAAGATTCTGTCCATGTGGAGTCAAGGCCACAGTGAATCTGAGCAACTTTATGGGCAAAGGGTTGCACAAACTGGTCACAGCAACCCAGGTGAAGATCAAAAGACTGTCTTCTCCCCCCAGTGCAATTCCCCATCCTGTCCAAGGCCACCGGATGGCAGCCAGCCGATGCAATAAGGGAGGAGAAGTAAGGATGCTGCTCCTCCCTTATCACCACAGGATAGGCCCATGCAGCTCTAGACTTGCAGTACTAACAGTACAGTACTGAGGCTTACTGGAAAAAGCACATTTCACATAATATGACAATTTACAAACCATACTTCACAAATCACATGGGCTGCCTTTATGCAAAACACTACTGTGAATCAGGAATGGGTAAATCGGTTTTGGTTTAGTTGTTGGAGGGAAACAGAAATAGTGCAACATTTAAATCTTTCAAAATATGCTCAACTTCCCATATGTGTTGGGTCTACAGTAGCTGTTTTGTGTTAAGTGTCTTTTTTCACATACAGTTTTCTTTCCCAAAGTACCCCATTGTAAGCTTTTCAGTGGGCACCATATTGGCTAAAGATATATAATTCCATTCCATGCACCCCACGCTCTACCAGGTGGACTCTCTGTACCATCTTTATGCTTTGGTGGTGATAGTGCATGGAATGGAATTATATATCTGAATTATATTCAATTATTCTGAATCCCGTGCCATCATGCCAGTATCATCAGGACAGCATTGAGGCAGGGCTATGTTGCTTTTAAAAATCTCCCCTCTTTTTCTAAAGTCAATGAAAAAGAAATTCTTTATGTCAGGTTTGCCCCTGTACAAATTCACTGGCAACACTGCTGTAGTTGTGTATAGAAGGGGTACACAGGACACTATTAAGTACGGTTGTTCCCTTTGCCATCTACATTCTAGTTGTGATTGCACTGCATTTTTGGTAATGCAGGTAGTGTATCTGAAATATGTCTTTGGTGACCTTTGGGACATCTTGCAGTTTGCCAATAGAGTGGGGCTTTTCTCAAATCCCATAACCTCTCAACTGGCTCACTTTTAATACGAAATAACATTTCTGAAATTTAAGATTACCCTCACCACTGATATACAATAATGTCATTCTTCAGCCTCTATCTATTCCTCAAGTCCTTATGCTCTAGGCTATTAACCAAAGACCCTTGCATGTAACTTCCTTTAACAGCAGAGGAATGATGACCCTGCACATCTGGATGGGGTGCGGGGGGGGGGACACCAGAAACCAGAAACAAAGAATAACAAAAACAGAAGAGCAAAGTGAAGTGCAGGTTCAATGAAGATCAAGTATGTTACAATATGCTATATACAGCATCTCTTGAAAATGACCTTAAATAGATGATACTCAGAAATCTTCAACATCTTCCTGAACACAAATACCTTATGGCAGGGTTCCTCAACCTTGGCAACTTTAAGACTGGTGGACTTCAACTATTACTTGTTTATTTAATTAATTTCTTTAGGACAGTAACTCAGTCATATGTTTATTTTTCCTTGAGATGTGGGAAACAGATTTCCAAGATGAGATGGGAATCTGAGAATACAATAAGCCACTTTTTCACATTTATTCTGCCTGTAGGAAACAGTAGATAATAGCATCATTATCTAGCAATATAGTACTACATGATCTCAAATATAATTAACATAGCAATATACTAATACATGTTTTGAAACATAATATAGGGATTGTAAGAATATTTCAATAACAGTAATAATGTTAATAGTGTTGCTAAAAATGTACAGTTAATTGCTATATACTATAAAATCAACCTACTTCAGGATGTCAACCTCTTCACTGAAGGTTATGAGTTGGAAGATAGATTTTTGGGGCTTCCTAGTCTAGGGTTGAGAGAGTGTGACTGGCCCAAAGTCACCAGTCATCTTCTGTGCCCAAGGGAGAACTAGGACTTGGACCTCTCTGCTCCAAGTCCACCATTTTAACCATTACAGCATATTGGGTGTCATTACTTATTCTTTCTTAAATATACAGTATACAGCAGAGATGGATACCATAAATCTTTCTTGTTCAGTTAGATAGGAATAAGTAATCATCAGAAGTTAGTTTCTCGAGTTCCAAGTATTGGAAAAGGAAAAAGTAAGCCATTGTTTGCAGTAGGGTTCTTTTTTGAATCACAAATTAAACCTCTTTGGGTTTTGGGGGGGCACGTTTTGTATACTATTCAGTAATTAATGGGTGATTAAGAATAAATATGCAAAAGAGCACAAATATAACTATAAAATAGTACCAAAATACAGAAAACCACCAGAAACAAAATATTAATATAATATAAATAGCAATATATGATATATCATAAAATTTATAATTTATAATATTTATTAAATATGTATGAAAATAATACATAATATTTATTAGGAAAATAATGCCTAGGAAAATAAAAAAGACTGACTGGGGAATTCTGGGAGTTGAAGTCCTAACATCTTAAAGTTGCTAAGATTGAGAAACACTGATCTAGAGTAATGGGTGTATATATGACCTGTCTTTCAAGGAATACATTGGGATTGGTAATAACATATGTTAATAAATTTATATCAAAATTTATTAATAAGTTTATAGGTGCAAAATTTATGATTTAATAATCTTCCAAGATCAAACAATATATTCCAAGTATACTCTTATACTTTCAGAGAAAACAGTCTACATTGTCTGAGGTTTTAGCTTTTATGTCTCAGGGCTCAGATTAAATTTCAAGCAATGAAGCTACTGTGGTGTTGCCTTTCCCCCACTATAATGATAATCCAGGAAACCATGATGAACCTCCCATTTGAAAAGTAGGGCAATGTTCTTGTGGGGAGGATCCACAGTCATTTTTGTGATTCTTTTGATGTCACCACTGTATTTCAAGGGAGCAATATCTGCTAAAGGTTACCTGAGAACTAGCCTTAAACTGTTGAATGTTACATGACATATAACTCCTTAAAAAAAAATTACCATTTTTATCTCCAAAAAAAAAAAAAATCACTTCATTTCATTTCATTTCATTTCATTTCATTCCTTTGATTGAAAATGGTGTTGCTAGAGCTGGACTACCAGCCACAAGCCTGGGGCCCTGAAATGCCGAATCACCCTCAAGTTCAGCATCACATGTTTTTAAAGTTCAAGAGTTTTTATCCTCATCCTCCTCTTTCGCCTTCTGATGACACACTATCTCCTACTCATTCCTGGTTTGTGTGTTTCAGTTTATCCACTGGACCTTGAGCTGGCAGAAAATGATCTCTAACCTGCCATAGGCACAATGCCAATAAATCACGTTATGGGGTTTCCAAGTGTACACATTTTTCTTTCCTCTAAATTTTAAAAGGTTTTGGAAGCGCTGCAGAGCAAAGCTACAGTCATATCCAGTATTTTGATTTCTGAAGGTAATTCTATTGGCACCTATAGGACTTTTAGAGACATGAAGAAGTAGGATGGGTTTTAAGATTTGCACCGCGGTGCAACAGAACTCTTTTTAAAAGAAAAGATTATGCCAGCACCCGGTAACTGGCATTGGGGAGGGGGGGAGAAGACAGAAATAGAGGGGACTGAGAGCTCAGGAGTATAAAGGTGCTCAGAACGAATGCTAGATGGCAGCAAAGTGTTAGAGGTTTCTGCATCTCTTTGTTGCCATCTAATGATAATTTGGGTTTTTTTCAGCCCAGATTTGTAGTTCTAATCCAGAGAATATCTTGTTTAGGGTTCCCTCAATCCTGGCAACACTGCTGCAGGAATGAGTCTTAATAAAATGTTCAAAAAGTGTCAGAACCTTTGCACTTGTGCCTATAATTTCACCAGACAACTTTAAGATTTTGAAAGTATGAGTTCATATACTTACAGCATTTTCATGGAAACAGTAGTAATAATTTTAGCATTTCCATATGACAGCTGGAGAGGTTTTTTTAAAAAAATCAGTTTTGCTGTTTTCCTGTTTTCTAGCTACACAGTTGGAATCAGGAAGCTCTCTCACGGTTGCGATCTACAATAATTCAGAGGATATCCTTCTCTCTCCCCACCTTCCTATAAATAAATTGCAGAATTTTTTTTTACGTACTTAGAAAAGCCATGCATAGACATTGCAAACTGTTGCTCTACCCAATTATTATATCACCTTTTAAAGATCCTCCTTTCTACTACTTGAATTCACAGGACAATCAAGGATCCAAGAAGAGTTTGGTTTAGCAACCTTCCTCTAGGACAGGATCTTCACATCTTGGGCCTTTACATATTAACCATTTTAACATTATTCAGCATGTCATAAGAAGATGGATTGAATCAGAAAGGTGCCTGCAAATCTGGCTGAAGACTTGAGCTACTGAGCCTAGTGGCTTGTTAACTAAGTTAAAATAAAACAAAGATAGCTGCATGCTTTCAACACAACAGGTCCAAAGTTCAGATGTCAGCATCTTCTGTTAAAGGATCAGATAAATATGTAACAGAAAAGTTCTTTATTGGAGACCCCACAAAACTGCTGGAAATCAGATTAGACAACATCAGACTAAATAGATCAATAGCTTCACTGAGGGAAGGCTTAGGTGTTCGGCAAGGTCTGTAGCAGGCTACTAAAACATGTATTATCCTAAATAAAAGCAGAGAGAGCACACCAAAGAGTGGCTCTACTGCAGAGAAGGTTGCTTGTATGTCACCGTTAGATGGAAGTCAGTTTGTACATCGTGGGAGAAACAGCAGATGATCTTAGAGGTCATTGAATTATACATTGGAGAATATTATAGCTTGATGCAAAGTGCTTTAAGTTCTTATATGCCCACAGCGATTCTTCTGAACTTGACTTGGTATCTAATGGGAATCTAGTGCAGTTGCTTCAACACACCTGGAATGATGAGTAACACATTCAGGAACCTGGCTGCCTTATTCTGCACCAGTCATTGCTTTCAGAACAAGCACAAATTTAGCCCTGCAGGAAGCATATTCTAGTAATTGAAACACATGTCCATACATATTGAGAGCCAGTTTGGTCTAGTGGTTAAGGCACCAGGCTAGAAAGTAGGAGACTATGAGTTCTAGTCCTGCTTTAGGCATGAAAGCCAGCTGGGTGACTCTCAGCCTAACTCACCTCACAGGGTTGTTGTTGTGGGGAAAAAGGAGGAAGAAGGAGTATTAAGTATGTTCACTGCGTTGATTAAAAGGCGGATTAAAAAAATAAAAAATATATGAAAAATTAATGCTCAGGAGTTAATATGAGTAAGGAGATTTTCTTTTTCACCCTAGTCAGATCTTGAATTTGAGCAGTATATATGTGACATCAACAGAATTTCCCCCGAAAAGCATTTGTTCAGACTTAAGAACCCAGAAGGAAAAATATCCAATGAATTCTGGCTGTGTTTGCCCAACTGCATCTACCCCTGTGTAAACTCTTCATTCATTCATTCATTCATTCATTCATTCATTCATTCATTCATTCATTCATTCATTCATTCATTCATTTTATATAGCTGCCCATCTCAGACCAGTGACTCTGGGTGGCTAACAACAATAAAACCAATCAACATTAAACTCAGTACAAAAATTAAATATAATATAAATGCAGCCAAGATATCTTAAAAATGCAGCCAAGGTTATCTTAAAAAACCATTGGTATCAACCCAACCATGAAAGAGGGCCCTTCACACACTTGGGGCCCCAGGCTTGGGCATAAAGCCAGGTCTTCAAGGCCTTCTGAAAAGCCGAAAGAGTCAGGGCCATCCTAATCTCAAGAGGGAGGATGTTCCAGAGGGCAGGTGCCACAGCAGAAAAGGCACGTCTCCTGGTCCCCGCCAGCTGACATTCCTTGGCTGGTGGGACCCAGAGCATGCCCAACCTGCTGGACTGGATTGGATGGGTGGAAACAACTGGGAAAAGACGGTCCCTAAGGTAACCCAGTCCCAAGCCATGAAGGGCATTATAGGTGATGACCAGCACCTTGAATTGCACCCGGAAACACACCGGCAACCAGTGCAGCTCCTGAAGCAGTGGTGTTACATGTGCTGAGTAGCCAACACTATTTACAACCCGGGCAGCTGCATTCTGTACTAGCTGAAGCTTCTGAATGCTCCTCAAGGGCAGCCCCATGTAGAACGCATTGCAATAGTCCAAATGGGAGGTCACAAGGGCATGAGTGACAGTGAGTAGAGCCTCCGGGTCCAGGAATGGGCGTAACTGATGCACAACTGGAAGGTGTGCAAAGGCCCTCTTAGCCACGGCTGCCACCTGCTCTTCCAGCAGGAGCCGTGAGTCCAAGAAAATCCCAGATTGTGCCCCGGGTATGTCGGGGCAGAACCACCACATCCAGAACCAAAGATGGAAGAACCTTGGTACTGGAAGGCCCAAACACCCAAAGCCACACAGTCTTGCTTGGGTTGAGCCGAAGCCCATTGCACCCCATCCAGGCCCCTACAGCTTCCAGGCACTGAGATAGGACATCCACAGCATCACTCAGACAGCCCAGGGAAGAGCTATAAAGCTGGGTATCATCAGCATACTGATGATACCTCATCCTGAACTGTCTTCAGTGGCCCTCTTCAAAGGAATTTCAGCCAAGCCATCATGAAGATGGCTGAGAAGCTGTTATTCTTGCTTTTTAAAAAATTGGTTCTGAAAAAAAATGGTCTGGTTGGCACCATGGACAGATGTGGAGAATTAACCATCCCACTCCTTCTGTCCCTGTTTTACTCCTAGGCCTACAGCAAAGAGGAAGAATGAGAAACAGAAAGATCAGAGAGGGGGTTTGTTAGAGCAGTTCCATTTTAAGTTCAGGGCTGCTATTGTCTCAATACTAGCACCAGGCAAACTCTCTTTATTGTTTGCATGAACATGGCTGATGGCAGGAAGTTAGGAAACCCAAAACAACCTACAACTAACCCTTTCTGATTGGGTTATGGCTGCACAACTGCCTCTCCTTAACTCTGTTAAAATGTGCAGACACAACTTTTCTGTGTAATGCTATCCTGTAGTTACTTCTGCAAAAACCATCTCTAGGATAGGATGAGCAATGGAAAGAAGAACCACATTTACTAAGACTAATTGAAGGTAAATAACAGTGATACAGAATAATTTTACAAGATATATAAGGGATACTTCCATAGTCATCCACAAGCAGGGAAGGGGCAAATGATGGTGTCATTGTGGTTTCCTCCAGATGCAACCAAATACTTATGTATAACTGTTAAATGTCTTTTTGTTGTGCTGAATTTAAATTTAGGTATTAATTGCCTTGGCATATATGCTATTCCATTTCCAAAGACTCCAAGTGGTTTATTTTGCAGAGTTAGTGAAAAATGTATAATGCTTGAAGTAATGAAGATTAGGGTAGGTACAACCAAGATTCATTGCTAAATCAAGAGCTGATAGATTTCAGCAGTCTAAAATTTGCAGTTTATCATGTAGCCTGTTAACTTTCTTTCAGTACTGTCCTTGTAATATTAATTCAATTATTTTTATAGAGCACTAAGAGCTACTGTCTTCTGGCACTGGCCCTGATCCAGCAACATAATTTGATAACTATTGCAGATGTAATGGAGGGGAAAGGATATTGCTATAAAAGATAATATCATGCCAAGCTTTTCCATAATTCCTTACTGCAGATGCCTTTCTCATAAAAATAAATGAAGTGGTAAAATTAACTGTCTGGATTACTCTTACATCAAAATGCACTGTTTTTAGAAGATTTAAATTAATCATTTCCAGGTGGCACTAGTGAACGCAGAGAGCTTGCTTGCTTGCTTTCTTTCTTCTCTTGGTCTCTCCCAGGGATACAACTTAACAGGTGTCCCCTGAGTCACATCCAAATACACACATCTGTTCCAATATTCCTGACTACATAGCTGTGTGGTGTGCTTTAGCGTTCCGGATACACAGCTTAAAATGCTATAAAGACTTGAAAAGTTAGCGTGATTTAAATACATTAATACCACTCCTATGTCTTGGAAAAGATTTATTTTATACACAATCTATATTCTGTCTTCCTTCCACTTCCATACATAGATATTCCCATAATAATTATAATTGTCCATCCTGTTAGCATGAAGTTGGGAAGGAAAGGGGCAGGGACAGAAAACATCAGAACAATTCATATAGTTTATTTTGAATAGGTCTGGCAGTAGGCAGGGTTTTTAAAACATAAATAAACTAACCTCACGAGTCAGAACAAAATAAAACATGCTATGTTTAACATGCCTCATTTCAATAAAGATAACTAATGAACAAATTTCTATGAATAATATTTTATGAGTTTTAAGGGACCCTGTTTCAGAAGATTCTGAATACCGCTCATATCGTCACAGTGAAAACAGTATTTCATTACAGCCTTTTCAAGCAGAGAAGTTTTCTGGAGTTGTAGACAGTGGTTTCAAAAGAGATGAAACTAATATAAGAGAACTACTGATAGTACAATTCATACCATCATATTGTAGTCCCAGCTAGATAAGCAGATGTGGCAAGTTTGAGGCAGTTCAAAACTTTGCACAGAAACCTCAGGTAGTCCTCTCTTAACAACCACAGTTGGGACTGGAATTTCTGTTGCTAAGCGATGTGGTTGTAAAGTGAATCATCACGTGACTGCTTCACTTAGTGACCACAATCCCAGCACTCCCAGTTGCTGTTAACTGAGAATCATGGGTTGTTAAGTGGAAGGAGTCCCAGGTAAGGAGTATGGAAGTGTTGCAGGGCAGTGGGGGAGGCCCGGTGCAGGCCACATGCAAATTGGGGGGGGGGGGTGTTGCTGCTGTGCGGCACAAAGCCGCAGCTGCCCCTGGAAGCCTCAGCTGCCCAGCTGAGCGATCTGGAGAAGGAATGACGCAAACGGCTTGGAGGACGGTGCAAGTGGCCTTGGGAAGGAGGCCTGGTGTGGCCAGCAGTTGCCTTGCATACAGTAAGGTCAGGCCAGGTGTACCTCAGCAGCAGCAGAAGGAAAATGGCGAAGGTCAACTGGGCTTTGGCACAGCCTGTGGAGTGCAGGGTGGCAGGGGCAGCTGGGGCTTTGTGCAATGGTGCTGGGCGGGCTGGCCACGGTGTGGGGCTTGAGGTGGCATTTCTCATGGCAGCAATGGCACTGGGGCTGAAGGAGAGGCCTGGGGGGTAGTGGTTGCTGGCAGAGACTGCTGAAGGCCCCGGGCCTCTATTTCAGCCCCAGTCCGAGCGCTGCCGCCACCAAGTGCCGCTATGCAGGGTGGCCAAAAGGGCATAGATGCGGGGGGAGATAGGCGGGTGGGGAGAGTTGTAGCACCTCTGTATTCATAAGTGCAGGTGGGTGCCAAGTGCCTGAATTTTCGTCACATGACCACAGGGGCGCGGCAACAGCCATAACTTCAGACACAGGCCGTAAATCCATTTTTTCAGCACCATCGTAATCTCAAACAGTCGCTGAATGAATGGTTGTTGAGCAAAGACTCCCTATATATTGGAATGCCCAATTTACCCCAGAAAAATGGGTCTGTCACATCTGAAGAAAACAAAATAAAAAATACCATTTGAACTGTTTACATACCACATTAAGCCATGGTTTGATTAATATTATTAAATAAATCACAACTGGTTCAGATTATATAACATGCTGAGTCATAATCCATGGCTTAGAAAACAGTGGCTGGGTTCACACAGTACAACAATCCACAACTAAACAAATCACATCACAGCTTGTTTCAGTGTGTGAACCCAGTCCCTCTCACCAAGCTTTCTTGGTTGAATGGTGGAATTCAGAAATGCTAGTATGTTCTGGAGAACAGTTCTACATGTAACTGGAAAGAAAATGCTTGTTTTTTTCCTTCAATACATGAAAAGTAGATAGGTCAGATTTGAAAAATGTAATGTTCATGCTATACAAATAAAGTAAAATAGTACATTAAATAGGTATATACTGAAGATAAAACAAAATATCTCCTCCTTCATGAAATTATGTGATAAAGTTGGCTCTCCAATGCTTGATTTTATAGAAAGTGTTGCTGCAGTAGATGTTGGCTAGATAGATATGTTAGTGGTAAAGCAAACTGAACTACATCGGTTCACCCCAATACAAAGAGGAAAACCCACGAATAACATTATTCGTGGGACCCACGAATAACACATTCACTTCTGTGGTTTGGACTGGGTGCTGCAATGCTACAATTACCTAACTTATTTTTAAAAGCTTTCAGCAATATTGCTTCAGTAATTTCAACTTGAAATTACTTTTCACTTGAAAGGGTTTTCACATGCCACTTTGTTGAACAAAAGGTGCTTCTATTTGTGCATTCATAAAAAAATCATACCCTTTGGGCAAGAGATTTTGTGATTCATATATATGGTCTTACATAATGTTTCCATTATGGAAGATGAGTTATTAATACAAACACTTTCCTATTAGAAAGAGTGAAAAATGGTATATGGAAATGGGGTGGGTCACAAGTGTGAAGATTGCTAAAAAGTTACAATGCATTTTTTAACAGACCTCAGTAATAATAATTCTTGAATTATAAGCTTCTTATAAAAGCAAGAACAGTTAAATAGTTTGCTAAATTTTTCAGTACCTTAAATATAAATTAGTTTGTTTCAGTGATTTATAATTAATATAATTAATGTATCTTCTGCTATGAATGTCTTACCTAGTTGTGGGGAACTGGATTTTTTTTTTTTTATATCTTCCTTATATTGCTTTTACATTTGCTTGTTTGTTCATGCAGCATATGCATTTAAGGGGAAATTAGACCCTGCATAATAATGTTATATGATTCTCTAGCAATCTTGCATCCATTGGGGATTATCCAGTGAGGGGAAGGGAGAACAAATGCCATGATGTCACCATATACCTGATGTGAGTTACATACAGTACTGTTTGTCATTTGCATCTTGATGTTATGATGTAACTGATGCAAATTACATCATTTGCATAATTGGTGTAATTATGTCACGGAATGTTTGTTGTCATTGGAACTTCTAACAGATAACTACACTAGTACACCAATACGATCTGTAGAACATCATTGTCTGAAGAGGTCAACTTTAAACACACGAAATGATCTCCAATAGTCCTTGATAATATATCCCAATATTTCTCCAATGGGAAAGTGTTTTCAAGAACCATGTAAGATATAAGAACTGAGGCTAAAAATCATATCCATTATTCAGAGAAATAAAACCTGGTTAGGCTGTTACTAATCCAATGGGCAAAGAACTATGGGAAAGCAGTAGTGATGGCTCAGAATGAATTTGGTAGGCATCTACCATATGAATTCAGCCCTTTCCCCACTCTTGAAATGATTCCTGAATTAATAGTGATAGCAAAACATAATCACAGATGAGTTCAGTTCCCAGTAGAGGGTTTGAACCCCTAAGAATAATATCTGGCTACCTACATCTACCACTTTGGTTATAATGTAGCATGGGAAATAATAGAATCTAATGTGTTGCCCCTCACATGTTATTTCATACATAACTCATAAAAACTACTGTATTACATAGCCTCCTGCCAAGCATGCTAGTGTTTGTTTCCCTTGCTGACCACCTCCTGAGGTATAATTCAAATCTTCAATAGTACCCCAGGGTGAATGTAAAGATAAGCACCCAGGTAAAAATCAATACCTACCAAAACAGTAAGTAGCATTCATATTAATCTTTCCCACTTTTGTTGTTGATTTCTTTACTTGATATAGATGGTGACAAAATTATGATCTTTGCATGGATAGTCCTTCCCCTGGTTTCTTCTTTAAGGAACCTCCTTTCGTACACTTATACATCCAGTGGTTACATAGGGTTAAACACAAAACAAACAAAAACCACCAACTAAAACTTCAAATGGGTCAATGGATTTTTTAAATAATCTTCCATGGCTGTAGAGGGTGGGTCTTCCTTCCTTCCTTCCTTCCTTCCTTCCTTCCTTCCTTCCTTCCTTCCTTCCTTCCTTCCTTCCTTCCTTCCTTCCTTCCTTCCTTCCTTCCTTCCTTCCTTCCTTCCTTCCTAATATTACAGTGCCTGCTTGGTTTTAATAGTACTTACTACATGCAATAGGATATCTTTGACCTACTTTCTCCCAATGCTCTTGTCTTATACCAGCCAACCCTAGGTTGTTGCTTTGCGGTCCCTCTAGTCTAGAACTTCCATCATTTCCAGCCAGTATGGACATTGTCTGGGGATGACAGGACCAACAGCTTCAAGGGTACCAGCTTTGGAAAGGCTACCATGGAACTGAAAGTCCAAAGTGTAGCAAGTTGACAAATTATTGAAGTTTTGTTTATCAGGGTTAAATTACTTAAGCGTGGCTATGTTTATTACATAGAACCATTTGGGGTTGTCAGCAAATTTAAAGTGTGTATGTGTGTGTGTGTGTTTGTGTGTGTGCATTAGAGTTATATGCTACCAACTTAACTACTGTTCCTTTAGGATGATACAAAAATAAAGCCTTTAAGTGTGATGTTTATTATCTGTGTAAGTTCCAAAGCTTGCTTTTAATATAACAGGAAAGCATTCTGGTTCATTTGGTGGAAAGGGACTAGGATTACCTCCAAGAGAAAGAAAACTAACATAAATGTGTGTTGTGAGATCTCAAAGGCATTTAATGTTTCACTTTTAAAAGGGGTTAATTGTGCAAGTGTGCACCATCTATCTACACCATCTATCTATATGATAGATTTAATCTCCTCCTGGTTCCCCCTAGAGCTTTCTTTTTCCTTCCTGTTTTGCTTTAAAAAAAATAAATCAGCTGCATAATGCATATCAGCCTGACTTTAGCTCTGCAGAAAGCCCCTTCCAAAAAATTAAATAATGTCAATGGTAACATGATGTCACAGTACAAAGTTGAGTTATGTGTCTAAACTGACCCATACCAAATTTCCCAGTGACCAGACTAGCCTCCTTCTTCAGCACAAACTTCTGCCTGATTATGAGTCTAAAGCAAATCACCTTGGATCCAAGGGGCTTAACGTCTTCGGTTTGCAACCTTGGTTAGGAAAGAAAGATCACATATCATTTCAGTGCAAAAGTTATCCAATAACTGTTTAAAGAATATGGGGATGAGTACGAGCAGGCAATAAAGTATGATGTAATTGGATATTCCCATTGCTTTTTCTTTGGCTAAAAATAGCTCCAGAACCATAATTTGGACTGGATCTATGGTTCTAGGACAGAATTTCTAGGAGAGATTTTGTTTTGTTTTGAACTCTTCTGTCTGGTCCATTTTCACTTCTTTCCCTTAGCTCCACTTCTTTGTTTAAATCAATTTCCAGCTAACATTAGCTAGTGTAAACCACTCTTCACCAGCATCACAGGTGCTATCAAAATCCTCTCCCTCCCACCTAGTGTTTGTAAACAAGCAAAAAGCTGTCAGGGGATCTGATCAAAGATTTCTGATGTCACAGCACTCTAGCATTTCCTGCAAGACCACTCTGGCCCAGTTACCTGACATGCATCACACTCTTCTCCTGATGCAATTTTTCATTCTATATTCCTTTTTTACCTTCAAAGGACACTGATAACAGCTACTTCAGTGATTATGATTTCCCTGTACTGTTGAGTTATATGCAGCTGCTAATTATCATATTATTTAAAATCTGTATTCTTGTATGATTATGAAGTCCTACATACAGCTATTTGACTTTTTTTTTAAAAAAAAAAAGCACCATGAAATGGTAACATCAATGGGGAAGAAACTGAAGCTCATAGTTCATTGAACATCACTAAGATAAAGATCTGAAACTGGATTCATTATATTCTAACAGATGCTGCACAATCCTGAATAATCTGTATTTTTATTTGCTATGTGTGTTCTGTATCTTTTTTTCTGGACAATAATAGGAAGTTGAATGCTTGATGTCAACTTTTGTTCATCGATATTTCTTTTTTTCTCTTTTTTAAATTAACTAAATACAAAACTCAGAGAACCAGTTTGGTGTAGCGGTTAAAGCATCAGGCTAGAAACCAGGAGACCATGAATTCTAATCCTGCCTTAGGCACAAAGCCTAACAACCACATAGGTAGATTTTCCCTATGATGATCTGTCCCTAACCTGGTCTTTCAAGTCTTCCAACATAGCCATTGTAACTGAGTCCATCCAGCTTGCTGCTGGTTGTCCTCTTCTTCTCTTTCCTTCCACCTTTCCCAGCATTAAAGCCTTTTCCAGAGAGCTGGGTCTTCGCATAATGTGTCTGAAGTAGGATAATTTGAGCCTGGTCATTTGTGCCTCGAATGAGAATTCTGGGTTGATTTGTTTGATGATATATTGATTTGGTTTTTTTTTTTTTTTTTGGCTATTCACAGTATTCTCAGAAGTCTTCTCCAACATCAGCGTTCAAAAGCATCAATACTCTTCATATCCTGCTTCTTCAAAGCCCAACTTTTGCTTTCATAGAGCATCACAGGGAATACCATGGCTCGCATGATTCTGATCTTTGTAAGTATAAACACATCATGACATTTGAATATTTTTTCCAGGGCCTTCATGGCTGCTGTACTAAGTGCTACTCTGCAGTGTATTTCTTGACTGCTTATTCTTTTACTGTTGATGGCTGATCCTAAAAGGCAGAAGCTAGCCACCACTTCATTGCCAATTCTAAGGCTGGTTGTTTTACCTTTTGTCATTAATTTGATCTTCTTTATATTTAATTTTAGTCCCATTTTTTTCACTTTGCTCCTTAACTTTTATTACTAGAGCTTGCAGATCCTTTGCTTTTTTGGCTATCAGGGTAGTGTCATCAGCATAGCACAGGTTATTGATGTTTCTTCTTCCAATTTTAAAATCATGCTCAACGTCTTCTTCTAACTTCCCTTAACATATGTTCATCATATAGGTTGAATAAATGAGGTATTTATTTATTTATTTAGATTTATTTAGAATATACAGCCTTCTTGCATTCCTTTGCCAACTGGAGCCAGTTTGTTTCACCATGTTCTGTCCGTACTGCGGCTTTCTGACCTGTATATGTTTCTCATGAGGACAACATGATGTTCTGGGATATTCATTTCCACAGCTTGATGTGATCAACACAATGAAAGGCCTTTCTGTAATCAATGAAGCACGTAGTGACTTTTTTGGGGGGTATTCTTTGGCTTTCTCAAATAACCAGCATGCATCAGCAATAATGTCTCATGTTCCTTGGCCTTTTCTAAAGCCAGCTTGAACATCTGGCATCTCTTTTTCCATGTAGGGCTCTAATCTGTGTTGGATGATCCTTATTTTGCTAGGATGTGAAATTAAGGATATTGTACGATAGTCTGCACACTCTGTTAAGTCCCCTTTTTTAGTATTGGAATGTAGATTGATCTTTTCCAATCTGTTGGCCACTGTGTCATTCTCCAGATTTGCTATATATACACATACTTAAAGGAATTGGAGGAAAAAAAAAAAAAAGCAAAACAGACCAAAAAATTATAATATTTCTGACTGGGAATGAATATGTTGTTTCTTCTTCTTCTTCTTCTTCTTCTTCTTCTTCTTCTTCTTCTTCTTCTTCTTCTTCTTCTTCTTCTTCTTCTTCTTCTTCCTCTTCCTCTTCCTCTTCCTCTTCCTCTTCTTTGTTGTCATCATCAATATCATCATCATCACCAATTTCTAGTTTGTTTTATGAAGAATTTGTAACTGAGCAGTGGTATCTTGTGGTCTGACTGGAGCATTGGATCTTGTTTTAGACTTTTTTTTTTTTTTTAACAAACTCATTTGGAAGAAGCTGTTCTTCCCAAAACAGGAGAGGGCAAGGAGTGCCACTACATTAGCAAAGAATTTCTTTGTTTCTATTATTTGCTATGATTTCTGCTGGGTTAGTTATGTGTAATTAATATGATGCACTACCTCTTATTATATGGGGCTTTGACTAGTTCTCACATGACAGCGCGAGCAATATGGTTCTTCTTTCTATCTTTCTAAAGCAGTGTTTCTTCAACTTTTTTCTCTCAGGGCCCCTTCCCATTTTTAAAAATTATGGAGGACCCCAAAAGAGCTTTTGTTTATATGGGTTATATTTATCAATATTTATATTAAAAATTAAAATTGACACATTTGCTGCTGCTGCTGCTGCTTCTCACGATTGTTTGATGGGATTTTAATATTGTATTACAATATTTTTCAACATAGGCTGGCAAATAATTTTGGCTTTGAGGACCCCTGAGAGGGTCTTGGGAGACCCCAGGGGTCCTAGGGCCACACTTTAGAAAACACTGTTCTAAAGTATGGATCCACTAGACACTGATCTTGCCATGGGTACTTTGCACCTGCTTGTTTTATGTTACTATCCAAGATTTAGGTCAACAGCAATTCTGGGCTGCAGCAATTCTGAACCTGCAATGTGACAGGATTTAAAATTTTGGTACTTGCCTGATGCAGTTATCATTTCTGTCCTTTTTATTGTTATAATGTGTTTTTATTCCTCTTTGCATGCTGCCTTGACTGTCTTGCTGACTAGGCAGCTTTAGAAACTGATTTTTCTAATCTAAATAAGAAATAAATAAGGAGCACGATTATATGATTTGGGGAGGAGAAAGGAGACAATGTAGAAGTAATGACACTGCTGTAATTATTTACTAATGAATAAACAGGAATATCAGATCTGGGCTGCAAAAATCTAGACCTCCCCTAGATAGCAACAAAGAAGTAAAGTTTCTGAATTTCTTTGCTGGCAGCTGGTGGTTTTCTGAAATTTTGCAGCTTAGATCTCATAGTCCTATGAATGGGCTAGAAAGGATATGGCACTAAATTATTTTAAATTATTTAAATAAGCGCTGCCGGTCCTCTTCTTCGACTCTGCATAGCTAAGTACTACACTGCTCCCTCCTGGAAGGGTCTCCAGGAGGGAGCAGGGAAACCAGGAAGAGACTCCATTCACAAGGCCAAATAGCCAAAGCTGACCTTGAGTGGCACTCATAAGCTTCCTTCTCCATACGCAATTGTGGATGCTGGTCGAATGAAGAAACTGAAGGCAGTTTTTTGCAGGAAATTAGTCCTATTTATGCAATTGCCCCATGCAATGAATAGTGTGGGTCCTATCTTATGGGAAGGCTGGACATGTGCAGAAGGCTTCCCTCTATGTATCCATAGCTGGATCTCAGGGAATCAAAGCCAAGAGAGACTCGACTATGGAGAGGAAGCCCATCTCATTCAGACCTGGGTCCACCTGACAGCAAACCGTGGTTTACTGCCACACCCTTGTCTGGAAGGAGTGTTCACTGAACGCAAGGGGGGTTATTTCTGAGCAGTCCTATCTAAGATTGCTCTTCCACAGAAACACTTGTTCCTCCACGCTGTTGTGAACGGTGGCTCCCCGCTCAGCAGGAGAGTCCACGTTGCTCTGCGAAAAGACCCCTGGACTCTGCCGCCCCCAGCTGGGGAAGGCGCGTGGTCTGTGCGCCCGACTCGCGCGCCAGAGTCCCGTGAGGGTCCGCCTGACCTCAGCTGCTGTCTCCTGGGGGGGGCGTCCCTCGGAGGCAACAGACGCACCCCCCCCACCAGAAACACTTGGGAAAAAAAATAAAGAAAAATAATTCCTTCAACGACCGAAAGGTGGGAGGCACTTCATCCGCGAAAGCTCTCTCCGTGTGGTCCGCCCAGAGATTCGGAGGCGGGAAGCGGCGGTGCCGACGTGAGGGGGCGCCTCTCGTCCGTGGCCCACTGCGGAGGAGGAGGAGGAGGAAGAGGCGCGAGGGTGGACAGCGACCCCCTTTCGCTTCCAGAGGGCTGCCTCGCGCGCCGACCATGCCATGAGCGCCGCCGCCTCCTGCTCAGAGCCGCCCCAACTCAGCAGAACCGAGGCGCCGCCGCCGCCTCCTCGCCATGCACGGGCTGTGCTACTCCCTCTGCTTGGTGGCGGCCGCCGCGGTGGGGTTCTCGAGGGCCAACAGGAACTGCCCGGACCTCGTCGTTGACAGCTGCCTCTGCACCGCCGAGCGCTCCAAGGGACCGGGCCGGCAAACCCTGCGCATCAAAGTTGTCTGCAGCGGAGGCGAGTTGGCGGAAACTTTGCATCCCTCCCTGCTGCCCAACCGCACCGTCTCCCTGTGAGTAAGAGGGGACGGGGTGCGCTGAATTTGCCTAGAGGCGCAACTCGGGTCCCTGGAAATACAACGGGGCGGGGCGACACTTTGTGCTTGGCCAGAAGCCCCTTCTTCTGGTTCCTCGGGGTCTGCGCTACAGCCCTAGCACCACACGTAGGTTCTGGCTCCATAGAGAGCTGCTGGGGAAACCCTCGTGTTGAAACTCTGCCGAGTTTGCAGGCTCAACGTGGATTAACTTGACTGATTTCAGAGAAACACAGTTCCAAGGCAGAGGGCTTAAGGCTGCTTGTCCTTTAATGTTTACACCACCTTTTGCGGGATTTATTGGGCAGGAAATCCCGCTGTCAAGGATCTGGCTGCAGATACCTGAACCGAAGAGTAGTTACTGCGTTTCTCGAACCCAGAGTGTATATTTGTTAAAGGAAATTAGCTCTTTCTGTAAACGGAATGGGCTGAAAGAGTTACAGGACCTTTTCCCCAAAGACTGTAAAGGGTAGTTTAAGGATCCAGTCACGGGAAAACTTTTGATTCCTCAAATGATAACTTTTCAGCCGAGGAAAGACAAACTCATCTATGGCAGGGATGCTGAGCAGATATTTTGTGTGCCCTTGGCAATCCCACACCTTTTTTCCTCCTACAAAAGAAGTATAGTAAGAAGACATGCTTTGGGATCTATGGGGGCGAAAGAAGGCAGGAATAGATTATATTCTGGCATTCTCTCTCATAAATAGAAATCATTTTGGAAGGCTAAGGTCTGATTCTGATTTTTGAGTGCAGATCTTTTTTCTAAAAGCTTGTTCAGTGGAAGCCTGCTTTTTCTTTCTTCTCTGGGAACTTTTGCTAGCATTTTATTTGTATTGGGGAGAGTAATGTATACTGGAAGTAAATTGTACACTGACTCGCCCAGTGGTTTGCAGATAATACCTCCATGGTATGGCTTAATCAAAGATCAATTGAGGTATCTTTAAATCTGACTGAGGATAATTTCAGACCCTAAAGATAACAGCCAAAAATGCACTGAATAATAAATGCTTAACTGGCTTTGAGAAATAAGATCTGTTTTCCATATTTTTATATGCCCATTTTAACAGTTTAGAGTTAAAAAATCTCAATTTTTTCCCAACCTAACACAATGTTAAAAATAAGCTTTGAGTTATAGTTCCTGTTGCATAAACTAAAATTGATAGATCTGTTTTTCTACGCACATTTACTTAGGTGTCTGCCATTGAAATCAATAGGAATACTAAGCAAATACTGTAAAACGTGGACTGTAGATTAGTAAACTGATCTGATTAACAGATAAGTTTAAGTATTTGGATTTAAATGCAGGGCAGTCTTGTTTATCTTGTATAAACTTTATTTTTACAGCCTGATCTATAGTTCATTTAAAACAGTGTTGAATATAATAGATTGTATCATCATTTTTTTTCTCTAAATCATTCATTCATCCAACAAATCCAGTGCTGTTGAATGCAATTGTTGACAACTCTTGCTGTGAAAATTTCCAGTCTTTGTTGAACTTTTTTAACTTGACACTTTTTAGACAGACAACTGAAAAAAGAGAGTAATTTATAACATCTGTGGAGCTTGTGCTTGGAAAATACAGATGTGCTCTGTGTTCTCTTGCTTAAACTTTGGAAAAACCTTGGCTTGCTCTATTCTTACTCTTCTTCTGGGAATCTCTTCCTCATTAAGGTATAGATGTTCTAACTTCATTTTGAATGGAACTCTTCTGAAATAATCCAAAAACATCATAAAACTTTATATGTAATGTAATCACTGGTTTACTTACTTTAAGGATACAATGCTGAAATGTACATGTGAATAAGAGATAGATAGATAGATAGATAGATAGATAGATAGATAGATAGATAGATAGATAGGATCATAGACACTAGTTGGGACTAACTGCTATTCAATATACTGATACTTAAATACCCATTGGACTATATAGTCTGTTCCCCTCTTAGTAGTTATTAAAAGCTATTTCCACATGTTCTTGTGCTGTCCACCCATCCTTGAGTTATTCTGTAAAATTTGGGAATATTGTGAATTCACACTATACTGATGTGGAATCTGCTGTCTCCCCTGCTGATCCCAATTCCTTTTCCTGCCTTTGTTGACTTGCTTCCCTCCAAGATAATTAGTGACAAAGCCTAACAGATTTATACTATAGTGTGAAGCTGCCCTTGGATAGTGTTGGAATAAAGGGGAAATACTACTTCAATATACTTGTCTTGTTCATGGGCTGGTTATGACATAAAGGTAGTGTTATGGGGACATGGCAGAAAAACAGTGATTACCCTCATTAGGTGCAAGTAGGAAAAGCCCAAAGGAACTTGAAAATTAGATGTAAACTGTATATTCCTTGTTATATTCTAAAATGGTGGATTCATTTTGGCAGATTACTTGCATCATAGTCATAAATCATGTTCGCTTGAAAGTAAAACCCATTCATTTCACTTGACTGAACTGTAGATTCAAGCATATTTATCTTACTAAAGATAAATGTATACTTTTTTGTCCACAGTTACTTAATGCAGAGTATACTGATAGTTAAACTGTTTCCTCATAACCGTTTTATATTAATTGAATTGTTAAGATAAAATGAAGTCAATAATAATATACATTTGCTGACTTGTAATCCTATTCATGGTACTATAATTACATATACACAGTTTTCAGAAGTTTGTTGGCATGTGAAAAAGACCAAGCCTGTACAGTGCAGAACTATTATTTCTGTTTGGAAGGAAGTCCCATTGCATGTTTATTTCTAGGTAAGTAGCCAGGGAATTCCAGCTTTACAGTATATTTCAATATGAAACTTTTAAACTGTTTTCCTATTTTGACAGTTTATTTTGTAAGTAATCAAATTAAAGGAAACTACTTCTAGAATATTTAAAGTAACAGTTGCTCAAGCAAAATGTTAAATAAACCAAATTAAAAGGAAATGCCTTTTTCGGTAGCTGAATATTTTAGCTGACAGGTTGATTGAAAGTGTCAAATACTTTCTGCAAAGAATGAGTTTTTGATTAATCAGATTATGTTATGTGACATTTTGCCAGCTGCAGAAGTTGGTGATAAAAAGTGCATAATAGTGCATGGAAGACCAGGGAGTAAATATTTTTTATGTAGATATTGGCTCTTTACTTCTGTTTTATTTTCTCTCAGAGAAGGGGCTTCAGCGTATGGAATATAACTTCTCAAATGATTTTAACATTTCCCATTATTAAAAATATGTTATATGTTGCAGATATATCCTTGTATGATAGAGAAATCATCTCAAATGATTGAGAAATGGGGAAAAAAAGTAGGCCTGTTTTGTTCTGGATAGTGATCATTGCCAGTGAAAACTGGGGGAGATGGGTGGCATATAAAATAAATAAATAAAAAATAAAACTGAAATTACTATTAATTAACATATATATCATACACACACATACATATATACTGTACATACATACATACATATATAAAATTGTGTTGGATGGTACATTTACATATACTTTCCATAACCTATAGTGAATTGATGCAATGGAGATACTAGAGGGAAAATAACTTTTGCTTCAACTTTTGTTGAAATGGACTTTGAATGCACATAACAGAATTAAGCATAACTGCTGTTAGGGGATTTGTAAATTCTGTCCATTATCTGGTGTTTGGGTGTCAAGAAGGAATTTCTCAGCCTTGATTTGTATTAACAGATTTTAGCAACTGTACATTTTAGGATGGCCTAGGTTGTTCAGTGCGAGGTTTACATAAATTAATGAAGTGTACTGGCAGTTGAATCCAACTGAGACGATTAAGCAGCTGCTGTGCCTTCTTGATGTTTAAAAGGGAACTTTGTTTAAAATATTCTCCGTGCATGCCATTCTGACTAATAATTCATGTTCCTAGGAATGGGAACTCTGCAATTTTAGCGGTTTGGTTTTTTAAAAAAGCATTTGATTTATGTTCAAAAATAGTATTTGAATGAAGTACTTCCCACTTCAGTGTTAGATTAATAGTATATTGTTAATAAGTGATTAGAGGTAGACTCCATTTTATTTGCCACCAAATGTATCAATAGGATAGAAGTATTAAAAAATATTGAAATACAGCACTAGTTATTTTTAAGACTGGTAAAATAAATACCTGACGTATTGTGAGTTTACTGACTAGGACAACCATAAGATGGTATCAGATAAAATGATGGCCTCCAGTTCAGATCTTATAGATGTGAGTTCTGATGTCATCTAATTGCTAAATATGCTGTATATTTATTGTATATTTATTTTGGCGTTCAGTAAAACAAAGCAGTGTTATGTGAAGGGTCATTATATTTAACTCCTTTAGTACAGCAACACTACTGTTGATTAAGATACTATGACATAAAACCTCATTGATCTAATTTGTTAATTTGCTGTAGTTTGCTAATTTACTCAGTTTTGTAGTGCCCTTATTTCAATAATACTTTGCTGCTTTACAGAATCATGCTATATTAAGTAGTGGGTTCATGGGTTCCTATGCATTTCTTTCTGTAAAGGATTCAAGGTTTGTATTTACAGCTACAGTACTGTTTTTTAAATAACATCTGAATTAGTAATAACCTTCTTGCCTAAGCATAAAATCGGTAGAGACTTTTCAGACTACTTTGATTATATAGTATTTCTATTCCATACCATATTATCACACATTGATTTGTTGAGTGTGAAGGTAATTGCATTGTGATAAAAAATGCATATCCATGTAATTTTATGATGTTATCAAAAAGCATGTAAGTGACTCTAAATAAAAAATACAAAAGAATTCAAAATTCCATCATAATTGTAAATATTTACCAATACTATGACTACTACTACTATACTATGACTACTACTAATTTGGTGCAGTTTGGGCTTTAATTTTTTGTATCCTAAATTTATTTCCCTTTTTGCTATAACGTATTCCTTCTTCTGCTATTGTACAATCTGCTATTGTATTGTATTGTATTAGCTCCACATCTGTAAAGTATTTAGTATTGGAGTTTATTGTCTTTGAGTTGATAAATTTAGTCAAGCGAGACAGTTTGTTAATTCATTTCCAAAGCTAATATAATATTTTGAGTCCATATCATTTACATAACAGCACGTTCAGTTTCTTGACCACGGTCATATGTGGTTTTAAAACCATTCTTCTAAATGTATATATTTTGTGAACAGTATGTTATCTTAGGATAGCTATGCCTTCTTCCTGTTTCACTATAATGCTGCAAGTTGATATTTTGTTGTGTCTTAGTTTGAATTAGTTGAGAGCTTTTTATGAGGAATATGTCAAAGGTATATATAAACACACACACAGAGACGCACATTTGATTCTGAGGAAAGCTCAGTGAAGCCAGTTAGAGACCTTTTTCTCTAGTAGAGCTTTTTCTTGACAGATTTTAAGAAATGGCTTTTAGTTATCTCCAAATCACACTTTATAGTACGTATAATTAAAAACACAAGGAAGACTCTATCTACAGAAGATTATACAAATTTATTTTTTGCTCGTGGCAATGAAATATCAACATTAGCCATGCTTTAACAATAAATTTTTTAACTGCCATTTTTTTTTAGTTTTTGTCTTGGTATGCCTTTTCAATAAAATAGCAGAAGCAAAAACAAACAAAGGACCAAACAGGAACTTTAGTTCACAATAATGTCTCTCATTCCTCTTTTACATATTAAAATGTCTCAGCAATGAATTACTGCTGATCTAGAAAGTGAATTTTAACCACCATTAGGAGTAGCCATTTTTTTTTCTAAGTTGCCTCTTTTTGTTTGCTAACCTATATTTCTATCCTGATCATTGTTATTACATGTATACTTCAGCAAACGATCCTTGGAATTCTCTGAAGTATAGTAGTCTTGGGGACCTCCTACAGAACCTTTCTTTTACTTTTGTTATATGAATTAATCTTCTTGCCATTCCTGATTCTTAAAATCCAACCCTATATTTCCTCATCTTCTTCTGAAGTTGAAGTTCAGCCCGCTTTATGCTTTGACCAAGATTCTTTTTGTCTGATTATCTGCCTTGAGGCCATTTTAAGTGTCTGATGCTAAACTGATATACCATCTGGTCTTATGGCCTGTTCTGAGATGTTGTTTTAGATCTAGATGCCTAAATTCTGAACAACCTTCTGCTCTTAATCTGTCTCCTTCACCTGCTTCCTAGTGAAACACAGAGAATTTCCTTTTCCTTACCATGCAGACAGAAAGGTCAGAGACACAGGGTTTCTATTGGAGCATGTTATTTCCTAATAAACTTTACTTGTCTTTTTGGACCTTAAGAGTCTGTCTCTAGATACTCTTAACAGACTTGGTTCTATTCACTAAGTGTGTGCTGCTCAGTATGGATGATAACAAAGTGCAAGATTCCGACCATGTTTTTTTTTACTTCCCTATAAATTTCAATATAATATGATTATAATATAATTCACTAAGTGTGTGCTGCTCAGTATGGATGATAACAAAGTGCAAGATTCCGACCATGTTTTTTTTTTAATTCCCTATAAATTTCAATATAATATGAAGATGTGCTGGATATTGTTTTATTCTGAGATTGGGTCATCCAGGAATTGATCCATTTAATCTAAATGAAATGGAACTAGTGATCAAGGATATTCATAGATATTTTTATTATTGTATGCACAAAGATGGACAAATATACCCACAATAGAAGATTATATTATAAAATTGATGGAGCTCACGGAAATAAATTTTATTTGATTTCCCAATTTGATCAGGGAAAAAATGATAAAGACTGAAAGACTTCTATGGACTTTTTGCTGAAAGAAGAAAAGACTGAACTGACGATGTATGAATTTGGGAGTTAAGAAGGATTAAAGAGGGAGGGGAAGAGTAAGATGGCAATTTCTCAATAGAAAGAACGGCAGAAGTCAAAATTGTATGTTTTCTTTTTTTCACTTTTTTTCTTATTTCCTATCTTTTTTCTTTTTCTTATTTTTCTTTTCATTTTTTATACTTTTATTGTATTGTAACATTCTAATAAAAATATTTTTAAAAAGGACATTTATAGACATTCTTGAATTTTTTTTGCAATTTCTAACTGGGTGAATGGCTTCTGAAAAGTAAAAACAATTCTTTAAAAATTGTGCAGTGGGTGAGGGTCTTTTTCAGTTTTATTTAATTGTTAAAAAGCCTTTGCATTTACTGCAGTGCTGGTTTACTTGTATAAAGGCTTCTTCTGTGGTGTTTCAGCAGGTGGCAGCACCTGGCTAAACTTGTATGGCCTTTAAAGCTAAGCATGGTTGGGTGCATGGAAGGGAAGCTATCAGAATATCAGGGCTATAGGATAGCCTGGGAAATTTTTAAAAAATCCTGTGGGGAGGAATAATGATCCATTTGTGTATTGTTTCTAAGGAAACTGCATGGGAAATGAACTCAATTTGATTACAATTTTATTTTTTATTTTTTGCCTCTGTTACCTGGATGATCATGCTGCTTTGCTAAGGAGAGTGGTTAGAAGCTCTGTTTTCATTGTCCTTTTTCCCTCAGTTACTACTACTCAGTACTTAACATTTGTATAAATACTTTACATTCCTTACTGAATTGTAGACTTTACCAGGATCCTGTAAATTAAGTCAATATTATCATCTTTCATATTACAGAACAAAGAGATTGACTGCCTGAATCCACTTCCTTTTCTTCACTTTCTTTTGTGACTCATAATTGCTGAACATAGTTTGTATTCTCAGTGTTTTGGCCACATTCATTCCTCTCAGATTTATTGTTTCCATAAACCTGTTCATTTGCTACTACGTGTGGATGCTTTTTGTATTGGTAATTTCTTTCTAATGTCTAATTTTTTCCAGCTCTGGTCTTTAGGGCTGAAGCTTCTTATCTTGAGACATCTTGTTTCTTTCTTTATTTAATCAGAGTGTGTCTTAACATAATTGTTAGATTGCAGCTCTGTTCTTCTTAGTAAAGATGCCATTTATAAAACAACTGTGGCTGCCTTAAATTTGCTGTGTCTCCATAGCTGAAATGATCAACTGCTCTGTCAATTCAGGATGGGAAATATAGGGGAAAGGTCGGTGACCTTCAGTTCCTTCAACCATATATAACTGTTCCTATCCCACAATAAGGCCACAGGAAGTGTAGCGTACTTCTAAACATATGTTCAAACAATGTAAAGCAAAGATTCTCTTCTTCCCAGGAAATACATTTACTATGAAACAGGAGAGACAGCCTTTCTATATGTGCATGGAATACGAGGTTTAGTGGACTATGCTCCTGTACTATGTCTGCAGTTCAGTTGGCTCCATTCTCTATGGCCTAACAATTTTACTTTATCTTAATCAGATCAGAACAATCAAAAGTAACTGTTTCTAATTATGATTCTTTTGGCTATGAAATCTGGAGTAATTTGCCAAAGCTACTGCACAGCACATTGAAAACTAAATAATTTTGCAAACATCTAGTACATGTATTTCTTTGGATGATGCTTTGTATTTATTGGTCATAGGATTGATTTTAAAAATGTACTTAATTGGTTTCACTTGCATCCCTTCCCAAATTAAACTATCCCAGGGCATGCAACAGCAGTGTTAAAACAACCCCAAAATGAGAACATTAATAAAATATAACTAAAAATCAGTAAGAGCAGTAATAACAGAACTAACTACAGGTAGTCCTTGCAACCACAATTAGGACTGGCAACTTGGTCATTAAGCAAAGCAGTTGCTAAGTGAAACCACAACTGTGCTTGCAATCTTATTTCAACTTTCCTTTGCTTTACAGACCTACAAAGGTTATAAATGCAAGGATTGTTCACAAAGTTACTTTTTCATCACTGTCATAACTGCAAACAGTCATTAAACAAGGCAGTCACTAAATGAGAACTGCCTGTATAGATCCAAGCACATTTGTTACAGTGGATAGTAGTAATTCATGAATACCTGATTAAAAATGGTAAGTCTTAGCTTTATGCAGATAGGTAATATTCCACATCTTGAATTACACATTTCCAAAATGAGAAGAGCTGTAACATGCACTGTAAATTCTCAAATGTGCAGGTTCTTTGGCACCACTTAGAAACATCATTGTTTTCATCCCCTCTTTCTTTCAATCTGAGTTTATGTACATTCTTCTAATGTATGTTTTCTGATTGGACAGGCACCAATAAAGTTTGGGAGCATGAGCACTGATTGGCTGAAATTCTCAGGTTCTGTTGGAGACCAGTCTCAGCTGTTGACTAATTCAAGATGAGTGATGATTGGAAGAAGGTGCTGTTTCAAGCTACAGGCTTGTGACATATGGATGAAAGTAGAGTAAAACTGTCAGTGAGTCAAGATGAACAGGGACAAAAAACAGATTGAATGTACACTGTTTAAGTTGTGATGAGGCAGAGTTCAGTGTGTATCATTTCTGATAACTTCTAACCAAACTCCCCTGTTCAATCTAGTTTTTAATATTTTCGCTACAAGCATGTTCGTTTTTACACTCAGTCTACTGCTTTTTGAAAATACAATATCTGTGGCACTATCATTGCAACCTGATCCATGCATTAGATTATCTTTGTTTACCTAGGTAAGTAATAGTAAGGCTAAATCATGGAAGTAGTCCTTTTATTAACAAGACTGATATTTGGGAAGGTTGAATATTGAAGTGAGGCTACTCATGATACTTGTACCCTTTCTTGAAGGAGTTATATTAATAGTTATTAATATTAGGAGGCCAGGGACACAACAGTCTTCCTAGTTTGCTATTTCAGAATATTACTCATTATAGTGCAGGCTTACTATTTTAGTGTTTTTTAGAAAGCATTAGTTGAGGTGTTTAAATTTAATACAGCAGTAAAGAAAGGGATGTGGGGTCTAACCTCTTCATGGGGTGATGAGAGAAAGAAAGAGGAATTCAGGAGGAAGGCTGGTCTTCTCGGAAAGACTCTTCAGTACTTCAAAATAACGACTGGGTTTTTATTTACTCTTTCTCTAGCTACCAGAACTAATGCTTGTGTTAGAAATACTTCAGCAACTTGCAAGACCAAGGAAGTAAAACCTTGTATTTACTGTATGCATGACAGGGAATGATCTGAAATGTGCTATTTGAATATAGAGGAAATGAATAGTGACCTTTCTTCTCTCCTTTGGACTAGAAAGAATAGTGGCATTGGCAGCAGAGACAGGGATAGAGAGTGGACACAGCTATGGCTAGTGTTGTTATCAGGGAGGCTGGTCTGTGCAATGATTTACCGATAGGCTGTTGGATAAATAAATGCGGAGGCTACTCTCTTTCAAGAGAGCGAAGAAAGGATAGTATGGCTAGAAGTGTTTTGCAAGTTGTAAAAAGTGAACACTTAAACAAAATGAATTTAAAACATCTGCTTTTCCTTTGTGTTCTAAGTATTAGCTAGAGAGTATTAGAGAAGAAGTGTCAGCATCAGATTTTACTTATCTGCAGAATTCTAAATTACACAGCTAAGGAGAATACTAATTTAGACTACTGGCAACAATATTTTAAGTCACAGGACACCCTGGAAAAAATTGGAAACAATTTGAAACACCTGGCTGACTCTTTTTGTCAATGTGTAAACTATTATGAAAGTATTTTAGAGCAAGCTGTTCTGCCAAAATTCAGTAGCAGAAATGGCATTTGGGACTGCTGTCAATTAAGGGATCTGTTGATTATTGGGTCCTTTTTTTTTTTGTTTCTGCCCTACCAGAATCTTTCCAGAATCTCTCTTTTTTGCTTTCCCTTCTCTGTGTTTCCAAATGTTTTTGCATGTTGTTGGCTAAGGGTTTTTTTTGTTTTTTGTTTTGCTGTATTTCATATTTTATCAACTGCAAATTCTGTTGGCCCCATTGTTCATGAGTTAGGCAGAAAAATGTGTAGGAATGTTCATATACAAACTTGTGTGTACTTTTTAAATTTACAGATTTTTGTATGCATTGTCTTAATGAGTATGCTTTTGTAAACAATTTTCCAGAGAAAATTCAATTCTAATGTATACATTTTTTATTCATATTATGCAAATGTATGTGTATATAATTTGTGTTGCAAACTTCATCTTAAAACTGTACTTCAGATTCTGAGACATACAAATTCTCTTATATATTCATAAAGTCCGGAACTGATGCATTAATCTGCACATTATAGCAGACTGGAATTTCTCATCTATACCAACTTTTGATGAGATTATTCAAGCCACTTTAAGAACAAATTCAGAACCATCATCCAGCCATGTAGTTTCCAACCATATATAGTGGTTGAAAAAGTAAATAATATTTGGCAGAGCATCACATAATTGTTGCAAGGATCCTGATTGATTGGAATGTTTTACAATGCTCAAGGCATTTTTTTGTCTCATTGATTTTAGTTGTTTTTCCCCATCCCCTGCTTTTTGTAACATCTCTGCTGATGAAGAGATATGAAAAATTGAAAATCTTGCACGCTCTTTTGTGCTGTTTTAGTTGATCCTAATGCCTCATAAAGGCATTACCTAACTGTGGACTTCAGGTTTTTAAAAACTCATTTTAATGCAATTTAATTAATACTGAAATGGGTTCAAGAGAAGTTTATCTTTAAAACATTCTTACATTAAATAACATTTGGCTAAATAAATCTAAACACTAGTATGTGAGGGAATATAACCAAATCAGAGAATGGTCTGTACAAATCATGAGAAATAGAACCTTTGTAAACCTCATGAGAGATCATCCTACATTCATTGCTTCTGTTTCTGAGGGCACAGCTAGGTATCTGCAAATGCTTTCCTGTGTTGTCCTCAATGCCAATCCCCCACCTTTCTCCTTCTTCTCCTCTTCCTCCTCCTATGCTGCTGTTCAGGAATGGAGAGAAATTAGCCTGCTGGCCTAAGGGAGAATCCTCCCTTTGTGGAGGTGAGTGAAACAACCTCTTAAAGCAGCCTTGCTGGCAGCTGACCAGTGACTAGCCTGTTCCACTCTATGGGGCAAGCCAGAGTGCCTGTCGGGTGCAGTGTGATATGCCCGCCATGTTTCCTACAAGCATATTGTCAGCTGAAAGGACCTTTTTTCTCTGAAAGGTACAGGGAAACCCAGCAGAGCCAATGTGTTTATTTATCTGGGAATTAAATGACAAAAGGATCAGTGGACCTTGGGCTCCCAATAGGCTTATTTTGCATTACCATTCAGTAGGTCTTGTCTAAAGCTACGTTCTGGTACGTGCTTGTTTGGGAATAAACTTCTTGAAAGTAGTGGGGCAGCCTGCAATCCATAATAGGCCATAATGCTCTTGCCCATCTCTCTCTGACACACACATACACACATACACAGTGTGCATTAGAAACAAGACACATTCACTAGTCAGATTCCTCTTCTGAAATCCTTTGATGTTTAACCACTCCACTGGAGAAGAAACTTGGGGAGGAAGTTCCATCTTATTCCCACACCTCCACCATTGCCAACAATCTCAGCATTTCACCCATTTCCTTTCCTGGAATTATCCAATTCCTTGGAAAACTCATCTTTTTCTCATTCTTTTGGAATCTTGGCCCAAAAGAGCTTGTGACATTGAGTACTGAGTATGTATGAATCAGCCTCTTCAGAGTGGTAGAAGCTAGTTTTGGAAGGGCCAAGTGTATAAACTTTCCTGCTCTCTGCTGATCTTCTGAACAGCTAGACCTGTTTCTCACAGTTCTCTTTCAAAAGTGCAATAAACTGTGTTTATAAGAAGCCCATGTAAGATCTGACAATCATTCTGCAAAGTGCCAGGCAGGCATCACATGGTCAGATGCCTCCATGGAAGGAAGTGGATAACAAGCAATGCAATGTGTTTTAAAAATTTTGATCCTGAAGAAAACAAATACTGAATGTTTGATAAGTATTTTCTCCTTTCATGGGACTTTAAGGAGGTTTAAGGAGCTATTCATATACTTATTGACAATTCAATACTACATAGTTAGATAATTTGTTGTAGTAAAGTCGGATCAATTTCAACATTTTTAATAATTTTATTGAAGTTTAAAAATACAAAGATAAAAAACTAATGCAAACTAAGAAGAATATAAAAGTAAAAAAAAGTGTAGAGAAAAAGGAAAAAAAAGAAAAAAGATATATAAAGAAATAACCTCCTCCTCATCAAGGCAAGTGTAACTTATCACCTTCTCTGATATTTCAATTAAATTCTTCCCATATCTCATCTCTTATCAATAAACAAATTATAAAGCCTCATCATTCAGTCCTAATTAGTAAAAGTCCATTATTATCAGAAATAATAACATATATATTTTAACCTTAATGAAATAAATCAGTTTTACATTCCCTTCCTTTCCTTTTAACAGAGTAACTTATCACTTTCTCTAAAAATACAGCAAAAAATATTTTCTTCCCATATCTTAGCTCTTATCTATAAACAAATCTTTAAAGCCTCATCCTTGGTCCTAGTCAAAAAAAAGTCCATTAAGAGCTACCAGAAACAGCAACATATATATTTTAACCTTGATCAAATAACCCCACTTTGTATTTCTTCCATTTACTTTTAAGAATCTTGATCTTTAATCCCTTCAAATAGGTTCCACAAGTTGATTTCTTATTGTTTTCTCTTTGTCTCCTCTCAAAAACTCCTTTTGTAAATCCAAGATAAGAAAGCTATCCAAGTCACTCTTCTGATTTTTTATTTGTATGTCTCCTTTAATTATCAAGACACCAGTTTCATTTGTAAATCCAGTGTAAGATCATTTTCCATATCATTCTTGTACCCTGACATTTTAAAATCCACTTTCAGATCCACATTCAAATCAGCCTCAGTTTCTGTTTTATCCAATAAAATCTGCTTCTCTTCCATAACTTCTTTTGAATCCATTTTTATAATAGGTATTCTTAAGAGTAATTTCTAAGTGCATTGTTCCCAAATATTCTTGAATTCTTCCACAGTCAAATAATATTGCTCCATTCTGTAATTAATGGGTCTCTTCTCCTTTAATTATAATCTTTAGTTCTTTCTGGTTCCCTCTGGTCAACCTTCAAAGTCCCCTCTTACCTTGTTTCTTCCTAGTCAACAACACTTTCCCATGGGAAGGTTTCTTACAGTTAGTTTCAAGATCTTCATATATATATTTATAATAAAATTTTAAACTACCCATAGGAAGTATTCTTGTAATTAATTTCAAAAACTTATTTCAAATCCATCTAGCCCCTTAATCTGTTTATAACTTTCCAAAATCCATGTTCAAGTCACCCTTTTGCTGTTTATTCAAAAATAATTTTTTTTGAAGTTCTTAAATTTTCATGAAACTTCTTTTGTCAAGGATTGAAGGAAACTCACATGGTGTAATGAAACTTGCCCTTCCAAAGGTTCTTAACATCTAAAACACCATTAACAACCAATTTCCTAAAGTGTTTTAGAAAGGAAGTATGTGAACCCAGTGTCATTTTGAAGGCGTTGAACCAGTGCTTAGACAAGATGACTTCCCCCCGGCTCCCAGAGCACTAAAACCTGCCAGAGACTGCTGTCTTATGGTCTCCTTGCAGGGAACCACTGTTTGGAGTGCTTGTGGGTGATCCTGGCCCTCTCCTTGCTCTGGAGAGGAATTCCGAGGAACCCACTGATAAGTCCGCCATTACTTCCCCAGAAGTCCCAATTTCAACATTAAAAAAAAAAAACAGACTTCAGTTTCTTCTGAATTCTAGCTATAAGGCTTTGTGCATAACATGGTACTAGAACTCACAGTCTCCCAGTTTCTAGCCTGGTGCCTTTAACTGCTACACCAAACTGGCTCTCTACCCCCTTTCTACTTTATATTAATTTACTCTCTAATATCATATGTTAAAAAAAAAACTTGCAGGAGTTTATGTCTCCATAAAATTCCATAAAATTTGACTCTCAATAGATACAATAGTCTTATGAGTTTGTTCACACTACCCTGAGTTGTTTCTATAACCTGTGTTCTTTGTGTAAGGATGATATACGTTTGTCTGATTTCCAAAATTATTTCAGGAAGTTTAGTGATCCATTTCTAGATCGGTGGGTTTTTAAAATTCCTGTCATCTCCTTCAGATTCATGGCAGTCACTGAACATGACAGTAAAATAAAAAACATATAACCTGAGGATGCCCAAAGGCATTCTGATTTAAGTGAAGCTACAGCTTGACAATTGCTTCCTGACCTTAGCGCTTCAAGTGATCATCAGACATGGTCTTCTAACTATTTACTCATCCTGAAACATATGAAAAATTATCTTGATTTAGTTTATATGCAGCACGTACTTATTAAAAATGCAATTGCAAACAAAATGCATTTGTACTGCTTTCACTGCTAGTACAAAAAATTACTGTATTTTAAATTAACTGGCACACACAATTAACAAGCGAAAATCAAGACATCAGTATTTCTAACTCTGTCATCATTTAATACTGAAATACTAAATAGAAAGTTCAGCAGATATTTTTAAACAGTCAGAATCTACTATGGTTCAATCTGGTTTAAGATACTGTAGTTACACATTTTTCTATCCAGGTTCTCAAAGATTGGGAAAGGAGGTCTGTCCATCCTTTAAAAACCTTTTCAATAGCTAACTGATTTGCTTAAAATATCTAAGAAGAATTAACATAGAGATTCCTTATAAAACCTGTCAATCTATCAATCATATTCTAAACACATTTATTTTTCCCCATGAGCTCATTATAATTTTGAGTCCCCTATTTAGCTCTATAGCAATTTGAGTTAAAAAGTTTATAATAAGTCAGGAAACAAGGAGACTTTCCTAGGAATAATTATTCCACAGTATTTAAGAAGAGTAATGCAATAAACTATCCTGTGTTTCTCATAAATTTCCACAGATACTTTAGATCTGATTGGAAGTACAACTTATTTCAATAGGTGGATCACCTGATAATTTACCAAACTGCTGAATAGTATCAGCAAAATTAGGTAAAGATGACAATTTTCAGTAACACCCAATATATTGTCAACATATAATAGTAATTTATATTCTACTGTAGCCACATTTATACCCCAAGTTTATTATCTCACAAAATAGGCTAATTATTCTAGTACTAAATTAAATATGAGAAAAGTTAAAGGGCATCCTTGACACATTCCATGCGATATCTTACTAGATGAAGAAATAATTGTATTTGTAATCATTTGTACTTGATGGATTAAAATACCACATTGTAATCCCACTGATAAAAACATGAGGAAAACTATATTGTACCAAAATATGTTCCTAAAATTTAACCAGCACCATATCAAAGGTTTCTTGTATCCAGTGAAGCCACAAATTACTTTATTTTATATATAATTTAGCAGCTCGTTGTACAAGTTATTTGATACTTGCTGCCCTTTCATGAACCCAGTTTGAGCAGGATGGGTTATTGACAATAATATATGTTTAAGTCTTAGTATTAGATTTGCAGCCAACATTTTAATGTTCAGATTTAATAAAGAAATCAGGTAATAACAGACATTCTTTAATAGGCTTCAAAGTTATTGTTATAAAGGCCCCAGTGCTTCAAGATATACCTCCAACAATACAGGAACGAGACATTATATATCTAAGTCTTGAATGGGCTCTTGGGCTTCTGCATATCAATCTTTCCTCTAGCAGAATACTTCACTTCCTCTCAGATCAGAAGCAAATTTTAACCTGTTCTTTCATCTAAACCAGCATATGAAAAGAAGAAAGAAACCATGATTTTCAAGGAGAAGCAGAAGGCTTATTCATGCTAAATAATTGTTTGGCATTATATTTGAACGATACATACGCACACAACATGGACATTAATTCCCTGGCCCATCATCTTTCAAAGGTGTGTGATGGTGGTGGTGGTGGGGCTAAATTAGTAACTAGTCATAATTTGAATTCAAGACATGACTAACCAGTCCCAATTGGGAGAACCACTCATCAAACATTGGGGAAAACATATGCAGTGGGGTTTTCCTTTTGCTCAAAAGCACTACAGTTTACTCAAATTCCCTATTTATGATGCCAGCTGACAGTTTTCCTCATTTATCTTGCTTCTTCTTACTCCTATATCTTTGCTTTGTCTTCACTGAAGTTTACATTTCGATGTTTACCGAATATAAAGATTTCAATATAATATAAAGATCAATATAAAGATTTTGAAATTACTTTATTAAACATCATATTATCTACGTTCAGGCATCTAATACTATATGTAAACTCTAAATGAAAAATGTTGTTCTACCTGTCTTGACCAATTATATGAATATACATATTAAGAGAAAGTGCATTCATATTTCAAGTACACTTGAAACCATTTGTTGTTAGGCTCAAGCAACAGATAGAAAGACAGGTAGAAATTCTTTCTTTAACATGGTAGTTGTCTAGATTTGCCTGTATCTTAAGTGCTGGCAAACATGAAATTTAACAAATAACTTATTTCTGAACTGGCAGTACATAAGATGGTAATCTCTGTACGTACATTGTTTTATTTACTTGCTTAGAATTCTTTCTTGAATGGTAAATGCTGTTAATGGAAAACATTCTTGTATTAAGAGTATGTTTCTCTATGAGATGTCTTGAAGTTAGATTTAGAAAAGCTATTTTCAAAAAGGTATTTATTCATTTAATTTTGCTTATTATTCATTAAATGAATATCTACATCTATCTGGTGTGTGTGTTTCTGTTAGTAGAGCAGAACATGAGGTCGTAGCTTGAATAAGTATGTTTTAAACTAATGCATCACATTCTGAACTGAGGTGGGCTGAAATATGCCAGTTTGGTGCAAAACTAAGTAGAATTTAGGAATATAATCTTTAGGAATATAATTATATCTGCCACAATAACCATTTGACTGCATTATCTTTTTACAAGAATAAAATAATTATAGCTGAAATACAATATATTAACATCTGATCAGAAAATCCATGAATTTTTTTAATTGAGTAGCCTATTAATATTTTATTCAGATCGTTATTCTGATAATCTGCATTATTACTTTGAGTTATGCTTGTCACATTTTCATTATCCATGCCTCGGTCTGTTGATTGGTTCATATCTGAATTTCTTCCTTTTAGCACTGTAGCCTTTTAATATTTTATTATTTTTTTTAATAGACCAGAGGTAAAATCTATAATAAGAAAGTAAAGTAATACTTTTCTTAGTAGTAAGAAAGTGAGAAAGTAAAACATGGAAGGAAATAGTAATTTAGCTTGGCATTTTTAATGAGACGGGGAATAAGAGATAAATCAAATTAATAAAGTAGGAATTAAGGATGCTGTAGTTATTTGTACTTATATCTAGTGCTGCAGTTATCAGAATTATGTGATTCAGTTCTAATTATCTTTAATGTTCACCTTGGTAATTTGCTTTATGTATCATTTTACGCTGGCCCATGTAAAACAGACCTCTTCAGTCTAAAGAGGTGGATAGTCTTCTATACAGTTATTCCATGTCTAACTAGTTAAGGTTACTTTACTCATGAAGGAAAATCAGCATAAGTTCCTGACTCAGTACTCCTAGCTGAATGTGTGAATTGCATCTGTTCCTCTTGATTTTTAATCATAATTTCAGATTATAATTAAATGGCAAAAGGTCAAAAGCCATGTAATTATATGGAAAGAAAGAAGAAAAACAGCAATCAAGATGTAAATTAGGGTTGTGAAAGGACAAGAGATACCAGTGCTGAGATAACAGAATTGTCAGGATATGGTTGTTGAATTCCAGCAGTACAGCTGAATCCTTGAGATGTATTTATGATTGAAATGTCTCCTGCCTTTACTGTGTTCTTGTTTTTTGTAATTTAAGTCTGGTTCTTCTCCCTGCCTCCCCTAAACTGGATCCTAAGGCTTCACACTTGATTATCTGCATATATATGTTCCCATTTTTGTGGATTGGGGTCATGCCTGATTTTTCTAGTTCTGGTTCCAACAGAGACCCACTGACATCCTGATTTTAAATGAGTTACCAACACTTCCTTAAGCTCTACTTGCAATTCAGTGGTATTTTATGCAAAGCTGGAAGCTTCAATTTATCTTAAGCAATTCTTTGAAATAGAGGCATTTTCTGAACATTAGTTTTCTCCAAGTGATCTACATCAAATGCCAAGTCATAATGCATTTCTTGCCTCAAAAACATATTTCATTAAATTTGGAGGGTTCATTCTCAAAGAAGGATCATAGGATTGCAACGTCAGCCTAATGTTAAGGTACCCTGGGCCTAACAGGTTTTGGGTTATTTCTTTCAATTACTGCTTTTCACAGTTTAATAATGGAGCTGAGATAGAACAGGTGTTACAGTTTGGCTTTCTACAGCCTGGATTGGAAGCAGTTAATCCCAAGACCAAACATTTCAGAGTTCTGATTAGTAAAAATGTTTTAAGGAGGAGGTTAAATATTCAGTATTCTACTGTTAAAGGAGAAATCTATATATAGGCAAACTATGGCAGGGATGTTCTTGGTCTTTTTCTAGTGCCATTTTGATATAAAGGAGAGAAGGCTTGTCCCTTGTGCCTACTGATCATTTTGGAAATGGATACTACACATATTCTTGTTCTGAGAACTTGTTCTCACATTGGCATCCAAAATCTTTCTGTACAAGTGTTGTGCCTGCTCTTCACAGTGCATTAAAAAGTTTGGATAGCTGATGCTAAGTGGTTCAGAGTTTATTACAGATCTGTTTTACATGCCATCCTAAATCATGGTTTAACATGACCTGCACCAGCCATATCTAATCACAGCCTTACATGTTTTACCTCCCCACACTCTCCTGTGTGAAAAAGAAGCAGAGCACGTGAGCCTGAGGCTCTCTATAGTTTGTGCACCTCATGCTAAATCATATTGTAGTTGTGATATACAAATGCAGTCCTGGTCTTTTAGAGATTCATAATCTCAGACAGAAGTATTTTGGTTGTAGATTATTGTAAAATTGGGATAATGTGTTTAGTTTTGCCTGTAGAGAAAGCATTCCAGCTTAATTCTTAAAGATGTGTTGCTATTTTAATATAACCGTCATGCAGAACAATATATACAATTGTTTTTGTTTTGCAACAGGTTCGGGTTGGCTGCATATTTGGTTGTTTTTATTTTTTTCCCTCTATTCATTTCCCCTAAGCCAGGAACTATAGTTTCCTGTAATGAGGTCTTTTGATATTCTCCAAGGAAGCTGAATGGCTGAATTCTAAAATGACCTATTTTCAGTTCAAAAACATCTCTTTTCTTTATGAAACTGTACCTTGTATGATTGAAGAATATATTAATTCAATCATATAATGGATTTTTGTGTGAAAGATGTTGAATTTCTGAAACTTTTACAGGTATGTCAGGATAAAGGTGCATTATTATAGCTCCGAAATCTGTCCAGATGCCCAGTAGTGTTCTTGTAGGCTTAATCCATTTTTAATATATTTTCCTATTGAAAGGATATAAAATACCATGAATGTATAAAATCCTTTAGCTGGTTTAAAGACTTAACATTTCAAAACGTTATAGGAAGAAAAACCCTTCACTTTGATTTAATGTTTATGGAAATGTTAGATCCTTCAGATAGAAGTCTCATGTGATTGAAAAAATACTACATTATTTTGAATGAGATAAACTTTCAATCAACTCTAATATGTATCTGCTTTGAAGTAAGTCTCATTCATTTCAGTTGGGTTTACTTCCTTCTAACAGGGTATAGATTTGAAATCCAGCATTTATTTGCTTGGCATATTTTTCCCCTTCAACTCTAATATCAATTATGAAATAAGCAGTTTAATATTAGCTTAACTAGATAGATGTGCAGAACCAGTTTGAATTTGAAACATCCCATTTAGAGTTTGAAACATTCTGTTCCCCAAAACATTTTATTTCAAGCTCTTGTTTTGCACTCAGAACAGCTACTCAAGACTGAGTGTCTTGAATTTGAAATGTTTTCCATTTCTCTACTTAACTGGTAAATACTTAGGAAGGAACATAATTTCACTATTGTGGTTTTAGGAAAGAGTTGCATTGTGTACTCTGTGTGTGTATGTGTGTGTGCCTTCGAGTCAGTTTTTGACTCCTGGTACCTGCCTGGACTGGTCCCTGCAGTTTTCTTGGCAAGGTTTTTCGGAAGTGGTTTGCCATGGTCTCCTTCCTAGGGCAGAGAGAGAGGGACTGGTCCAAGGTCACCCAATTGGCTTTGTGCCTAAGGTGGGACTAGAACTCA
Organism: Python bivittatus; assembly: GCF_059951505.1. NCBI lineage: Eukaryota > Metazoa > Chordata > Lepidosauria > Squamata > Pythonidae > Python > Python bivittatus. The sequence goes on from NW_028277108.1 coordinate 126,777, forward strand.
CAGTTTCCCAGCCTGGAGCCTTAACCATTACACCAAACTGGCTCTCATTCATGTATTTTACTGTATAGATATTTCCCTTACATTTTAAAACCGTAAACTTGTTTGTTTTGAACCTGCAAACACTGGGCATTTCGGTTTGGTGCAAGTGATAAAATTTTGGTAGAAGCCCCAGAAAACGTAACAGCCACACACATTGTACATTCTCCAATAGTTTGACAGGCACATTACAGGCAATAATCGAATTAAATTTTAACTACAACAAGGATCACTGATTTATTTTCTAGTTAAAGGTTGTAAGATGTGTTGAAAACAACTTTCCCTTAAAAAAAAACTATATGAAGCAAATTACAGTCTGGTATGTGGCACAGATCTCTAATCAGTGGCTCTGTTGGAATACTTCTCAGAAGAAATGATAGAAGCAGCCAAACTGGATCATTAGAAATGTTAGAAAGCTACTGTTGCTGAACTTCTTGTTTTTATTTTCCTCCTTCATATTCTTTATTCTTGTTAGGATGAAAAATGTACTCTGAGAAGGAAAAGTGTTCTTCTGAGAACACTGTCTAGCAAGAGCTGTGTGTATCTTGCTGGCTGGGGAATTCTAGGGGTTGAAGTCCACACGTCTTAAAGTTGCCAAGGTTGAGAAACACTGATCTATATTCTTCCAGATTCTGGTCTACCATAGAGTGGAAGAATGAGGGGAATGCTTTCAGTATGATGGACCAGTGTGCAGTGATTAGAATGCCAGGTATCGTCCTTTTTTTAATACAGGAAAATTGATGATTTTCTTTAAACAAGACTTGCCATAATTGTTTATCAACTAAGCTATACATATGCTATTTGTTTGTCAACAGGCATAATTTATCATTTAACATGACTGATGTATTTCTCTTTCCTCCCTAACCCCCACAGCTCTCAAAGGAATCTTTTCAGTCTTTCTCTGCATTTGGTCATCTGAAGTTTAGGCTTAAAAAAAACCCCTCCAACGTCCAATTCTTTTTCTTTCCTGTATTTTGAGACATTTGTATCTGTGTCTCTAAATATCTCTAATGAATGTCTGGCACTCTGTGTTGTCTTTCTTGTTTGAAGCCATCGTACCACTAAAGACCACTTTTTGGATTACTATAGCAGAATTCATATAGCAGATGTGCCTGTTAAATTACAAAAATAGATTATCTTGAGCGGAGTGGTAAAACAAGCATAAATTCTCTGCCTGTTACCTCTGTGCTTCCTTTTTTTCCCCTGCTACAAATAAAAATAGTTTGGTGTGGTGGTTAAGGGCACCAGGCTAGAAACCGGGTGAGCATGAGTTCTAGTGCAGCCTTAGGCACAAAGCCAGCTGGGTGACCTTGGGCCAGTCCCTCTCTCTCAGCCCTAGGAAGGAGGCCATGGCAAACCACTTCTGAAAGTGTTGCCAAGAAAATTATGTAGACTTGTTCAAGCAGTCTCCAGGAATCAAGATGGACTTGAAGGTACAAAAAAAGAAAACTAAAAATTGTTGGGCTAGAAACATTTGGAAGTGTGCTAAACTTCCAAATGTGCTTTGTGTGTTTGTGCTCAAAACACTGTTTTGAATGTCTCAAGCTTGGAACAAAACCTGTGTACAAAAGAAAATGTGCTGATTTTCAGTGGCGCTGTTTCAAGCTTTCTGTGCTGGGCTGGGCAATGTGATTGGAGTATTGTTTTTCCTATTGCAGTTGAACTATGTCTCTAAATATCTCTAATAAATTTGCTCTGGAATCATGTGGAAGCTACTCTTGGCTGAGGTTGGGAGAGATAACCTGAGGGTTGGAGTTTTGGAGCAGAGAACAAAGTATTTAAGGCACACATGGGACACTGAGGAAGTCATTCTAAATCTGGCTGCTGTTGGGAAGAGATCCAAAGGTCAAAAATTGCTCCAATGGTCCTGTGACTGGATTGGACTTGCTGCTGGTGTGCCTGCAGCTGTGGGAGCTGAAAATTCCAGCCTCAGATATCCATATTACTCCATATCTCCAACCAATTTGAGTCTAAATGTATTTGTTTAAGTTTCAGTTTTAAAGCAATACAGGGAGGTGAATTCTCTCATCTCTTCCTACCCTTCTGAGGGACATTTCTGGTCATACAAACTTCCCTTCCCTGGATAAGATCTGCTTGCTTCTTTGGGTGAATTAATTCTAATTAGGTGTTGTGTGTGTACTAGTGGTGACATAGCTGCTCCTTGTATAAACCTTGCTGTAGCACAGAAGCCAGTTTGAATTTGACAGCTGATTCCTGAGATGTTTCCCAAACCGTATCTGTCCCAGCTTTTGTTTTAATCAGTCTTCTGACAAATCTCCACCAAGTCTCTAAAGGGCAACTTCTTTCTGATCTGGATCACTCAGCAGGAAGACATAAACTACCTATCGTTGTGAGCTTGTCACAAACAAAAACAGTAAACAAACGTATTAATGATATAACACAGATACAATAATTACTTTAAACACCATAAGCTCTTGAACTAGCTAGTCAGTTTCCCAGTCTGTCCTTTCCCTTACACAAGACAATGACCTTTCTCCTTAAAGGTGAAACATACTTCTAAAATACAGTGCATATTCAACCAATCCAGTTCTCTTCCTTCCTACCAGTTTTTTTCACTGTAATAACCCTTTCTGTATAATAGCTTCTCTCAGCTTCTTCCTGGGTTCATAATTCTTCCTTAATGGGTTAGTATCGGCCCTTCAAAGTAGACCAGACTTAAAAACCAAAGTTAAGAATACTAAAAGTACTTTTATTACAGGCTTACAATAACAGAATCTTGCAACTCTGAATGTGCCTCCCACCTCCCCACCTTTATCATAAAGAAAATTAGGGAGGGTCAAGTCTGAGATGCTTTCTCAAATTCCACTCCTGCTTTGGACTCAGATTTCTCTTATCTGACTGTTGTCTTAGCTGCGGCTCTTCCTGGAAGATATTCTCACAGCCATTACAGTTAGGTCTCCAACCTTCTTCTCTGACCTCTTATCTTTTTCCAATGTCAGACCGTCCCCAAAAGGTGGAGTGGGTTATCATCTTATTAGTGAATTCCTGAATTCCTAGAACATCCCCCACCCCTGCGTAAGGTGGTTCTCAGCGTCTTCCTTCCCCCCTCCTCTTTTTTCTTATCACACCCAAACTTTAGGTTTTTATATGGTTCTGAGCATTCTGACTGTTCCCCAAACTAGTTTATTTTCCCTCCATTCTGCCCCCTGTCCCACTGCCTGACCTCTGCCAGAAGGCCCAGTAGGAAAGGCAATCCAGATCTTAGTTCTTATTGTCTACATCCTGCAATTTAACCTTTTCCTTGTTTACACCAACTTTACTGAAGCAAAATAGGTTTTACTTGCTAAACACACACAAACACTATGATACATACACTAAATCAAGTCCAGATTAATCCCCTTTAAGGTTTCTCCTGTCTTGCCACAACCTTTTCTCCCTTCCTGCCCCTAATTTAAGGCTAGCTAGCCATGTGCAATCTGTTCCTTCCTATAAAAAGGCTCACTCAAACAATCCCTAACTGGAAAAGCTACATTACTTACAGGAAGGGGGCTAATCAGAAGGAGAATCAGATCAAGCTCTGGTAGTCAAGGCAGAAGTAGGTTAATTTTAGAAATATGTCTGATCTTCCTGTGGCAGCAGTGATATTATCATATGGCATCATGGTGGGTGAAGTTGAAAAATACTCAGAGCTGCAGAAAGGGCTCTTCTAAAGCACAAGTAGAAGTCATGATGGCACTGGCTGATAAATCAGCCCACTTTCCTTTGTTAGCAAGCCAGGGGTTAAGTGAGAGGGTCAGGAAAAAGAGAAGAAAAAAGAGCTGTATCATCCTGAATTCAAGTCCTGCTACTACCCAATACTTCACCCACTACTACCAAAGCAAGCATGCTGTGAGCCTAAGCCAGCATGGTATGGGACTACTTCAGACTTGAACTTGAAGACTTCTGCTATACTACAGTCACTAGTAACTACAAATCACTTCAGGAGAAGGACATAGCATATTTTTTTGATCTCATAGATGCATCATCTAAATTGCTTCCTACATCTGGCAGTAGAAGACAATCTCTGCTGCTGGTTAGTGGCATGGCATTTGTGCTCAGAGCCAGGTACCTGTGTAATAGTTGAACAGCAAAGAGTCCAAAAAACACCAGACTTGGTGTTTGTTATCAGGCAGATAATGGCATTGAGTGACCGAGTCCTTCAGCATGGTAGAGCATGTCCTCCAGCTTGTTGGCTTTGATTACCAGATGCTTTTGTACACTTTATATCACCAATGAAGAGAGGAAGTGTCAGGGCTATTGTGAGCAGCAAGGGTACGTGCATTACTCATGATTGCTCCTTTTCATTTTGTGCTGCTGAGTGTTTTGTGACATAAATAAGGCAGCCAGAAGAGAGGACTTTTGTCCTTTCCTTGTGGGACTTCCTCCTGAGCAGCAGCACTGATTTTCTTACTTTCTTTTGCTAATACATTTATTCTTCCAAGAAAAAAAATGCAGATTTTTTTTGTTTTTAGTAGTCAGCCAGTGCCAACCTCTGCCAGTACTAAACTGCCTACTGCAATCATGGCAGCCAAAGGATCTCTTTTCCTGGGAGTCTGCTACAGTTTTGCTAATATCATGATTCCCCCAGTCCTTGTTTTGAGTGAATGGAGTGATGAGAAGAGTGTCTGGGATCCCTACCAGTAGACTGTGGTAAATTACCTGTCTGCAGGATGTGGGATAAATAATACAAGAGTCTGTGCAAGAGTCATTGTTGGGACAAGATACTGTAGTACAAGAGAGAGTCAATACAGTATAAGAGGTAATATAAGAAGAAGGAGTGGGTTGTGATGGAGGCCAACAGTACTTTGTGAAAAGAAGTTAAGTGGACAGGTATAAGACTGGAAATGCTGAGATGGTGAAGAAGAAAGAAAAAGTACATGCAAAGAGGAGTAGAACTGGAAAAGAACAACATGAAGGTGGAGAAGAAGGAAGAAAGAAAAAGGAAGGGAATTCTGATGAAAGACATTATAAGTAAGGAGGGCAGAGTGTTGATGTTCAGCAGAAAAATTATAATAGTAACTGAAGAGAGAGTTAAGCAGATGAAGAAGATTCAAACTGACAATTTTTTTGTATGAGACTGGAGGAGAAGTTTGACAGAGGAGATGGAGAGAGCATAAATTGGACAAGTGGGATAAGGAAATCTGGAAAGCAGGGACCTTCTGCATCACTATCACCACTACTGGGAAAATAAGGGTTGCTGTTAGTGGAAAAAGGAAAAAGGTCACCTGTCATTAATTCATAAACAAGGCTATTTGGGAGCTGCTGCTGCTCCACTGTCAGTACTTTACTATATTGCATCTCTGAAGATCCAAAGCTTTGGAAGAAATTTTGATGGGAGATTATACAACCTGACATATGTGATCACCCACCACCAGTAGCCCCTTGAATCCTCCAGGAGCATTTCTAGTAAAGGCAGTTAGTGAGGAAATTAGATGGAAGACTTATTGCTCTCCAGGGCTGGCATAAGGTTCCATATATATATGTGTGGCTTCAGGAGGATAGAAGAGGCCAACCACAATTGCTGTGTGATTGGTAGCAACATCAATGCGGATTTCTTCTTCTAAACTAGTTGCCCTGATGGCCAGATGGGCAGCACCTTGGATTCCAACAGCTACAAGTAAATTCCAGGTTTGTACATAATAAGCCTTCATCCAACCGTGACATGGTGGTGGATGCATGTATTACTGAGATTTGGTTGGGAGCAGTGGAGATATGATCCTGAAACAAATTTGCCCAGCCATTTTGCAGGCCCTGCAGCAGCCATAATACCAAAGTGGGGCAGCAAGAGTGGTTATGGTCATCCATGGCAGTGACCAGTAGTACTACTTTGGTGTGTGTGTGTGTGTGTGTGTGACTAATCATGAATGCTTATTTGTGAAGTTGGGTTGCAGAAACAAGCGAGGGTTGCTGCTGGATAGTGACCACTGATTACCCAGCAATAGCTCTACATGGGCTCCTGGACCTCACCTCAGGGCTGGTGTTGAAAATTAAGCGATTTCAACCTCCATGCCAGGAGTTTACTCCAGAGTGACTTGTGAATTTATGGCCTCCATGGCAACCATAGACTTGTCACAAATAATTGTAATTCCAGTGCATGAACATCCATGGGTACAGGTTTGATCTAGTCTTCAAGGCAGATGAGACATGAACTGGATATATCATCATTTTCTAATTAAAATGTGGGTCATTGCCACCCTGGACCTTCGTGGGGGTTGAGAACCTATTATAAAGTCTACCCCAGGAATTAGAGGGTTTTCAAGGGATGGTTGGAGATTTTTCTGACAACTTGAAGGGCAATTCTGTCTCTCACTTGGTCAGTCTTTAGAATATGGAGATCGCCAATGCATTTGACAGTGTTGCCCCTGAGTAGCCTCTTAACAGTCACCAATCCCAAGCAGCTTCCTGGTTTTCTGAGGAGTTGCAGGAGACAATATTATTGAAAAAAAACCCCTAGAATGATGAAAGTGTTAAACCAAAAGTGAATCTCACCAAGCACTTGTATGAGCTCAGGTTTGAGCCTATACAGTGGCAATAACAGCAGCAAAGCATCAACAAAGTGGTATACCAATTATGATCTTTATGATCCAGGATGCTCTGCTCACAGTAACTCACACTCTGATGATCTACAACTGGACTGTTGCAACATTCTCTACATGGGACTGTCTTTGAAAGACAACTCAGAAGCTATAACTAGTTCAGAATCTGGGGGCCAGGCTGCTAGTCAGGGAAATCTATTATACCCAATTGCTAATAGGATAGTGTAACAGAATCTTGAAAGCCTACCAAAGTAATTGTTCCACACAACTTACACCTAATGTAGTTAAGGCAGAGTTACCAGTCTCTTTTTCTTCCTCCCCTAGACTTAAGAATTTCTTCTGTAACAGCCTGGTTTCCTCCCTTAACTGTCTTCCTTCCTCCTCTATGTTTCCATCTGTTAAGCATTGTATCACATATTCCTAGGAGCAATTTAGAGAATAAGATGATTAGATGGGCTACAGGTTTCACCGAATATTTATGTGGAGGCATGCCATACTGTATGTCTTACTCATTGTTGCCATCATTATCGTCATCAAGAAGGATGTATGTGTTTATAATTAAACATAAAGAATAATGTTATTTCTCATTATTTCTCAAAATAAGTTTATTTTTCAAAATTTTCGAAATGCCACTTATCTATAATATATTTTTAAATGTTGGAAGCTATTTCAGAGAGTTTTAAATCCTAAATTCTAAATAATCTGACGTTTATGCAGGAGCAATATTTTTGAAGAAACATGTTCTATCACTTTATATTATGTTTCTGTTGAATTCTAAAGGGGGAGTTAACTTGCTATGAGTGGCAGAATTCCCATTAGTTTCTGTTCTAGCAAATTGCTGCAAGTTGTTTAATTTGAATGCAAACATGTATGCTCCAGAAACAAAGGCATATTAGGCTAACAGTATCATTTTAGGAGAGTTACAAAAGGTATTGCACAAGAGTCGGAAAACACTTAGATTAACCAAACTGCATTTTCAGTTTATTGTAGCTCCAGGATATTGATTTCTTTCAAAGTTTTGGAATTCCATAAGGATTTGACTGCCAGACTTTGTTATTTTTAAAAGCAATTTAGCCAACCACAGTAGCTGTACATGTAAATGTTTCAGGAGGTAACAGGCAGAAATCTAGTTAGTGCTCAGAATACTGTGCTGTCATAAAATAAATGAAATATGATTTAATGGAGAATACCTTTGCTAATGTGGAGGAATCAAGGGCAAAATATACACATAAAGATATCTCAAACATACTCAGATGGGAAGTAGTAAAAAAAGTACTAGTGGAGTGTATACATGTTGGAGTTGGAATCATGATGCGTAAGATTTCAGATGGGGCTGAAAGGGTATCAGTATTAAATATTAAACAAGATGCTTAGTTACACAGTTAAAGTGCCTAGATTGTGAGATAGCAAATTTAGTTGGAAACTAAGAAAGTGTGTGATGCAGAGAATACAAACTGAACTTACATTTGGGGCAATATGAACTCATGGGAAGGTTTAAGTGGGAGAACCATTCATAGGATAGAGATGGCCATTATCTAAACATTCAACAACTACCAAGTACTATGCCAAATATCCATTAATTTGGAAGGGTGGGAGGAATAAGCCTCAAGTTTAACCCCACTAGGGTATAAAAATCATTTATAACATCTCACTGGCAATCAATTGTTTGGCTTTATTCTGGTCTACAGTAAAGACTTTAATCTAGCCAAGCTATAACTGTGAGCTTTCTGATAAATCAAGCCAAGGTGTTGAACTAAGCCATGAAGCAATCAGGAACCTGACATCTTGATTGACCGATCAGAACTCCTTTTGCTATGGGAGGAGAGCCATTGCCTAGAGATCAAGGGTACACACCCTCTGGCATCTCAATTAACCATCGATCAAGTTGCTGTGGCCTTGCTCAGTATCAGAACTGAATAGCAACCAGGTAGACCAGCTGTCCCAGAAGGTGAACTAAGTAGCCCTACAAGTGGGACAGAATGTATCATCACAGGCAGGCATCTTCCTAATAAGGAAATCCCAAGTTGATTCTGTTGCTGCTGCTAGTGCAACTGCAGCCATCACAGGCATTTGACACTGAACACCCACTTTTCTGCCAGTCAGATGTGAGAATCCAAGCAAATTTATGGCTTTCCTTATTCAGTGTGACATATACATGAGCCTAGATGACTTGCCCATTACCCAATCCTAGACATGATTTATAATTAGACCAACGATAGAGCAAGTTGTAAAGTGGGAAACTCCCCTTCTGATTCAGAACAGTCCAGATTTAATTGCATGCCTGAGTGATAATTTTGGGGATCTGGTCAAGTGACTGGCAACTGTTAGCTGTTTAGAGTTATTTTGGTGATTAAGGTAGCATACAGATGGGGAGGGAGGAAGGAGGAAGGAAGGGCACTTAGAGTAAGCTTCCAGTGCTGGAGTATGTTGCTGAGTTTAAGCTCAAGATTGGGCTGGAATGAAAGAAGCTTAATTGAGCAGTTCAGAGACAAACCCAGGTAAAATATGTGATAAGCTAATTTATCAAGGCACTCAAGATATGATGACAGCATTAATTCAGGTTGGTTTAGATATCAGTGGAAAACTCAAGAAACTGCAGCAGAATACTCTTGGAAAGAAAAGACACCACTATTATTTCTCTTCTCCACTCTCAACTTTAGAAGTTGAACCCGTGCAATTGTGAACTAGGAGAACTCCACTATCTGCCTGAGAAGTCCACCATTGCATGCAAGGCTTATGTTTATGTTGTGGAGAAACTGGCCACTTCGATAGAAGTGTCCTGATAAAACCCCAGTCTTTCTTCTGATGTAGGAACAAACTCATACTTGTGAAGAAAGGAGACATTTTGCAAGCAGATGCCCTAAATATTCTGGATTTGGCTTTATGGGAAAAAAGTGGTCCATAAATGCTGTTGCTTGGAGCAATCTCACTGGTCTGCAGGTGTCAAGGGAAATGTCCCTAGGCAATTTGTGTCTGTGAATGCAACTTTATTATAGCTTTCCAGAGTCTGCAGCAGTGGGTGGCTAATAATAACAACTCCTCCTCAGTGAGGCACTATCTTGACGCGGTTGTGGGGCTTGCATGCTCTGAGGAGGATGTGGGCTATGCCAGAGGTTCAGCCATACTGGACAGGTCTCATCAGAGGAGCCAGACGAAGAGTGCCTCTCCCTTAAACAATATGATGAGACATAACTTATAGAAATCTATACTGGATCGATCATTGTAATAGGTGCCTTGGGTGCAATTCCAAAACATATGGAGCACCGCTTGAACACCATCGGCATCGACAAAATTACCATCAGTCAACTTCAAAAGGCAGCTTTACTTGGAACAGCTGACATCCTGCAACAATACCTTTAACACCATCAAACAACATCTGCCTATCCCAGGTCCTTGAGAGGGCTGCAGGGGTGGATAAAAATGCCAAATCCGGTTTAAACATCTGGCTGACTGTGTGATCAACCATAATAATAATAGCACTATATACGGTTTTTTTTGGTTATTAACCCTTATTGCCTGATGTGTAGCAGTCAGTTTCCCTTATGGAACATACTTCTAAGTACATTAAGTAGAGGGAGGAGGATTTTTATAATAACCCATTTTGTAAAAAACTATTTAGCTATTTGGAAAAAAAAACTTTTCTGTATTAACATTGAAAGTTGGAATTTTCCATTAAATGAATGAACTAAGAAAGCTAAAAGGGATTTACTGTCTTTTGATTAAAGGCATAATTAATATCTACTGGATTTTTTATCCAGAAATTTGCATTTTTCAGTTTTATAGAGTTAATTCTTTTTTTTATAAATAATTTTATTAAAGACTTTAAAAAGAAAGATAAAAACGAATACAAACTAATATAAAGTAAGAAAAAGAAAAGAAAAAGAAAAAGAAAAATCAAAGAAAAAGCTAAAAATGCAAGAAAGGAAAAAAAGTAGCTTTCTATCTTCTTTACAGCAGTTATATGTACAATTATAAATTTGCTTCTTACTCTATGGTTACAACATAATTCTCTTTTTTCTATAATCTATCCTGTATAATCATCAAAACCATAAATCATAAGTTCATTTTTTTCTGTTTTATGCAAAAAGTCCACAAGGGGTTTCCAGTCAGCAATAAACATAGATATTGTCTTTTTTCTGATCAAAGAAGTCAATTTAGCCATCTCAGCAAGTTCCATCATCTTCACCAACCATTCCTCCTTTGTGGATAGTACCAGATCTTTCCATCTTTGTGCATACAGTAATCTCACTGCAGTTATCATGTACAAAAGCAAAGTTCCATGACTTTGTTTACAACTGTTTGTCCATCAATCCCAAAAGAAAAACATGTGGTCTTAATTGTGTATTAATCTTTAAAGTCCTCTGAATCAGTGCCTGTATTTCTCTGGTGACATATACCAATGGTACATCATTTTATAAAAATTCTCTTTAAGATTATAACATAGTGTAAATTTCAGCCCTTTCAACCACATATTTTCCCGTTGTTCCACCTGTATATTATAACCAAAAAATTTAGACTACTTTATCGTACATTCTTTCACTTGTTCCAAACTTCAATAAAAGTTTATACATTTTAGCAATTACATGTTCATCATATGTACCCAATTCTATTTCAAACTCAGACTTACAGTGTTAAGAATGATAAACTGTCTACTTGAAATCTTTCTAATAATTGTAAATAAAAGAACCATTGACAACTATATCTCTCTGCCACCAGTTCTTCTCTTGATTATATTTTACATTCCCCTAGTATCTCACAGTAAGTTAGTCATTTGTGTTTGCCTATTATTTCTTGTCTATAAATGCTTCTTGTGCTGAAAGCCACAAAGATGTTTTCAGGCACAACCTGGGTTTGTATCTATTCCATATTCTCAATATGGCACGTCTAACATAATGATTTTTTAAATCCACATTAACCTCAACTTTGTTGTGCCACAAATACCCATGCCACCCAAATCTCAGGTTGTGTCCTCCTAACTCCAAGAGTCTTCTGTTTCTCAGCAGCTAAAATTAATTCTTTCTCAGGAATAACAGTAGATTAGAGAATGCATGGTTGAAATATGCACAATGTTTCAGGTATTTCAGTTAAATTCCATGCAATTTGTCTCATATTTTTATCTAAGTGGTGGCATTTGGCAGTATGCCCTTGTATTTCCAGAGAAGTCACATAAGCCATTTTACTACTCACTATATTATACTTTGGGCAGTAATTAGAATGGGGATACTTAGGTACATCCATAGAAAATTCTTTCAAAAATTATTCTGAAATTCAATAGTGATTTATTTTACTAGAAAAAGAAATCAATATATTCCTTTCTGTTAACTCAGTATAATTCTGTTGTGATGATTTCTGTCTGAAGACACAGGACATTGCAGTAGTCTAGGAAATTTAGTCCAAGTCCACACTGGGCCATAATTTTAATTCCGTCACTTTCTCAATATCTAACTTAATTCATGTGGTGGTAGTGAGAAAGGAACACCATATGGAGAGAATCATGTATGTTTGGCATATATTTCTTGGAAGAAAAGTGGGATAAATGGTTCTCCAGATGTTGCTGAACTACAATTAGCAACTGTAGTCAGCATGATCAGTGTTGACCATGCTGGTCAGTTCAGCAACATCTGAAGGGCCACAATTTCTATACCTGTTCCATACATCAAATACAAAGCTTTTAAGAGAATCAATCATGGACCTCATGTTAGATGGGAAGCTAAACAAACCAGAGACAGAAATTCTGTGGTTTGTTTTTTTTTTAATCACTCCTGACTGGAGGAACTAAATGGCAATAATCTTGGTATGTTTCAATTATTGTGAACTGGCACACAGTGCTCCCCATTTTTTAACTTCTGTTAGGTCAGTGTTGTCCAAACTTGGTCCACTCATCTTAAAGTGGCCAAGTTTGGACAACACTGTATTAGGTAGTAGAAAGTGTGCTGTATATAGAGGGTGTGTTGCACTTCATATTTGAAGGTAAAAAAGTTACTTATCCATTATAAAAGTAGGCAAACCAAAGTGTAAACAAAACAGTGATTTGGATGAATTGAATACAATCCTAAGTAAAACTGGAAAAAAAAATATTTAGGTTTTGCAGTTAATAAGAGTCATGAATGTAACGCTACTGTATCTTCAGCAATCATAACAGTCATCTTAAAGAGCAATTTTAAGATTTTCTTTTTGTTACAAAGCCAAAAACTCATGTCTCAGTTAAAACTTTTTTATTATTTTACTTTATGTTTTATTATAGAAATATTAGGAACAGGTACACTGTACCTCTTTTAGAGGACTTGTCAGGACATTTTTTATGTTCAGCTACAGCTGGCTCATCAGTGGCCAAATTCTGCTTTGCTGCCTTTAAGATCAGAAACCAAATTCTGATCCAGCAAGAGAAATATTCTGATCCTAGATAAAAAAAACCTGACTGCATTTTGTCTTTTCCTTTTCTTTTAGTCGACTTTTAAACAACAACAACAACAACAAAACATGGTTTTTCTTTTTCTTTTGGTACTTTGGTCTATGACTGTAAATTGAATAAATGAAATGAAAAATGGATATGAATAATTATTTATATTTCAGTTAAAAAAAGTAAAACTATAAACAGAAGGAATGGAATGAAGTAGAACAGTGATATTATTCAAAGTATTATGATTTTATAATTTGAATACCCTCTAGGTTTGTATTTTTTTCTCTATTGTTTACATTGTCAGAGCTGTTTCCACTGCCATATCTCGTTTCAGTAGATTTTCCAGGTGTTGAATTTCATGGATACACTTGATTGCAGTTTTAAGCTTCTATGCAATGCTTTTCAGTCATGAGTGATCTATAAATCTGACCTTTAGAACTGAGAATATTTGTGCAGTCAAATTCATTTTTCAGAAACAAACAGAAATATGTTTAACTTGAATGGTTCAAAGGTTGGTACTGCTTGTCAAACATTATAGAAAGGACATCGGTACTGTGTTTTGAAATTAAGCAAATGATTTTTTATTTTATTTTCTACCTGGGGTTTATATTTTTCCTTCTCCTTCTTCTCCCTTATTTGCATATTTAGACTCTGTCCTGCAAAAAGAAACCAAAAGTGCATATCATTGCTGTGTTGAAATATGTATAGAAATGCAATATTATATCAATATTTTTAAAAATCAGCAAAAAATTAATTGTATAATAATTATATAGGATACAAATAAAAGAATTAATCACCAAGTTACTCATACCATACTTCCTCTCTCAACACAAAATAATGGAGGGGTATCTGCATTAATCTACAAGCTTACTAGCTATGATGTATTTAAGAATTAACTGGTTTCTCACAAGTAAACTCAGAAGCAGGGAAGTAGGCTGACTGGGCAATTTCCTGGTCTCCTTTTACAGGGGAGGATCCATCCAAATTAAGGTTCAGTATTTGAAATAATATATTTTTAAATTAAATTAAATTATTAAATTATTTTTTAATTCAAGGCAATTAACCGTCAATTAAAATACAGTCCCTAGAGTTAATTCAGTATTTTATATTTCCATGCAGGTTGCCATTTACCAAATCACATAGGTAAAAGATGATACAATTCTGCACTCCACTCCTTTTCATTAATATAATTTACAGTATTGTAATTTTTAACTCCTCATTTTCAAATGCTAGAATTAAAAAACCCTCCACTATATATATATGCGATAGTAAGGAATTACTGTTGAAATTTCAGATTAAAAGAAAAGGAGACAAATAGCTACAATCTGATAAAGACAGAAGTGTTGCTGTTCTTAGAAGCAGTAAGAATTATTCTGGATGCTTTGCTGTTTTGTGAAGTAATTTGCCATACAAAAAGTAGCAAATTCCAGATTTGCAAAAGTGAAAAAATTGACAGGCTTTTGTGTTTTTTTAAAAAAACGTCCAATGCAAAAACTCTATCAAAAATAACACAAATGGCCTTCAAGAGGGCATATCCACACTATACTCATAAGCTGCTCCTATTTTGTGTTCACGTTGGCTTGATTATAAAATCCTGTCTGAACTAAGACACCTTGGCTACAGCTTGCAAGATATTCAGCCTGGACTGCACCCTCTTATTGGATATTTCCTCTCCCACCATTTTGTTCCAGGAAGGCAGTTGCCAATCATTTTCCTTCCTGTGGGTTGGCCATACTGGACATATACTGCAAAATGAAATGTATATACAGTACATGGAGGTACAATACCCAGTTTTAATATATAAATTCATTTCTTATTACACTTCTTATTTCTCTAGAGCTCCCTTTACCAGGAATGCCATAATAGCATAATGATATACAAAGCTTACCTTGTAAATAGAAGATTGTTGCTTTGGAACCAAAATCAAAAAACCTATTTGGGAGTTGGGAGTGAAACTCTTCTACTTTAATGACAGGAAAAATGATGAAACAGTACATTGCAAACTTATTAAAGCACACACACAGAAAAGTAGCTAGCTCAGGCAAGGAAAAACAGTATTTTTAAAAACAATTCTGCCAAATTTCAAACTAGTTAAGTGCTATTTCCAAGCCAACTATTATAACCTTTATGCTATTATAGCATTCCTAGTAAAGGTAGCTCTAGAAGACATGAGAGATCATAGTAACCATTGACTCAATTGAGGGTCCATTTCTGTCTCTAAAGTAGTCAGTGACTGCTGGGGTTAGTCTGTAATGAAGACCAAAACAGACAGGAATGCTCTAGGTTACATAAAGAGAAAAGATTACATTCAAACTGCAGCTGGAAAACACAGGTGAAATTTGTGATACAACAGAGATGAATAAAGAGTAGTGTTATCCATTTCTGACCTCCAAAATAGTTGCTACTCTGTTCTGGTGACAGGACTTCTATTCAGTACAGAAAAACTCCAAAGTGTCAATCTGAGCACATCCAGTGAATATATAAATTAGGTTTTTGTCCCGGTTTCTTTATTTGTCCTGGCCTCTTTGAACTTCAGTTTGTTGACTTTCTAGAAATTATGGAAACCTATCTTGGGAAGCTGATATACTGAGGTTTTTAACACTTGATAGAGCTAATCTTATAGCCTCTACTTTGCATGTTAATTATTCATTGCAGACATATCGGTTATGTGCTTGAGCCTGAAGGTTGTTGGGCACTGGCCACATTTTAAAAACAAATATCAAATAGTCAGTATGTGTAGGAAATGATTTATCTTTGAAATGCTAGCTATGTCTGTATATGGAGAATGTCATCCTCTTTTTACCTACCAGTTTGTGTTGGGTTGGGTTGGAATTCAAATATTTCTTGAAGCAAATTTAACTTGAGTTGATTCTAGGAACCATTGATTTATGCCATATGTAGTCCAATTATTTCATGTACCATCACAAACAAATGTTAGGAGAAGGCAGCCAACATGGGGCTTAGGAATGAAAATTTCTTCCAAAGTAAATATCATGTTCAGTGTTTTAATCCTGAGATTTTACAAAGCAATTCAGTAGTGATGGCAGTGGAAGGTTCTGTGGCAGAGGGACCATCACATTTCAAACTCCATCCAGTCAGATTTTTTCCTTCCCATTCCATTTTTTCCCATTACCCAAAATGTTTTAAAAATAAACGTTATGATACATAGAACTGCTATAGTTTCAGATCCTCTTTGGGACCATATTCAAGATCCAGAACCTCCCCCAGAGGCCCAGATTTAACTGTGAACCCTGGGGGATTCTTTGCCAAGGAAGTGACATTTCTGCTGCTTTCTACCACCTTAGCTGCTATCTCAGGGATTAAGGTATTGCTTCCCCATGTATGTAGTTGTTTCAGTATTGCTTGAATTCTCTGCATAGATTTTTAAAATTTGTAGATATGTGCATATGTATGCTTAGCATTAAATATTGCAGTAGAAAATGTAGCATTGAAAATATTTTATCCATGAGAATGAGTTGTCCTTACTAGATAAATTAATAAGAGGTCAAAAAGCTCCTTAGATGTGCTGTACTTGAAGTTATCTCCTGTTCTTCTACATTGTTCCTCAGAACATTTGTATTTACCTCATTCATCTGATGGGTTTTAAGATGTGGATAATACACACTATTTTATAGAAATCTAGCGTTTGACATGGCAGAAAATAGAAGAGCAGAATGTTTTACTTTATGCTATTTCCATTAAAAAGCACACCTTTACTATCTTATTCTTAAAAACCAGAAATGACAGGAGCGTTTCATGAAGCTATGAATACTTAAGCAATTTACTGTAGCTCCCATCAGTTTGGCCTTATATTTTATTATCAATGGAAATCTTTAGGTCTGAGACAGCCAAGAAAAGTTTATTTATCCACTTGCTTGGGATAACAGAAAGAGAAGAAAAAGTTGCTTGCTTGTTTGGAAATGCAGACAAAGAATTTATACCATATAACTTGAATATTTGCAGCTGATTTTCTCTTTGTTCATCTTGCAACGTTAGTAGACTTGACTCAGCAGCAATGATTGAAAAGGTCCAAATTGGAACAAGGGCATAACCTTTCATCTGTTGCAAAGGTAAATGAGAGAGAAATGTCTTGTTTTCTGAGGGGAGACACATTATATGGCTCTTTCAGTGTGTATATATGGGGGGGGGGCAATACTACTTATTAAAATTAAGTGCCAGTAAAAAAAAACCTAACAGTTTCCTGCAGTTTGGCAACCTGGTTCAACTGTTATAAAATTGGAGCTAATTCATGGCCTTGTGAATAGACACAGATCCCTGCTATACTTTCTTCTTTCCTTTTTTTAAACAACAAAAATAAAGGCAAGCCATCAGAGATGAATGTACATTGTTTTCTGAGCGAATCAGGATATAGATGGAGGGATGAATGGATGTGGTGGTTTCGGAGATGATTAGTACTAGTGCTTCCATCAGATATGTTTAACACAGTCTTTCCTAACCTGGTTTTTCCAAATGTGCTGGATTTCAGCTCATACTATTGAGAAAAGTTGAGAGATTGTTATCTGCTAAAATATGATTTGAATGTTAAAAATATAAAAATACTATTCTAGGAAAAAAGGGAGCCCAATTGTGTTCCTTCACATGGGTAGGAATGGCCATATAAAATCAGAAGTAACCTTTCTTCACTTGCTTGCACCCACTGCGCCCTCTTTCACTTGCACGCACTGCATCTTCCTTTCCCCTTTGCTCACTCGCTCACACACACACACTGCGCCCTTCTTCCCCCCTTTGCTCACACGCATGCACCCACCAGCACCCTCCTTCTACTAAGTGGTTTTGGATAATGAAGGAAAAAGTTTGGGAATCACTGAGGCTTGGGCTCCTCAGATGGCTCCTCTTTAAGGAGGAAGCAGAGGAGCTGGAAAGGAGCCTAGCATATCTAATTCTAAGGGATCAGAACCTACTTTAGAAATTTTGACAAGACTCTGTGACTCTGGACTTGGACCTTGAAGAAGAAATGTGGTTAGCAAGCCTGTAAGAGCACCTCCCTCCAAGACGAGCACTAGCAATCACAGAGATGGAACTACCACATTGCTGGGAAGAATAGTGGTCTAATAGGCCAGCAATCACATTTCAATATTGGCGGCACCAGCTGAGCTTTTAGGTTAAAAGCCTGAGTTCATTCAAATACCAGAACAGCTTTTGTGTTTTCTTGACCTTGACCATGGTATGACTATCAGATTTCAGCTAGAGCCTTGACACTTTGTTACTCAAACACCTGAACTTGCTGCTAAATGACATAAACTTGAATTCTAGACCAGGCTTTATTTTGTCTGTTGATTCTCCTGTAAGTGCATTGTGTTGGTATCAGTCCAGCATTAGACTGACTGTTCTTGTTCAACTTTGTAAACCTCTGGGACAGCTGTATTTGCCATCACCAAGTAACTATCAATAAAAGAGAAACAGAATAACTTCAGTAATGGAACACTCAAAGTGAAGCTGTTATAACTCAAATCTGATCTTCCAAAATGTTTTAATTAAAAATGTATAAAGAATGTGTTGGAATAAAATGCTTGCTTATCAGAAACTTGATTCAGGCTTCTGCAGTGTGGCCAGGCCAGTGGCCGACACACGAACCAGAAACCTAGGATGAGGGAAGGTACCAGATAATAAAAGCACCTAAAAGCACGATAAGGCGATCACTGCTTGAAAAATACCTGATGCTACGTAAGCAAGTAGGGAAACGTATAACCATGACAGGCTATACAGGAAACATAGAATAAACCAATAGTGTTGCTTAAAGCTGTTGCATGACTATAAAAGGCTATATGCCCCCACAGCCTGCCCCCACCACCTGCTTCCTGATTTGTAATACCCAATAAAAGAGTAGTTCAGAACACGCTCTGGGCTCACTCACCTCGAGGAAAACCTGCGTGTTTGTCTTCACTCTCGCCTGTCGAGACCCCATGAGTGGCCCACCCTGATGCGGACAGCAAAACCGCAGAATGGTAGATTATGAACACTATAATTCCAAACTTGATCTGTGTTATTACAATCATTATTATAATTACATCTGGAATTTGGTATCTTAGTGTATGTATATGTATTTATGTTTTGTTCTTTAATTACCCAAAACATATAGAGCAGGGATGGGCTCTGTATGTTTTGGGTATATCTTCAGATAGTCCCTGGGTTATCTGAAGACCTTGAACATGATTTTTCTGGCAATCAGTACTTCCAGAAATAATGCCATTTTAATTGGATAACAAATCACTGAGTAGAAACTGATTTCTTGAATTTTTTTCCACTGACAATAAAACCCTCTAAAACACAATTGCCTGAAAAATGCAGCCCCATTCATTCACATGAGATCATCCTACCTTCTGAAACATTCAGTTGCATAAAAAAAAAAAGTGAAGATCTTTGTGACTGAAAAGCTGCCCACTCCAATGTAGGTTATCATACTTTATACATTAAAACAATGGATTCACAACAGTGAGAGAGGACATCTAATGTTCATCCTGAGGTTTCTTTTCTGATCTTGCTGCCTTTCCTTAACCCTAACCCTTACTCCTCTCTATTCGCCCCTTATATTTGCTGCTGACCATAAATCTCAACAAAGTAGAATGAGATACACAATCTTTGTATGTTTAAATGCTTAGTCTTTTGATCTAGGAGATGTGTATATTCACATCCATGCATCATTTTGCTGTACTTCAGTTGTTGCTTTTTAATACCAGTGATAATGTTTGCTGTGATTTCCAGTAGCTGTATTCCTAGCCCTTCTGGAGGCTGCTGTATTGAAACAGCTGATTTAATTTAGTAAATACAATTTCAGCCTATTGGAACATTCCAACTTGCAAATGAATTATGTATGCCACGTTGGCAAATTGGATACTTAATAGAAAGCTTTCTTTAAAGTTTTAAATCTCATTTTCCTACACTGAAGCATGCATTGTATGTGTTCTCAATCTTTCTTTTTCCATGACTTGAATTATTTAGCACTATATGCAGTTTTAAAAAGCTTATTGAATGGGACACAAGTCATTTTTGAGTATTCTCTGTGCCTGTTACAATTTATTATATTTACCTTGTGCTTAGCTGGGTAGCAGCACCTTGTCAGCTGTGGCTCATTATGAAAACCTAAGCAGGGCTGAATGTGATTTTTATATGGGAGACAGCCAGAAATCCCAGGGCTGTAGGTATTCTGCGATGGAAAAAAAAAAATCGGAAGAAGAAAATAGCAAACATTTCCTTATTGTTGCCAACAAAATTATATGGACATGTTCATGAACTTAGCAGAATTTAAGCTGGACTGAAAGGAGACTTGATTATATTATAGAGCTATACAAATAGAATGCATAGAGTAGGGGAGATCCATGAAAATATTGTTCATTATTTTTGAAGCTCTAACAAGCTTACCTTTTCTAGGCTATTTAGTTTTTATCCCTCTAATGTATCTTAATTTTTCTTCCCTTTGATAGTTATGAGAAGGAAAATACCTATTTCATTTCTTGGATGATGTTAATTTAGTTTCTGATGTTGAATACTCTGGGCATACAATAAATCAGAGTAATCCTAACATTTTGCCAGTTGTAATAAAGTATTTATGACAATATGTAAAAAACAGGTTTGTTTTCTATTCAGATTCTATCAAATACTTCAGGATAGCTATTCCTAGGAAAATACTTGTTTTGGTATTTCAAACTGTATAGCACAGTTAGTGGAAATAGCAGGTGGATGAAAATATATATGAGTTTCTGGGAAGAATAAATACAATGTAAATGAATAGTCTCAGGGTTGCTATATATGCTTAGAGGGTTAGCTATGTTAATTCCACTTATATATTTAACGAATTAGATAAGCTAATGAACACATTCTTATGGAATGATCAAATGTCAGAGATCTCCCTTTCAAAGGTATGGCTCCCATATGAAAACGGAGATTTTAATTTCCCTTACTTATAACATTTGGTGTATTTGTGACTGTGTGTAATGTACTGAAATGAAAATAATACAGAATATATACTATTATTGACCCAATTTAAGAGTTATTACTGGCATCTTTGAAATTCTGGCAAATATAATTTTAGGTATAATAGAAATTCTTTGGTATTTCCAATATTTAAGGTAGATTAGATATATTTGGATATTGCTGGATAAGAAATTAAAATTTGATTTTAGTTCTCATGAAAAATTGGCTGGTTTTGAATAACTATTTAAAAATGGCAGAAGTCTGCTTTTTGGGAAAATATGGGCAGAAAGTAGGGTAGGTACCCTAAATCACTTAACTATCTATGATAGTTTAAAACTTTTGAAAGACTACAAAAAGAGTATAATTTACCAAAAACAGCTAAATAGCAATATATTTTGTTAAATCAGTTGTTAATCACTCAATATGGATGCCATGGCTGCCTCCAAAACTCCTGGGGTTTTGAATGCATTAGAGAAGGGTTTTTTTTAAAGAAGGAAATCATTGGTTTCCGGTCTTAAGGAATATTACATACATTTCTCATGGTCTTAAAGTAAGATTAAAAATCATTTTCAGATTTTATTTTATTTGGCTTATATGCTGCTCCAGTTGATACCAATTCTAAGCAACTTACATACCAAGTTGAGTAAAAGAAGAGTAACACAGTTGGGCAGTGTACAAATTAAATAAATAATAATAAAAAATAATTGGAACAACGTACTACTATGTCTATTTCAAGCCCCTCAGAACAATTACCATCAAATAAACAGACAATCCCACTGCAGGAAGAGACAGATTTGTACCATATCCATATCCCATGTCTGCTGGAACATCCAGGTTTGAATGGCCTTTCTAAATCCCAGCAAGGTTGGGCCAGTCACATTTCAGGGGGATGCTGTTCTGTAGAAGTGAGGCAACAACTGAGGAGGCCTGACTCTGTGGTTCCTGTTGACAGCATTTGCTAAGAGAAAGACTATCGTTCCCTACCTAGATTCATGTACTGTTCTTGCTAAAGAAGAAAAATCTGGTGTGCATGTTTGTACCTCCTGCCTGGCATTAAGCCACACTTCAGTTCTCAAATTTTACTTGTTCGCAGCTCTTGTACTCTTTGAGTCAGAATTTGCCAAAAACGTCTCAGGCACACTTCACAAACAAATCTGCCTGCAATATTTATTTTCATTCTTGCTTTCCAGTGGCATAGGGGAACAATACGGCATTCTTCCTATCCTCAAGCACAGAAGCTGTCTTCACACATGCTAAACTAATCACTGAGCCAGTCCATAAGCAAATCATACCAGTATTTTAAAATGTCTTAAATTACAGTATCCACACCTGCAGCTTTATCATTTTTCAGCATTTATGAGTTTTGTTTCATAAAATGTTGGCATGAACACTTATACTTTTCAATTCTACTTGTTGACATATGACTACCATTCGCTGTATACAATCTTCCTCCCTTTCACCCACTTCCTATTCATTGTGTTGGGAGATGAACGTAGACTCATACTTTTTCATACAAGACTTATTTTTTATCTTCCTGCAGTTCTGTTTTCACTCTGGTTTCCTTGTTCCATACATTTCCTTTTCTTCCATGTACATTCTTTCCATGATCCACTCTCAGCATTACCAAACAATCATCTCTCCTACATTTAGAACGTCTCATCACCTTTATATCTTTTGTAATTGTCTCAATATTTTATTGCATATAATCAACTGAATCATATTTTCCATATTTTCATTTCTCTTCCATACTGTATGTACACCTGAATAGGTTGCTTAAATCACATATTTGAAAGAACAAAACATATTTCTAAATAGATATTCACCAAATAATCATTAAACACTCATTTATCCATGGATTTCTTCATGACCCCGTTGCTTCTGTACTCTCTTGTCTCATTCCTACCCAACTGTTCCTGCCTCCTAATAGAATAATATTTTCTGCTAGATTTCATTTATTTGGAATATTGCAGTTTTCCCCAAAATTCATCCTTGTTTTTTTTTTAATCATTCATGAAACATAACTTCCTACTTTCATGCATACTCAAAATAGTCTAGATGACACCAAATAACATTTTCTGAGATATATTTAATCCATTTCTTCATAATTAAACCTATCCCTTTCCTTCCCTGAATGTATTTATTCATTCTACTCCTCAAGATCAAGCCATCTTCATCCAATCCCTTTCTCTTATTTCACCGATACAGAACATATATATTTTCCTTTCTTTTAATTCACTAATTCATTCTCTTTACCATTTAATTCTTTTCCATTCCAAGTCACAATCTTTCATATGCCATTTTTATCACTATAGCCATAGATATAGACCTTCTATCATGGCTTTGGTCAGTAAAGGCTTTCACATAACACTTTATAGTAAGGTAGAGAAGGTGTAGACCAGATTACAACCTTAGTTGTATACTTCCCTGGTAATGATAAAGATAGCAATAAGTCAGCTGTAGACGAATGGTGACAATAGTAATGAAGTAGCCAGCTCAAGATAAATTATGATAAATTGTGTTTGCTATGACTTGGGTAGAGATAAGAACAATTCAATAAATTTGGGGAAATAATTTGGAAATAATGGAACAATTGAAACAGAAAGAATGAAACAGAGTAGAAAAAAGCCATGATAATATTATCTATTTGCTATTAAATAAAGCTATTTAATACTTCAATGAAGTGGTTGTATGAAGTCATTTGGAGTGAGGAGTCAGCGTGTGGATGACACCCAACTCTATATTTTTTGTAACATCTGAACCAGGAAAGGCTTTGCACAAATTAAATCATAATTTAAATATAATAGTGGATTAGATAAGGGCTAACAATGTGAAGAAACTGTGAGAGGTTTCCAAGTACATGAACTAGGAGAATTGGCTCTCTTGTATCATCTGAAAGAGTAGGTTTACAGTCTGAGGTTGTTCCTGGATCCATCATTGTCACTGGAGACTTCTGTAGTTAGGAGCACCTCATTTCAGTTCAGATGATATATGCAACAGCACCTGATCCTGGACAGAAATAGCTCAGCCACAATGATTCATGCAGTGGTGTTTATAAGCTTTGATTATTGTTTAGGGCTACCCTTAAGGCTATTTCATATATAATTTTTATTAAGAATTGTGATTATAATAGTAAAATCTAATACAAACTAAAAGATAAGAGAATAGAAAGAAGGAGCAAAAGGAGTAAAAAGAAAAAAAGAAAGAAGAAAGAGAAAAGTAAGAATATAATAAAGAAATAGAACAGAAATATATAAAGTATACAAAGTATTAAAGTATAAAGTGTTCACAAGCATTAACAAATGTGACTTTTCACCCCCTTTAAAGTTACAAACATTTAGTTCTTCATCCTATATCCCATCTCTTATCTATAAACAAATCCATAAAACATCATCTTTTCAGTCCTGGTGTCAGCAGAAAGTACATAAAGGGTTGCCACAAGTAACAACATATTTTGTTTTAACCTTGATCAAATAACCCAACTTTATATTTCTTCCTTTTACTTTTAACAATCTTAATCTTTAATTCATTCAAATGTTGTCATAGGATTTGATTTCTCTTCATTTCTTCTTTGTCCCATCACACACAGTTTTTCAAGGCTTTAACAAGCCTCTTTTGTAAATCCAATAGGAAAAAAATTACCCAGGTTACTGTTTTGGTTTGTCATTGGTATTTCACTTTTAAATTTTAAAACCTCAGCCTTCTTTTGTTGATCCACTGAAACATCCTTTTCTAGGTCATTCTCTTAGCCTGTCAGTTTTAAATCCACTTTTGATACCATCTCTATTTTGTCAGATAGAATTTATTTTACATCTGAATTTCTTCAGATGTTATAATGTTTTGCAACATTCTACAGGCTTGTAAATCTTTCCTCTCCCTAAAAATGTTAGGCCTCTCTAGCGTCCAGTTTTTGAAATCATGAAATTGCTTATCTTTGTTATGTCTTATAAA
Organism: Python bivittatus; assembly: GCF_059951505.1. Classification (NCBI taxonomy): domain Eukaryota; kingdom Metazoa; phylum Chordata; class Lepidosauria; order Squamata; family Pythonidae; genus Python; species Python bivittatus. The sequence goes on from NW_028277108.1 coordinate 151,629, forward strand.
AAGCAAAACAGAATCTATTTCCCAAGAGAAGCTGCTTGTTCTTTATAATTAATTCCAAAATCTTATTCTAAAAGTTTCAATATTCCAATTTTATCTGGACTCTTAGTCTGTTTATAACTTTCTAAGATCAAAATCTTCTTTAGGTTTTTGCAGTTTATTTCAGATTCTTTACATTTTTAAGCTTATGATTAAAATTTTATTTCATTCAGGATTGTAGGCAGCTTCACCCAGCGTTTTCCAACTTGCTCTTATGAAGATCTCTAATAGCTTAAAAATAGTTAATGAGCAATTTCTGAAAGTGATCAGAAAGTGAGGTTTGCGAACTTGGTGTCCTTTAAAAGTCTCCACTGCAGTTGCGAGCAAGATGGCTAATCCTGTCATCTCCCAGTGCTCAAACCCATAGAAAACTGCTGTCCTGTGGTTTCCTCGTGAGGAACAGCCATCTGGAACACTTGTGGGCAATCTTCCATCCTCTTCTTACCTGGAGAGGTTCCAAGGAATCGGACTACTCACCGGTTCCTTGGTCTTTACTGTGGTTGTTGGCTTCAGTTTTGCAGAACCATTTTCAGTTTGCCATATCTCGCCTGGAAGTCCACCCTTCAGGCTATTTCAGAAGCTACAGCAGAATGTAGCAGTTCAACCACTAATTAGGATACTACATTATACATAGATTCCCCTTGTACTAAAAGACCTACACTGGCTATTAGTTGAGTCACATTCAAGGTATTGGTATATACCGTATTTTTCCGACTATAAGACGATACTTTTTTCTAAAATCCTTACCCTAAAAATTGAAGGGCATCTTATTCAAGGAAGTCAGCTGAGAATCGCGCGGTTGCAAAACTGCCCATACTTTGTTTCTGCAGAGAGGCTTCCTCCTATTGCTAGCCTCCAATCATGAGAGAAATAGCTTGTCTCCCAAACAGCCTTCCTCCAATCACAAGCCTGATGTAACTGACGTCAGCTGATGCTGAACAAACCAATTGGAGGAAGGCTGTTTGCAGAGACAAGCTATCGGCAGTTTCACTTGAATGTAATCAGTTATGCAAAAGAGCCTGGAAATAGAGCTGCAGAGAGACGGTTTGGACCTCCTCCCACCGAGTGTATCAGGTCAATGTTAACTAATTACTAAATAAAAATGTGTTCTGCACTATCTTTAAAATATTGATTTCTTAATTTTGGGCTGGAAAAGTGGGGGTCGTCTTGTACATGGGGGCGTCTTATTGATGGAAAAATACAGTACGTCTTTAAACAACTGAATACCATGTTACTTAAAATAGTATATCCAATTATATTAGTCTACCAATATTCTTCAGAAGGCTTACTCTGTGTCTTGGCTTACAGACTGCTGCTTGGTGGTAGTACTGAACAGGATTTTCATGATAGCACCTGTTGTGAGGAATAATTCCCCCATCCCCCAGCTTAAATGCTAATCTATCTTAGGCATTTTTTTAAAAAAATCTCCAGCCTTTAACTCTACCTAATAATTGATGTTAATGGGTTTTTTTAAAAAAAAATCTGCTTTGATTGGACTCATAATTATGTAAACTTCAGGGTTCTTCATAATGAAAAGCAGAATAGAAATACTTTAAATAAGTAAACATTTGTGGTAACTGACAATTAGGATTTATATTTATACTAAGTAAAAATTGAATCAGACTTAATTCATAAAGAACATGCTAGTTGCCACATGAAACAAATTTGATGTGTGTTAGGATGCAACTCCTCATGTCACTTCCTTTCTGAGATATTGCTGGTTATGTGGTGTTAGCAGTTTAAATCATAAGCTGGTTTGTTATGGTTAGATTATACTCACCTAAGAATTGATGCTATACACAGGGATTCAAAGAGCTGCATTTCAAGCTGTAACCAAATCATTCTTTACAAGTATGAGTTAGATCATATTACTCTCAGTGACACACACAGTCCTTACTTTTTGTGCAAGAAACTTCTCATTATTGTAATCTTCTTGTTAGTTCGTGAAATATTAGCTGCTGTGTTTTCACTTATTTAAGCCTGAAAACATTTCTTTCACAATTTAAAAAAAATGGTAAAGTTACACATTTCCAGAGGTAGCATTACTGTTAAAAATATTCTATGACATGGGAATGAGTGAGTTTTTTCCTCGTGTGCCAAAGAATTTTTATATATATATATATCCTTCTTTATTTCTCAATACTTAGAACTGTAGTTGTATAGAGCAGATTTTTTTCTTAAAGAAGATTGGACTTGAGTATATGAACATATAATGGAAGAGTGAATCATTTTTTTTTATACAACTTTCCTGCAAGGATGTACATGTCAGATTTTTAAATTCATAAAGCTCCAGTGATGAAGAGTAGTATAAAAGGTGATGATGAGTGATAATGACTAACCTAAAATTGCTCATTAAACTTGATTGACTGAACAACAACCTTAAACCCAGATCTACCTGAATTGTTCCAATGAAATCATATCTTTATTATGGTCACAGACCAGCATAGTTCTGTACTGGCACTGTTGCTTGCTGATATTGGTTTATATTCTAGAATGATTCTACATTTGGTTTTGGATTCCATCTCCAAATCCATTACACAGATGCTTCCTATCTTTACAATAAATAATAATAGTATGCAAAATGAAGGCATTTGTGGTCTCATTCATTAGTGTTGTATATTTGGGAAGGAAAGACACCTCTCAAAAGTTTAATGGCATACCTTAAATGGCATACCCAAAACTACTTTATCATTGTTCCAAATTATCTCTAATACATTGCTGTTCAAGCAAAATTCTTGTTATATTTTTTTCATAAAAGATGGGGAGGTTCATGCTTGGTTTTGAATGTTATTAATTATTTAATGAGACCTAAGGTATAGAAGTATAGTTAAATAAAAAGCCTTTGGTATGGTGCATTGATTTATTTATACTTAATCTTGTTTTCTTGTTAAAATGTGAATTGATTTTCAAGTTTGAATCATCATTATAGCATGGCCTTGATGAATCAAAATAGAATCCAAAGAGCAGTTAGAGGCCAAAAGGTTTCTGCATTTACATTTTTCTGCAATGTTTCCAGGTTTTGTCTCACAGTCATAGACAAAATCATTTAGATAGAAGCAGCTGACCCTATTAAATGGAAAATGAGCATAGAAATCACTGTGTGTTTTCAGTTACAGAGGATTAAAAAATCTCCTTTTACCTGTTTTTATTTTTAAATGTAAAACAGTTTTATTTTAATTTGAAGAGATTTGACATCTGCTGAGACATCTGGCATGGTAGCTGGGTTTTTACCTTCACTGAAAGAATTCCATCTGTGGCCAGGTAGTCTGCATATCAGGATACAAATCTCAGTTCTTTTTTATTTTCTCCTACCTTCCTCAAACCAATGGATTTCTATAAACAAGGGAACAAATCAAGAATATAGGAACGTAAATCATTTCACAAATGGAATATATCTCAGTGAAATATCTGGCCCAATGTTCCAATACAGCCATTACTCCAGTAATCCAAAATTCTACCACTACTTTCTCTCTATTATTTTCCAGTCTACCCTAGGTTTCCTACACTTTGTGAACAACCTTATCCCCTTTTTCAGTAATTGGTCATGATCTTATATTCTTATTAGTTACTGCCTTTTTATTTGGTAAAAATAAGCAAGATTGTTTCTGAATGTTAGAGCAATAAAGGCTGCTAATTGAAAAAAATAAAAGATTATTATGTAGAAGATGGTGAAGCTTCTCTTTGCCTCAGAATATTTGAGGATACCTTGAGAATATATACCTTGAGAATATATCTAAAGATAGAAGGCAGCAAGCCTCTTTTTTTTCCTAGTGTTTTCCTGCAGGTGCAGGATCCACTTTTTCCCCCCAGATCAACTGAATATTGATCCACTGGTTGCGACAGGTATTGATTGACTGGCTTGTTGCCCAAGCCTGACATCAGGGCTGAAGAGAGTGACTGGCCCAAAGTCACCCAGTCAGCTTTCATGCCTAAGGTGGGACTAGAACTCACCATCTCCTGGTTTCTAGCCTGGTGCCTTAACCACTAGACCAAACTGGCTCTCTTTATATTACTAACTTAAATTTAGCATGATTTATAGAATCCTTTGTACTGCTTCTTCAGAGCAGGAGTTGGACTTGATGGCTTAAATGGCCCCTTCCAACTCTATAGTAATATAATTCTGCATATTTTTTTGCAATGATGGAACTGTGTATTTTGGGATCCCAGCAGTGAGTGATTATACCAGCTGCACGTGGACCTGGAGCTGACTCTGATTTTTCCCTGAAATTGGCAGCTCTTCCAAATTGTGTTCAAAAGAGTAAAATGTAGCAATGGGCTTCCCCTTGGCTGTTTGTTTGTTATGTGTCAGTGTGCGTGTGTGTGTGAGAAAAGAAAGTGGTATATATAGAAAGGCAGAATGTTGTGTATGTTTGTGTGCAGAGGAGCTGTGTGTATGATAGGGGAAATGTGTGCATGTTAATAGTGTGAGGAAGAGAAAGTGTACAGTTAGTCCTCACTTAGTGACCATGATTGGGACCAGCAACTCAGTTGTTAAGCAAAGCAGTTTCTAAGTGAAACACCACAATTTTACAATCTTACTTCAGCTTTCCTTTGCTTTACAGATCTTCGAATGTTGTAAATGCGAGGATTGGTCGCAAAGTTTTTTTTTCATAACTGTCATAACTGCAGATTGTTATTAAACGAGGCAGTTGCTAAACAAGGACTACCTGTAGGTGTATTTGGAAGGGGAGAGATGAGGGCTGAGGGAAGAAATCTTGCAATAGCACTTGGTTTAGGTTTTGTAGCTGAAAGACTGCCAATCCTTACCTTAAGAAATGTAAATCAGCAGCAGTTCCTGGCAAGCTGGATAGGTTTTTTTATGCTGCTTTTGTATCCACCACTGTCAAGACAAGGTAAGAAATGCCCATCCAGTATATACATTTGTTTATGGCTTTGCTGAAGTTGCTTCCTGTGCAGCTCATTCCGCCTGTCCCTAATCTTTGAGCCAAGGAATTTCTCTTTTTCTCAAGTTAAGAGCTATGTCTGAAATCCAAGCTCAGTCTCAAGACTCCAACCAAAGTATGTGGATTGTGTTAAAAGCCATATAATAGGCAGTGGAGACCATATCCAAATAGTACTTTATAATAGTTGTGCCCATTTTCTCAGTGGGTTAGCTTATCATGCCGCTAGAAGAGATAAAATTTTCATTTTCATTCTTGGAAATGCAAATAATTGGATTTGTGGATGTAATGAGAAGAGTATACTGATACATATATTTTTTAATGGAAACATAAGATTTATATCTCTTCACATAGAAACTGAAACTGTTTAGAAGCATCCATGATGCAGAGATCTTATTCCCTCAAAATAAATGGAAGGAAGGAAGAGACGGAGGAAGGAACCAAGATTCTGCTTCGTATGTGAAAGAGCAGCCAGGACATGGATTACTGCAATTTTTTAAATAAAACCAGTTGCTTCTTTGAGCATGAAACTGAGCAAACTCAGGGAGGCAGTGAAGGACAGGAAGGCCTGGCGCAATATGGTTCATGGGGTCACGAAGAGTCAGACACGACTTAACGACTAAACAACAAAAGTTGCTTCTTACAGCAATTCTTGTTCTAGAGGTGCTTAAGCAGTAGGGACTATTTTGTTCTAGAGTTGACCCCTGTCAATTTGTTTGTTGCATAAGTTGTATTGTCACTCATGACTGTAGAGTGATAGTGGAGGAGAAGGAGGAAGCCTTATTGGATGATCATTTAATGATCATTTACAAAAATTCACAATACACAATCTATAGAAGGAGCGTTAGGAAATCAAATACAATCTTGAACCAACATAATGTCATGGCAGTTAACACAGTGGAGAAAGCCTGTAATAAAAGTCTCAGTGGGGAGTTAATGTTATTTATTTGCATGAACAACTATTCCTACTATTGATATGCCTTCTAAAAAAAAGCATTCATTAAACATGTTACTTAGCTGCAGGTGTTAAATTTTATTCTGAGTTTCATTATGAACTAAAGCACCATATATTATTTTACTAGCTGTTAATTAAATAGGAACATCTTGAAGATGTAATTGTTTACAAATGATTATTTTATTTGCTGCTTTAAGAGGAGATGTTAATGGAGCAGAGAAGGCTGTGATTAGTGTTTAACAGAACTGTCACTTACTATAATTACATGTTTTTTAATGAGTAAAATTGCGACCATGTTCTGCTAACAAAAATCTTTCCTTTAACTCCTTTTCAGAATTCTGAGTAATAACAAGATCTTATGGTTAAAGAACAACTCTTTCATTGGACTCAGATCCCTGGAGAGACTGTAAGTAGCTCTTCAGTTTTCTGCGTACTTTTTTTCTGGTAGTGATTTGAATAGTTCAAATAAATATGCAGTATATATTATAAGCTCTGTAATGAGCATTGGAATAGGGTTTCCCTGGTCAGCCTTTTAGATAATTAATAAGCATAAAGAAAATTAGACTGCACAAAAGTAGTAGTGTCAATTTGGATCCAAAATAAATGAAAAGGAAATGGGGAATGTGTATCTGCAGGTCCTTTCAAAAGGAAGAATGGAAAATGAAAGATAATTTATTTTAGGTTAAACTGCATGGCCTAATTAAATCCTTAGCTCTAAGTATGTGCGGTTGTATTAGTCTTCACTGTAAATGGATTGCGCTACATTTATCTTCCCTATATCTGCTCAACCTCTCCTGACTTCCCTGTGAAAGTTCTTGAGTACAATTTGAGCAGTGGCCCACATGTAAACCCACTGACAAGTAGTGGGTTCAGTACTTAAATAGTTTAACCTTAATTTGATGAAAAACATACACTAGTAAGGTGCAATAGATGTTACTGCGTATCTTCATAAACCTTAATTCCGTAGATGTTCATTTTCTAGTACTACATTTTGAAAATCTCTTATTTGGATAGTCCATTCTTCACTCTGAATTGTTCAGTCAAAACGATTCAATAATGATGGCATTGAAAGCTGCCGAGGCATCGGTAGAATTAGCAGAATAATAGTTGTGCTGCTTCTCCTGGCATATGAACTAGAAAATAAACAAATTGGAATGAATTCAAAAAAGTATTTGGGCAGCTGATATTAGTCTTTGGAGTATAGCAAAGCATCACCCTCTAGGCTGCTTGTAAACACAGAAGAGAGGAAGCCAATAGCTCCCTATGGCCGTCAGGACTTTAGCCCTACTGTTATCAGTAGAATTAATCCCTTTCTTCTCTGTCAGTTTGAAATATTATAGGAAAATGGCAGCAGCGTGACAATGCTCATGAGGGAAAAAACAAATCTGGTGTCACTTCTCCTTAATGACTCATGTCATATTTCATCAGTGCAAATTAAATTATTTCCAATTAAATGTTGGAAATAATTTTACTATTACTTTATAGGTGAAGTCAAGTAAGATTAATTGAACCTTTGTACTAGATATTATTAATGTCACTGTTTGACATTATGTTAAAAGACTAATGTCAGTAAGGATAATGAGTGCAACACCTGAGGTTCTGTGGACTTTTGGCAAGAAGTGAACTGTTGTTTTGTGAACAAAAGAGGCAAGCCAAGATTTCTCTAATCCAATACAATAATACTGGATTATTCTAGCATATGATGCAGTTCTTTACTTGCACCGTTATTACTTTGCCGATAATCAGAAGTACTAGCCTCATACTTGAAAAGAGAGATAAATAATCCATGGCTAGCAAAATGGCAGCACCTATTCATTGTCTCACATGCATTACTCAGAAATAATTTCACCAGCGAATAGCAGCCATGAAGACCAATACTTGATGATGAATAATCCTGCTTTGTTATCTTTGGTCTTTTTTGTGGCAGATGGCCAATAAAACAGAAATCGTTTTTCCCTTGTTAGCTGTTTCTGTTATATCATCTTGTGAGCATTCTGACTTTTTCTGCTCTCAGACCTGCCTTCCCAGCTTGCCTTTCAATCTATCACTTGTTACTTTGAGACGGATATTCTCTGCTTGGAAGTAATCAGCCTCATCTGCTGCACATCTGCTTCTGCCAATCCTGTCCCTCTGATTTTCCTGCCAGCTTCCTCACAGAGGACTCACACTTGTCAGAGACATTTTCTCTCCTTACTAGTTTGCAGCTAAAATTATATTTCCAAATACTAGCATGTTTGGTGTAGTGCTTAAGGCACCAGGCTACAAACTGGGAGACTGAGTTCTAGCCTTGCCTTAGGCATAAAGGGAACTGGGTGACCTTGGGCCAGTCCCTCCCTCTCAGCCCAAGGAAGGAGGCAATGACAAACCACTTGTGAAAAACCTTGCTAAGAAAATTGCAGGGACTTGTCCAGGCAGTCGCCAGGAGTCAACAGTGACTTGAAGGCACACTCACACACAGCATACACACACATGCCGGCATGACATTTATTATAATATGCAATATAATAAGTGGATCCCAATGATGATCTTTTTATTCAGTGTTGGCTTCTTTTTTAAAAAACCTCTTTATTTGAGTTTCACAGATGAAAATCTGTGAACATACTGAATGGGCCCATTGTGTGAGCGTTGTGTGTGTTTCACAAGAAGACGGGATGACAGCACTTGGGATGGCAGACTGATTTTCTGTGTTTATTATAAATGTATACAATTTATTTTCCTTTTAATCTTTAACATACTATCAGCAGCAGTTCCATTGTTGCTGTTATTATATTATCAACATTAAAATTATGTTCAGTATTAGAACAGAGAAAACAAGTGTTACATTATTCATAAAATCATAGAATGTAAGTGTTGGAATATAATCTTGTTCAGCCCCTTATGTGGTGTAGGAATCTACTACTACAGCATCCTCATCAGATGGCTATCCCGCCTCTGTAAATACTTCCAGTGAAGGAGTCCATCACTTGCTACTTTCTTGTAATTTAAACCCATAGTTTCTTGTCCCATATTCTGGAACACCTTCTGTTCCATCTTCTACATGACTCATGTTCTCCCCAATCTGTTCTTCTCCATGTTAAACATATCCATTGCCTCCAACTGCTCTTCATAAATTATTCTTACAGGCTCCTTATTCTCTTGGTTTCTTTCTCCTGAATACTTGCCAATTTATTAATGTCCTTCCTAAGATGTGGTGCCCAGAAGTAGCCACAATATTTTAGGTGTGTTCTGGCCAATGCAGAATATATAGGAAAAATGACTTATTGTAGAGGGAAACAGTAGAGAGTAGAGGTAACCTTGGAAAAGCTATGCAATGGCTGTTAGCAAAACATGATTTAAGTCTTAGACAGGAAGAAAATATTAGAAAGAAACTCAAACCAGCTCTGCCTTAACTCTGGAATATAAAAGGGAGGAAGGGAAAATGCTGTCAGGCTTCCAAGATTCTATTTCATAGCCTATATCAATAAAGTAGAGTTCCAGTTTACTGATGGAGTCTGTTTCTTGTTCTGTCCAACCTCAAAGAAATAAAGTTGGCAAAGATATGAAAGAACCCTTAGGAGATAAAATAAATAGTGAAGATATCTCAGCCCTGGGAAAAGAGGGAGCATAAGAGGGATACAAAATTTGTTTCTGTATGGCATAAGAGGGGGCAAAGGAAGACTCTGGCAGGCACCCACATTTTTCACGTAAGATGATATAAGATGGATAATTCTTTTAGAACTATACATGATTGTAGATTCCTGAACAGTGTAACTATCTATCAGCCTTACCTGGTAGACCAGACAGGAAACACAACCAGATGAGCTATTTCTACTTTATAATAAAGCTACATTAACAAAATCTTGCAAGTCTGAAAGTACAATTCTCCCGCTGTCTCCTTTACAGCCCGAGAAACTAGGGAGGGTCTCTTCTGAGCCTCTTGCTCCATCCATTATGCAGCTACAGGCTATGCTGTCTCTTATCTCACTGTTCCCTAGAGAGCATCTATTCACCATGTCTCCCAAGGTCTTTCCCACATACCATTACACTACTAGAGATCACTGCCCACTGCCTCTTATTTCAGACTTGCTGGAGCACTTTCAAAAGGGATTCATTTTCATGAAATTGGATTTCAGAAGCATATATGATTCAGTTAGAATGAAAGAGGGCCGTGAATACTTATGGTAAACTTGAGCCCACAATGATGCAATTCAGATTGGTGACCAGGCTCAAATTATCCTACTTTAGACACATTATGCGAAGACCCAGCATTCTGGAAAAGGCTCTAATGCTGGGAAAGGTGGAAGGAAAGAGAAGAGAGGATGACCAGAAGCAAGGTGGATAGACTCAGTTACAGTGGCAATGAGTGCACCGTTGAGAGACTTGAACGAACAGGTTAGGGACAGATCATCATGGAGAAAATCTATCCATCTATGTGGTTGCTAGGAGTCCAAAACAACTTGATGGCACATAATCAGTTTGGTGTGGTCTTCTTCAGATATACAAAAGAAATATTTTTGATATTTTGGACAAATATATGGTGGTATAATTGGAAGACATACTGAAATTCTTCAGAAGATCCATCCTTATATGAGACTCACATCAGAAGTGCCTTAGAACACAAACTGTTTGCTAAGTTGGAGAAATGTGCATTTGATCTTCCTCATTTGCACTATTTGGATTACCAGTTCTTATAAAAGTACAATCTGTACTCTCATGGCAGGCACCTAGAAATGTGAAGAATGTACAACATTTTCTGAGATTTGCAAATCTTTATTGAAAGTTCATCTCAAATTTTGCAGAGCACACAAGACTACTTTCTCAACTTTAAAAGAAAGGATGTATGTTCAAATGATCTACTCAAGAGCAAGCAGTGTTTCAGGACTTGGAAACCCTTTATTTTTTCCAACCACTGTTCAGATATCCTGATCCCTCTTTTCCCTTTTTGTGCAAACAGACGTATCAGGTGCAATATTAGGAATTGTTCTCCTTCTTGAAGGAGGAAGAGATCTTCTACCATGTGCTTTTTATTCTAGGTTACTTCTTCCAAGTGAAAGAAATTGACATTTTCAATAAGGATAATCTTCCAGTAAAAGCTTCATTCCAGCAATGGAGGCATTTCTTGGAGGGACATATCCACCTAGTGCAAGTATACATAGGTCACAAGAATTTGGAACACTCACAGGAAACATAGTGCCTTGTGCCTTGTGCCTTGTCATGCACAATTGTACTGCCCTTTCAATTTTTATCACTTATGTTCCTGGCTCACAGAACAAAGTATCAGATACATTATCATGTAATACTGAGTATAGTCTTCCATGCTTCTCCTTTCCTACCACAATCCCAAAGCTAAAGAACTTTGCCCCTCCCCCAGAAAGGTTGGGGTCAGGGTGACAGACAATAGATCTGTTAGAGCTGATTAGAGTGCAGCAACAACAGGATTCATATTTATTTATTTAATTATATTTATCTCCGCCCATCTCCCCCTAATGGGGACTCTGGGCGGCTCACATAATCCATTAAAACCATAAATATATATCAAATTACAAAAAACATAAAAACTATACAAAGCATTACCAAAAAAGAAAAAGTCCGAGGCTGATGGTTTCCAGAGCTGCAGAAGAAAGGCTTCTAAGGGACTAGCCATCCCCACACTTGATGTCTTCCCTCCTCACCCCAGGCCAAGTGGCAGAGCCAGGTCTTCAAATCCCTCCAGAAGGCCAGGAGTGAAGGGGCCAATCTCAACTCTGGGGGCTGGATATTCCAAAGGGCAGGAGCCACAGCTGAGAAGACCCATCTTCTGGACCCTGCTAATCGGAGCTCTTTTACTGAGGGGTCTGAAGCATGCTCTCTCTTTGTGATTGGGTGGGATGGGTTGAAGTCATGGGGAAGATGCAGTCCCTTAGGTAACCTGGTCCCATGCCATGTAGGGCTTTAAAGATGATAATCAATACCTTGAATTGAACCCGGAAGCAAACTGGTACCCAGTGCAGCTCGCGGAGCAACAGCGTTACATGGGCCTTTCTTGGGGCTCCAAAAATAGCCCGCGTGGCTGCATTCTGAACCAGCTGTAGCTTCCAGATACTCTTCAAGAGTAGCTCCATGTAGGGGGCATTGCAGTAGTTTATATGGGAGATAAGCAGGGCATGAGTGACCGTTCAAAGGGCATCCTGATCCAGGAAAAGGCGTAACTGATGCACAACCCGAAGTTGTGCAAAGGCCCTCCTAGCCACAGCTGCCACCTGCTCTTTGAGCAGGAACCATGAGTCTAGGAGGACCCCCAGATTACGCACTGGGTCTGTTTGGGGCAGTGCTACCCCATCCAGCACCAAAGATGACGAAGTCATGGATACCAAGGAGCCATTAACCCACAGCCACTCTGTCTTACCAGGGTTCAGCTGAAGCCTGTTGCTCCCCATCCTTACAGCCTCCAGGCACCGTGAAGTCACGGTATCACTTACCTTACCTGGGATGGAAATGTGTAATTGAGTATCATCAGCATATTGATGATACTTCATCCCATGATGGTGGATGATCTCACCCAGCGGTTTCATGTAGATGTTGAAAAGGAGCAGAGAGAGAGCCAAACCCTGCGGCACCCCACAAAGGAGGGGCCGAGGATGGGACCTCTCGCTCCCTATCACCACTGCTTGAGATTGGCCCTGAAGGAATGAGATGAACCAGCACACAACCGTGCCACCCACCCCCAATTCCTTGAGCCATCCCAAAAGGATACTGTGGTCGACGGTATTGAAAGCTGCTGAGAGATCAAAGAGAGCAAGGATGGTCACGCTTCCACCATCCTGCTTCCACCAGAGATCATCCATAAGTGCGACCAATGCCATTTCCATTCCATATCCAGGCCTGAAACCTGACTGAAAAGGGTCCAGATAATCCGTTTCCTCCAGAACCCTTTGGAGCTGTGAAGCCACCACTTTCTTAACTGCCTTCCCCAAAAAGGGGAGGTGGGAGACTGGATGGAAATTGTCCAGTACAGTAGGATCCAGGGAGGGTTTCTTGAGGAGGGGGTGCACCAATGCCTCCTTAAAGGTAGCTGGGAACACTCCCTCCCGCAAGGATGTATTAACTATCACCTGGATCCAACCACGTCACCTCCCGAGCTGGTTTCACCAGCTAGGAGGGGCATGGGTCAAGATGGCAAGTGGTGGCCTTCACAGTCCAAAGGATCCTATCCAATTCCTCAGGATCAACAGGATCAAACTGTTCCCAGATAACTAGGTAAGATCAATCCCCTGGTATCTCCCCAGACCCTGCCCCACGCTCGGAGTCTAACTTAGAATGAATATTCAGCTTCATTTGTTTTTTTCACATCATCCAGCTTTTAATGGAAAATCAGAGAGTGTGAATCAGTTGTTAGAATTGTGGTTGAGGTGTTATGTTTCTTATTAGCAGAACAATTTGAATGAGCTGTTACTTCTTTGCAGAATTTGCCTATAACAACTCAATACATTCCTCCATATGTGTGTTTCCCTTTCATCTTGCCCTTAGAACTACAGCATCTGCTGTCCCTTGCACCTCAGGCTTTCTGACGGAGAGACAAACTCCTCAGCTCCTCTTAAAAGAACAGTAAGAGTTGGCAAAGCCTCCATACAAGAGTGCCACAGATGGACACAGATAAGAGAGTGCCAAGACTAGTGGGGAGGGGATTTGGTGTGGCTTTCCACTAAGTTTTTATTTTCTGCCTGCTTGCTTAAAAAGCTGAACTCAAACTCACCCTTCCCAGTTACCCAGCAGATTAACCAAGTGGCCTTTTGTTTGCAAATGCCTGATTTATTGAAGGTTCATCTGATCTTCCTTGGTCGCTGCTTGTTCATGTGGAGGCTCCCCTGCCCCTTACATTTTGAAACTGTTCCTCTACACACTCTTCTGATGGGCGGGGAAGAAGAATATGATATGGAACAGAACAGAACATAAATTTTATTGATTTAGTCATCTGACCATATCAAAAGTATAAAACCAATACAAGTATACAAGTAAATACAAAGAAAACAGTAGAACAAATTCATAATAAGTCATCACCCTTGCAGTTAACCCAAATCTGATCTAAATAGTCTGTCCTCTTCAAAATCACCTTTGAGATAAAGAGTGCAGTCTTACTAGTGATATGCAGGTTTGTCCCCTGCAACAAGTAAGGCAATTTCTCCTGGGTACCCCAATAGTTTTTAAGTAGGAATCTAAGTAAACAGTCCTTTCTGTTGAATTTGAAGAAGGACTGTATCTGTGCTATTGAAGACATTTTAATTTTAACTTTAGGCATATGCATATTGGTTGAATGAAAGGACTTTGAGATATCATCAGTATACAGGTTAAACAAGATGGGAGCCAGTATACATCCTTGTCTGACCCCCTTATTGGTACTAATTATCCCTATTAGGGAGCTATGAGCTGCTGTGCATACCCTTAGGGATGAGTTTGAATATAATGCCTTAATTAAAAAGAGGAGTCTGGGATCCATGCTCAGGTCCATAAGTTTCTTCCAAAGAAGGTCCCTATTTATTGAATCAAATGCTGCGCTGAGATCTATAAAAGTTGTAAGCAATTGGCTCCCTTTGGCTGTATATTTTTCTATTAGATGACATAAGATAAAACAGTTATCAATAGTGGAGTGACCAGACCTAAATCCAGTTTGTTCTTCGGGGAGCAAATCCTTTTCAATTACCCAGTCCTCGATCTTGTATAAAATATATTTGGCATACAATTTTGCTACAATGTCAGTTAGACTAATTAGTCTATAATTTGAGGGATCACCCTTATCACCCTTTTTTGTAAATGGGGACCACAATAGAGAGTTCCCAACCAGCTGGAATTTGGCAGGAGTTGTTTATATGAGTAAGTAAACCTGCAAATAAGGGAGCCCACTAGTTAATATAACATTTGAATAATTCAGGGGGTAGGAGATCTTCCCCAGGAGCCTTATTGGGCTTCAAAGACTGAATAAGTCTTCTGGTCACTGGAGGCCAGGGTGTGGAGAGACTACAGGCATTTTATATGTCTTTTTGTGAGCCCTCTAATCCACTGCAACTTGAGGTAGTGAATAATTGGCTGTAATATTCCTCCCACATAGAGGCAGTTACAGGAATGTCCAGGGAGAACATTCCCGCAATATTCCTGCAACTATATGCCAAAAAAAGACTGGATTTGGATGTTTGGCTGCTAACTCTAAATTTAACCAGAGAGAGAACAAATGAAGAGACTTCTTATGCTTGATAGTTTTCTTATACCCTTGTCTGAGTACTAGCATGGCAACATGGTTGTTATTTGACAGATAGCTCCATATTAGACCCATAGCTAGCTTAATCTTAGGGAATGGCATTCTGAGTGAAACCAACAAGGGCCTTTTATCTGAGACCTTCTGGGGAGGGCCTTTTCAGTTAAAAATGTTCTTAGTCCTGCAATTACGTTGACATCTGTGCAGGGTGAGGCAACTGTGTCTGCCAGAGTCAGGGCTTGATCGGAATTAATATATTCAGTCAGTGCCATCACATCTACTCTGGCCCATTTTATCCTTTTGTCCTGATGGACCTCTAGATGGAGTGAAACCCATCTATCATTTGCGGTATATAGTTTGAGGTCTGAATGCCCCCCAAAATTAACAGCAGCTAGTAGGTGGTCGCTATCCTCCCTTACATAAACCTGGATATCTGAGAAAAGAGACATGTTACTATTTGAAACACATATATAATCTAAAGTTTGGAGTCCTTGGGGTTCTCTGAGCTTGGTTCTTTTCTTGCAAATGCTTCATTACCTGACTAGGTAACATCTTCAGTGCTAAAATGGTATGGGGTTTACTCTCTATTTATATACTGTGGCATGCTTTGCCAGTGCTGGTGGGGGTGGGGTTTTTGTTTTGCTCCTCCCATAGGTAAAAGGTGAAGAGGCACCTATGATCATTTCTATGCCCTTCCATCCTAGTTCTTCCTTGATCAATATGGTCAAACCCCCTAAATCTGTTCATCTCCAGCCATTAAATAGGTTTCTTGTATTGCAATCAGACCAAAATTTGATAGAAATTCAGGTAAATCACATAGTTTATTCTTCCATCCTGCTAGATTCCAAGTTAATATATGAATAGTTGTATCATTAATCATATCTCTAGGCGAGCGGGAAGAGAGACTAACTGGGGGTGGGTTGTAATGCATCTTGTTCAGTCATTCATCTGCAGTTATGAGATGAAGAGAACCTGAGGTATTCAGGTATACACAGTGATTAGTGACTTGACTTTTTCTTGGATATTCTACATAGTGAAGCAGCTTACCAGGACTATGTGATTCTTCACCATGTTGACTTCTTTTTGTTGTAGTATTTTATCTGGTGTCCATGTGAGTCTTCACCTGACACTCCCATGCACTGGTGTTAGGGTAGTCCATCATAAGTTCAATGTGCCTACGGATCTGGCTGTCTCTAATATTTGATTGAGTTTGCTGTGACAGAGGTGTTGCTAAACTGTTCATGGCAGTGGGTTCATCCAAAGTGTTGAGTATTTTCTTCTGAGCGATTCCTATAGCTTGCAGTCCATTTGGTAGAACTTTGGCCTGAGAGAGAAGCAAAGCATAGGGATGCCATGAACGAGGTCTTACATCAGAGGAGATACAGTCATTGACTGGATGCTGCAGGTTCAATCCATCATCAACTATTAGAATTGCCAGGTCGTTTTCCTTCTAGTTGCTCCTCTGTTGAAAATCCTCAGTTAGGTCAAAATGTATCAGAGGTGTCTGTAGATTGTTGTGATTGTTGTTGCAACCCTTTTTAGGAGATATTGCCTCTAATTCAATCAGAGGTTCCGCTGCTATACGTGTTGTTAACAATGTCTGTTGTAAGTTCCTTAGTTTTCTCAATATTTTATCTTGCTCACTATTTGGAAGTGTGCCAAAAGAATGAATCAGCTGTGCTTCTAAAGCTTAATCAGAAACCTTTCCATCACCACATGACTTTAGGTGATTATCTGAGTTGCTTTTTGTCAAGGTCAAACTCTCAAGGCTATCTGCGGTGGGTGGCTTATCATTCCTAGAGCCTAGAAGGAGACTTTCAACTTGCATAGTTGGGTGAAAAAGTGAGCATATTTATTATCCTGAAACACATGTAATGGGAATATTTGAAATGTCCCAAGAAAAGGTTTCATTTTAAACAGCATACTAGGTATTATAGAGCATTTAAATGTCAGCAAGACTTTTCTTTTTAATGGGTAGCCATTCTGCTGCCTGTAAGTCTATCAGATGGAGTTGGCAGCGGAAGAGTTGACTTAAGGATAGAACAATAGCTCTTTTTGTATCCCAACAACCCCTGTTAGCTCTATTAAGATATATATGTAGGGCGACCTGGTTTGTTTGAAGGATTCGAGTATTCCCAATTCCCCTCTCCCTCTTCTCATCATGCAGTAATGGACAGTCCTCTCTCCTTTTGGTGTTACAGTTGGAGTTCAAGTGTTTTTTGCTATTGAATGTAGGCTGTTCTCTCCTCGTGTTAGTTTGTTCCTCCATAAGTGCAGTCAGTTTGTCTAATTGTTTCTGAGTAAAAGCCTCAAAAGACTTTTTTAAAGAATCCACATTGTTGTTTATTGTTGTTAAATAGTCAAAGAGGGTACAGTCTGTGCTGTTAAAAGACATTGTCTAGATATAAAGTTATTGGCACTGTTGTTTGTGAGATTCTTGACCTATCCCTTCCTAAAGGGAGCTAAAGTTGTCGGAGGGATGGCAGCAATCTCAGGAGAGGACTGTGTTGTAAAAAACATTTTTGCGATCTTCTTGAAGAGAGGTAGAGAGATCTAGTAGTTGTTGCTTGATCTCTGTTTGCAAATCCCACTCCAAGGCATCCTGTCAGTTCATATGAGTAAAGTTTCTACTATCACTGTTATTATTAGATTTACTTACTGGTACGTCTTTCTTTGTATAGTCGGCAATTTTCAGTTGCTTTGAAGACTTTGAGGTGACGGTTGTTCCCAAATTCATTCTATGTCGCTTCTTTCATCCCCATTCTCTTTCTTGTTCCACAAAGTGTTTAAAAGTGTTCACTATTAAACTGGTGCAGCCTGTCCTACTATCCTTAGTAAAAAAAAAAGTATTATAAAATATAAAAATAAAGGCAAGGTAAAATAAGGTAAAATAAAAAAGGATTTTAAGAGCACATAGGCAACTTGTGTGCACTCCTTGCCATTTTGGCTCCTCCCCTGAATATGATATGGAATGTATTGTAGATTCTAGATGTGGGATGAGATGTTTGGAATATTGTATTCATTGGAAGGGTTACCCTGAATCTGAGGAGTCGTGGGAAAACAAAACAGATGTCTATGACCCACATCTTGCATGCTTGTTTCATCAGAAATTCCTGCACAAGCCCCATCCCCATGATCTGCCACAGCTATCAATAGACAGGGATGAAGAAGAGGAAGAAGAAGAGTCTGTGCTTCCTGCCACAATGAACTCTCCAGTACTTCTGGGTATGCAGCAAGGAGGGAGGGGGGACTTTCCAGTCTGTTTGACCTTGGGGAACTGCTAAGTGAGCTCTGAGTGTGTAGTCATTTTCCTTGGAGATATGCCTAGGACATCTTTGTCCATGGGAGGGAGATTGGTTCTGACTGGAGATGTGGTATAGAAGAAAACAGAGATGAAGTTGGTGAATGTATGGTATGCAAGAACCTTTAACTAATAAAAGAGTAAATTACATCTCAGCCCTGGAAAAGGAGGAAGTGTGGGAAAGACTCAAAATAACCCCGGCTTGATTCTGTATGGTAAAAGGGGGCAGAAGGAAATTCTGGGAGGCTTTTAGAGTTCTGTTATTATATCCTACAACAATAAAATTCCAGTAGTCCTGGCTGTGTCTTGCTTCCTGCTATTTTCCCAGCTTTCTTTCAGTAAGATAAAGGAATGATGATATTCAGAGTAATCTGGTCTAAACTTGTAAGAAATGGTCCTATTTCAAGAATTGTTTTTTTTTCCTCTCTGAAAAAATATTCCTCTCACTTTTACAATACATAAAATTAGTGGCACCATGCAAAGATTCGAATACATCTCTGCTGACTATAATGATTTTTGTGTGTGTGTGATGAGAAAGTCTCATTTGAAATAGCAGAGTTGCTGTGCTTAATTGAGACCGCATAATGAAATACAGAGAATAAGAAAGAAGAATATTGAAAACGCTAATACAGTATTTCAGTGGTGTGTGTGTGTGTGTGTGTGTGTGTGTGTAACAGAAACTTATCTTTGGTTGCATCTTACTAACATCTGTAGCCATTGGTAGTTGAGTTGTTATTGCTGGATGAGCCACAATATATTGTGTAGGTTGTATTTCTGATTAATCATAGAAGATTGCATTCATGGTACTTATTTAACACACTGCTGAGTATATTTGTGAAATGAACAACCCTATTTTTCTTCATAGCTTAGTGGTACATTTAGTACTCTATTTTTTGAATGGGAATTTGAGATGATTCAATTAAGTGAGTGGGAGCTTGAACTTATAAAAATAAACCATGTATGCTGTTCTAATGGAAAGAATTTCTTAAAGTGTGAAAAATACATTTTTCCCAAACAAGTATAATGCAAACATAGCCAAGATGGAATTGTATGGCTAAATACGTATCACTGTAAAAATGCATGAGAAATTGAAAGAGTTTTCCCCCACTCCTAACTAAAACTTAAAAATAGCAAAAAGTATATTTCTTATCATTCCTTTTCAAACTTCATTATACTGTCATAGCTGTGATATGCTTAAGCAAAGGAAATATTTTTCAGAGTAGATGCCAGAATGACAAATATTCATCATGCCTATTTTGTTTTATAATGCCTAATAATTATTTCTCTATGCTAAACAAATTAATCCATAGTTTTAAAAGTATCTTGTAAGATAACTATACCTAAGGGTTAATATCTTCTGTGCTATATAGACAAATAGAGTTTCTTTGCTAATTGTTGATTATGATTCTTCCTCCTATGGCAGCTGAATTAGCTTACTGGAACAAAAGCAAGGGAGTTCTCTGGCATTATAAAGACATTTATTATGACATGAGCTTTCATGAATTAATTTCATGACAACCTGTTCAAATCCATCCAGTATTATATCGAGTTAGACCTTTTGGTGAAGATACCCAATGCCATGATATTTGTAACAAGTCCATTAGGAATTTCAAATGTCTTTACTGATCTCATTTAAAACAGGACAAATCTAGGAATGACAGTAGTTAATAATCTGTCACCAAGACTATGCCATAACTTAGTGACCTGGAGAAATAAAGTTCAGGGTAGATGAACCCCGAAGGGTAGGTGAACCCCCCAAATTTTCTGATAGTTTGTAAAAGCATCTTAAGAAACTTCATTAAAGCCAAGTAGAAATCAGCCTCTCACAGATCTCCACTTGTTTGCCAACAACCCCCCCCCCAAACAAACAATAGGCTGTACAACATCAGAGACCAAGTCTGGCTACTCTTTCTTAAATCTACTTTATTTTGGAGCACTGTAACAGAATCTTGTAATTCCGAACCATATGTGATATACCTCAATGATGTCATTCTGCGTTCTAGACAAAAAAGGCTACTTTCTATATAAAATAAGTAGACCCAGATTTGATATCAGAAATGCAGTATTAAAAAAATGTATGGAGGCAGTCTACAGCTGCCAAGGCAACACTGCCACTGATTGTGATTTAGTGTAGGAATTAACCAGGAACAAATAAAATTCAAAAGAAAATTAGAAGAAGTGACAGCTGAGTTAGGATTCATCAGATTTAATTATATCTCCCACAGTTTGAACTGGAGTAAGTTCTTACCATAGTAAATTTTATTAATGGGTTTGTCTAATCGTAGGTTATTTATTACTTGGGCTTGTAGGGTGCTTCAAATGTAGCCAACTGCAAGTGGTAACGGCCACTCTAAAAAAGGTAATACTACCCTCTTCACCTTCTGATTTTCACATCTTTCTGTTCTCATGGTTTACAATTACTGCCACCCAATATGTAAAAGCACCCTTGTAGTTTAGTGTAACACTTTATTCATATAATAGAAATCCATGAAAGCACATGCCAAACTAAAATTGCTAGACTTTGTAGGCAGCCCATAATGCTTCTCTTTACTTAAATCATGTCACATGAAAAATGACTCTAATGCTGATATAATCTTGTGTAGACTGTATTCAAAAGCTTTATTTGCTAAAGATAAACATGTCTTTGTTAAAGAGTTACAGAATTCTAAAATACTGAATTCTTTAGATATGAAAAGTTTCAGGTTTCTTTATGTTGTGATATCTTGCTGGTAGATTTACCTTGTGCAGTACATAGAAACATAGAAAGCTGCCCATTGGTAGTGTTGTCCAGGCCTTCAGCAGATCCTTTCCCCAGTTAATAGCAGTGGGGTAAGAGACTGCTAAAAGTTTCTTTTACTTTCTTTTAGTTTTTACAGAACAAGGTTCATATTGAGTTCATTGACTATATAAGAGGAGTTTGTAACACAACTGATCTTGTCTCAAGGTCAGTCCAACGTTATGGTAATAATTGAATTGTCTGGTTTGACAGAAGTCAGTGATTTTTTGGGGGGGGGATAACTACATACAATGTTCACTACCAATAATTATTTTAAAAGCCAGTCGGTGCTATAGACACATTGATGGCTGCCTTAATGAGGAATTTTAACAGATAATGCTTTTCTTTACAAGTGTAAACATTCAAATTACCATAGATTTTGCTCTGTCAGCCATTTGGCGACCTTATCATTTTTCATTTGTAAAACTGCCTATGATTTCTCTTGTCTTTCACCGTAAGCATTTTCTTCTCCTTTTCAGGCATTTGAGCTCTGGCAGTCTCTTCATGCTTCAGTAGAAACAAATAAAGTTCAGCATAGTTAATGGGAAGGAATGGGGAAGCTCTTCAATTTATTTGTGCCTATTGACCACTTAATCTCACATTGGCTGCCCCAGATTCATTCAGTTTTCTAGCATAATTTATATTAAATGAATATATCTTGTAGTATGAGAGGGGAAACTCTTTTAAAACATTTGTAAGGTTCTGTGTTTTTGACAAGGAACTGTATAATTGTCTTTATTGAAAGGTGAATGCTGGACAGGAAGCAAGTTCAGGTAAACCTTAAGTTTATTAACAATTTTGTTGCAAAGAGAGAAATAGCAGACAGTGGAAAGAAAATGCTTTAGGACTGAGTTTAAATACATGATTACTAGAATATCTGTCCGGAACAAATAAAACATTGGCATGCAGCACCAATTTATTAAAAGTTTCTTGCCTGCAAATATGAGGATAAACAGGTGACTGAAATGTTAAGACATTTTAAATGAATTCCAGATTGCAGCAGGCCAGGCTAGTTTGCAATGAAAAGTAGATATATGCTTTTTGTTAGTAATGATTCAAGTGAAGTAACTTTTCTCCTGTATCATTAGGCTACATGCAAGGAGATAATGGATGAAAAAGATTAGATGTTGGAGGATATATTGAAAGGAGGTGTTTGTTTAATCCAAGAAATGAAGTTTGAGGAGGGCTAATTTTAATCTCATCTAACAAAAATAAGTTTATGCCATCATAAAGCAGATGTCTATATGTTAAATAGCTTATTAGCAAATACACAATACAGGTAGGGCTCGACTTACGACCACAATAGAAACCAGAACATTTGTCCTTAAGTAGTGCAGTCATTAAGTGAGGCATCATGTGACCACTCTGGATTTTACTACCTTTTTTGCTGCAGTCATTAAGTGAATCACTGCAGTCATTAAGCGAGACATTACCTGACCATGACTTGCAACTTTCCCTGTCAGCTTCTCCGCTGCCTTTGCTTGTCAAAAGCTGGCTGGGTGATCACATGACCACAGGACACTGCAACCGTCATAAATGTGTGACAATTGCCAAGCGCCCAAATCACAATCACATGACTGCTAGGACGCTGCGATGCTTGTAAGTGCGAGGACCGGTTGTAAGTCACTTTTTTCAGCATTGTTGTGACTTCAAACAGTTGCTAAATGAATGGTAGTAAGTCGAGGACTACTTGTACGCCAGTATGGCTTTGTGACAACAGTTTTGTATGAGTCCTTTTCGCACAGCTGCAAGTGACTGTGTAAATATCAATTTGAGCCATCTCAATTCATAGTTTATAGTTGACAGAAACAATGACTAATCAGTTCTGTATGCATCTCTCCAGCTGATTTCTGGAAAGGGGATGTGCCATTCCATCATGTCATTTTTCTTCCTTTTTAGTGCCTTACTGATAAACTGAAATGTACTTTTCCATTTAAGGCTGTAGATGCTTCCATGTGTTTCATTAGATGTAGTACTCTTTTTAGATAAATTTTAATGCTGAAGTAACTAGAAGGACTATCTATACATTTTTTTCATTTAATTTGATGATATTTGGATAAAAATATTCTTTTAAAAAACACAAAGTTGATTCTCCAAACCTGGAAGAGTTGGGTAGTTTGACATGGTTTACATTTGAGTTTAGAAGTTTTTGAAACAGAATATAAATTTGAAACAAGGTTATCAGATAGAAATTGTTTCTATGTATAGTTTTTAAGACTTGAGACTTGAGATTGATCCAGTGGAAACTGAGAATAGGTTTTGAAAGGGCAAAGTTGTAGTTAAGATGATTCTGTACTGTAATACAAGGGAAAATGCATTAAGCAAATCATACTAAACGGTGAAAGAACATTCATAAGATTTTGCATAAAAGTACTTAAGAAATTCTGGTATCCTCAGATAAATGTACCATTTGAATGTATTAGAGTCTTTTAAGTTTTCTTTTTCTTTTTTCCTATAAACAAAAGTATCTCCTGGGACTATTAAAGCAACATCTAAATGAGAGGATATATGGATTTTAGTATGATACTATATTAGTACTTATGAATAATTAACACTCCACAACTCTTTAACCATATTGTTCAGAGAATAATTTCTAACACTGACACAATTAACATATTATAAAGGTCCAAAATGCCAAAGATGATCCAAAATAATGAGTAGCAGTAATACAATCCAGATATGATATTTTACTGACAATTAAAAAAGCTTTTAAAAAGCTGATGGATGACTATAACCTTTAAAAAGCAGTGATTAACTCTCTAGTAGAATACACATTGTAGTTTTTGATGTTTTTGTTGTTATTAAAGGTACACAAGTTGTACAAATAGTGTTCTACAAACAGAAATGGTTAAAATTGCAAATGTCGGATGAATCTGAAAAAAAAATTGGTAACATTTCATAGAAGGACTTGGGATAAAATGCAACTTATTCCCAGGTAACTGTGCACCAAAAGGTACAAAATTTCTACTGATAGAAGAAAAAAATAAATTGGAAGATCCATAGATGCAGTGTTGTGTTTCTCTGTGTACAGGTAGTCCTCGCTATCTGACCACAATAGGGACCAGAATTTAGGTCGCTAAGTGATATGGTCATTAAGCGAATAGGAGCTGATTTTACGACCTTTTTCACAATGGTTGTTAAGCAAATCACTGCAATCATTAAGCGAATCACATCATTAAGCAAATCACATGGTCGTTAAGCACATCAAGCTTCCTCAATGGATTTTTTTTGCTGGAATTTGCTTAACGACCTTGTGATTTGCTTAATGACCATTGTAAAAAAGGTCACAAATCACAATCATGTGACCACAGGGGTTGTAAAGCACTTTTCCCAGGGCTGTCATAACTCTGGACTGTCATTAAACAAATGGTCATTAAGTGAGGACTACCTGTAGTTTTGAGGTAATAGGAACCTGCTGAATGTTAAACTGTTTCAGGCCTCTTGCAGTTGGTGTGGAGAACCCAAGGACCTCTAGATATGTATTCCTAAAGCCCAGCTCCCATCAAGAGCAGTAGCGCCAGCCAGCTGAGATAAAGATAATAAGGGATGCAGGGCGTGGTAGTTCTATATCATCTGGGGGGGGGGCTGCAAAACAAAGTGCTTGCTTACTAAATATTACGCTGCTGAGCTTACACACACACACATACACACTTGCTTAGCAGCTTATTATTAAGTAAGCATTTTAGTTTTTTATTCACAAAGTAGTTGTATAATCCTGTTAATCATTTTTAATATTTAGATTCCTTTGTATTTATTTTCTCCATTTATAGCAGGATTTTTTTGTTTGTATGCCTTTGAGTCAGTCCTGACTCCTGGCGACTACAAGTGGAAGTCCTTACACTTTTCTTGACAGCATTTTTGGAGGTGGTTTGCCATTGCCTCCTTCCTAGGGCTGAGAGAGAGGGACTGGCCCAAGGTCACCCAGCTGGCTTAGTGCCTCAGGCAGGACTAGAACTCACAGTCTCCCGGTTTCCAGCCATTGTAACTTCATGTAATACTTGCACAAAATGCTAGTCAATGACTGTGACAAAATTTTAATAATAATTATAATTATACTTTTTGTAGTACAGAATCCATAGGTCTTAGATGCACAATATGGTAACCTCAGTTGTTTTTACCACACCTATTTTAAAAGGTGAGAATAAATTTAAAAGCATGTACTTTTTCTCTGAGTTATATCCCTTGCCTAAAACCAAAACCAAATGATGGGTTGTAATAAATACATATTAACATATACTTAGTATGAATTGTGGATTGAAATGTAGCAATTCAGAAATTAGCAATGATGGCAAAAGACAACTATGTTAGAAGTAACTCTATGTAACTTTACTTTTATCCTTATATAAAGATTTGGGATAACATGTATAGTCCAGGTCATCTAATCTCATACAAAATAATTACATGGATAGAGAAACACTTAAGAGAGGTTTTAAAATGATCCATGACATATCTTTGAAGGAAAACAACAATTTCATAACACTATGATTCAGTGTTATCAAATAAAATTTGATAACAAGAGATTCTGGATTGTCACAAACTATGGAAATATCTTTGATAAAATTTGATAAAACAGAACTATGGTTTTGTTGGTTACTTGATGGTTATTGATAAAGAGTAGGCAAAGTGCAGATAAAGAAAAGGCCACAATCAGGAGCAGTATGCAGCTAAATCAGAGATGAAGAACAAGAAGCCTTTCTTGTAGCCCTCAGAGATTTCTGAAAAATTTTCTTGAACTTAATTTTTAATAGTACACAATGGGAAAAAAGAAAACAAAACTAGAGCTCTGTAAATGGAGTGTTAATGGAAATTTTATCAAATCTTCAAATAAAAATACTTTCTGAATTGGATTGCTTATTTGGATTGAATTGCAAAATTGATTTATGCATGTGCTGAAACACTTTTTAAAAATCCAATGAACTTTATGAATCACATTGACTCACTTCGATAGTTTTCTCTCCATATTGGACTGCTTTGGGGGTTCGAAGTAGATCTGACATGATCCAATTCTTCCTATTAAATATAAGATATTATGGAGAATTAATCACATTAGCTTATATTAAATTGATTTGATTTGATTATACGCCATTAAGTTTGGGTTGACTCATAGATATATTTCTCCAGGATTATCTGTCCTTAACCTAGTCTTTCATGTCTTCCAGTGGTGCACCCATCAATCTTATTTTTGGTCTTGATCCATCCCACCTTTTTTCATAGTACACACTCACAGAATGTTGCTGAAAGGGTATGTTCTAAGTACTAGTTACTGAACGTCAAATACATGGATAGGCTATTGCTTTTATGTCTTGAAAATAACTGTCTGGCTTTTCATAAGCAGGATCCTGTACTAATCACTCTCATAAGTTTTTAGCAGAAAGTTATATTTCCCCTTCCTTTATACATGATATATTTATTATTATAACACTGAACATCTGAATGGTCCCTAAAATTTGTCTGCTTGGTGAATGATGGTGAAAATATAGCACAATATTTAAAGTTCTTTTTTTCTAATAAAGTATTGTGCTGGTTTTTTATGTTTGTTTTCTATTTCCATTTACAGTTAATGTTTATGAATTCAAGATATTGTTGGAACTCATTTAAAAACTCATCTTCTTGGCATTATCCAAAAATTACTATTCCCATGCCATGTACCTTTTGGAAAATATTTTTCTGTGCTACACAAAAAATTACCAGTTTAATATAGTCAATCCAATATTGTTCTAAGCGTATATTTTGAAAGACTGTATTATTTATACCTCTGTTAAAAAGGACTTAATATTGCTTTCTTTGATAAATCGTGATTTCCATCATTTTGTCCAGCTATACAATATTAATGCTTTAGGGCACAGTATTGAAAAAAAGTAAATGAAAAAGAATGCCATATTTTTAAATACCCATTTTTCAGTGACAGAACTTTGCAATACAGTTGATTTTCATAAAACTGGTACGAAGGAAACTGTTTATTTCTAAATATCAGAAATGATTAACAAGAGATTTGTTATTCTCTTCTTAATAAAGAAGTTCCTTCAAACTCTTACTGCTGGATTTAGTGTTCACTGTTTAAATATTGTATCTTTCCATTAATATCCACTGTTTTTAAACATAAATAAATTAGCATACTAGCTGGCTACTCTATGGTGTTTAACTTTTAAACCAGAGCATAAGTAGAATTTCTCAGTCCCAAAGCAGATCTCTCAAATGAGGCTCCCCAGTAGTGAGATATCTCAGGCACTGAACTGCGCCCCAGGCTGCAGCAGTTGAGGGTTGACAGGGGAAAGGAAGAGGAGGATGTAGAGGGTCACATAGCTGTTTCTTCACCACCACCAAGACACTGAGCCCCAGGAAGAGCTCAGGCCCTCTGAGGGTTCTACTTCCAATGCCTGCTTTAGCCCTTTCTTGATCCAGGAAATCCAACTGATTACAAGAGGAAGGTGATCCAACTTACCAGAGGAGAAAAAGTAGGATTGGGTTGGCAGTATTGCTGACTATGGCAACAACTGAGTCAGGAAGAATGGCTTTGCCATTTCTCCACTATGATTCTTATTAAGGAATCATGTGATCAGATTTGTTGACAGCTTCAAGATGGCTGTCTTCCTTGTTTTTTCTCTTGGTACACCTCTGCTCCAAGTTGTAATTGTTTCTCTTAACCTGGTTGATTCACCAATTTTTATTAATTTGCCTCTGATATAGAGTGATATCATAGTCATGGAATGGGTCCTTGTGAGGATGATAATACTTGTACTTCTTTGGAACTGTTACAGCTTATATTCATCCTCCTGAATTTTGGATAGTTCAAATTGGATGAGCAACGAATACTTTTATCAGGATTGATAAAGTGATTTTCTTTAGTATCATTGTCAGGAAAGCAAACTGTATTCTTAAGGAGTGACGTATGGCCTGCTTAAAATAAAATACAAATGGTGAATCCATGCAACCTCACATCCCCTATATTCTGTTTCCCTTCATAGCTTTTAAGTATTCTTTCCTTCAGTTCTGTCTGTATTCCATCTATGTGCCATTTTCTTGGAACAATGCAGCACCTTTATGTAAAGTTGATTAGAGAATTATCAAAGGCCACAACATTTATCTATTTGAAAGCCATGCTCGCTTATCCACATCTGCTTCCAAGGTCATTGTAATGAAGGTTAATGTTGCCCTAAAGATATAAAAACAACATTAAGTAAGGTTTCTATTTGTGAGTAAGTTGTCAACAAGCTTGTATAAAGTTTATACATTAGAGGAAAACGTTACAGACATGAAATATGAAGCAGAAGAATACAATATGACAGCAGAAACATTTGAGAAACAAACAAGGGAATAGAGAATACTGGATGAGAGGTTTTGTTCTCTCTCTTTTCTATATGATTGTAACAACAAGTTCATTTTGATTTTACTAGGTTATCAATGGCTAGTCTGAAAAAATGATGTACTATATTATTAAAATAATTATTATTAATCACATTTTAGAGAGAATATATTAGCCAACTAGGTTTACCCAGTTGTTTAATCTCTAAAAAGTTCATCTAGATTGCTACTATATCACTTGAGAATTCTTGAAGAAGTGTCTAGGATTCTTGATTAAGATTCCTGAAACCACAAATGAAAAGTTAATACATTTGTTTGGAAAAGATAATGCAAATAAATGCATTCCAGTGTACACTACATTATGGATCATGCAGTGTACTTTAAAGGCCAGTTTTTGCTTTCTACTTAGGAATATTATGCCATTCAAACTGCTTAGAATTTAAGAAGAAAAAAAGAAAACAAAGAGGATGTTTGATCCCCTTGCTGGACAGTGTTTCACCTCCACATTTTTGGGTGCCTCATTTATCCTTTTCTCCTTAAATTGAACAGGGGAGAAAGATGGACATTGCATAGGATTTGTGTGTGTGTTTATAGCCCTTCTTCCGTGTGTGTGTGTCTATATGTGAGTTTAATGTATGGTAATCTTTGATAAATGTTGAATTTTGATGTTGGCAGTTGTAATTATCAGTGGCTGTCAAACCCAGACACAGTTTGTCAAGCAATGTTTCTCAACCTTAGCAACTTTAAGATGCGTGGACTTCAGTTCCCAGAATTCCCCAGCCAGAATGCTGTCTGGGGAATTCTGGGAGTTGAAGTCCATGCATCTTAAAGTTGCCAAGGTTGAGAAACACTGCTGTAGCGTGTTGGTTTTGAGCTCTGGAAGAAGAAAGAGGAAGCTATCCTTCCAAATTTCTGCCTATGTAATACATGTCTGTCCTAGTTCTACAAATGCCTTTAGTCCAAGACAAATAACTTAGTACTGTAATGTTGGTATAGCATTCAGTAAGGTTGTAAATATATTTTAAGAAGCTAGATGCCTTCCCACTGAAAACATCCGATTTCAGACACTGAGTATATCCCATGTCATTCCTATTTTGCAGTAGAAAATTTGAAATGTGTACTCTTAAACTGTAATTCAGAAATGAAATAATTACAGTACCATGCCTGACGGATAAGAACATTATAGTCTTCCATCCAAGTTTTTGTAACCAACTTCCTCGACTTGATAGTTACTGTGGAGGCCTTGGGGTTCTCTGAGCTTGGTTGTTTTCTTGCAAACATTTCATTACCCTGCCAGGTAACATCTTCAGTGCTAGAGTGGAATGGGGTTTGCTCTCTGTTTATATACAGTGGCCTGCCCTGCCAGTGTTGGTGGGGGTGTGGGTTTTGTTTTGTTTTATGTTTTCCTCTGGTAGTTCCTTGATTAGGGTATTGTTTACTGCTTGACTGTATGTCTGGTGATAATCTTGGTGTTAATCTCTGCTTATCTGGGTGATGATTGCTGGTAAGGAGATATTCTGGTCTTTTGTTTCCTTTTCATTGTCTCTTTTGAATAGTGTGTAGATGTTGTTTATCTCTATGTGCCTGTTGATGGCTGCCTTGTCTGAATACCAAGCTTCCAGGAATTCCCTCGCATTTTTGGATTTAGCTTGGTCTAAGATGCTGACAGTTTCCCAGTTGAAACTATGGTTAAGTCTGGCCATGTGTTGTGAGATTAAGGAGTTTTCATTGTGTCTTCTGACTGCTAGTGTTCATGGATGCACTCTGCTAGCCTGTCCTACATAGTGGTTGTTACAGTCCTTACACTGTATGTTGTAGATGAATCCTGTTTTTATTCCTTGGGCTACTGGGTCTTTTGGTTTGCTTAAGATCTTCTGGAGGGCTTTAGTTGGTTTGTGTGCTACACAGTTGCCATGTGGTTGTAATAGTCTGTTGGCTGTTTCTGAGATGTTTCTGAAATATGGCAGTGTGATCCTTTTCATAGCTTGTGTTGGTTGTGTTGTAGTAGGTTGAGTGGTCAGGCACTTTTTGGTAAAGTTGCATGGATATCCATTTTGTTGGAAGATGTTGTATAAGTGGTGTTTCCTTTTTTTGCTGTTCTGGGTTGTTGCAGTGAGTTTGTGCTTGTTTGAATAATGTTCTTACACAGCTTCTGTTGCGGGAGGTTGGGTTGTTACTTTGGTAATGGAGTACTTGATTAGTGTGTGTTGTCTTCCAATAGACTTGGGTTTCTAATTTCCTCTTGGAAACAAGAGAAAATTAGAACAAAACAAAATATTGTTTCCTCTGCTGATGAGGGTATCCAAGAAGGGTAGCATGTTGTTTTCTTCTTCTCTGGTGAATTTTATTCCTTTGAAGATGTTGTTGATAGTTTCATGTGTTTCTAGTTGTTCCTTTTTTATTATAACAAAGGTGTCATCTACATACCGGATCCATATTTTAGATTGTATGTGTGGAAGTGCTATAGTCCCTAGGCATTGCATTACAATCTCTGCTATGAGTCCTGGCAGTGGTGATCCCATGGGTGTGTCTCTGATTTGTTGGTATATTGTCCATCAAACTGAAAATAGGTACTGAGGCAGAGGTTGTTGAGGTCCATGATTCTGGGTATTTCAATCTGGGTGTATTTGGTTAGGTCATGTATGTTGTATAGTACTGCTGATATGGATTCTTTAGCTAGTTCTGGGTTTATGGATGTAAAAAGTGCTGTGACATCAAATGAGACCTTCAGATGGGAAGCTAGGGTGACCTTCATTCCTTGGGTGACCCTGTTGGGAGTATATACTCTTGGCATACACTCCCGGCATTCTTCACTCATCCCTCCCAGGAACATTCTGCTGCCATGATGAGGCAGCACAGCTGGACTTGAGGGAGAGGATATTTATATAGGTATGCATTTATAACACAGAAGCAGAACAACATGCTCACAAAACAAAACTCAGACTGCTTTCATTTATAATAAGGTATCTTAGTGCAGTATGTGAACCAGCCACAGAGAGAGGCCTACAAGTAGTTAGCACTGGTGTGACCAGCCTGATCGTGTACAGAATATGGAGTCAATTAACTAACACTCAAGAGAAATAATATGCAAAGACCAGAAATAAATGTCAACGGTTTCAACTTTGTTGCTTCTGGGAAAATCATCCTGCAAAAAAGCACTGCAAATATTGAAACCTCTACGGATACCGTCCCTGCCAAATGAACTATAAAGCAAGTCTGAAAACATTTCAGTTGACCAGGAGAAAAAAAGTACATATTAAAATAACTTTCCAAAGTGGATCTAAAGTTTTGGGAACAGTCCCTACAGGCTTAACATATATTCTTCTACTGTAGTTACATAATACATTTGTTTTATCCCTGCATTTGGGATTTAACTATTGCAATCTGCCCATGAGATGAACATTGTAAACAATATGTACTTCTATGATTGAATTGTATTTCAGTTTTTTTTTTTTTAACTTATTTTATGATTTTATCTTAAGAAATGTATGGCTTGTGACCTGCTCTGATATCCCTAGGACAGTGAACAGGCTAGAAATAAATCCATAAACATTTCGGTGTTGAAAATGTCTGCTGTAATCAAAAGGAAATAAAAAGAAGCCTGCTTGATTAAAAAAAAGTGTTATTAACATGTTTTATTTGCTCCATTTATATCCTGCTTTTCTCCAGGGGCTCAAGGGGGCTTACATAGAGAATCTTCTTTTATTTTACTCCCCAAATCTGAGATATAGACAGGACTAGAAAGTGAGTGGATCAAAGCCACCCCGTGACTTTCCATAGCTGAGGGTGACCTTGGCTGTCTCTAGTCCTACTCCAATGCATCCTACAGATACCTATGAGTAAAACTGATCATGCTACTCCATGCTATAGATCAAGCCTCTGACAGGTGAAAATCAAATCAATATTTTAGATTTATTTTGGTATAATTCTTACTCAATTTAGGAAATAGGGCCTGAGAAAATTAAATGTACTTATTCAATGAGTTACTTTATTAAGCAGCTTTCCCTTTTCTGGGAACTTATTGAAAAGTACTTCCTGTAGGTATAGCTTCCTTTACCTTTAATTTTAGTGCAATAACTACACCCACATAACAGAGAAACAATAGGTATATCACTTGGGAATATCCAAACAGTACTCAGCATTCTCAGATGTTGTAGTGTTCCACTTTATTTATTTATTTATTTATTTATTTTTATTTATTTATTTGACTTGTCCCTGCCCATCTCCCCACAATGGGGGACTCTGGGCGGCTTACAACTAACTAAAATCAGAAATACAATTAAAAGTTATAAAAACCAGACATTACAAAAATAAAAAAGCTAAAAAATCCAAGAGGCCGATAGGGGCCACACTAGGCCGCTAAGGGGCCAGCCAAACCCATTTCTGATATCCTCCCTCCCCGCCCCAGGCCAGATGGCAGAGCCAGGTCTTCAAATCCCTCTGAAAGGTCTGGAGTGAGGGGGCCTGTCTCACCTCTGGGGGCAAGGTGTTCAAAAGGGCGGTGGCCACAGCAGAGAAGGCCTGCCTTCTGGACCCTGCTAATCAAAGTTCTTTTATCACGGGGATCCGGAGCATGCCCTCTCTGTGAGATCGGATGGGACGGGTTGAGATCGTGGGGGCGAGGCGGTCCTTCAGGTAACCTGGCCCCATGCCATGTAGGGCTTTAAAGGTGATAACCAATACCTTGAATTGAACCCGGAAGCTTATAAAATAAGCACTGCATTAATGTATACAAGTGCAAGCCTATTTTAATATTAAATACTAATTTAAATTTATGGTAATCATGTTAGCTGTTAATAATATATTCTGTGTTTTGTTAACCATTTATTAACTTAGCTAATCCTACCTGTGGATGAGGGTGAAACCCTACCTGTCAGCAAATAACAATGAACTCATTGGGACTTCTGAAAAATAGGAAAAAGGACAGAATTTTATTCTCTGTATAAAAAAGAATCCCACCCAAAGTCAGGCCTAGTTTGTTGTTGTCTTTGTTAAGTGTGGATAGTGGCAGTGATTGAATAGACTTTGAGTCCTGGACCCTAGGCAGTTTTACAATGATTTTGATAATATGTTTGATTTTTCCATAGCATGCATCCAAAATATCTATTGAAATACTAAAATAAGCCATTATTATGAAATAAGTACTCAGGTATTAGTAGTTTCTCTTCTGAAACTGTTTGATTGCTATTATAATTCTTGTGTGTGTGACTCCATGCATGCATGCATGCATATTTGATATCTAATTGTATTACTTGAGACGTGTGTTAATTTTTCTTGATTCAGTTGTTCCTCACCTAAAGTACTAATAAAGGAAATATTTATAAATAATTAAACAACTGCATTGATTTGAATAGGCATCTTCCACAAGCCTACTTGGAGTTGCTAAGGACTATGGATTTATTTGTGAAAAGCTTGTACATTATCACCTGAATTAGTCTTACAGAGTCTCCAGGGAACATGAGGGTTCAGAAGATAGGACACTGCAAAAAGGTATGGCTGGGTTTAAAGATACATCTCTTTCTATGTATGTATGTAACATTTAAATACAGTATTCTTTTAAAATAATCCCAAAATCTAAATTGGATGCTTTAGTTAAGTGGAGCTAGGCTAGCTATGAAAGGAGAGAAAGTAGTGTTGTATTTTGTGTGCTGTGTAGTAGCCATTCTAGGAGGCCATTTCTTCCCATTTCTTCAGCTAGTTCACTCTCTTCAACTTAGACTCTGTCCTGTCATTTGGCTTGAGCTTTGCTTTCACCAGAGAGGAGGTAGTGAACTCTGTTGGGCCCTGTGGCCATCACCCGCCCCCACACAGCTGTGTCCCTGCTGGGAATTATGTGTTCTTAGTGGTCTAATTTTGTCAGAAGATAAGCCATTACATTTTGGTTGAGTTATACCCTCCAAAGAGCCCTGCATAAATCATATTGCTGTCAGCAAGTCACAGAAGGCTCTTACAATAAATTCTTGGGAAGACCTTATTGCAACGTTACATTGTTCACCATAATTCAAGGAAGCATTATTCATTGTAAATAAAGGTTGGTATAACCACTATCCTTCTGTATGTTGTTTTATTTTCCTAATTTCTCCCAGAAGCAGTCTGGCAAACTAAATGACTAACTACTCCTGACTAACTTCTTATTGCCTTGTGGAAAAATCCAAAATAGAAGGTAGTCTGCAATTTAGAAATTGCTAATGGATGTTGGGAGTGCACTGTAACATGCTATGCTTTGGTTAAGTTGAAAAATTACTTGATTAATTAATGAATTGTGGTATTTTGGAGAAATTGAACAAATAATCAGAGGTCAGCATGTGTAATATTGACTGTCAAAACAACATGACATCACAGATTCCTATCTGATGTCAGCTGCAACTGCTGGCAAACAATTTATTCTGTCATTGAATTGTAACTAAGGATAACAGTAATGGCAACAGCATCAAACTGTATGGTTCTCACTATTTATGGTTATTTATTAATGTCAATAGATTGCCTTTCTATAAATGTCAGGGAACTTGATTTTGTGATTAAGTCTCTTAAGAAGTCTTTGGCCAAGTTGCATGGCTTCAAAAAGTGTGTGGTTGCGATGGTGTAATGTGTATAGCCATATGTCCCATTCAGCAACATCCCACTACATTTTGCACCAATGGCAGATTCCAAGCCATGTGCAAGGACAACCCAATATGTGTGTGTGGGTGGGGGAGGGGCAGATATGATAGCTCTCCCTAAAGACTTGAAAAGATGTCACATAGAAGATCAGGACCTGTTTTCTTTTACTCCACAGTGCAGGACACAGAATAACAGACGTATGTTATAGAAAGGTGGATTTTGATTGAATGTTAGGAAACGGTGTAACAATAAGAGCAATCTGACATCTGTGGGATGGTGTGCTTACCTTCACTGGATGTGTTCAGTTAGAAACTATATCACCAACTGTTTAGGATGCTTTAATTTTTATTCCTCTGCAGAACCAGTGGTTGGATCGGATGGTCTAAATGTTCTTCATGTTCCATGCTTCTGCTATTCTGTGAATAAGTGAACATAGGCTACAGTAATGACAGAAATATCTTCTTTATATTTAATTCAGTATTTTTTAGATTTATATGCAACCTTTGTAACAGGAGCTCAGATTTATTTATTAATCCAGGAATTTCAGCCTAGATTTCATTTTGAATTTCGAAGAAGCTGTTAGTAGCAGCATTTGTTTGTTGTTTTAAACCGTGTGGCATGCCTAGTTTAAAAATTTCCACGTGTGACTCTTTTCCTTAATAGTTTGGCTAGGAAACCACCCATTTGTGGTTTGTATATTGTCAAATGTGCCATCTAAATGTGCCAGCTACTTGTATCAATATTCACTGAAGAACATAATCATAAGTAAATGCATACCGAACTATGGATCTGTTTAATTCTGGGCCAAAGCACCCTGCACCCTGCATTTGTTCACAGTAATCTAAACAACAGATGGATGCTTTGCTAGCCATGCTACCTGGGATAGGGTGGGGAAGGAAAAGACAGCTGCATGCCACAAGTGGGTACACTGATGCTTAGGCTTTAGGCTTAGTATGAGGTGAAAATGCAGCAGTTGTGACTAACATCAAAAATAAAGCCTTAAAACTTTCCATATAATAGCACCAAATAAAACAGTCAAAGTTGTTCAACAGTTTGAAGCTTTTTTTTACATACATATTTTATTTAATTAAAATATTTAGAGGCCATCTTTAATGGAAAAATTCTCTTTAAAATTATATGCAACTAATAATAATTTCTCCCTCTACACCAATGACTGTACCTCAAAAGACTCTTCTGTTAAAGTTCTGAAATTTGCAGATGATACAACTGTCATTGGTCTTATTCGAAATGGAGATGAGACAGCATACAGACGGGAGGTTCAACAACTGGTCTTGTGGCGTCATCATAACAACTTGGAACTGAATACACTCAAAACTGTGGAGATGATTGTGGATTTTAGGAAGAACCCTTCTAATTCCCCTCTCCTTACTATACTTGACAGCCCAATATCAGTAGTAGTCCTTCAAGTTCTTGGGTTCTATAATCTCCCAAGACCTGAAATGGACGCTTAACATCACAACCATCATCAAAAAAGCACAACAAAGGATGTTCTTCCTGCATCAACTTAGGAAGTTTAAATTACCTCAGGAGCTTTTGGTACAGTTTTGTAGAGGAACCATTGAGTCTGTTATCTGTTCCTCTATAACTGTCTGGTTTGACTCCGCAACCAAACAGGACAGATGCAGACTCCAACGGATAGTTAAGTCTGCAGAAAGAATAGTTGCAACCCGCCTGCCTTCTATAGAAGACCTGTATACTGTGAGGGTTAAAAGGAGGGCGGAGAAGATATCTGCAGATCCCTCTCATCCTGGACATAAATTGTTTCACCTTCTTCCCTCAGGATGGCGCTACAGAGCACCATATGTTAAAACATCTAGATACTGGAACAATTTTTTCCCTCATGCCATTGCTCTGCTGAACACCTAATTAATGCAGCATGACAAACTGATTGACGTGGCATGATAAGATATGATTGCCAAGATGTGACTGATAATGCTCTGTTAAATGTGAATATATACTAGACAATAGCTTCTCCTTTTAAAAATGAATATATGTTAGTCAATAGCTGTAGTATTATTCTTCCTCCAATTCTCCTCTTCTGATTGCATAGTTTTAGTATATAATGTTATTACTTTTTATTATTCCTTATTTCCTGATGCTATGCAAACACACTCAGAGTTTTTTGCACCAAAGTCAAATTCCTTGTATGTCTCATACTTGGCCAATAAAGTATTCTGTCTATCTATCTAATAATAAAACGAGTAATCACAAATAGCAAGCAAGCTTGCCTAAACACAGATTTGTGCCAAACACAAAACAGAGCAGTGACAGGAATATAACGAACCTCTTCGGATAGGGAATTTTACATTCTGTATGCTGCAACCACAGTAGTCTTTGAATGCAGCTTCGCTTCAGAATATGGAACATGCGAAAAGG
Source organism: Python bivittatus (assembly GCF_059951505.1). Taxonomy (NCBI): domain Eukaryota; kingdom Metazoa; phylum Chordata; class Lepidosauria; order Squamata; family Pythonidae; genus Python; species Python bivittatus. Next base: position 189,102 of record NW_028277108.1, read on the forward strand.
TCTTATCATCCAACTATTCATTGAATAGGTAGCTTTATATGGAAATAGGACACACTTAGGACAGGGGCTATCAAACTTTTCAGTGTCATGTTCCCCTGAACTGATAAATGAATTTGTCTTATAAAAGATGAATCTGAACAAGAAATAAATATATCACTTATTTAATAATTAGTTTTTATATATCTAACAAACAATGATAGATCTTTGCAACTTTATAAAAGAAAATCTTTTCATTAGAAATAAATAAAACAATCACATTTAAAACCATCTTTTTTAATGGGAAGGATAGGCTGGCTTAGTTTCCCATAATTCCTTAAATTTGGGCTGGGCTAAATGCATTGGTTTCTGCCATCCTGCTGAGATGTTGCAAAAATATCCTTCTACACCAAGGTCTGTGTCTTTGTGGGGATGACTCAGTAGAATTCTGGAGCCACGTGCTCCTTTATTACTGTCTCTGCAGGGAATCCCAGACAACTCTTATTCATCCTGTTGTGAATACATTCCCTGACAGAACATGACTTCTATTTATTGCTTCTCCTGCCTGATCATTACTTGTATATATCCTCCCAGATTGCCCAATTTTATGCCTATATATGTATTGCACATCTTACCTTAAATTGCATTAATTACTTTTAATTTTTTTTAAAAAAATCTCTGTGTGAGTGCTGCCCTTATGGCCATAATAAAAGCTTGATTTGATTTGAAAATTGGCTATTATTTTTGAGATAGCTATTCTCATTTCTTGTCAGCCCTACAAGGTAGAACAGATCAAGAAACAGATGCTGTGTAGACCTAAAGCTACTTTTATTAGAATGGCTATAGTAACAGAATCTTTCAAATTTGAATGTGTTTTCCTTCCTCCCTCTTTTATGTTCATGTGGATTTGGGGTAGGGGGGCTGCCTTAGGCATTTTTGTAAATATCTGTTTCTGTATGGGCTTAAGCCATGTTTATCTGTTTTTTGCCTTGGTAATGGATCTTCCTTCTCTTCATCAAGGCCATCCTCTATACTCTCTATATTACTTGCTCCACATTTATTTTTAATCAATATTTGCTCTTTATAGCAGCAACTGTAGAAAATCTTGACTTTGCTGCTGGTTTGTCTAGGCCAGGGTTCTCCAAAGTGGTCAGTATTGACCTCCCAAGGGTCGATGGGGCTATCCATTGTTGTTATTGTTATTTGTAGTACTATTAGTTAAAGTAGTATTTATTAAGTAATTTTCATATAATAAATGTTTGGGGATAGATGAACAATCTGAAACTTTGTGAAGGGGTCAATGAGCTGAAGAGTTTGGGGACTCCTGGTTTAGACAGAGTAGGAGCTAATTCTTATAGTGATCCCACTTTGGGTATGCATACCATGAGATTTGCGCACATACAGTAAAACTGGTCCTCTATCAGAACTTGCTTCAGGCTTTGCTTGGACAAATTATCTTCTTGTAGCATCCAGCTCTACATATGTAAGCACTTAGGCTGCATTCTGAGCTTTGTTTGAACAAGCTGGATGGCAGCTTATCCAAGCTGAGTGGGAGCAAGCTCTGATAGCAATCCAAATTTGAACGCACAAGCCAGAGCCCTCTCAAAATTCCCTTTAGGCTTTGCTTGGAAAAGCCAGCTGCTGAATTGTTCAGGCAGAGCAGGATTGAGTTTTGGTGGTGATTCTGTGCTGAATGCTGTAGTCCTTGAAAATTTGCAGCCCTTCAGATTTGCTTACAATCCTACTGGAATACCTACTTTGATAGGTATTCCAAAGAACCCCTACTTTGGATATAATACAAGTATATATGTACCGTATATATAACATACCAGTGTGCTCATGCCTTAACTGTTGTGGAATTTCAGGACAAACATTTTATACACCAGATTGAGGAGAGAAAATATAATCAAGATTTGTACCAGCAATTTGGGATTAGCACACAATCAGAATGAAATATTTGCTAATTTTTGAACCAACTCTGGTTCATCCAATGGTGATGAGCTTCATCACTACTGGATTGATGCTAGCCATGAAAGCCTGCATCAATATAACTGTGATTTGTTTGCTTTATATCTAATAGATTCTGAAGGAGTTTTATGGTTGCAATCATTAATATTTAATTTTCTGTTCATTTCAGCTACACAGCAGGGCTTGATTTTTTTTTTTTTTTACAAACTTTTTTATAGCACTGTAACTTACGAATTTAAAGGACTTCTGAGTAGAAATGCAGAACATTTTGCTGGTAGTATGTCAGATTTACACATTTAAAAGGATTATCAAATGCAAGCAATCTTTCCAATAAAAGATTAACTTTCAGAGGCATTTGCTTCTGAAAGTTAAAATAGCATATTGAAAAGCACATTCTCCTTTCAACAACTTTGTTTTCATATTTGTACCAAACTGTAGATCATTACTTATTTATTCAAATGGGTGGTAGCAAGGCAGTCACTGTGAAAGACTTGGTTTTGGAAAATTCTATACAGATCCAGACATAAGTTACATAACTTTTGCTTGAATGGAGGTTGAAGCCTTGTGATAAACTAGTGGGTCATATCTAGTGGGTCACATCTAGATCCCAGGAACAAGCAATCAACAAAGAAGCAAAATGATTTGAAAAAGACAATCTTGGTCTCCCCCCTCCCCCCCCCTTCCAGTTTGAAATGGTCCTGGACACACTGCTCCCTCTGGTCTTTATATTGTTTAAAGTATTTTGATTATTTTGTACATTAGTACAGGTAGTCCCTGGGTTAAGAACGCCCAGCTTACAGACAATCAGTAGTTAAGAACAGAGCCCACTATAGTAGAATTTGAGTTAAATACACAATGATTCAAGTTAAATACACAATGATTTGAGTTAATTACCCAATACTAGTTGTACAATATTATACAATAATACTGTTCTGGCTTACATATGAATTTGACTTAAGGACAGACCTTGGGAATGGAACTCGTTCTTAAACTGGGGACTACCTGTATAACCACTGAAAAATTACTGGAGAATATATCACATATCTGGGTGATTATCCTGAAACAAGAAATAGATATTTTGCAGTAACAGTGCACATAACTTGTAATTATGGAATGCTGTTGAAGGACAACAGCATTTTGCTTTCACACTTTGGAATTTTTAAAGCATGTCATGGATATGTCCACAAAATAGCTGGCACAGTCAGTTATAAAACAGCCATTTACCAAACACAGACTGGTGAGATTTTTCTCCCACCCACTCCAAAGCTCCTCTGAATACACCGTAGCAACCTCACAGCTTTCCTACCTGCCTACCTACCTACCTACCTACCTACCTACTACCACTTGGTAGCCCACCATGATTGTTATTTTCTAAGAAACCCTTTGAAATATGTTTTCCATTGAAAACTCAAAGCAATACTAAGTACAATTTAAAATGTTTAACAGTACTATAAAGGCCACAGATGTAGATGGTCTGGTGGATGCCAAAGAAGATGACATTGTGTTGCTACATGCATTTCTGAACTGAGTTGGTAGGCATTTTTTCAAACAACTTCTATTTATTGAGAGGGCATAATTTTGCCCCTTTGCATGTGCTTTTTCAAAAAAATTATATATCCTGCCTTTGATACATTTATCAAAGTGTATTCATCTTACTTTCTATGTTAAAAAAAATGATTGAATTGACATATGGAATTATCATTGAAGTCTTCATAGGTAAGAAACTTGCATATTTTCAGAAAGGCAGGTACAAAAGAATAAACTTTAAGGGATGGCCTGTTTCTTTTTGCCTAGCTGACTGTGTCAGAGTCACAGAAACTTTGGATGCTACAGGTGTGATGGAGCAACTGGGATGGATGACCCAGTTATTGAGTAAACTGAGTTACTGAGTGTGTTGGAATGGTTCTTGAAAGCCCTGCATATAACTACTGACTCTGCAATTTCCTTGAATCAAAACACAGAGCTCACTTCTAATGAAATATTCCTATATCACTCCTTTACTGAAAAAGCTGCAGCAAACTTTGGCTTCAAGATATGCCTTGGAGTATACATGAGTCCTCTGTACAGGTAGTCCTTGAGTTATGACCACTTATTCAGCAACTGTTCAAAGTTACAAAGGTGCTGAATGAGGGGGATTTACAACTGGTCCACTAAGTTTCAGCTGTTGCAGTGTCCTCGTGGACATGCGATCATGATTTGGGCGCTCTGCAACCAGCTCACACTTATGACAGTTGCAGGGTCCCATAGTCATGATTGCCATTTTCCCTGCCGGCTTCCCACAAACAAAGTCTATGGGGAAGGTTGAAAGTTGCTCCCATAAGTCACTCCTGCTGCTTTTTCTCCTGAGAAGTCCCACTATGGAGTATGAGATCCCGGGGCTCGCGCTGGGCCATAGTACCCGCCTGGCTGCCCACACTCGCACCGGGCTGCAGCACCCCCGTGCCTGGCCACCCTTCATAGCACTCACCCACCTGCTGGCCTGCTTTCAAGCCACCTAAGGAAAGGCTTGTCATGCATGACTGGGACTTGCAACTTCCTGCCAACTTCCCCATTGACTTTGCTTGTTGGAAGCCAGCAGAAAATTGGAAATCATGGTCATGTAAGGTCCCTGCTTAATGACCCATGATTCTTGCTTAATGATGGCAATGGGGACTCCTGGGATTGCTGTTGCTAAGTGATGTGGTCATGTGATGTCATTCTTTATGACCGCACCACTTCACAATGTAAATTCCGGTCCCAGTTGCCATCGTTCCCTGAGGACTACCTATATTTTTCTTAAGCAGCCTACTTTAGTTCTATGTTAGGATTATCTCAATCTATTATGAAGGTAATGTGCACCATAGCAGTGGAGGAGGTAAGGACATATAGTAGTTTAGAACAGTTTTTTTCAAACCTGGCAAGTGTGAGATGTGTGGATTTCAACTCCCAGAATTCTCCAGCCATGTAATGTTATTCTGAAAATGTGTGGGAGAGGGAATACTTCTTAGCCCTCTAAATTTTGAGAATTAAATGGGGAAGGGTAAATCATATCGGCTGTTCCTAAGTTCATGAAGGAAGGCCAAAATAAATCTGTAATATTAATTGCATTTAAAATTAATGTCATTGTACCATAGTAACAGCTAATTTGTTTTGAAAATTATCTTCTTTATCCTTATGATCTCATTGCTTTAAAAATTCCTAACTGTAAACTGGCATTGATTTGATCGATGTTAGATCCCTCAGTTGAGCAAAATTTTGTTTGGAATAGCCAGCTATCTAGTCCCAATCACTAGGGTTTCCCTAAAACATTTCATATGGACCTTTCTGTTTTAAAAGCAATAAAGAAAAATGTAGATACATCTGAATTATGTAAGTTGCCTCTCCTCTGTTTCCCTTTTGTTTATTTTATTAATGATAGATGTGTTTAATTTCCCTGGAGCCCATTTTTTCCAGTGATGCACTAGGGAATTACATGTGCATATTCCATTAAATTTAATTGGCATTGGAAATGAACTGTTGGCTTGATTTTAACTGACCTATCTATAGTGAGTGAAGTGCCAAAGAATACAAATGTGAAAAGGAGGGAAGGAACAGATGTGTACTCTGTATGATCGAGTCCAGCATAACTTTATTCTTACATTCCAAGTCTAAACTATTGCTAACTAAACTTCAGATGAATTAATTATTTTATAAAACAAAACTTGGGATCATCTCCACAGCAATAGCTATGTTAAACCATATTTTTTGTAACACTGGATTTTTTGCATATATGATTTAGTATAAAAGCAGCATGATATGTTCCACCTCCATTGTTGAATTCAAATGGACAAAGGTCATCCGACTTTCCTAAATAATATCTAATAATCAGTCTATCCAAAAATCAGAGTTACAACTTTTTAGGCATCTAGTAAGGTAAGTTGTCTTTGCAAACTTGCTGTATCATAAAAACTACCATATAGCAGATATAAAAGCTATGCTGTTGTTATTAGAAAAAACGTGATTTGGAGATAGATGGTACCTACATAGTGGACATTTACTGTGTAAATGTTCAAAAGATGAAACTAGTTTCTGAATGAACCATTTCTGAGTTTCTGAATGGAGCTAGACATGCAAATCCCATTTTGATGTTAGTTATGACTACACCACTAAATTTAGTATACCCCGTAAAACGATTAGGTAAAGTATTAGGCAATAAGACCAGCACTGTCATGAAAATGGTTATTATGGTACCTGTGGTCAATTACAAAACACCAGAAAGGAAAGAAAACATTTTGCCGCACCCAGTTCTTTCATTTTCTAAGAAAGCCCATGGGTTTATATAATTTGAAATAGAGGTTATGCTTTAAGCTGGTGCTTTGCTTTACAGAACTAGTTTTCCTTTTGTTTTTAGATTAAATAATCTTAAAATATAAGGCAAAGCAGGGAACTTGGCAGGCCTTAAGGAATGTATCAGCAGGAACATTGTCACGCTGGGGTCCCAGGCTGTACCTAACAAGAGTATTTTCTACCTCACATGGGTTTGCTGATGCATTCTTTGTGAAAAAGTACGTTTCTGTCCCAGGGGAAGACAGGCTTAGCAATGTTCTGTAACACACTCTAAATTGGGCCGCTCTTTGAAGAATCTTTGGAAGCTAAACTTGGTCCTTAAAGCAGCATCAAATTAGTGGATATGTGCCTGTGAGGTTATATTACCCCTTTCCTGAAACATTTGTCTTGGCTACCAGTTCACTTCGGGTACAGTTCAAATAACTGATAATTAGCTTTCAAACACTGCATAAAGGTCTGTATCCACAATGTTTGAGACATTACTGCTCCTGTAACAACCTGTCTCTTCTCATGTCAATCAGCCTGTTCCTAATATCAGAAGCTGTTTTCTGTGTCAAGCTTAGGATGAAGAGAGTGGTTAATGGTGACAAGAGTTAGGGTCTTCTTAGTGACCACCAATATTGCAGAACAGATTGCCTTGCTGAGTGTTAGAGACTCCTTCTGGTTTCTGTTTCATGGGTCTTTGCCTGCTAAGAGTTTCATTTAAAGGATTTTTAAAATATCATTTTAATCTATTAGTTATGACACTGCCTTTGTATTTTTATTCTAAAAGTTGTTTTTTAACCTGAATGTATGGTTTTATATTGTAGTTGTATATGGTTGTGGCTTAAGAGCTAGAATGGTAAGATACTGTATATAGAAAACAGTAAATGAGATTTCAAGTTTCAGATCATACTAGCAAATGCTCAGAATTAATATGAGAATATGTATTATATTTAATATTGAAGGTAAATTTCAGATTAAATGAAAATGCAGAATAAAATATTAATGTGATAGAAAGTAAGCAATTGACTGATGTAAAAAAAAAACTTTTGCCAGAAAATATTCTTAATTTAATTTTCAAAATTTGCTGCAATCTCAGTGATAATGTTAAATAATTATTTTTCAGTTCTTATTTTATAAAGTGACATTGACTTGGTTTCAGAGCAATGTAAAGTGGTCAAGATTGAATTTGTGAGATTAAATTTGGAAGTTTAATTTTTGGTGCCGTACAATAGTATATATATTACTATTTTAATTATTATCTGTACAAAGTATCTAGACGGCCTTTGCAATTAAACAGCATGAAGAATTTTGGTGAGCAGTCAGTAGTTCAAAGCATCTGCACATTTTTAAAAATATGAGACCTTGAGTATGCAGAGGATCTTAAATAGGAGTACTTAAAACAAATAGCCTTGGGTATAGATACTGGTTCTAATTTTCATGGTAAAACCAAAGTATTCATCATAATTAAACAGAACTAAGTATATGGAACATACTATATGACATATACAAATCTGGTATTGTTGCTAACCTCACACTAAATGGCATATCCAAACCTGATACTATTTATTAAATAATGAAAAAAAGCACTGTGCTACACTATGTGTTCTTCCTTGCATCTTTTCTCAGGTGTTTTTATTAGAAGGGATGATATAGGGTGATAATAGAGGTAAACTTTCAGCCACTCTTACATTTGAATTTTCTATTCCTGAAATATATTATAAAATTTATAATTGTTTTATAATTTATAATTTAGATTGTTTCCAGTAATTCAGTATGGAATGAAAGCTTCAGTATAGATCTTCCTGGTTGTATTCCACATCCAATAATAAGCTATTTTTCTGGCAAGCATTCTATTTCAGCAGAATACAAAACCAAATTATAATTATTTACAAATGTTTTGAATTATTGGTTTTGGGCGAGTTGCTGTTTTCTGTTTTCTGAGATTTTGGAAACTGCTTTCTCTCTCTCTCTTTATTTGCTGCCCAGCATATCTTAATAAAACATGAAAATATTTTTCCTTGAAATGTATTTGTGTGTCATGTAGTTGGCTTCATTTACATTAGATTAAAAAGAACAAGTGAAAACATCTGTTTTCAGTGGTCTGGGTGTGTACATTGTATGGCTGAAAAATCTTTAGATTCACAAAATCTTTATGTATTTTGGCTGCACTTTTGGTACTCCTGTGATAAAAACACTCCAGAACCAAATTGCTTAGATATTTATCTTCCTAATGTCTGTTTATTATAGCTCAAGATAATACAATATAACTGGCTATTTGAAATTAAAATGAGTTAAACACAAAAAAGGTCTGTCCATTTAATTTCAGTGTAAACTACTGTATTTTATTGAATCTTACCTAGATATAGTAGGTTTCAAACTTTTACTCATTTAAGGAGTCATGACATATGCCTTAAATTATATGATTACATTAAATGTAAGGATATCAAACATTGAATTTCTCTCTGCAAAAGAGAGAGAAATTCTCTCTCCCACTATAAACAGTGACATAAACAGTGCAGTGAGCATATTTTGTTGAAATATAAACCATATCATAATGCTATCCGTGTAATTCTTGTTTCTTCCCCTAGCACAGTTTTGATATCAGAAGTATCTGCTTTGATATTCATTAGTAATTTCATTTGAAAACAGACATACTATAACTAATTGCAAGGGATCAGAAAGCATGGTTTAAAGTAGACTTCTTTGAAGAAACCACCGTTTCAACAAAATACAAATGAAACAATAGTCAGGTATTTGGAAAGAGAAGCCAACTGGGTGGGGGGGCAAAAGAGAAGTGAATGAGCCTAAATCTTGTTCGCATAGTTTAATATTACAGTATGTCATAAGGCACTTGAGGTGTTGCTTCTGATGTAATCATCCTGGGTTTGTAAATCAGGGATCAATGAGAATGGCCATACGTTCTGGTAGTGCCCTTTCTTTCCTACACATAGTCACTGCCTTTGGATATTAATCTGTTTAATTCTGTGATCTACTGCCAGCAAAGGCATGGGTAGAGTCAAGGAAGGACTGATTGTTTTCAGCTTCATAAACCTGGATTAATAAAGCCAAGATTGTTACATCTAGCCAATGCCAGTGGTTGCTTATCATTTTAGTTACTAAAAGTAAATAAGGAATTCTTTGCAATGAAATTGATTATTATAGTAGGTTGGGATATTAAGATGATATACATATGTATGTTTTTGTGAAAAAGAGCTTATCCTTCATCTACAAATGAATTATGGAATAATAATAATGATAATTATGCTACTGTTATTTAGTATATTTCATTCTCAGTTGACTCAAGCACCGCACCAAGAGTAACATATCTCTCAGATAGGAGAAGGAACTTTTAAATATAGCTGCACTGCAGTTTTTTGACCACTAGTTAAATTGCCTGGGACAATGGAGAGTTGGATTCTAACAACATCTGGAAGGCTTAAAAGTAATTTCCTCCTACCTAGATTGAGGCCCTTTTTACTGAAAAGGAAGGCCCAAAAATGGGAACTAGTTCAATTGGCATGAATCATGTTATTACTAAAGAGTGACTAATTAATGTTTTTCAGTCCATCTGAAATGTTCTAAAACTTGCCATTGCCCATTAAAAGTCAAACCTTCATTCTTGTGAGTTTTTTGCTATCAAGATAAGAATTCTGTACCATACATTAGGAAAGTTATAGTGTTGGAACTGAGTGAATTGAGTTCCCACTCTGCCATGGGATTAACTTTGGTCTAATCACTGTCTCAGCCTAAGATAAGGATAAAATAAGTGACGATCCATCGCGTATATTGTCTTGAACTTCTGGGAAAGAAATGGTATAATTGTAATGTAATAATGATATTCACAATAATAGGAGGCAGCCACTAATGCATTCAAAGATGTTATCAAATTGTTTAGCCTGATTTGTAAGAGCCCATTGTTAATTTTTTTCTCTTCTTCATAGGCACTATGCTGTGTCCTGGTGGTGAGTCTATAGGGCTTCTCAAGTGCTATATGTCCTATATTTCTTCTACTTCTTAGGATGAGAAGCCTGGTCACTGTATCATATTTTTGTTAGGTTGAAAAAAAAAAGCTTTCAGTAAATGTGGGTTGAGGGGAGGAAATTAGTAAGTAGTAGCAAATATCTTGAATACCTGGAAATCGCGGGAAAAGAGAACAGAAGTGAACTGACTGTGTGTGTGCACTTAGGTGAAGTATTGCGGTTTTGGCTGGAGTGGGGAAGAGAAGAGAAGCTGGATGTGATTGTTGTCTAATCTAGATAATACTCATATTTTCAACGTTGTTAATATACATTTGTGATATTGGAGGCTATTAATTAATCCAGAAGTATATTATTTACTCTATCCACCTGCTTAATTGCTTAGAGATAAATAACGCACTCGTCCTTTTTCTGCAGCTTTGTTTTAATGTTAGATGTTTAATCTTTGTGAAAGTAGATACAGTTAATGAACACATAGCTGCTTCATTACAATTTAGATGTTAATAAATAGCCATCTGGAATAAATACTGTGTTTCATTTATCTCTATAAAACACTGCAATAAAGACATTTTACAGTGACCATACCTGTGAATTTTTGAGCCTAGGAAGAAAGTCTGTTCTTCAAATTCTTCTCCACCTATTTGTGTTGGGTTGGCATTGCCTGTTGACATGGTCTTAACTTTTTATTTGTATATTAAGTAGCAAACTGGCTTTTGTGCTCTGTTCTTTCACTCTGCATGTCTTCCTTACTTTCAGCCATCCAAGTAGTATCATCAACATATCCAAAGTTGCTGATGTTTTTCCTGGCAATTTTAATGCCATATTTTATTTCTTCTAGTCCATCATTTCTCATGGCACATTCTGCATATATGTTACATGGATAAATGACAGTATGTAACCTTAGCATACCTCTTTCCAATGTGGAACTATTTAGTTGTTCCATATTCTATTCCAGCTGTTGTTTTCTGTTATTGTACAACTTCTTCATTAGCTGATGAGGTGGCTCAGTTCATCCAGTTTTTAAGGACTGCCCCATAATTTGTTGGGGTCTGCATAGTGAAAAGCCTTGGTATAACCAATTAAGCAAAAAACAGACATGTCTTTGGAACGCTCTTGTCTTTTCCATTATCCATCAGATTTATTAATGTGATCTTGGATGTCTCTTCTAAATCCAATCTGTACATGTGGCAGTTCTCATTCTATGCATTTTTAAAGTAATGATAGCAAAGCATTACCTTACCAGCATGTGATTTCAATTATTTAAACTATTATATATGTATTACAAAGTACTAGAATTTTCAACTTGACAATAAAAATATTTTTGTACTTTTGCATAAAAATAGTTTTGATAGCATTTTGATATCTGATTATCATTTGCTGTAAACATTGATTCTTGTTGCAAAAGTTCCATGTTAACAAATAAATTAGGAAAGTTCTTGAAGCTTGAACAAATCTTGCTCAGTTCTGTTGACAGCGTAGGCCACTTGTCAAGTATTGTGACCAATTTATCAACCATCAAGTGAGGTGTTAGTGAGCTGCTTTTGCATGATATCAATTTACCTGATACAGAACATTACTTTATGCACAGTTATAAAAAATGTGGATTCTTACGCTCCAGATAATTTAGAGCACTGGAGGAGAAATCCTTCACCTGAAAATGAATCAAAGTGAGCTCCTTCAGTTTCTAAGAAAATCCAGAGCTAAGGCAAGACATTTGCTTGGTAATTTCACCTTCTTTGAAACCAACAGATTTTTATAGTTTAAATACTGCTGTTAGTTTGGTAAGACTATCAGTTCTGGACTACAAAAACCCAACATTTGCTTTGCTTGAACTTTCATCAGATTGAAGCATCCCTTGAAGATTTGTACAGCCCTACTAGTTTTGAGAAACAGTTAGCAAAGATATCTTCTGTATAATTCTATTTTTATTTATGCAGCATTATTCAGTGAATAACATTGCTTATAATATTCTTGAAAGATAACTGACAGCTCCTGATTAGTGCCAGAATTCAAATGGAAACCATAGCTCATTTATGTTATGTTATGTTATGTTATGTTATGTTATGTTATGTTATGTTATGTTATGTTATGTTATGTAATGGTGCACTTGGAAATAATGAATTATGCATTAACTCCAAATAAGGCACCTAATTATGTATGTATAATATGTTAATTAAATCCATATTCTTGCTTACATAAGTTTTCATGACTTAATTGTTTATCACAGCAAAATGTAATACAAATAGAAAACTGCTTTATAATGGAGTAGAGTGGGGAAACAGATCCAACAGATTTTGTTCTGATTCCATAATAATTTTGCTCATTTGCAGATGCATTTTTTTACTATCCTTCCCTTAGCTCCCTGGACTAGAAACAGCTATCCTCCAGAAATAGAATATTTCTCTTCCTTCTTGATGATACATAAGTTCCGTGTATATGAAGAATACATGCAGCAATTGATTCTCTGATGCATCTTTTTATGGGATAGTCATAAAGGAAAAATATTGTCTACTGCACTTATTTATAGCCAAGAAACATGTTCTTGTTAAATCATTAAAGAGGACTTAGTTCAAACTCAGATGGCATCTCCAGCATTACAACATTTTAGAATTCCCTGTGTCTTACATCATTCTAGAAAATTAGCACACTGTACAAATCAGCCTCAATTCAGTTCAAATTGGAGGTTAAAGATTCCAAGAAGGCATGATTCAATTCAAGTTTGTACTTTAAGATCCCAACTCAAGTCACTTCAAGATTTGATTAAAAAAAAAGATTCGAGCATAGGCTATAATGAGCAAGTATTAAAATGCCTTGTCGTTGCTTCATTTTTTTTTATTTTTTGGCAGAATAGGATAAAATAGCAGTAAGGTAAACTTGTTAAATGCAAGTTTCATCTGGATTTCAATGCAATACATTTTAAATACGCCTTCCAACACCTCGTTTGAAGCAGAGATAGCAGAGATTAAAAAATGAAGGACTATACACGGCCTTGGGATTTTCCTGCAAGGAACCTTAGTTATGCTGACCAGTGTAGTGTTTTCCTCTAGCTTATGAATAAAAAATATTCAAAAATGTTTTAGAAAATATGCTTTTCCTTTTTTATTTTTTACATTCCTTTCTGGGATGGTGTGCTTGGCATGTCTTTGAAGAATACTCTGTCACAGCTTGGCCTTTTCTGGGGCAGGTAAGGAAGATTGGCTGTTGAACTGACCTTGTGAAATCAAAAGTTTCACTTTCTCTGATTGTTGGGATTTCAGGAGTTTCAGGAGGGTTGGCATAGCTAATTGGCATGGTTGCCCATTCCTGCTGATTACTGACATAATTGCTGTGTCAAGAATGCTGGCATTGGCGGTACGTCTGCCGAGACAGGCAGGTGAGAGAGAAAGAGGTTGGCATCGAAAAAGTAATGCCTTGCCCTCCATGTTTTTTAAAAGAGTATATATTTATACAGATGTTTGAAAATGTTAGCCTGACATCTGTTTACTCATTATCAAGAGGTTTTAACTTGCCCCTGACATGCAGAATGTAAAAGTAAGGTTTCACAGAAGAATGCATACTGGACTGATAAGCCCATATTCAGCATAATAAGACTGAGCTGAACTCCCAGTTGTTTTGAGGGGAGCAGTAAAGGGGTGTAAAATTCCATTAATGCAAGAGAGCAAAAGGTTAAGGCTTGTGAATGGCCACACTAAAGATGCAGAAAGCTGTGATAGAATTGAGCAAGGGCCCAAAACTCCTTGGGCTGCTGGCCATGACAGTTGAAAGATCCCATCACACAATTCAACCATCTCAGAAATTTCCATTTATGAAAGGAAAGTTGCAGTGTTGCATATTATTTGTAACAACCTCAGAAGCAACAATCAGTTCTTTGATTCCACTTGATTCATAAGTCTGGTTCGATGGGCTAGCTTGATCAAAGTTTTGCATAGCCTTATTACATACAGCAAGGTACAAAATAACCGAGTCAATCTGTATAGTAACTATACAGTGAAGTATAACGTGAACAAAAACCAGTGATAATAAAAGAGCTGCAAATCTGCTGCTCACAAAATAGCCATGTCTACTTCTGAATCCCAGAATGGCTGAATGAGGACTTTCACTGCAGCCATGAGCTTTTGAAAATAGATTACCTGTTAAGCACCTTTTGGAAATCAGATTTGAAGCCCTGCATAGCCCTATTCCACGCTAGCTGATGATTCCAAACTGTCATGTAGCCTGAATCTAAAATATTCTAGCCTGGGTGCCACTAACCCACAGATAACTTGGGGACAGGTTGTGTTTCTCCAGACAGGATGGCTCTTGGCCACTACTGACTGTTTATCCAGGCCTTCGGTGAGAGAGAGAGAGAGACCCCTCACTTCATCACGCTTGCCATCTTTTGTCTGTGTTTTCTTTATGTTTTATTGATTTTACTGTAATTTCTTTGATTATTTTGAGCCACCCAGAGTCGTTGAGAGTCAGGCGGCATATAAGTTTAAATAATAATAATAATAATAATAATAATAATAATAATTATTATTATTATTATTATTATTATTATTTGGTAACAACAATAGCAACAACTATTATTATGAGTTGGTATTTCAAATCCAGAAGAACTCAACTCTGAAACAAGAAACAAGACACAAGGTTCTTTGGTGGAAGCATAACTTTGATTTCATATCTATGCCATTTTGCCATTATTAAAAATAAAGCAGTGTAGAAACTGTAATTTCCACTGTTATATCAAATCAGTTTAGGGGTGGTTGCTTAAATTTAAAACAATATTATTCATGAATAAAATAATATGAATAAAATCTAGCCCCTTGCGTGTAAGTATTTTTATTTCCATTTCAGGGGCTGAGGGACTGATTAACTTTGATTTTATTTTTGTTTTAAAAATTGAAGCCTTTTTCTGATTAAGTACTGTCTTTTTTGTGGTACAGATACATAACAGGGTAAAATGCAGTTGCACATAGTGATCATCTAGATAAGTTCTGAATGCATGGATATCTGTCACTTGCCACCAATTTGTTTTATTTGGTCAGGCCTTTAAAAGTTTGGAATGCATTTCTAAAACTTGTACATTGATGGAGATGGTGCTGAAATGTAATGCTCATTTATTTAAAGGCAGTAAAAAAGGCACACACACCCTCCTCAGATCATTAAAGTAAGCAGTGGAAGAGTTCATGAACCAATCATTTGGGCTTTTTGGCAGGCCATATGGAACTTTTCTAACAATTATTTATACGGCTCTAGTGTGTTTATTTTCTCAGTAAACCTGACATTGCTGAATATGTTGTTTTCATAGTGAAATAAATACTCAAGATTATAAACATAACCTTTTAATACATTTTCCTGAAAGCCTTGGGATGCATTTAATAAATCTATTGATGAAAAAATATATTTCAACTTCAGGACAGAAGATAAGGAGAACATAATCTACATTTTGCCATTTTTTTCCCCTGATTGTTGATTTGGGTTGAAGTGTTCTTTCTGGAAGAGTGTCCCAGGCATCACAAAATAGTGTGGACTTTTAGGTTACTCGCTGAGCTAAGTACATTTTCATTTTCAGTGTACTCATTGGTATCATTTGAAGGAATATGATTTGTCTGGGGATTTTCCCCCATTAATATATATATTTTTGGATGCTGGTGGACACACTATGTTATTTGTAGCTATGTTCATCTTGAATACCAATGGGAAACTTGCATTGTCATCCCTTGGAATGTATAAAAGATGATTTTTCAGGACAAGCGAGGAACAGGACCTGTCCAGACAATGTGATTATTCTTTCTACCATTTAAATCTATATTCCCGTTTACTTCCTTTTCAGTCACTCCACTCTGTTCTTCTTCTATGCAATTGTCAGCTTCTTCCTCCCCTCCCAAAATTTCTGCCCATCCATTGCATCCAAGCATGGACATGGAATGTGCTTCTATTGACCCCATGAAAGAGTAATCAGGAGAATCATTGCAAATCTTTGTTTCTCTATGTTTTTTTCCCCCTTTCATCCCATAAGCCAATTCTCTCTATTATACTGACCTTTGTCCTGCAATGATTCCAGTGTTGGGTGGACATATATCATTTCTTCTTGGTACATTCCATAGGGATGTATTTTCATCATTCTTATGCCCCTGCATTTCTCCATGCCAGGTCCTTGGCATATTATTTATATCCAGCAATCAGCACAGCCACATAGATGCTCTTTTAATCAGACCAGGGTATAGTAGGGAGCATTGGTTGTGCTTGTTGATGACCTTTAGTGGAGCTAGGGTGGGGGTAGTACATCTATCCTTGTGCTCCTTGAACTCTCAGCAGCTTTCAGTACTGGTGACCATGATGTCCTTCTGGACTAGCTGGGGGGTTAGGAATAAGGGCACTGAGTTGCAATGGTTTGCCTCCTTCCTCAGTGGTCTTTTCCAGTCAGTGTTGACAGGAGGGGAGATATCGTACCAACAGCCCCTCAATTGTGGGATGCCTTAAGATCGACACTCTCTGCCCTCCTGTTTAACAACTACATGAAACTGTTGGGTGAGGTCATCCATCAGTTCAGGATTCGGTATCATCCATATATGGATGATGCTCAACTGTACATCTCAATCTCGGGCTGTGCTGGTGAAGCTGTCAATGTACTAACCCAGTGTCTAGAGGCTCTTTGTGTCTGCATGCAGAAGAACAGATTTTAGTTCAATCCTGACAAGGCTGAATGGCTGTGGCTGTTTGGTCCCCCTGAATTAGGGACATTTTCACCAGTGATCTTTGTTGGGGTTACACTTCTCCATTCGAGACTGGTGTGCAAATTGGGGGTTCTCCTGGACTCACAGCTACCACTTAATGAGCTGGTGACAGCTGTGCCCAGGAGGTCTTTGCATAGGTTTATCTTGTGAGCCAGTTGTGCCCTTTCCTTGTCCAGGAGGCCCTTCAGACAGTTGTTCACACCCTGGTCATCGGACTGGACTATTGCAATGCACTCTACATGGGGCTGCCCTTGAAGGCCATCTGGAAGCTATACCTGGTCCAAAATGCAGTGGCATGAGCAGTAATGGGCACTTCTTGTTATGCCCATGTGTCATTCCTGCTATGCCAGTTATACTGGGGCTAGTTGGTTCTGTGTGCAATTCGAGGTGCTGGTCATCACCTATAAAGCTCTTCATGGCACAGGGCATGATTATATGCAGGACCACCTGTCTCCAATAGTTTCTCCCTGGTATGTTTGGGCAGAGTGGTTCCACTCTGGGTCCCCTCAATTAAGTGTCATCTTGTGGGACTGAGGAAACATTCCTTCTCTGTTGCAGCCCCTGCCCTCTGGAATAACATCCTCCCAGAGATACGTATGTTGCCCATTTTTCTGGGGTTCCAGAAGGTCTTTAAAACCCATCTCTGTTCCTAGACCTGGGGTTAGTGTGTTTCTGGAGCCCCTATTATGTTTTTTGACTGTTAGGAGTTTTTCTTGTCTGGGGTGTTATGTTTTGTTGTTACATTTTTAATTGTTTAATTGTATATTTGATAGGTGGTAAGCCATCCAGTCTAAATAATAATAATAATAATAATAATAATAATAATAATAATAATAATAATAATAAGAAGAAGAAGAAGAAGAAGAAGAAGAAGAAGAAGAAGAAGAAGAAGAAGAAGAAGAAGAAGAAGAAGAAGAAGAAGAAGAAGTAGTTCCTAATTGACAAGATGATTTTGGAAAACTGTAAGAGAAGGAAGACCAACTTGAATGTAGCCTGGATTGATTACAAGAAGGTGTTTGACTCCCTGCCACATGACTGGATAATCAAGTGACTAGAAATAACAGGAGTCAATAGAAATATCAGAAACTTTGTGCAAAGATCAATGGCACAGTAGAAGACACAGTTGCTGGTCAATGGTGATAGACTGGGAGAGGTTAACATCAAGAGAGGAATCTTTCAAGGAGACTCACTATTACCACAGTCAGGCCATGGTTATCAAACATCAAAAACATCTGCCAGGTTATCCCATCTCCTTTACATGGAAGATCTGAAGCTGTATGGAAAAACACCACCTGAAATGGCATCACTGCTCAACACTGCCCAAATATACAGCCAAGATATTGCAATGGAGTTTGGACTGGACAAATGTGCCACCCTGACCATCAACAGGGGAAAAATAGCGAAAACTGAAGAAATCAAGATGCCCAATGGAAATAACATCAAGAGTCTGATCTTCATGAAGAAGATCACTACAAATACCTGGGCATCTTTCAGGCTGGCAACATCAAGCACACTCAAGTCAAAAAGAAGGTTAGTAGTGAATACATCAGAAGAGTGAAGAAGATCTTAACGTCTAAATTCAGTGGAGAAAATACCATCAAGGTGATTAACACCTGGGCAATTCCAGTCATTAGATATACAGTTAGAATAGTGGACTGGACTCAAGCTGAAAAATCTTGGATAGGAAGATCAGAAAAATAATGATGGTGAATCATGCCCTTCATCCACACAGCAATGTTGACAGACTCTGGGAGCGTTGGTGGGCGTGGAATGTTGTAAGTACCCCAGACAGTTGAAGAAGAAAAAAGGGCATTGGAAGAATATCTGAAGGACACTAAAGAAAATGCACTGAAGCTAGTACACCATGAAGGCTTACTGAATACTAAATAAACTAAACTGGCCTCTAAGAAAGACCAAATGAAGAATAGAAAAGAGACATGGCAAGGCTAAGTATTACATGTCCAGTACACAAAAAAACTAGCTGGCAAAGCATATAACAACAAGACCTGGCAATGGCTAAAAGCAGGAAAGTTGAAGAAAAAGACAAAGAGGCTTCTTCTGGCTGCACAAGACCAAGCCTTAAGAACAAATGCATATAAATCCAGAATTAAGAAGAAAGCAACAAGCAGCAAATGCCACCTCTTCAAAGAAGCTGAAGAAACAGTGGACCACCTAGTTAGCTTCTGCAAGAAGATCACACAGCCATCAGTTTACAGGAAAATAGCCCTGGGTTTTAATTGGCCCATACCTTTTCAAGCCCCATTACAGAAGTTGCAACAGGTTTGGTACATCAACATCACTCTGATGCAGTTTTGTATTTTATTCCAATGACTTGGTATTTGTTTATGGATTATCTACCAATAACATTTATTCACTCGTCTCACTCCAGTTTAGCAATATGCTGACATGAACATAGATATTGAGAAAGGCACTGAATGCAAATATGTTGCCGTACCATCTTCAAAACTCAGACAGAGCTTTGAATGCAGCACAGGTCTAGTGTCATAACAAGCTTTTCAATCAAACATTATTTACATTTTTAAATGATCTTCATTCTTTAGGGAATCTCTTCATAGATTTTTTTTTTGTTTTATAAATTGCAATTTATACACACACACACAAAAATATATGGGGACCCTGTGTATACAGTATATGAAAAATGATAGAAAATTCTTTTCTTTTCTTTTTTTTTGTAAAATGTTAGTTAGTTTGTGGACCTGGTAGAAGCCAAGAGACCAGAAAATTGATTATTGGTCAATTTAAATGGATAAAGGGAGAATTGGTTGAATTCTGGAATCTGTAGGCATATTGACCTTAATATGTTTAAAATCTATCAATATCTGCATTAAACTAGAAAAAGAAAAGACAACTCAGAAAAACACAGAATTTTCATATGCCTTATGAAGACCTGATGATTGGAAGACCTTAATGCTTTTAACGTAATGTAATTCTGTTTTTAATGGAAACGTTGGGGGAAGTTTCCTTCTGGTTAGGTCTCCCCCCCCCCCACACACTTAATAATTTTGGGAGCATTTACAAACCCTGGAATTGTCTTGAGCCAGCCAGTGCCATTTTGATTGCATCAACATTGAGAGATTTCAAATGGAAAGACTGCAAACAGTATTAAAGTTTATTAGAATTTGTTTGTAGTAGAGTTTATTTTGGGCACATGCCAAAGTTATGCTACTTTGCTTAAAAACAAAGTATTATTAAATATAGTAATTTAAGATGTGTATTAAATTACTTTATTTAATAATGTTTTGTTTTTAAAAGCTGTTCCTGAAATGTGAGAAAACCATATAGCAGCTGAACTAATTATTTTAGAATGTAATAAATGCCAGAGCCCTCAGGATGTGCAATTTTATGATGATCAGTTTCTATGTTTAGTTGATACAGAAGGACTTGTAGTGAAGTGGGGGAAAGAACAACCCTGTCAAGTTCTAATACATTCTTTAGTAATTAGTTATTTTTATGAGCAGAAAATCTTTTAAGCCAGATTTTATTAGATCAGGTAGAACAAAAACTGTCTTATAACTTTAAGCACACAGCGCTGCATTCCACATTTTATTGAAATCATACAGGCTGTATTGGCAAGAAATTATCCTGTGGCAGTTGCCATTACATATTATTGAAGTACTTGTATATTTAATAAAATATTACTTTTAAATTTAGATACACAGGGTTGCTATTGTGAGATATTTGTATTTCATTGAATAATTAATTACTGAACTGTGAAGTGAACTAGACTCAATTGATATACTCAGAATAAGAAACTGGCATCATGACCACAAAGAAAATAATTTTCTAAGCTATTTTATTTTCTCTTGTGAGTTTTATTTTAAGACCAGCATCTGAGATGGAGCAAGTAAGGGAATGTCTTGACAGAAGTATGCCATATTGAACAGAACCCTGAGTAGACGCTCTGTGATTCATTACCTTTCCCAAAATTTGTGGTAGCAGATTAAAGCAAGCAGAATGAGGGAGAGCAGAAAAAGTACTTTTCTCTACCACATGCTGTTAGAAATGCAAGTGCAGGAGACAAAAGAGAAGGTATTCTAATAATCAACAGTCATAAAATATGAAAATAGACATAAAGCTTATGGTTGAATCATTTATTGTGGAAATGTTTAGGATGGTGCTTATATGCCCCAGTGGCTCCTGGAGATTAAGTACACAGGAGCAATGAAGAAACATACATGACCATTATAACAATAATAACTTCAACACAGCAGTTATTTTTTACTACTACATTAGATATAAACTGTCACTCTGAATTGTTAAGGTCATGTGCTAAACGTCCTATTCTTCAGAAGAAAACTTACTTGATTTTCTGTAATGATTTCAAAGTAATGAAAATTGCTGCTGCTTTGAAAAAGGACATAGTCAGGGAGAATACTCCCTACTGGAAAACTCTAGCAAGAAATACAATTGATTTTCTGCTCGCTGACTACCTGGTTTGCCACAGTGGAATAGAAAGCCAGAGTAGTTTACCCTTTGATTTGAACAATCACAGCTTTTTATGATCTAAGATATAAATGGAACATATTAAAATACGTTAGATTCATCTTTTATTTTAAAGTTATTTTCTAAGAATAAAAATAGATCTGGACTTTTCTTTGGCTATGAAATTCTGTAAGTCACCATGTACAATGTAATAATAATATTAATTAAAAGTATTTGCAAAAAGTCATGAGATGATAATGTTTAATTTCCTCCCTATCAACTTGTATTCATTGTTTATATTAGCTTTTTGATGAACAGACTTTTTTGCTTAATATCACAAAATATTGTGTGTGTCAGAAGTGAAATTAGTTATTAAACTAGATATGCAACAGAAACAATCCTTGTCCCCCAATATTTGTAAATCAACAGAAAAATGGAATCTACTTAAACTACTAAGAAGAAAATATTGCTATCTATTTGCTTTATAATTTATGACAAAGTATTGTCCTGAAGTTGAGCAAGATGATAAGAAATGTGGATGCATAAATTATAGGTATAATAAGATATTTTCATTCTTATCTTCAAAGCCAAGTAGCTCTAGCTCTTTCATGCCCACATATTTTCAAGTGACGCTTGAAATTTATTAGGGTTCTTTTCCTTGGGTGCTGTTGCTATTGTGGATCTCAGCATCTTCAAACAATTCAGAGGACAAAGACTATTGACTGGATGAACTGAAAAAAAAAATGGTCTCTCCTAACCAAATCAACTTAATCCTCTGTTTCTGATTAATGCTGCTCATCCTTTTCTAGATAGAGAGGCAGCCTTGTGTATTCCACAGGAATTTTTTTCTTAATACACACTGTTTTGTGTTACAGTCAAGTCAGTTAAGAATGCCATATGTACTCTAGTAAGAAGGAGTTACTGCACTTGGCCTTGGATCCTAGAATAGGAGTCATAATCTTCTTCCTTGTCTTGCAAAACCAGATGGCACAATTACCCAGGTTCAGCCCCCACAGTAGCATTGGTTATTCAGAATACTGGGCTTATTCAAACAGCCAGGGCCGGAAACTTACAAAATTTCTACATTCACGTTTCCTTTTAATTAGTAACATGTCTACTGTGTCTAGATTTTAAATGTAATCAACAGCCCTAACGTGTGGTGATGTTTGTCATTGCCCATACAAATGTATAAAAATGCAAGGATTTCAGCATTAGATTTAACTGCTAATAGTTATAATTGGCAACTGTGGAGCAAGTATTATTATTGTTTTGCGATGGGAAAATATTGTAAATTGATGGATGAGCATGTAATCTCTGTGAAAAATGTTTTGTTAAATCATCAACACTAGGTTGTTTGTCTGTTGGATCAATGACCCCTTCATGGCAGCAAAGATTTCACTGTGATGGATTTTAATATCCCTCTTTTTCCCATTAGCAGCTACAGTTTTAAAGCAGACGCTGTTCCACTCCAGCATGAATAGATAAATTGTCAGAGGATGCCAGCAAAATAGCTTCTGCATTAGAGGATTGTAAGCAACACTCTATACAGTGTTTTAGCTGGTAAATACAAACTCTGCACATTTGGTGGCACATCTCAATTCTCAATCTTCACTTGAATTTAATGAGTTGTAACAGTGTGATGAGATTGGGAAGAATGCGTTTAGTATATATTGAATAGAGGCCAGATATGGAAGGTCATTGTTCAAGAGCTGCCCTTTCCCACCACTTACCAGCCAAAGAGGAGGGGTAAGAATGGAACATGTACACAGTTCATATTATAAAAATGAATAAGATTTAACCATTTAATATCAGTATTTGAGATATGGTAATGTGAATATGATGTCAGATTAATTTTTTAAAATGCTTTAACTATGTGTTTGGGAATATAATTGTAGAAGCAGGTCAGTAGTGGAACAAAGTTCTGCAAAGAAAGCAATAAATTGTTTATGCTGGAAATGTTTAAAGAAAGTGTGGATAGACATTTGTGGGAATACTTTTTTGCCCAAGAGATAAACTGCCACAGATTCTGGGCATTCTTTTGCTATTCTATCCTTACTATCCCACACTTAAGAAAAGTCTAATTAACATAGAACCAAGTTGGTTAGGTTAGAACTTCTTAATTAAAAAGGCAAAAGAAAATATCCTAGGAAGTGTTTTCAGATTGGTTAAATGGATTTTCACTATTCAGTTCCTGCTTTTAAGTGAACTCTGATTTAAACCTTTGTTTCTAAGCAATTTATTTTTCTCAATTCCAAGCATCAGTTGAAATGAAGACAACCTACCAAGAAAAAATGAAGTCTCTGAGGACATCAATGTATCAATTATTGAGATCTCTAGGAATAGCAATATATTTTGTTGTAATGAATTATTTTCAGAGTTGCTTGTGTTACGTTGTCCTGAGAGAAACAATGAATTTAGACTATTGAGATCATCTTTAGAAAAGACTCTGTTTGCCTTAAATCAGGTTCACAGTAGGCTGTGAGTGCCAAGAGACTAAGATCTGAATCAAACATAAATCAGATTCAACTTTTTTGAACTGACAAATAATTGCAGTTATCCCAAGTCTGTTACTTAAGGCAAGATAATTCTTATGTTGGCTTCCTCCTTGTTGCATTAAAAAAAACAAAATTGTCTTGAGAACATGCCTTCCAAGAGTGAATCTATCCTCCCAGATTAACTGGATATTAATTTTAACAATGAATAAAGACAAACCACGAACCAACTACTGAGGTCTGTGCCTATATTTCATTAATTGCAGTTGAATTGAAAGAAGGAAGCCTTGTGGAGATTGGCTGAATTGTGGTCTTTTAAATATTAAGAGGTTCTCTTAATATTCTCTTGGAAATATCTTGGTTAATCAAACAGTCGCTTTTGCTTGTACTATAAAGGGAATAAAATGATAAAAATAAAGAGATAATTAAAAAGGAAGTCAGAAATCACCACATTATGGTTATGTTGACTTGAGGCTATCCAGGAGCCAAGTGACAAAGCTGAACAAAAGAGTATCTCATGCCAGGCACTTGTCTTTCAGGTAGAATGGATCAGGCTATATGCCACTCCCCTGAGTTAGAAAAAAACAATTTATAGTGACCTTGATTTGTTAGGATTCAATTTCCTGGCTTCTATCTCGTCCCAGATGTCAACAGGAGAATTCAGTCCAACTCCTAAAGAGATGAGTCAGAAGTTTCGTACAGAAATGGAGGGAAAAACTACCAAAGAGGATAAAGTGGGACCCTGCCAGATTCCACTTTAGTACAGCTAACCCTTTTTTGGGCATGAATTTGTTGCTAAGAGTGAAGTTTTATCCTTGTATCCCCCAAATTCATCCACAGAGTGGGGTTCAGGTGGTACATAGGATTAATCTTAAATGTCCCATTTCTTTTTTTTTTTTAATAAAAATTTTTATTCTTTACAACAAACACAAAACATACATAAACAAACAAAAACATACAAAGGCATAAAAAAAAAATCTTCCATTTTATACCGTGTGTCAACCAGTTACCAACTCGGTTCCCCTTTCATAATCTTAAATTCTCATATCATCTATTCAAAATATACTTGTATACTTATCAATTATCAATTATTAATCATTCATAGCTAGTCTATAGAATCATTTATTACAAGAAATTTTAGCTTTCAATAGGATTAGTAATACATTTTTATCCATCGATTATATATAATAATTAATATCAAATTTCTATTATAAAGTTTCCTAATCCATTACATTACTATATTTTCTCATCCAATCATTAATAAAACAAATCCCGTGTCATATAAAATTGCTTATCTTCTTACTCTAATTTCAAATATTAGTTTAACTCATCTCTGCACATTCCATAATTTTCAATAACTTCCTCCTGCATAGGTACTTTTTCATTCTTCCAATTCTTAAAAGTTACAGTTCTAACC
Source organism: Python bivittatus (assembly GCF_059951505.1). Taxonomy (NCBI): domain Eukaryota; kingdom Metazoa; phylum Chordata; class Lepidosauria; order Squamata; family Pythonidae; genus Python; species Python bivittatus. The sequence continues at coordinate 214,384 of NW_028277108.1, forward strand.
ACTATCAAAACATACTTAATTCTTCACTACATGTTTCAACAAAAATATCTCTAGTTTAAAATCTATATGTTACTATATCCAACCATGTATGAATTTTAGTCTAATCTCTTAAAACATTTACAATCAAATACAATTCTTTACTATATATCTCAGTTTTATACCTTATTCAAATGCTTGCATAGTTTTAAGTTCACCCTTTTCATTCAGTATCCCAAAATATCTGGCTGTTTATTCCTTTTTCTATATTATTGGATAAGAGAAAGCAATAATAAATGTCCTTTCAAGCATTCTGCTTTTTGAAGCTTCTGTCAGTTCCATCATTGTTGTATTCCCCTCGTTTTTTCTTTAAGCATCTGGAGTAGTTTCTTTCAATATTGTTTTGCTTCTTCTTTTTATGCATTCTCTTAGTACGATTTTCCATTATAATCTTGTATAATCTTTTTCTCATCCTCAGAACCAAGAACAAGTCTGTCCCTCTTCATTTATCAGTTGATTAACCCTTTTGATTCTCAGTTTATAAGCCTCAAAATAATTCTGTTTAGTGTTTCTGATTTCTTGTGCTATTTCTTCCTTTTCCATTGATCCCGTTTTATGTTTAATTAAGTCCATTTTAGCTTTAATATCTTTTTTTTTTTTTGCGGGAATTTCTGCAACTCTTCTTCCAGTTTTTTATAGTCATCCTCGATAGTTTAAAAATCTTTTTCTGCTTTGTGTTTCTCGTATAGTCTATTATCTTGTATAAACCTTCATTAAGTCAAAGGATTCTTTATCTTTGTTCTTGCCAAGAGAAAGAAAAAAAAAAGCAAAAGAAAAAAAAAGAGGAGGGAAAGGCTAGGTCTCTTTAAAAATCCAACTGGGGGGGGGAATAAAGAGCAAAGCAGAGCTTCTAGCAGAAAGAAGAGCTACTGCCACTAATCAAGGCTCTTGTGACTAACTCAAACTTTCCATCTTGAATATTTTCAAAGTCGCTTTCAACTCCGCTTTCTTGTTTATAGTTATTCGGATGGCACCTGTATAAACATGCACATCCCACTATCTTTTTAGAAAGCCCAGGGTCCTTGAGCATACGTCACAATGAAAAAAAAGACACTATATCGAGCCTCTAGATGGCAGTGCAACTTTCTTTCATTTACTTTCTCTTAACTCCACTTTCCCCATTTCCAAATCAAAAAATATAAGTTTCTTATAACAATAGAAAGATCTTAATCAAAAAAGAAGCTTGAGATAAAAGATTATTAAGTATTGAAAAGAAAAAGCCAGTCCAGTTAAAAATATATTTTTTTAAAGAAAAACATCTTGCCAATTCCACCAAAAAGGGAAAGTTAAAAAGAAAATATTTTTTCCCCCTTTTTTTTATAAGGCTCAATCTCGCCGCTTAATCCACTTTTCTTCACTTTTAAAAATCTCTTTAAGTTACTTAAGGTGTTCTCTAAGAATAGTTGAATAGTAAAGGTCCATCTCACCCGGTTGACACCCCTCTCTTTCTTCTTCCTTTGGAGCTGTCCCAGCTTTCACAGTCATTAAATGGCTGCCTCTCCTCCGCCGGCTTCAAGAGCTTCTCCTGGGATCAATCTGGGACTTGCGGTGTCCCTGAGATCCACAGGACGCGCCGTTTGCGATCGCCATCTCTACGGGACGGCTTAGGTCCATCGGGACCATCCGGGGGGGGGAGATATCGGCTGCGATCCTGGGAGCCCAGGATCGCCCGCCGTATCGCCGCGACGCCAGCTCCGCCCTCCCCTTAAATGTCCCATTTCTTCATGCAGAGTGAAGCTAGGCCTTTGGTTAACCAGCAGCAGAGAGCAATGAAACGGAAGAGATGGGAATCTGAATGCAATTGGAGTATGGATTGAGCATAATAGAAAGCCCGTTTGAAGTGCTGTTCCATGGCAATGTGGATGTTGAAGAATGCTTACTTCTCTGCCTCCATTGCATCATCACAGAACAGGATAACACTTCTGTGTTGAATGATATATTCTTTATCAGAATCCTGAGAAAGGAGAGTCATAGAGTTAGTAGCATATTTTGATAATCCTGCAGTATTATTTGGGGATACAAATAATTTGCTCATGACTTGAAATCTACTATTGAGCAGGGTATGATGATGTAATTGTGGCAATGGCTTGTCCTGTTGGTTTTAGTTTCATTTACTGGGTCTTGAGGATCTGAACAAACTGGAAAAATGAGGGCTACCACTTGTCTAGCCCACCCTTGCCCCTAGCCTAGACTGGCTCTATGGTAGAGCCAGATAATTAATGCTTTTTTGTTGGAGTACCATGCCTCCATTTGTTTAAAGGATATCATTTTTAAATAGATATTCCTCTGACTTGAAACCACCTCACAGGGTTGTTGTTGTGGGGAAAGGAGGAGGAGGAAGGAGTATTATATATGTTTACCACCTTGAGTTACTTATAAAAAAATAATAAAGCCGGGATAAAAATCTAATAAATAAACAAACAAATAAATAAATGATCTGAAAAATTAACAGCCAATCTCAAATGTACAATTTCTTTCTTGTTGGGCTATTTCCAGACATCTGCTCAACACCTGTGTTGTATCCTGTCAGTAGAGTTTCATTGTAGCTGCTATACTAATGTCTCCATTAGTATAGCAGCTACAATGAAACTCTACTGACAGGATTACAACATAGGTATCTGGAAGAGAGCATCCAGTTCTTTAGAGTGAGGTACCATAGGCCTGTTGGTGATATTCACTGTTACTTTTCCTTGACAATGAACTCCCAACAAAGTACTGTAGTCAAATAATTTGATCGTTGCTTAAGGTTGATAAGAGAACGGATGGACTGAGTTTAAATTCAAACAGCATATAGCTGCTGTAAGAATTTGGCTTTGGGACTGGAGTCTAGCGTGTTCTAGATAAGATTCCGCTGTGAGTGCTCCTTGACTCTGCTATTGCTGGATCCTGGATGGCAGCTGTGCAAGGAAAATGTTCGTACAATTAAATGGAGTAATCTAGATGCTTTCTTTTCTGAGCCACTCAGTTCTAGCAACAACTTTGATTACATCATGGTTAAGCTGTTACATTATGGTCAATGTAGGGCTACCCTTGAACAGAAGTTTAACAGCTAAACTAACTGGTGTACCCGGCTGAGAACTTATGTCCATGTAGGTTTCTTGCTGGTTATTTTCTGGATAAATTCAACCTGTTGGTTTTAATCATCAAATCCCTAAACAGTTTAGGATCTGACTATCTGCAGGACCCACTAGCTTGAGATGAACCTGCTGGGGCATTAAAAACAGCAGAAAACCTTTTTTTTAAAGATGCTATGCTTTCGAAGGACAGTCGATTATGCAGGAGAGGGCCTTCTTTGGCACTCCTGTTTCCTGTGTTGTACTTGTTTCCTATAGTCTCTTTCAGCCTGACTTATTAAGTTGTACTTTTAAGTTTACATGAGTTTTTAATTGTTACTTTCATTTTACAGTATTAGCTACCTTAGGTACTTTACAGACAGACCAGTAGATTTAAATTGTACTAATATTAATGCTATCTAGTACAGTGCATTGCTAGTTTTAGGGGGATCAAATTTTGAATGGTGTATTGTATTTAACCTAGTTCCACATGAAATATTAATTCTGATGCAGAAATCTTAAATCCAATAATGTAACTTCCTCAAATATAGGAAAATATCTAATTCAAAACACAAATGTTTTCTGCTCTTTATGTAAGCAGTACAAACTGTTATAACATGATACCCAAGTTTGACTTCTTGTTATATGCTAAATGATTAAAGAAAAAGAAGTGGCTGGAGAGATAATGAGAAGATTATATATCAAAAGTACAAACATATTTCATTTGCAGAAGGTCCTAAGTTCAATTTTTTAGCATGTTAAGAAAGGGCTGAAAAACTTGCCTGAACCCTGAGAAAATCACTGTCAAAGTATGATTTAGAAACTCAAGGAAACAAATGAACTTTCTTCATTTTAAAGACTACATTGCATTAAAAACAATTGATCCAACTTGTAATGGATTGATTATGTGCCATCATGTTGATGTCAACTCTTAGCAACAATTTATCTTTCAGCACAGATAAATTTTTCCAGAGGAATCTGTTCCCAACCTGGTCCTTCAGGTCTTCCAATAGTGCATCCATTGCTGCTGTAATCAAGTCCATCCACCTTGCTGCTGGTCATCCTCTTTTTCTCTTTCCTTCCACCTTTCCCAGCACTGTAAACTTCTCAAGAGAGGTAGATGTTCACATAATGTGTTCAAAATATGATATGAGCCTGATCATTTGTGCCTCAAGTGAGAACTCGTTCTGTGATCCATTTGTTTGTTTTCTTGGCTATCCATGGTATTCTCAGGAGTCTTCTAAAACACCAACATTGAAAGGGGCAATGCTGTTGCTATTCTGCTTTTTCAAAGTCCAACTTTTGCTTCCATGGAGTGTCACAGGAAAAACTATTGCCTGCATGATTTTGATCTTTACAGGTATAGACACAACCCAGCATCTGTATATCTTTTCCAAAGCCTTCTTTGCTACTCCAGGTGTTTTCCTATATTGTTTTTATTTACGTTGTTTCTTTTTGTTTCTGTGGCATATTTTTTGACTGCTGGTTCCTTTACTGTTGCTAATCGATCCTAAAAGGCGGACGCTATCCACTACTTCATTATTTTCATTTTCATTTCTAAGGCTTATTGCTGTACATGTTGTCATTAGTTGGGTCTTCTTTATATTAAATCTTAGTCCCATTTTTTCCACTGGGATCCTTGATTTTCGTTACTAGAGCTTCCAGAATTTTTGCCTTTTCAGCTATCAGGGTAGTATAATCAGCATAGCATGGGTTATTGATGTTTCTTCCTCCAGTTTTAAAACCACATTAATCTTCTTCCAATCCAACTTCCCTGAATATCTATTCAGCGTATAGGTTGAATAAATAAGGAGAGAGCAGACAGCTTTCTCTCTCTCCTTTGGATTCAGCCTGTATTCATCTATAATTACCTTGTACATTTAACTTGGATGGATTAGTGCTGAATGAAAATATTAAGCCCAGAGATTTACATTAGTTTTTTAATGCAGGAGGCAGGGGATTTGAAAATGCTTTTACTATAAGATGGTCAAAGATTTATCTCCCTTTTGAAAGCTGATCTAAAAGAGGCTTGCTGCTGGTGGAGCAACAGGACTGCATATGCTAAAACTAAGCATATGTAGCCAAATAGCATATAACTGCCCTCATCACTTTTAAGGCTCATATATTTCTTAGCTAGCTTATGTGCCTGGAAGTTCCTATATATACTGTCCAATTTTACTCTGAAATCAGAACAATTTATTCTCTGTTGTATGCTCATTTAATATATACATGAATAAGTATATTTGTTACCATCCTAATAGACTTGTTTGCAGTGGGGGGAAAATACTGATTGGGTATTATTTGTCTATTCAAGTGCTGAAATGTAATATATCAGCAAATCTTGCAGCAAAGAGCTGTTGCAATCAGTCCCAATTCCAGAGGTAATTTTTTAAATACATTTGTATGGAAAACCTCTTTTTCCTGTCTATGACTGATCAATAAATCTCTGTAAAAGAAGAGCTCTTCAAAAAGGAGGTCTCCCCTGAAGATTTTAAGCTCATGGCAGGTTACCAATAGGAAGTAGTACCCAGCCACTAAACAGATTAGGGTTTTAAAGGTTAAAAAACAATGCCTGAAATTCATCTTGTTAAACTATTGACCATCAGCACAGATTTTTCAAGATAGGCACAATGTTGTCATTGTATTGTATACAACTTAACTGCCGCATTTTGCAGCAATTGTATTTTTGGAACATACTTCAAGTGTGACTCAGTGTAACGCAATAGTCTAATCAATGTCTAACGCAATAGTCTAATCATGATTTAACAAATTATATAGAAGCACAGAGAGAAGAGATTTTCTAAGAAGTATTTGCTGTTAGTGCAATAAATTTAATTGGCATGAATACTGAAGCTGCTACTGCTGTCTGCCGAAAATCCAAGGACAGAATTTAAAAAGTAAGTCTGTGTGGTGGTGCCAGATGCTAAGGTAAAAAGGTGCTTTGGAGCACATGGGAGGAGAAAACCACTGAGAAGCACTGGAGAACAAGTGAAGTCACCCTCTCTCCAGCATCCAACAAAGTAGACCATCCAACAGATACAGAACCATATCCATAATCTGGCCTAGATCCTATATGAAACAGGTACAGATAATCACTATCTTCCTGATGCTTTTGGAGTTACAAAATGTATCATTCTGAATGTTTAATTACAGTTGTGGTGCTGTTAATGTTCTAAAAACAGCAATAAAGCTGCCAAAAAGCCTTACGTTTCCAATAAATATTCCAGCAGTATTTTTGCAGCTGTACAACTGAGCAATTGTTGTAGCATGCATTGACTTAATGTAGCGTCCTATGGTTGGATTATAACAGTAACTTGGTTTTGATTTATTTTCAGATGTGTACACACATACCACAAATGACATATTATTGGTATTCAACTCAGAATTCTCTGCCAAAACAATACTAACCCATAAGTTTTAGTAATTTGGGGATTTTAAAAAGAATGGATTACATTGTATAAAACGGTTCTGTAAAACGACCCAAAATACTTTTTTGGCTATGTTTGGTCATGACTGGTGCTCTGTGTGTGGCCCCATCTGTGTTGCTGCTTGGTGTAATTAATACCAAACAGTTTTTGCCAATCTCAGCAGTAACTTTGGAGGGATGTGGAATGGGGCATGTAAATATGGAACCAAAATTGCTCTGGTTTTCTTATTTAGCTCTGTAGAAAATTGATGCAAACAAGTATAAAGCTTTTAATGAACATTCAAAATGTTCCAAATAGCCTAAGCTAAACTGCATAATGTCAGTTACCTTGGGGGAAATCAAAGTGGTGGGGATCTCTCTCTCTCTCTCTCTCTCTCTCTCTCTCTATATATATATATATATATAGAGAGAGAGAGAGAGAGAGAGAGAGAGAGAGAGAGAGAGATTTTAATTTCCTGCCCCCACATCTCAGTCTCTCTCTGTGTATACTGCTGTACATTGATTACAATCAGGACAGATCAAAACCATGGCCATAAACTTCAGGAAAGAGCCTTGCCCCCATTTCTGGCTGGTCTGCCAAGTGAATTGATCTCATCAGTCTCCAGCAAACACTGATTCAACAAAGCACATTCAGTGTGGTTCAGACACCCTAGATTTCATTCAGATTCTGAGTCTTCCAATTGTCCATACAGCACTGCATTTCTGTTGTTTTGTATTTTTACCTGCTATATGAATAAGTTTTCATGAAGACTTACTACATGTCTATAGCCTATCCCCACCAATCTGGGAAATTGATAAGTTTATGGCCATTTGGGGAGTACAGTACTCAAATGATCTGTGAAATTCAAATAACTAACTAATCCAAGCAAAATGTCTTAAACGTTGGCCTAGGTAAGACACAATGGACAATTTTCCAAGTTTATTTTGAACTTTGCCTAATAGCTTTTCTATCACTTTACATAAATAGTTTAAAATTGGGCTTTTCTTCCCTAGTTTATATGGTGAGTTGATGGCCATATGGAAGGAAGGAAGGAAGGAAGGAAGGAAGGAAGGAAGGAAGGAAGGAAGGAAGGAAGGAAGGAAGGAAGGAAGGAAGGAAGGAGGGAGGGAGGGAGGGAGGGAGGGAGGGAGGGAGGGAGGGAAGGAAAGGAAGGAAGGAAGGAAGGAAGGAAGGAAGGAAGGAAGGAAGGAAGGAAGGAAGGAAGGAAGGAAGGAAGGAAGGAAGGAAGGAAGGAGTTCCTGTATGTTATTATTTTCCATTACAACTTGCTGGCTTCTTATTTGTTTTCTGTGTGATCAGTTTTTGACCAAACCAAAAACTGGTCAAAAACTAGAGGCCTCAGAATGAAGTTATTCATCCAGTTGCTGATCCTTGTTGTTCAAGAATGCAAATACTGAATACCTTCCTGGAAGCAATTTCTCTTTTTGTTGTCTAAATTCATACATTGTGTTAAGCCATAATGTGTTTTGTTTCACTCATTGTGGTTCAGTCGTTTATGGCTTAGAGTTATGTGAGGATCAGACCACATATACTTCAAGAAGCCATGGTTGTAATACACCAGAGGTCAGTGCAGTGCTGTAAGTCCAGATTTCCCCTATATTTCTATAAAGTGCAGAGGTGAAACAGAAGTAGATGTTATCTTCCTTTATAATAATGACCTCTTATCTTTTAGGGTTTAAGCAGCAGGTCATCAGAGAGACCAGTCTATTAGTTTTGTTCACTTCCTCTTCACTCACCTTGTTCATGAAAAACAACCAAACCAAATTACCCCCTCCAAAATTTTCAGTGTAACACGGCAGAAGAGGATTTGACCTGTCTTTCGCAGTTTCCATTGTGTTTTGTTTGTTTGTTTGTTTGTTTGTTTGTTTGTTTAATAGCCATGTGAAAGACCTCTTTAAAAATAAGTTAAAGAGAAGGACACCCTTTTGCTGTTTCTTGTAAGAAAAGGTGACCATACTTCCCCTTCTCTAACTTTTTAAAATCGGGCATTTTATTCACTAGAAAAGGGACAGAAAAAAGCATAATCTTTTCGCAGAGAGTAATGAAATTACTGAAAACCATCTCCGGTATCTAAGTCAAGCCTAATCTTGGTGTTCAGTTTTGGTTTCCAACCATTCTGCGTCTCATAAATCAGCATTTCCTAACTTGGTACTCTTAAGTGTTTCCTCCATGTGTAATGGCCTCAAGTTTCTATAATCTGTAGATTTATTGATTGATTGATCAAATTTATATGGCCACCTATCTCATAAGAAATGACTCTGGGTGGTGTATAACAATCAAATAAAACAACAAACATATAAAAACAATCATTATAAAAATATAAAAATCATTATTAAAACTTAAACATTGTTAAAAATTAGAAATATATAAACTACAAGGCACAAAGAGAGTGAGTATATCAGCCAAAGTAATGGAACCATCTTAGAATGTCTCCGATTCCCTAGGATCCTCAGGCCTGGTGACATAACCAGGTCTTGAGGAACTTCTGGAACATTAACAAGGATGGAGCTAACCTGTCTTCAAGGGGAGAATGTTCCATAAGGCAGACGCCACGGCAGAGAAGGCCCGCCTTCTTGGACCCACCAAATGTAAGTCCCTAGCAGATGGTACCCACAACATGCCTTCTCTGCCAGATCTAATGGGACAGGCTGATGTAATCAGGGAGAGGCAGTCCCTCAGATAACCTGGCTCCATGCCATGAAGAGCTTTAAAGGTTAAAACCAGCACCTTGAATTGGACCCAGAATCTTCCGGACACTCTTCAAGGGCAGCCCCATATAGAACACATTACAGTAGCCCAATCTGGAGGTGACTAGGGCATGAGTGACCATATGCTCATTAAAGAGTAACTTAGAGTAAGAGCATTGAGTAAGTAACCATACCCCCTCATTGCACTTCATACATATATGAGCAGTTTGTATTAAATTCAATTTTCCATGAAAAATAATAAAGACGTGCATTTGGACGTTTGATTCTTACAGTTTGATGTCTTTCTTTCTCCTGCCCACCTACTCACCTACCCACCCACTCTCTACAGTGAAACTTTAGCCAAATATATCATAATTTGATTAAAATGTGTAAGGGCAATCCACCATAACATTGAGTATATTAGCCTTAAAGTTCTTAATTTACTTCACTGCCTGCAGTTGGCCCACCTGTACTGAAAGGGACAAGCACTGAAGGCTAACTGGATTCTCTTTTAGTAATAAACTGTTGTCCTTGTTCACAAAAGGACTGTCAGCCCGATCATTTGGATGATTAATGGAGATGGAAGGAGAACGTTCATTCAGTGGGCTGCACATATTATTCTGCCTTCATGGCTATTCTGGAAAGAGTTACAACTGGTTACAGTTTTAGTATTTATGAAAGTTCTGAGAACTAGGTTAGAGTTGATATTTACATAAAGTGAATAACACGGGACTGCCAAGAGAAAATAAACATGCTGGCGAAGGTTAAGGCGTAGATTCTTAAAAGGATAAAACAGAGATCACAATATCCAGAAACAGAGTATCATATTCTTCCCTGGAGTTCAGCAAGCATGAATAATTTTGCTTTATACAAGAAGTTATTTGGCAGCATAAATACAAGGCATGGATCTTTGTGTGTACAGAATTGGATTTTTTTTTTTTTGCCTCAAACTGTAGCAAACCTACTTTGATTACCTTGTTAGAAAACACAAGAAGTGTTGCATACGGCTTTTATTAAGATGCATAGTACACATCCCTACTAGGACCTTCCTTTTAAATCTTTTTGGTTGGGTTTAAGGCAATATTTTTTCTTCAACTTTTCCAGATAACTGAAACAGAAGGAGGGGAAAATCTGTATGCCCATTGATATTTCCTTCGGCTAATTGCTACCTTTTAACAAATGCAATTTATTGAATTTTTTAAAATAGGAAATAAATGCAAGAACAATTTAAGACAGTTGTGTATTCAGACATGCAACTGTACATTTATTTTATGGAAGAATGAATGACTGAAAGCTGAAAGTTTAAATGTGTTGGTTGACAACCTTTGCTGAAAACTAGTTGGGAAACATTCTTCTTGTCGGCTCTGCTTAACTATATACAGGTTTTAAGTACCACCAACCATAGTACTTATATGAATTATTATCTAATTGGTGGTTTATTATAGTTCAAATTGTATCTGATTCAGTTTTTCAGACAGATCTTGGGAACAGAATTTGTTCTTAAAACTGGGGACTACTTGTACTTATTATAAGTAAATAAATCTCATTAAATTCAATGAGACTTACTCCCAGATGAGTAGAGAATTGCTTGGTTGAAGTCATATTGCAGTAAGGCACTTTTGGGGATGCAAAATATGTGGTCCGGGGGCAGCCAATATTTGTTTTCTGTTCCTAGTACACCTAATTTATCCCTTAACACCCGTTAATATTTCTCCCAAAATGGGCCCTGGGCCCATCCACTCTTGTCCCTTGAGCCAAGTGAAGTTGTATACCCTTATATTTTCATAACACCTGTTTTTGCAAATTAAAAATAAAAAAAAGTATGATGATAATTATTTTCCCCCAAAATACACATCTTTAAATGCATATCCCACTAAAACGCACATTTGCAGAGATGTGTATTTTTATCTGATAACTGAATTAAAAAATTCAGAGAAGTGTACGGTGGAAAAATTATAGTTTTCTGATTTATGTATGAGCCTGTGAATGAATTAGGTCAGTGTGCTTATAACAATCTAGCTAATATAGCTATCCCTAATATAGCAGCCCCACAGCAATTACTTAAAACCCTAAATTGCATGGTCTTGTTAGGTCTTTGTTTACATTTTTATAACAAAACGTATTGTCACGTGGGGGCTGTTACTGGAAAATAGAAGCAGAAGTACAGGGCCATTTTTTGAAGAATAGACGAAAGAGACCAAAAGTACTGTGTATTTTCCCAGTGATAAGGCATGTATAGGCTATGGAGTTCATTGGTTATAATGAGAAAGAAAAGCTACACCGCTAGTGATTTACCTACCTAAAACTAATTTGTAAAGAATAATAATATAGCTAATATTGTCCATTATTACTTTTCTTTCCTTTTTAAGCATGTTGTTTAAATATCATAAATAATTACCCACCCAATAATGATAACATGTTTATATTCTGGTAGGTCCAGGTGCTATTCATGGGACTGAGGAAAAAATCTCCCCTGATTTTTTCTACAGCAGCCCGGTGAGGTAGGTTAGGCAGAGAGAGTGTGACAGACTAAAGTCTCCGAGTTATGTGGGGACTTGAATCGGTCTCCCCAGCTGCAGCTTAAAATCTGAACTACTGCACATCATTGGCTCTCCAAATGTTTACTTCAGCCTTTAAGTCATGGTGTGTAAGAAGCTGACCATTGATTTTGATTCCACTTAGGAGAAGGGTAGGAAATGATTTGTTGGCCAGTGGCTTCACTTAAGATTTTGGGGTTTCTTTTGTTTTTGAGTGATGATATCCTTTTTTAGGGCTTTCATTACATTTTCCTTTCTCAAAATAGTGCAATGGGGCCCTTTAAGTCTTAGCAGTTATGGTTAGAGGGGGCTTTAAGGCAGCAAAAAGGGAGCTTGTGGTCTCTAGAGCAGTGTTTCTCAACCTTAATCACTTTAAGATGTGTGGACCTCTTAAAGTCCACACATCTTAAAGTTGCCAAGGTTGAGAAACTTTGCTCTAGAGTGATAACTTCTGAGGTCTGTTTTGGTGAGTAACAGAATTGAAAAAATCTCAGAATTTCATTGTGTTCTCATATGTATACAGATACCTTATAAAAATTGGGCTTAAGCGTATATTTTGTAAACTGGATGTGCCCTTGTTATAACTCTGGAAGCAGACTGAAAAATGAAATTCCCAGAGTAAAATAAATATAATGCAAGGAAAGTTGAGTAAAATATATTTAAATCTAAGAAAAACCCCTCTCATTGAATGTGAAGGAGAGACTTTTCCATTATTTTTTGTTTCTGTATAATACATTGTGTTGTGAGTTGCCTTAATAATTTTTCTTAGATGGAAAAGATTCATATCCACAGTTCTCTTTTGTGGGGTTTTTTTTTTTAAATACCAAATTTGAAAAATCCTTTTCTGTATCTTTGAAATTTTCTCTCCTGTATGCCATGTTCCGTCTGAGGTGTGCACACACATGCACAAAACTAAATTATTCCAAAATAATAATAATAATAAATTTAGGTACCATAAAACTCTGGGCTGAGAATTTCGGGGGGGGGGCCTTTTGGATTGGACAGCGGACAGCCGGTCTTTTCCCAGCCTTGCAGTTGCAGCCAGCCTGCTCCAGATCGGGCCCAGTAGAAACATGCTGGGTGCGGTCCAGAGCCTCCTGTGCACAGTGGAGTGCCTCCCTCCTCCCTTCAAAATATCTGCTGAGTTTTAGACTGCACGTGGTCCATGATCATTGTTAATTTTATAAAAAATGAAGTCAGAAACCATCCAGAGAAGAAGGAAAAAATGGGGGGAGGGAGGAAAGAGTAGGGGCTATCCAAATGCTTTTTGTATGTTTTTCTCTCCTTCAAAAAAAAAAAAAAACTTAAAAAGAAAGAAACCATTTTAAATACTTACAAAATATTGATTCCAGTTAGCAGTTATCAATGACTAGTGAGTTTATATTATAATCAGTAAACATGTATATATGTGTAGAGCCAGTTTAGTGTAGTGGTTAAGGCAGGGTTCCTCAACCTCAGCAACTTTAAGATGGGTGGACTTCAACTCCCAGAATTCCCCAGCCAGCATGGCTGGCTGGAGAATTCTGGGAGTTGAAGTCCACCCATCTTAAAGTTGCTAAGGTTGAGGAACCCTGGGTTAAGGCACCAGGCCAGAAACTAAGAAACGGTAAGTTCTAGTCCTGCCTTAGGCATGAATCTAACTGGGTAACTCTGGGCCAGTCGCTCTCAGCTGTAGGGAGAAGGAAGTGGCAAACCATTTCTGAAAACTCTATGGGACTGTTGTTAGGAATAAAAAATGACTTGAAGGAACAACGTTTAAGCATGTGTGTGACATACTACAGTATTATACTTTCTAGTTTCTCTACTAGAAATATGTACACATTTTAACCCATCTGTATTACATATATTTACAATTAACTTGTATACTTGTATTGTGGCACACAAATTTGTACTTGGTTTGTGAAAAGCTGCACAAGACAATTTTTGTCCTCACATGGTATGTCAGAAATTAGAGGGAACATTGCCTGCAGGTACTTATTCTTTTAAAATCTATATATGGTGCTAGAGATTGGAAGGGAGATTATAGTAGTGCATTGAGTTGTACTTCACAGTTAGTAAGCAGTTTATCATGCAGTTATTCCCTGACGAGTTTAAAAATACATTTTCCCTAAAGGTGGTGAAGACTTAGTTTTAATTAGGATTTCTGGTATAAGAGGGGAAAGGGGCATTTTTTTGAAAGTATCCTTCCCTTAATTTTAATTTTAATACATGCAAAGGCGTTTCAAATCTTTGTCTTCCCTCCTCCTCTTCCTCCTTCTGAATGAAAGTAGAACTTATGTAAACTGGATATTAATTGGGTTTTCTCTTCTGTATTTTCAGAGATTTGAAGAATAACTTGATTAGTAGCATTGAACCTGGGGCCTTCTATGGACTTTCAGAACTGAAGCGCCTGTAAGTATTAATTGCAACGGGATTACCTTAAAAACTATACCTGTATTGATACTGATATTTCGTCTCCAAAGAATGGGAATACATCACCGTGCAATTATAACATACAGGATATGTGAACTAAGGATGGCAGTTTGATTTTTTTTCCTATGCATGATTTATTTTTATGAATCAAGTCAAAACAAATCAGTCTTTACTACAGTCATAGAAGAAACTGAACATTTGAGAAATTGCGTTCTGACTTTGGCTAAACTGCAGCATATGGTTGACAGTATTCACAATTAAAACATATATTGGCAATGTAGTCCAGATGAAAGAATGAATGAATGAAGAATTAATAGGCTTTATTGTAGTCATTGACAGTACAGTATACAGTTTTACAACTAAAATTGATTATGATTATATGCCATTAACTTGGTGTTGGCTCTTGGTGACCATGTAGATAGATTTTCTCCAGGATGATCTGTCCTCAACTTGGTCCTTCCAGTTTTCCAATAGTGCACCCATCATCACTTATAATTAAGTCCATCCACTTGCTGATTGTTCTCTTCTTCTCTTTCTTTCCACCTTTTTCAGCGTTACAGACTTCTGAAGAGAGCTAGGTGCTCCCTGGATCACAAATAAAAATGTAGAAAAATAAAATGAGCGTAAAGTTGCATGCTAATACTGGGACAATAAGAAGACACATAAATAAAAATAGAAACTAAAATATTTATGTGGTATTAAGATCCCAAAAAGCTGGTCACTTAATTTGATAAAGTACTGTACCTATAAAATCAGTTAATGAATACCACACTTAAATACTAAAATATTATTTTAACTTATCACTAAACTATTAACATTTGAAACACTAAAATATTTTTAAAATATTTTAAAATTAAAACCTGTTGATTAATAAGACACTTTATTAACTCCCTTATTAAGATCAGTGCCACTAATTGGCTTCCACAAGTTCAGCAATATAATATAATAAAACCGTAAAATATTTGTCTAACTAAATGTGATGCTTTTTAAGGGATCTCTGTATTTGGTATGCTGTTAAACAGAATTTTTGGATCCTTATGTTTAAGTAGATAGTCTACAAAAATACCATTTGGAGCATTCAGAATTTTTTGTGCCTCCAGAATTTTTGTGTCTTCAGGTGACAGTGCAAAAGAACATGGACAAGAGTTTCTAATGTCCTGTCCCTGCATTGACAGAGGCTTTCCTTACATGCAATCTTCTTATTTCTGCCTCCAAGGATTACTGATGGGAGACTATCAAAGCAAGTAAGAGTAAAAAGTCTGCAACACTTTGGGAGATTGAGTTGTTTAAGATCTTCCTACCAGTCCAGAATATCTTTTGTAGGATCATCTCCCATTTCCAAAAGCATCTGGGCAGGAAAGCCCACATTGTGCCATGTTCTGTCCTGAGAACGATTCTGCCAGTACCAGTGGGGCCAAGTCTTGCGGTAGGTGGACAGATGCATTAATAGTTTTGGAGGTACATGGAATTCTAGCATCTTTTAGAGAAGCTGGTTTTGAAGTGAAACCAACAGTTCGACTGTATACGAAACTAAAAATAAGATGAAGGTCAGCATTAGCAATATATATGTGATGTGGAATGAGGAATTGGGATATTAGTTTTGGAAAATCAATGGGTCAGATTTTAAGAAATGTAAAATGCATATCTTATAACTTAAGAATGAAATTAATTCATCAGAAAAGTTTGTTTCATGTTTATAGGAGTCTCAAAGAATGGTTTTAAAAGTTGGATATTGTATTTCCTGAGCTGGTGTTGTAAGAAATATTAGGGGTCATGCTCAGTCAAGGCTTCCTTTTGGTTTCAAGTTACAATATATGTTAATATAGTCTTAGAAAAAAATACTAGTTAAAGATGTACATGTTACATTCCATTATATTCCCAAAATAGGGAATTTGACAGTTTATGAAGAACTTTAGCTTAATGGAATCTGAGCTTGGCAAAGAGAATTATTTTACATAGATGGGAAGAAATGAATATTTCTGATATTAAGGAATAAATTCAAGATATGTGTCTTTATCAATTTTTGAAATTATATTCTAAAAATTATATGACCTACATTGAATAAGTTTAAGGATTGGATTAATTTCATACTGATGTTATATGGAGTCTTTTTTTCCTTAGTTACTTATTTTCTCTTACGTTTATTTTAATCACTGTAATACATGTCACTGTAGTTTTGTTATACTATTTGTTATACTACACTAATTAAAATTAAAAAGAATATGTTATGAAACATAGTATACTCTGTTTTGCCTTGTTTAATAGATAATAAAAGTCAATCAGAATGCTTGGATATACTATCTGTTACATTTTACTTCTCAAACTACATGTACAATTACAGTTCACACAAAAAGGTAGGCACATACACTTAAAATATATGCATGTTTGTATCTCAACATGGCTATATTCTATTAAATGATTGCACAAAAGTTGTACTTCAAAAAATAGAAAGTTAATGGACAACATATTTGTTAGAATTACAAATGTGGGAAACTAATAGCAAGATGTTAGCAGGAATTAAACATATTTACAATGATCTACCCTGTGAATATGAATGACTTTTAAGTCATCAAAATATATGAAAATGTGAAAATTGTAACAAGACAATTGAAATTTATTGCTATGGAGATGATGTATTATAACAACACAACCCTGACCTCTTGTGGGGAAAATAGAGAAGCTATAAAGCTATGAAATGGTATTGCTCCGTCATAAACATGAGAAAGAGGAAAGTCAAAGGTCACTGAAATAGAATCTCTTGACTCTGGAAATAATTGGAGAAAAGATTCTGTAATAGGCATACTTAACACAAGAAGTCACCATATTGTTTAAGTATAAAAATGTTTCTTGTTACCACAGACCTATGGATTTCAATCCTGTGTGGAATATTCTAGAGGCAGGGAATTGGTTGATTATAACAGTAAATCATGGTTGTTTCTAGGTTAGTATGAGTTTTCTATAAAGCAGTGAGAATTCTCATTGTCTGATGATTAGAAAATAGATTATGTTACAAGATCCTTCCTTCCTTCCTTCCTTCCTTCCTTCCTTCCTTCCTTCCTTCCTTCCTTCCTTCCTTCCTTCCTTCCTTCCTTCCTTCCTTCCTTCCTTCCTTCCTTCCTTCCTTCCTTCCTTCCTTCCTTCCTCCCTCCCTCCCTCCCTCCCTCCCTCCCTCCCTGAAGGCTGATAACTACTTTCAATACTGCACTTGGTCTGTTTCCTATTCTTTCCTATCTTTTCCAGAGAGGATAAAGTAAGAAGCTAATGTAATGCAGACATATGTAAGTGACAGGAGGCTTTGTGAGTCAGTTGGAAAAACCATAGGCTGCCAAGTTCATAAAATTAACAATTTCATTTGGAACCCTTCTCATGGGCTGACAGCACTGCGGTAATTTAGTACTGTAGTTGCAATGGCAGAGTAAGTGAACTCGTGGATCAATGCAAATCAGTGTCTGCCAGAAAAAAAGCAACCAGAAAGTGGGCCACATGTCTGGTTGTTTTACAAGATTAATTTCATAGTCAACATTTCTAGTATAAACATTTACAAGAGAAAAAAAAATGAATACCAGATTTATGTGACGTGAGATAGATTTGGTCTGAAATAATAAGAACGAGCTGAGAGACGTGTAGAAATAAGTTGATACAAACTGATTTTTTCTTTTTCTTATTTATCTGTCTGTAAATGTCTCATTAGGAAAATTTACAGCATACTTGGGGGGGGGGGGATAGCACTTGCTTTGGCATCTTTGCTGTTCATTTGGTATAGCCATGACACATGAAGTAGCATATATTTGCAAGTTGTTGTTTAATGAATATCCATACTTAGTGAGAAGTTAGTTAATATAAATATTTGAACATCTGGACCAGGTGCTAGATAGGTGTTTTTTTCTTAAATTATCTCTAAATTAAATTATACATTTAAGAAAAGTTCCATAGAACTCAACAGGCCTCACTTGGCAGAGTAAAAATGCCTATATTTGCACTGATAAACATTTTTGTAGTATTTAATTTAGAGATGTTATTTGCAGAATATCATTAAAGTCTTAGTGCTAATTGTCACTGGTTGGATTCACATAGCAAAATTTGGCTTGTTTGTGGCTTACTTGTTGTCTGATCCCAGGCATTGTGGCTCATAAACCATAGTTTAAAATTTAGTGCGTTGGGCAAACCCAGTTAATTCTGCTTTATCAGTATTTAATCACACTTAAGCAAACATTGCTAATCATGTTAGTAGTTACTGATTGCCTAACAGGCCCATAGTCTCATGGTAATGTTACATTTGTTATTAAATTTCTGCAAGTACACAGCAATACCCAATTTTCAGTGAATTCATTTTAATTCATATTATGATAGTGCAGTTCAGAAGAATGAATTACATTGTAGTTGGGTCTAGAACTAATTCAGCCATGTCAAGTTTCCATCATGTTCAGTTTTTCTTTTTCTGGATTAACCCTGACTTGTAGAAATATAGGCAGCTGTCTTATGTGGGTCTGGACCAGATGTATTTTGTCTGGTTCATTGATTACTCAACTTTCTTCTAGGAGCTCAAAGGAGCATACATAGCACTCTCTTGTACAATTTTATACACTAGAACTACCCTGTGAGCTGGGATAGGCTGAGAAATAGTGGCTGGCACAGTCACTCAATGAGCTTCTGTGGCTGAGGGTGGATTTGAAGCTGGATCTCTACTTCTAGTCCAAAACCTTAAATATATCACCACAGTAGGTCTCATTCAGTACTGTGTACCTTGAATGGTAACACTGTTTTGGATTTTGGGCACTGCTGTAGAGAATAAGGAAGGTGACCTTGATGAAGATAGGTAGCCCTAAGCAAAAGGGACTGAAGCATTTTTAAAAACCACAATAACAGAGATAATATTTGGAAACAACTCAGGCAGACACCTCCCTAATCCACTGGAGTACAAGAAGGGAGAGGAGGAACAGCAGAATCAGACTTGCAAGATTCTGGTTTTATAGCTAATCTCAATAAAAGTACTTTTAGCTTTCATCTGGGGTTGGTTTCCTGGTCTCAGCTACCTAGTGGGGCTGACAACTTCCCACAGAAATCTCTTTCAGCAATTGCAAGTACTGGTCATGATAGGCAAAGTGATCTGAAGCCTCTTATTAAGGCAAATCATGTTGGCTGTTGTCCTGACAAAGCAAATCATACTGCATAACCTGCACGTCTTCACTGAGGCAAATCTTTCTTATGGTAGGCCTAGCTATAGCTTCCCCCCTTGCTTATACTCATGATACTTTTAATTCAATTAATTTGGGAGGGAGGGAGGAAAGAATTCTATTTTTAATCTATTTTTGTGATTTTCAAAAGGTCAGCCAAAACCCAAGTCATGTTTAAAATGCTAACAAAATAAAATAAAATTGAAATATTAGTTTACCAAGATTTTAAAAGCATTTCTTATAAGTTATGAATAACTTCTTTAGAATTTTCATTTATAAAAATTAATTCATTTATGAAAATTACATCAGTGATGGGTGTACTTCAGTATGCCCATGTTAACACCTCTGATCCATGAGCTGAACTGGCTCCCAATGTGCTTCTTGGTGGAATTCAAGGTGCTGGTTGTCATCTATAAAGCCTCCAGGTTATTTGTGGGACCAACTCTATCCAGTTGTTTCTACCTGCCAACTAGGTCCACAGGAGGGGCATGCTTTGGTTCCCTTCAAATAAAGAATGCCATCTTATGGGACCTTGGGAACATGCCTTTTCTTGTGCAGCACCTGTCCTCTGAAACATCATGCCCTTTGAGATCAGATTGGCCCCAATCCTCCTGGCTTCTGTAAAGTTCTGAAGACCTGCATAGAGGTTAGATGCCCATTTCAGAGGTTTCTGTTTATTGTCTTACTGGGTTTGTCCTCAGTGACCACTGTTGTTTTCTTATTCCACTAAAATTGTTTTATATTGTTTAATGTGTTGTTAGCTGCCCAGAGTTGCATTCACAAGATGGGCAGCTATATTAATTGGTTTAATAAAAAGTATGAATACATTTGTTTTACAGTGTTGGTTATTTAAAGGTTGTATTCAGGTCAAACGAGAATGAGTTCATATTGTAATTATATCTGTAGTTAATGCTGTTTTGTTTTTCCTTCTAGGGATCTTTCCAATAATAGAATTGGTTGTTTAACATCTGAAATATTTGTGGGTCTTAAAAACCTTCATAAATTGTGAGTATGGTACTTTTTGAAAACTAAATTATCACAATAACTTTCACAGTTTAAATTAAGATAGCATAATGATATGCAAAGAATGGGGCAAAATAGTTTGGTTGAATCTATACCTTGATTGGTAGTGTTCCAGTATTAGAATGTAACATACTTGGGTCTCGGGTCCCCCTGAGCCACCCAGAATGTTCTCCTGTGCCCACGTCTTTGGAACTGGGAGTCCTTCTGCAATGTGGTTGGTAAATGGAAAGCTAGCACGATGGGGAGTCCTTTTTCTACTGAGTAATATATTCCCTGAAAAATAATATTTTTGAGGTTGCATCCCAGCACTAGAGGAAATCGTTGCCTCCCTGTCCATCATTCCCCCTCTGCTCTCTCTCCATTACAGAAAAATGTTTCTATTCCTCTCCCCAGAGAATTAAATTTAGGCCAAAGGATGCAGGTTCCCCTTTGTAGGAAATAGCCAAATTGGCCTCAATCCACTTTGTTCACGGAAGTCTCTGTGGACAACAAGCTTGCTCTGTGATTCCTTTCATGAACAGAAGGGGACTTTCGGATTCAGTTTGATGTTAGATTTTCAAAAGAAAGAAAAAATAATTCTGATGCAAAATGATGACTGAATTAAAATTGTAGTCTTCATTTTTAAAAGTTTATTCTGTTTTCACAATTTATACTTTTATAAAGGTGTATGTTTTACTTTTGTTATTGTTAGGTTGATGCTGTGTTTTGGTCCTTCTCTTTTCTATTCTTGCTTACTGTTTCTTCCAGTTACATTGAGCCAAAGCTGATTTTCATATTTTCATTGTCTGTAGTTTTCCTCTTACCTCTTTTTTCTTCTTCTCCCCCCCATCTTTTTTTTTTTTTTAAACTACTGCTACAGCAAACATTAACAATGTTCCTATCTTCATTTCAGGCTATTCATACCTAGAATGTCTCTTTATTAGAGGGATCTGTTAGAGGGGGAAATCTGCTTCATTAGACTTGTAGGAGGTAAACATTTTCTCAACTATCCTTTTGGAAGGAAACTACATTTTGAGCAGGGACTCTCCTCATGGAGAATTTACCCTTATCTCGCATCAATGCTTTGCTGATATGTTTTCATATCTCACCCTTTGGAGCAGTCAAATTATTTTCCTTCCAGTGCAAATGCATTTAAATTAACAAGCTTCCATTTTGCAATTTGTAACGCTGGAGCATTGTGCTTCTTTGGTTGGTCCCGATTGGACTTTAGCAATATACATACACACTTTCCACTCATAGAGTTCTTTGTGTGTCCTGTGCTGGTATTTGTCCACTGATCCAGCACTAGGAAAGTATCTCCAGACCTCCCACATTTAGCAGCCTGATCTCTATGTAAACTCCATCTTCCAGGCACATCTCTATTAAAATTGACCCAAAGAAGCCAGAAGATGTTTCTACAAAATTTTGTCCCCAATACAACATGAGAATTTCTCCAGGCAGACTGATTCCCAAACACTCTGTATTTGTTTGTCTATCTCTACCAAATCTGTGTCTAGGATATTTACAACAATATCCCTGTTAGTTTAGCCCCAAGATACCATGCACATCCAATCAACCATTCCATTTCCTCTCAGCGTGGCAGGATCACAACATTCAAGCCACAAACCTCTTTAGTTTCTTGAGTAAGCTGTAGCATGAGTTTAAGAATCAGACTAGATTGGGGTTTTAGGGCTTTTTTTTAACTTAAAGCTTCATAAATAATTATAAAATTGAGTATTTAAACTTTGGTATATGATTGCAAGGCTCAGCATCCATCGTAATCTAAAGGAAGGGAGAGGAAAGAGGAGGGAACAGGAGAAGGGCAGGGAGAATGTCTTTAAAATTGTTTCTAAGGTGGAGTGTCTTCCTTTATATATTTGGTGTTCTCATCATTTATTGTATTTCATCAATCTTTCTGAGGTAGGATCAGGCTCAGGAAAACATAAACTAATGGAGCTAATTCATCCCTGAAGGCTGCTTGTCTTCTTCTGAATATGTTTTTCCTTCAAACCTTTAGGATTGGACATATTCCTTCTTATTTCAGCCCATACTTCCCACTGCTTTTTCTAACCACACTTCTCAGTGTACGGAGTTTTGATATAACTCCCTTGCCTTCTTTTTCAACTACATCTACCTACATACGTACACATAACTATAGCTGGCCCTCTGTGCAGGCATTTTGGTTCTATTTCTTGCCCATCATAACAGTCTATAGTCAGTTGGCTTTAGGTATTTTAGCTTGTTGTTATATACCAAGTTCTTGGGGTTTTTTTTTTTCTTTTTCTGACAACTCAGTAACTAGTTTCCCTGTAAAATCTAAACAAGTGTGGGAGGGAGGAAAGCAAGTAAAATAGATCAAGAGGCCTTATGCCCTTTTGCAGAACTATACCAAAGCAATAAAAAAAAAATCAGTATTTCTGACATAGCTTCATATACTGTATTTATCACTTGAGGGCAGACCATTTGCTAATTTTCAGGAACTCTTGTCTCACTCTGCCTCCCACCACCTGAATTCAGTGTCTGTGATAGATTTTCCAGGCAATTTATGAGAGTACCTGAAGTTAATCCTTCTAGTCAGTTGCTAATCCCTGTAAAAAGCAATTAGTTTGATTTTCTTCATTTATATAAACAGCAAGCACTGAAGTCTTGCCTCACTCCAACTACTGACCTCTGGGCTCAAATATGCTATTATTTTCTCTTCTCCCCCTGCCCCTAGAAAGAGGCTCTACACTGTCAGCTAGAACCATGGTGAGGAACTCTAGTCAGCTGCAAAACTGAAGCCATACCGATTTGCAATGGGAATTTCTGCAGAGGAAAAATAATATCTTAATGGCCAAGAAGCTTTCCTCTCATACCAAGAGTTCCTATGGTTTTGCAAAGCAGCAAGACAAATGTACCCAGCATTACTAGGAAAATATTGGAAGTAGCAGGAAGGGCTTTCATTCATATATATATATATATATATATATATATATATATATATACACACACACACACACACACACACACACACACTCTCATTCATTCATTCATTCATTCATTCATTCATTCATTCATTCTTCTTCCTGTATGGGATGGGAGCAAGATTATTTTATTATTACTATTGGTCAGGGGGAGGCAGCATTGATTGCATCATTGTGTCCCTGACTCTTTTCAGTGTTCTGAGGCTAACAGGAGTGAAAATAATTTCATAGCCATCTTCAAAACTCTTCAGAAGAATCTGGGAGTGGAAACAGTATGATGTAAAAGTGCCCAGGATGCCTTTACAGAGAGGCTTTGTGGTGTGGAAGTGACCTAAGAACATTTTTAATGCTTGGAAGGAAGGAAGGAAGGAAGGAAGGAAGGAAGGAAGGAAGGAAGGAAGGAAGGAGAAAAGGAAAGGAAGAAGTGGGAAAGGAAAGGAAAGGAAAGGAAAGGAAAGGAAAGGAAAGGAAAGGAAAGGAAAGGAAAGGAAAGGAAAGATAAATCAGAGGAAGCATCAGAAATGTTAAGAATTGTCCAGTCCCCTGAAAATGGGGACATGCAACCTCTCCCCATGTGAATCTTTAAAACACAGCACTAAACCCATCAACTGTCATGACATCTCATGAAGCAGAAGGAATGTTTCATCACATGTGATGGACATGTAAAAAAAAAACCCAACAGTACTGGAAAGACATACATAGTATAATGCAGAAAATCTTGCAGTTTAAATTTGAAATGAACCACAACTTTTCCTACTAGGTATAATCTCAAAAGAATTAACAAGAAATATCATAATTTAATGAGATATATGCTTACAGCAGTGAGAACAAATTCTGACAGTATGTGATTGGGAACTTAAACTTCGAGAATATGCAGCAATGGCAAAACTAACAGTATATATACATAATAGAAGTTTAACTAAATCCAAGCAAGAATAGTTCCCATACATACAACACATCCTGCAGCATTGCAAATATAATCATTTACACTCTGGCCTCTAAGGGAGCGTAAATGTTTAAAAATATTGCAAATTAGCAGATGTATAAAAAAGGGGGAGTCAGAAACCCTTATTATTTTCCTTTTTCTCTTTTTTCTTTTGGTAATTGATTCTTGTTAAATTTGATATGTTTATATATTTTTCCTTTTTTTAATAATATACATTAATTATATTAATATACATGTAATTTATATATGAAAATAATATACATTAATATACAGACACACAAACACACATACATACAAAGTAACAATATAAGGGAGGCTCTAATAAGTAATCAGCTTAAGATCAAAACCTCTAGTACAGGTGAAACTTGAAAAATTAGAATATCGTGCAAATCTTCATTTATGTCAGTAAGGCAACTCAAAAGGTGAAACCAATATATGAGATAGACGCATTACATGCAAAGCGAGATATGTCAAGCCTTACTTTGGTATAATTGTGATGATTATGGCGTACAGCTTATGAAAACCCCAAATTCACAATCTCAGAAAATTAGAATAGTGTGAAAAGGTTCAATATTCTAGGCTCAAAGTGTCCCACTCTAATCAGCTAATGAATCCATAACACCTGCAAAGGGTTCCTGAGCCTTTAAATGGTCTCTCAGGCTGGTTCAGTAGGAATCACAAGCATGGGAAAGACTGCTGACCTGACAGTTGTGCAGAAAACCATCATTGACACCCTCCATAAGGAGGGAAAGCCCCAAAAGGTAATTGCAAAAGAAGTTGGATGTTCCCAAAGTGCTGTATCAAAGCATATCAATAGAAGGTTATGTGGAAGGGAAAAGTGTGGTAGAAAAAGGTACACAAGCAGCAGGGATGAATCCTGGAGAGGATTGTCAGAAAAAGGCCATTCAAAAGTGTTGGGGACTTTCACAAGGAGTGGACTGAGGCTGGAGTTAGTGCATCAACAGCCACCACACACAGACGGATCCTGGACATGGGCTTCAAATGTCGTATTCCTCTTGTCAAGCCGCTCCTGAACAACAAACAACGTCAGAAGCGTCTTACCTGGGCTACAGACAAAAAGAACTGGTCTGTTGCCCAGTGGTCCAAAGTCCTCTTTTCTGATGAGAGCAACTTTTGCATCTCATTTGGGAACCAAGGACCCAGAGTCTGGAGGAAGAATGGAGAGGCACACAATGCACGATGCTTGAAGTCCAGTGTGAAGTTTCCACAGTCTGTGTTGATTTGGGGAGCCATGTCATCTGCTGGTGTTGGTCCACTGTGCTTCATTAAGTCCAGGGTCAATGCAGCCGTCTACCAGGAGATTTTGGAGCACTTCATGCTTCCTTCCGCAGACGAGCTTTATGGGGATGCTGACTTCATTTTCCAGCAGGACTTGTCACCTGCCCACACTGCCAAAAGTACCAAAACCTGGTTCAATGACCATGGGATTACTGTGCTTGATTGGCCAGCAAACTCGCCTGACCTGAACCCCATAGAGAATCTATGGGGCATTGCCAGAGAAAGATGAGGGACATGAGACCGAACAATGCAGCGGAGCTGAAGGCCGCTATTGAAGCATCCTGGTCTTCCATAACACCTCAGCAGTGCCACAGGCTGATAGCATCCATGCCACGCCGCATTGCGGCAATCATTGCTGCAAAAGGGGCCCAAACCAAGTACTGAGTACATATGCATGCTTATACTTTGCAGAGGTCCGATATTGTTCTATTTCCAATCCTTGTGTATTGATGTCATGTAATATTCTAATTTTCTGAGATTGTGAATTTGGGGTTTTCATAAGCTGTACGCCATAATCATCACAATTATACCAAAGTAAGGCTTGACATATCTCGCTTTGCATGTAATGCGTCTATCTCATATATTGGTTTCACCTTTTGAGTTGCCTTACTGACATAAATGAACATTTGCACGATATTCTAATTTTTCGAGTTTCACCTGTATATAATGTATTATGATGTGAGTCGTAGTGGTTCTTTTTCAATTTATACTCAGCTTTGGATGAAAAAGCCAAATAGTACCTTGCTTTATGGTGCAGTTTAAAGTTTGGAAGGGCGAGGCCACCTTTCTCTTTGGAATCTTGTAGGATTTTTTGTTTAAGTGTGGGTCTTTTCCCAGTCCGTATAAATTTAATGACAGTTTCTTGCCATTCTTGTAAGATCCTCTCTGAGATTCATATTGGTGCCATTTAAAATAAATAGTTAGTCATGGGTAGTACATTCATTTTGATAATTGCAATAGATCCTAACCAAGAAAAATGAATATACTGCTGAATGTCCTGATGAAATAGTTTGAAAAAATATTGACTTAGGTATAGGCACAACCCTATTCAAAATGGTTAAGCCCTAAAATATTTCATGATAAGGAAAAAAGAGTAATATGGTAAATATTTGGCAATTACCTGATGATGTTAGTAATCAAGTAAGTGTTAATACTGGTTGTTTTGTATCAATCATGTGTAATAGCCTATGATAAACACAGTATGCAAATGGTGACTTGGATATGAATTCCAAAATCTTGTCCCTTGTGTTCACAATCATTAGGATGTTCATTAAATACTAAAAATAAGTGGAACTGTGGTTTTTATATAACTTGCAGGAAACAAGAACAAAGACTATATTGTCATCACTTTAATATCACCTTTGATTCAATTTCATTAAGTCACCAAATCCTTGAGCCTGCACATTCAACAAATTTCTCTTTCTTTTCTAATTTGTTTGATTATCCAAACTTAAGACCTTCCCAACTTCTGAGTTGAAGTACTATCACACACCCTTCAGTGTGATAGTAGTCAAGAATGGGTGATAGGGTCTTTCCCCTTGCTGAGTTGAAGTATTAAGTCTGTTGTGTGCATACACATATGGATACACCATGTAAATACTATAAATTTGCCAATCTCTATCCTGTTTCTGTTGCCTGTTTCAGGTTCTCACTTTTACCTGATTTTCCAAGATAATACTACACAAAGTATAGCAGGTTTTATACATCTTGAAATCCCATTGAACAGTGTGGAAAAAAGAGGGGAAACCATACTTTAATGTTGGTACAGCTAACTGTGTTTTGAACCTGTCTCATTCATAAGCTAAAGGACAGAATGAAGGCAATGTTTGGAAACAGGGCAGAAAAAAAATGTTGCCAGGTCATGTTTGTTTCATGGAAACCTACTTTTAAGTTTGCTTTGTTGTGCACATTTTCCACATACTTAAATTGCAAATATATGCTGGTTTATAGTCAGAGATATTATTTGAATGTCTTAGATTCTTTTTTAAAATGTATGAGTTTCAAAATGATCATAGAACTTGTGTTCACATCAAATTAATCAGATTTGGAGACAAATTAATTGATCAGAAAAAAACTTGTTTAACTAAGTTGTTTCAGAGGTGTGTATTTCTATAACATTACAACCTTTTACCATTACCAAGTTTCCTTCTTTATTTTATGACCTGATTCCTAATTTAATGCCATAAGCATGAAATTCTGTTGCTCTTATCCATGGAATCCAACCCAAATCCTGTTTCCTGGCATATCCATTTTTCCCTGCCTT
This sequence comes from Python bivittatus, assembly GCF_059951505.1. Taxonomy (NCBI): domain Eukaryota; kingdom Metazoa; phylum Chordata; class Lepidosauria; order Squamata; family Pythonidae; genus Python; species Python bivittatus. Next base: position 242,184 of record NW_028277108.1, read on the forward strand.
TTCCACTACTAGATTTCAAAAATTAGCCTGTGAACTCATATCCATTATGACAATGACCATTACTACCACATCCTCCCCATCTTACCCATTTTCATAACATAAACCTCTTAGACTATAGTTTTTTCAAATTCAAAATATTTCTAAGAACATGTGACTTCTTCATGTAAGGTGTGCAGGAGGAATGAACACAGTACATAATCCCTCCTTTGTTGACCTCCCAAAAGCAATTCTGTTTTTAAGCTGTATGCGTATCTTCCACAGAGAGGAGTTTTCTGCTGTGAATGGGAGACAGAACACTCATATTCATATGTGGTAAAGCCTGCTTGGGTCTGTTAACACCCTTAGTTGCTGTTATGTGGTATGCCCTTAAGGACTTGATCTGAGCCTTGACATTCTCCCAGCCCTTTTCATACATTGCAAGTTCAGTTTCTGGAGATCAAAGTTATTTGTGTTTTAGTGTTCTATGTCTGCCTGTTTTCCCATGGGTTTAGTTGAACATTTTATATATATGATTATTGACATTACCGAAGTTTACTGAAATGATTCACATCATATGACAGATGTGGAGATAGTAGCTGATGGCAAAAAATATGTCTGAATAATATACCAGCCTGACATTTCCTGACTAGCTTATTTATCCCTTGGCCATATTTATCTTTTGTGAGCTGCTCAGATTCTCTCTGTGATTATGAATGATGCATCTTAAGGCAGCACATTTTGCTTTATATATATATTTTTTAAAGTTAGTGGCCATGTTGCCTGTTCTGAGGATGAGCTATATAGAGTAATTTTGAAAGTGTAATAGGGCTCTCTGTAGTTTAGATGTCTCTTGGGAATTCTTTGTTCTGAATATCAGGTGATGTAGCAGATTGGCTATCTTCCTTCAGTAATGCATGTCAGCCAAATGTGATGGATCTACTGAATCCACAACTCAGACATTCCTTGTGATGCAAATTAAGCTCCTTTAAACTTAATTCACTTACTTGATTCAAGTACATCTGATTACTGTTTAATCCCGAACATGAATAATCACCAACAGTTAGCAGTATAATATCATAACATATGACTGTAATAATGTCACTGGAGCAGGCATCTAATTACTCTCATCAGTGCCAAAAAAAACATGCAGAAAAACCCAGTCATGTAGAAAACCAATGTAGGTCTACTGAACGATATCCTTTTTGGATCCTTATTGTCCTACTGATGCTGATCCATGCATTACAGAGTTGAGAATTGAATATGGTAATGACATTTCAGGTCCTATTTCTGCACTGGGTACATTAGAATTAATCAGAATTTATTTATGTCTTGAGATTCTGCATGGGTTGAGATTAGTACCCATTTTACATACCAATTAGGCCTCCTGAGGCAAAAATGCTGCCATAAGTACAGAGCATTTGAACACTTATTCTCCATATTAAATTGAGACTGAGCCTTGTGGGAGCTTTTTACTGTAATAATATTTAAAACAGCCATTGATTACCTACATAAATAGTGTTGCTTCCAGGAAGTGGATTCAAACAATTGAGTTTCATAATGGATGGGATATGGATGAGCAAGGTGAGATTGAATTCAGATTAGATGATATAAAAAGCCTGGTTCCTGGATTGAGATTCAACTTTTTGTGACACATTGGGTTTGTAAGCTGGGAGCACTTCTCAATTTTATACACAACTGAATGTTCAGATGGTGGCAGTTTCAGGGTTTGCTTATGTAACTCTGTTAAGCTGTTAATCTGGCCACAGTTATTCATGATTTGGTTACATTCATGTCTTGGTTATCCTTGCCTTGATATGGACTTCTTCAGTACTCTTTGTTTAGGCTACTCTTGAAAAGTGCTACATTTGTCAATAGTTTACTAATTGATTGATGATGTGCCATCAAGTCATTGTCAACACTTAGCAACCACGCAAATAGGTTTTTTCCATGATGATCTGTCCCTGACTTGGTCCTTCAGCTTTTCTAATGATGCACCCATTGCTACTGTAACTATATCCATCCATCTTGCTGCTGGTTGCCCTCTTCTTTTTACCAAGAAAATCACATGGATAGTTTACTAATTGGTGCACAACATTATAATACTGATATTGAAAGATGTGCACTAGTTCTCAATTGGTTTCCAGGTTCAGTTAAAAATGTTGGCTTAAACCTTTAAAGCTTTGAATAACATTATTACCTGTCTCTCTGATGGACTGTTCAGTATCAAGGACTAAGGGGCAAGCCATTTTGGAAGCACCTTCTCTCACAAAAACCTACTTGTTAGCCCCACAAAAATAAATCTTTTCTTGTCCAGTGTCACCCTGAAGTGTGGAATGCTTTTCCCTGACAGCTAAAATTCATAATTGCTTTTCAGAAAAAATTAAATCACTTCTTTTACAAATTGGCCTCTCAAAATCATTAATCATAGTTTGTTAACTACTTTGTTAGTATAGAGTCATTGCACTGCAGCAGTTAAAATGTTGGATAGTTTTTCAGTGATAGAAACATATTCACCCAGGCACCCAACCAACCTCACAGTAAGGCAGAAATGCTATGGAAAGAAATGATCAAGATAAAACTAATAAATAAATAATGTCTTAATATAGTTTAAATATTTTTTAAAATCAGTTTTATCTTTGTAATTTTTGTTGTCCTTGTGACTTTTTTCAGAAGCATTTGTGAAGTTCAAATTGGGAACTGTCTATGATGTCTTGAGTTCTTCAGAAGAAATAACAGGCTATAAACAATGTGGAATACAATACCATATTTTTTTTTCAATTCTGTAGCAGACATTGTGGATTTTTACAGGAACAGCTTTTGAAAGAAGGCTGAAAAAAAAAATCTTCAGCTTAGATTTTAATTACCTTGTAATGAAGGCATCTATGACAAACAGGCATTGCAAAGCCCTCCCCTTTTGTATGTTTGTTGTGAAGTCACAGGCATGTACACAAGGGACAGAGCTTGCATCTCACCATCAAGATTCATGCTTTGTCATTCAGTGGAATCCAAAATTTATGGACACCTGGATCTGAGTGGTAACTCTTATGCCACCACTGAAGACTATCTACTTTGCTTAAATTTCCCATGCATTTGTGCAGTTCAGAAGCAATCCTGTATCTTATTTGTATCACCTTCCAAAAATTTATGCCCTCCAAAAATGTTAGGATATTACTCCTAAAATTCTGTGTGGGAATGTATTGGGTTAGGGTGAAGATCTAACCGTCCCAGTGTAACAGAAGCTTGACGGTGCTTCCCTTTTTACAGTGTTTTTGTTTATTTCATAAGCAGTTCTTGTTATGCAGGGACAGCCCAGCAGGGACTGGCAAGTATTTAAAAGCTATACATTAAAGAAAGAATATGAATCTCAAAATGGCAGCCATACATGCTTCTGAGAAGGAGGTTAGATTTTACTGAGGAACAACACAATGAAAATAATGTCAGTGGAAATAGCAGTGAAGGAGAAAATAGCAATAATTGGGAAAATATCATTCAATGGAGAAGTAGCCTTTAAAAGCAATAAACAGCACTGAGTGAATAACAATGAAAACACGGAAAACATTCACAAAGCATTCAATGGGGGAAGTTACAGTCAATGGAAAATGGCAATGAAGGGGAAAGTAGCAGTCATTGGGAAAAGCATTCAGTGTGGAAATAGCATTTAAGGAGTATTAAGGGAACAGCAAATGCTCCTCAGGGACTAGCAGTAGCACAGCATGTATAGTGAACAGCATGAATAGAGCAGATTTTAAGAGAGCTTGCCCAAGGTATGCTCAATCCAAGCCCTTTTCTTTTCCTTAGAGAAAGAGACAGAGCTTTGGAGAAACCGCAGGGGGGAGGCAAGGAACACAATTTTGGCACGTGCATCTCAGTCAGGAGTCCAGCAAGAGAACAAAGGAAAAGAGGGACTGAAAAAACAGTCTGTGTGTAACAAGTAGATAAGGAGAGGATGGGTAGAGAAAGAGCAAGGAAGAAAAAGAGAAAGGTGGCTGAGAAGCCAGCTTGCAGGTACAACAATAGATTTATTGGGGGAGGGGAAGAGGAAAGTGGGCTGGGGTATCCTTTCATTGCACTGTTTTTGAAGATTGGTGGTAGAGAAAGTTGTAGAAGTTCATGGAAGCAGGGGAAGGAAGATACCAGTAATAACTTACCAGTGTTCTTTTGGCTGGGTCAGCTTTACAAGCTCCTTGGCTTCCTGAAACCATGGTTCTCCTGAAGTTGGGGACCCAGACCATTTCACAGATTGGGAATTGACATACTGTTCTTTGGGCCTTTGTCAGCACTCTTGATCAGACAAAGCTGAATGGCTATTCCAGGCTATGGAAGCAAGTCAGCAGGGGCTGCTCCAGGGACCAAGAAGATTATGGTTCTGAGTCTTAGGAGGCAACATATTCAACATATTGTGAAAAGCCCAGTAGTTTACTTGGAGCTGTAATTGCAAATCCAGCTCAGTGGAGGACCTGACCTGTTCCATAATCATACTGGCTGGACTTGTCCATTAAGAAGATCTTACCACATGTGTCTCAAAGATCTTTCTAGAAAAGCAAACACAAATGACAGAGAGAGTTCAGCTTAGCCTTCCCAGCTGCTGCAGCTTCTCCTTGAGTGACTTTAGCTGGTGATGGAGAAATAATGTTTCTCTCTTGGGTGAGCAAAATCTTGTAAGGAGGAGGAGAGGTTAGAGTGGGTTGCAAGCCCTTCAGTATCCTCTTAAAAGAATTCTGCTAGAGATGAAGTCAACATAATTTTTTTCTTTCTCTCTGTGGCCTAAAAGTCAGGGTTTCTAACCTGTCTCCCCAATGTTGATTATTCAAAGGGGGTTCCTGAGTCATATCCTTGCCCAGGGACAAATTTTAAAAAGGCTTTCTAGTAATGATTGTATTATATTTTTACCATCCTCTTCCATCCAATGTGATTGGGAATTATGAGATTTGTAATCTAATCAAAATTTTAGTGGGATTCCTATGTGTGTTCCCTGCATTTTATCTAGCATCTTTGATGTTAAATCTGAGCAAAAAAAGGGTCACATCTGTGAGTGGGGTGGTGGAATTAAGGTAACAAGCTTCTTCATAAGCATTGTGGCTTAATAACTCCTCCAGTTCCTGCCATTATCTCCTCTATTGACTGCCATATTATGAAGGCTTCTTCTCATGTATAAGCTTAAAGAAGTGTAATTTTGGAAAGATGAGAGTCTTCCAGGACAAGCTGAAAGGGAGGTTTTTATTCAAATTGAAGGCTTCACTACAGACTTTATAGTACAATTGGAATTATTTAAATTTACAAATCCTAGTATGTATAAAATGCAGTTCAATGTAATGCACCTGAACTGAGTTCCAGCTCACAAAAGCTTATTCCCTTTTTAATAAAATATGTTGGCTGGAAAAGGTGTTTTCAGACAGACTCCTAAATTTTGCTACTATGGCTTGCTAATATAGCTTTCTCCCTACAATGACTAGTAGCCTGCACTTATAGTACCACATAGTTATTATTATAGCTGCATGTATTTGTTATTATTTGATTTTCAGAGGCTATTTTCAGAATATTAAACAAGGAACATTGATTTCTTTTGTTGTTGAAACTTGATGAAATGATACTCTTGTGTATAGAGATACTCAAGAATACCCAGAAGCTTCAATTAAAATAAAAAGGTCTTCTAGAAGCTGGGAAAGGGGCAGGAACTTATACACACACAAGCTTTCTTCTCCAGACTGAAGGGATGCTTATTGTTACAGTCTTTTCAAGTAAATAATTTATACTTATTTCTATCATACAGTGGTATAAGGTTATCAAGTTAGTATACATTTATATACAGAGATTTTTACAGTTCATCTGACTTGCTCCCTTCCTTATTCACACAGGTGTTTCTTATCACTCCTTTGGATGCTCACTCCTTTGGATAATAGTTTCAGTTTCAGGCTTGCTTTTAAGTGAGCTTCTTGGAAATCCAGCACCTTGGTCAAGCTTTTCCTTGCTGACTTGTGTCTGTCCTTTCCAAATAGAATCTTAGTTACTTCTTCCTTTCCAGTCCTGCTGGATCCTCAGTTGCAGATTCCTCCACCCAGGAATCTTCATCTGTGCCTGCTTTCCTCCAATAGCTCCAGTCTTTGCCTCTTGACACACACACACAGCACAAACATATTTGATATATTTTCACCAAAAAGAAGCTTGCATGCTCACAGGTTATCTTAATTAGGCCAGAAGTTTCTCAGCATCTAAGTACCTATTTGCATAGAAGAAAAAATCCTAACCATGGAACCAAATTATAATTCTTTGTCCATCAGGGCAGCTCGCGGTGCCACAATGACATAGCTAGGCAGTTCACTGGTGTATAATGCCTAGATTATATTACACTCGTATTGTAAAACCTTCATTGGTTGCTGAGTGTTCAAGCATGGCTCAAGGTTTTGACATTAACCTTTAAAGCTCTAACAAAGCATAGGGATTCTAGGAGCAACTGCCTATCTCAGTATGAAGCTCTGCTACGGGTATTAATGTCAAAAAAGCCTTCTTAAAGATGCCCACAGTTTTGGAGCCTAGTCTGTTGAGCATACAGGAGAGAACATTCTTTTGCACATTCTAGAGCTATGGAATTCAGTCTTTTGAGAATTGACAGTCTTTTTCAACAAGGCCTTTTCACTTGGACTTCTAATAATTTTGGTTCTTTTATTGCTTTGTAATTGTCTATATTTTATTTTAGAGTGTTATCCATCTTGAGTAGATAAAGGATGGATAAGACTGGAAGTCTCCTGTCACAACACTATCATTTCAGTGGAAGCTTAGGGATGTTTCTAAAAAAGTTACTAGCTAGGTGCCATTAAGTGAAGCTCAACTCCTGGTAACTGTAGATAAAGGCATGCTATCTTCCCTTGTTTTAGCAATACCTAATAGCTCTTTCAAAACAAGTGTGTAATTTCTTCAATTCCATCCATGAGCCTTATCTGTTCTGTTCTTCGGTGGAACCTTCTGCTATCCTCATTTTTGCCAGGCAAAGTTGTCAGTTACCTGCTTCCATCACATGACCAAAGAGAAAGTTTTGCTTACTGATTCTTATGGAAACTGTCTGTTTTTATTTGGTCAAGTATGATTGGTTGTTCATATCTAGGATTTTAAGGCATATCTCTAATTTGCTCTTTCTTAATCTAGGATTCACAGCTATTCTTATGAATGGAGAGACCACTGCTTCTGATACTTGTCTTAATTCTCATCCTTCATACTCTGGTCTAGGTTTGTCACGGCCTTCCTTTCTGTAATTGCTTCTTTTTACTTCTCCAACACACTGCCCATCTTTAATTATTCTTGACTGAGAAAACAATACTCAGTACAATCTTCATTTCTTTGCTATCAGCTAAGTATGTTGGTTCACATCACCTTTGGCTGCTTAATGTTTAACTTGTTCAAAAATGTTTAATATTTTTACTTTCATTATAAACTCTTGTCTTCTTTGTATTCAGCTAACAAAGTAGTGGTGTCTGCATAACTCAGATTGTTCATATTTCTGCCTTCACTTCTGATTTCAAATGTTGAGTCTTCCAGTCCTCTCTTTTTCATAATATATTTGCTTTATAGGTTAATAAAAGGGTATGGATCTACCAAAAAAATCTCCATCCACAAGAATAGTTCATTTTCTTCAATGGAAAGAAAATTCTGCATAACGTACAGACATATGCAGCAATTGTGTGATTTCTGGATAGGACAATACAACATGATCTAAAGTTTAGCACCCTCTTCATAAAGACTTCCATGTCTACTTGATGGTTCCCTACTGGTTGCTTAAGGCATAAGTAATTCCTAACCCCATATGTCTCTGATATGCAACTGCAATTTTGTACAGTATGCACAAAATTATAGTTGCATATCACAGACATAAACAGATTACAATAGTTGCATGTGTTGTGTTGTTTCATTCTAAATATGCATACTTTAAATATACTACCAGTGGTCCCAAATAACATCATCCAACCTGAAATACCTTTCATTTTTTTAAAAAATGATTGTTTTTCCCTTTCAGGAATTTATCAGGAAACATTTTTTCAAGTCTTATGAATGGACTTTTCTCTGAGCTTCTAGCTCTGAAAGCCTTGTAAGTATGCTTTCATTATGTAAAGTATTGTATAACTTTATAGTGTTGCCCTATATTACTATTGCCAGTTCTTTCATTATTTATTTAGATTTATATGTACTGCATATTCTGAAAATAATATTCAAAATGCATACTTTTCTGCATCTTGAAATAATTTCAGATCTTTAAAATATTGAAAAATATTATGGGAGCTGACATAATAAGATTATAGTAATATTTTATGAAATTTATTATTTGAAGTCTTTAAAAATATTAAAGCTTCATAGTTAATTTGCCTTACATTTTATAAAGTGCTAAATGAAATAGAAAGCAAACAAATTCTTTACAGTATTTGCATAAAATGTCTTAGATATTCATTATAATTGTGGTTAGATTAAATGTATGTATTAGATTAAAATATTTATATTTTCCTCCTTGTTAGGATTTTATTAAACAATAAAAAAGAGTGATGAAAAATTAACTAGAGTGTAGAGGGCAAATAATGTTTTTATAATTACATGCACCTGAAAGTTATACTTTTTTTTGCTTAGAAATGGAATTTGGTCATAATCCATAGGCATTATGGACCTGTAAAGACAAAATGTAGGTCTACCAAAGTGAAAGGCTGGATTGCATGGCCTGATGAACTTTAGAGGCTGTGCCCACTTTTCTGCATCCAAACTGGTAATTTAAAATTCTCAAGTTAAAAGTAAATCTCCATTTCATTTTAAGAATTCTGAACTAAATCCCCCAGTGGAATCTTTAAATCCTGACTTGCAATAATTATATATTATTAGTGAGATATAAGTGGGTTTTCCTACTAGCTACCTTTCAAATATACCTCTCAGTCAGCTGCATTGGCTGAGAATTTCCATAATTCTCCGCCAATACAGAAAAAGCTATCACTGGGATCATGACAGTTGAAGTTCTATGTATTCATTACAAGGATTTTCCAGCAGTATGCTGTTTCTGCTGGATTTTCTCAGTAGAAACTCTACATTTTGTGACATAAACTTCTGCTGTAACCTGGGTATGAAATATTGGTGCACATCATGTGTCACACACTCCATTTGTGAAATCAGAGGTCCATTAAACATGATGTCTAGGGCATTATGCTTCATCTATAAGTGAAGGTAATGCCATTTAGAATAATCAAGCTAAGAACTCCAAGTATCCATTTTATCCTGAATATGTAAATGCATTCTTTTGATCAACCACAAAGTGTAATAGTGTATCCATGAGCAGTTGAGAACTGCACATTGAACAATAAATCACCATCTTGCTATCCAAGTATACAAACCAAAGTCTGAATAACCAACAGTGTGACTAAATGGCAGCACTGTTTGTATAGGAGAAGAGAAGCACAGTATGTCTTGGGAAATTAATGATAAACAGAAATATATCAAGTAAGCAATCCTTTTCCCATTTGCACATATCATAAGCATCCAAAGTGAAAACTATGCATATTGCTGGGAGAAATGTGTGTAATGTAACCTTGAGGGAACATAAACTTACCCAAATGAAAAATACATTATTAACTGAGAGGAAGATGATTGTGAACGTAAAATGATTTCCCATACCCCAAGGAAAATTACACAGAAAATAAATATGTGCAATTCTTATTAGAAAATATAAGATGACCCTCCCTCATTTCATAGATGATCATTAAGGGGAAAAGCACATTTCTGTTAAGTAAATACATATACTATATATACATAGTACATACATTTATACATATTTGGATATGGATATTACATGCAGGTTAATATGATTTATGCTGTATCCGTTGAAGGTGTGGACACTATTTTAACCCCCCTCATCACCACCAGATAATCTGAGAGCTAGACAGTTGCAACTTGCATATCTTGGTTGAGATAATCAATTCTTTATTTGGTGGGGGTTTTTAATTTAAAAAAGGAAATATTTGGGATTTGTTTTCAGACATTTCTATACTGATTCCCTCATTTGTGATTGTAATCTCAAATGGATCTTATACTGGGCTACAAATTCCTCAGTGCGGATATCAGAAGAAACAGTGTGTGCTTTTCCAAGGAGTTTACAAGGAACACCATTTCGGAATCTGAAAGAAAATCAACTGATATGTGGTAAGTTATATCTTTGTTTTTCATCATCATAAATTGAGACAAAAATGTACTGAAAGTGTCCCAGAAGAGAAGGTGCAGAGATTTGTGGAAAAGCTGTTGGTAAATACTTATATATACACATACACACACACACACATATGCATGCACACATACATAAATGTGTACATATACATACATACAGTATATATGTAAAATCTTGTAATATATACACTTTCATGCATGTGTCCAGTGAAGAGATCACAGACACGCAAAATTTTAAAAGAAATAGTTGGGGTCATAGAAACAAATTGGATGGGAAAGAGGTATAATGAAAATATATTTGAATTACTTGATATGCAATTCAAATATAATCTCATTATTGTAAAGTCTAAAAGCATATTTAATCTAAAGTATTTAAATATCTAGAGTGCTTAAATGCCTATCTAGAGATATAACGTACAAACAAAATTAGTTCTGATAAAGCTTGGAAGTGATGTTCCAGTCTTATATGATCTTGATGTCTTGGTTTATGCTGATCTATGACGGTAATAAAGATTTGATTTGATGTTTTGGTAGATTCCAAATAATGGGGATATAGCCAAGAAGCCTTATAGATCCTTCGCATACCTGAATTAGTATAAATCCATTTTCATCTTAAATGTTGCAAGTATAAGATAAGTCCTTACCCTGTGAGTTAATGATTTATCTTCTGAATTACGTCTGCAAAGGTATTGCAACCTGCACTTGTTAAACATTTTCTGAGGTATTCAGTATATAGTAAACAAAATGTTTATATTATATTAGTCTCATTTTAAGGCCAGAAGAGATGGATTTCAGTCTTATAGGATATCAAACTCAGGTATTAGTAAAATGAGACTGGAGGTAGAAGTTAATGGCTTATTTATAAATGGTATCATTCATATAAAGAAAAAAATATTATATTCTGCGATTCTACTATAATTCTATTAATATTTGCAGAATTTCTAATGGTACAGGCAAATTTCAAAAGGCCAAAGAGAGCATTTAATTTTTCATTCACCTGAAATTGAAGAGTTTCAGTCCCGGCTCTCAGTCTGGCTATTTGGGAACTGAGAGTGAAACTCATCTATTCCAGGTAACTAAAAAAATGGTAAAACAGTGCAACTGCATTTATTTTTTTAAAAAATAAATAAAGCACAGTGACAAGTAGGAAACTCAGAAAGGAAAAAGCCTGTTCTGCCAGGTTTCAAAACAGCAACCTTTGATTTACAAGTCCAGAGTTACACTGACTGCACTATTGCAACAATCAGAATAAAGAAAAGATCTAAAAAGTACTTAGATTAATGATAAGCACTAGCTCAGTTGAAGGGGCACTTCTTCCTCTGTGAAGCTGATAATAAACTGCTGGAATTAATCTGTAAGAAAGTAAAAGGCTTCAGCCTAAACAGACAAAATACTTGAGGAAAGACTGTTTTCAAACTGCAGCAGGAAAATGCACAAGGGAAGGGAAGTAAGTATAGACTGACATAGTATATAAACAACAACAACAAAAAGTTGCTGTCCCATGCTAGTAATGAGGCAATATAGGTAAGTTCTGTGTTTATGTTCTGCTTGACCTATTAGAGAGAGGGGAGGGGAAAGGGCAAAGGAAGAGAGTCAATTGCAGTACAATATATAATATTTTCTTGTAGCTCCAAGGACAAATACTTAGAACAAGCAAAAGCCTTTATTAGAGATAAAATATTTGGCAACCTTAGGGGGGATCAAACACAGTAGGAAAACATAGAGGCATTTTAATCCTCCCAAAAGACTTTAGTGAGAATGTGAAGAAGTATGAAAATTTTCAGTTTCCATCATTGCTGGAAAGGATCTTTAGATGACATCAGATAATTTTGGGAGGGGGGGGGAAGAAACTACAAATGTAAAGATTTCTCTCAGCCAAATTTCTCATGGTGGAGAATGACTTTCTGTATTCTAGCAGGTTGTTGGTGTTGTCTGGGAAGAATGTTGTGTGAGATTTATTTCCTCCCATTCAATTACTCTACTAGTACATATTTTTTGCAGTTGTTCATTTCTCATGGCAAAGCTAAGAGAGTTCACAATAAATGGCTAAGGCTGTACAAAAGGGAAAGGCTAGAAGATGATGAATCAACCTGATGCTTAGCTAATAATTTTCTGGGAGAGATATTTCAGCTTCCACAAAGGAGACTTAATGGTTAGTTTAATAACATTATTGTCCCCTTACATAATCATAATAACAGACATCATGTTGTCCTTCTCTGCATCTAAAGTCTAATGGAGTGGGTGATCATAACCAATTTAATGAATTGAATTGAATTGAATCTGCCTTAACTATTGCCTATGGGGGATGAAAGCAATCAACAAACACTCTCCCAAAATAAAAGCAAACTATCACCTGTTTCTGGTTCCAATAAGGCAGTGTTTCTCAACCTTGGCAACTTTAAGATGTATGGACTTCAACTCCCAGAATTCTTAAAGTTGCCAAGGTTGAGAAACATTGCAATAAGGGATAATTTGTCAGTTATAGGGTAATCATTCAGGGAATGCCAAAGCATGCTAATCCAGTCCTTATACAGTATCATCTTTATCAGAAGTCACTCTTGAATTAAATTTAAAAAAAAAAATTCTTCACCCCTGATTCACTCAAGTATTGTAAAATTAGGACAGTAATTTGTTTAAAAGTAAGTTTACAAATGTATATAATTTAGATTAAATAGGAATTATAGTGCTTTTTCAGTAATCATTGATTTGGGTTTGGGTGACTATATGGGGTCATATGTTCCATCACCATAAGTCCATCAGAACAGATCTTGTCCCCATTATTCAACTGGATACTCACACCAGGAAGAATGTGGCCTCTAAACTAGGCAAAATACAATATGGCTAGGACTTTAATTGATAATAATAGCAGTGTTGTCAATAAGCCAGTTCAGATTTACTGATGATGTTAGGTAGCAAGCAATAACCTGTTGCTGTATATTTCCCCCCATGAAAGGTGTGTAAATAGAATAAGGGATCTAGGTTCTGAGTGATTCAATGACAAAGATTTGGCAGACAAAAAAAAAGCTTCAAGGTATATGCAGCAAAATATATTATTTGATCATTTTTGTTTTGATCATCTTTGCTTTTTCATTTTTATGAAAATGACAGAGAGTGTTGGCACTCAGTGTAGTAATCAAGTCTGGTGAGGAACACAGACTTAAGTTGGTGATTCATCCTGAAGATTTTTTAAATCTTTCCAATTAAAAGAGTTAATGCTTCATGATGCATTTTATTCACAGTATAAAAGCAAACTTCTTGCCAAGAATCTATTCACATGCAAACAAAACATATATATATGACATGGTTATTAGATTTTTATGAATTCTACAGTAGAGGCTTTTTCTGTCCATTGCATTTAGATTATTTGATACCTAGAAAGTTACTCTATTGCTTTAAAGTCAGACTTTTAACAAGCTTGTAGCGTATGTTTGGCATGATAACTTTAAATATCCTCTCTGTAGACATTTTTAGATTGAATATTGAAGGTGTTTTTAATGTGAAAAAAAATATGCATCTCCATGGCAGTCAGCAAACCAAAGAAAGACGTTTAATAGGCAAAAAAGAACGGAATGTTAGTGCTGTAGAATTGGGGAATGGGAATTAGATAATATAAAATTTATATTAAAATTAACAAATAATAGAAACCTAAAGCCAGGCCAGTTCCAAAGCTAGATACCTTCATGTCTTTCCCTGCACCTGGTTCTCCCCTTTTTTCTACTGTTGGTATCCTATGTACCCAATGTGTAGTTTTGTAACCACTCAACTGCCATTCCACTAGATGCCTAACAACTTTTTCTAGACTTTCATTTGGAGAATCCATGTCTAAATGAACAGAACTGGAGCAGTGTAGTAGCCATTTTTACAAGTTGGCCAAGATTGCTATGAACTGATATTAGGGACATACTGTACTGAGTAAATATTGAATACAGATGTTAATAGCAACCACAAAATCTAAAATAACTGCTTTATTTCTAAAATGCCATAGCATAAAACCAGGAAGTTAGGGTAAGGAAACTAAATCATGTAAGAGTCTATAAGATAAATTATGAGAGCTGTGATGCGTGTCTCTTGTGTGGGATCATGTTAAAATTAGCCCTAAATATTTAGGCTGTTGCTATCAATTCACAGATATAGAATTTTCTTCTCTCTGTTTCTGATTCTTCATTATTCTAGAATATCTTGTGGGTGTTACCATTTTTCTTCTGAGCAAGTTTCATTTGGTTGTACTGTACAAATTGTGTCACAAATTAAAATTGTATATGATTGACTACTAGTTTATTACTGTAACCTGACATCACAGCTTATTACTTGAGTCCCTAATAAGTTGTGTCAAATATCTTCTTAGTTTATTTTATACAAGTGATGTCACCCAGGCTATGCAAGTCATAGGTTGGGAATTTGATTATACAGATTTGCTTGTGCTGGTTCATTCAAGGAAATGTTGGCCCTTTTGCCTGTTAAGCAATTGGATGGAAAAGTGGGGGAAACTGAGGGATTTCTCTGGCAGATATAAATAGGTTTTAAAAGAGAAATATAAAAGTTACCCATCTGAAAAGAATGCCACTGGAATTTTATCTTTAAAATAGTTTCAAAATATATTTTAAAAGACTTCTGACAGGAACGCTAAGACAGAACAAGAAGTTCATCTTGGTGTTATCTGAGGGTTGATCTAATTAGAGGAAGGGATTAAGTAACTCAGGAATGGGTGATTGATTATAGTACTTTGTAAAGAAACAGGGTTGGCCAAGTCATACCAAAGGCCAGTGTTTTTCAACCTTGGCAAGTTGAAGATGGGTGGACTTTAAATCCCAGAATCCCCCAGCTATCATGCTAGCTGGGAGATTCTGAGAGTTGAAGTCTACCCATCTTCAACTTGCCAAGGTTGAAAAACATTGCCATAGGGGAACTTGAATTCTAACATGTAAAGGAAACTAAGGGTCTTTCCCTGCCTACACATAATCACATGTATAAGGGCTGAAGGTGGAAACCAGTGTTGCTCAGGCCAGATGGAACCATTGTGCAAACATTGAGCAGGTGTCTCCCAATCTCAGACCTGGAGAAACATCAGCCAAAAGTCCATTGATTTGAAGGGCAGGAGAACAAAATCTTAAGATTTATATTCTGGAGTCTATATGCATTGGGCTTGATTTTTTAAATTCATGGTAGTCAGATCCTCTGCATATACAGTGGGGCAAAAAAGTATTTAGTCAGCCACCAATTGTGCAAGTTCTCCCACTTAAAAAGATGAGAGAGGCCTGTAATTTTCATCATAGGTATACCTCAACTATGAGAGACAAAATGGGGAAAGAAATCCAGAAAATCACATTGTCTGATTTTTAAAGAATTTATTTGCAAATCATGGTGGAAAATAAGTATTTGGTCACCTACAAACAAGCAAGATGTCTGGCTCTCACGGACCTGTAACTACTCCTCTGTCCTCCACTTGTAAAGGCTCCTCTGTCCTCCACTTGTTACCTGTAGTAATGGCACCTGTTTGACCTTGTTATCAGTATAAAAGACACCTGTCCACAACCTCAAACAGTCACACTCCAAACTCCACTATGGCCAAGACCAAAGAGCTGTTGAAGGACACCAGAAACAAAATTGTAGACCTGCAGCAGGCTGGGAAGACTGAATCTGCAATAGGCAAGCAGCTTGGTGTGAAGAAATCAACTGTGGGAGCAATAATTAGAAAATGGAAGACATATAAGACCACTGATAATATCCCTCGATCTGGGGCTCCACGCAAGATCTCACCCCATGGGGTCAAAATGATCACAAAAATGGTGAGCAAAAATCCCAGAACCACATGGGGGGACCTAGTGAATGACCTGCAGAGAGCTGGGACCAAAGTAACAAAGGCTACCATCAGTAACACACTACGCCGCCAGGGACTCAAATCCTGCAGTGCCAGACATGGCCCCCTGCTTAAGCCAGTACATGTCCGGGCCCGTCTGAAGTTTGCTAGAGAGCATTTGGATGATCCAGAAGAGGATTGGGAGAATGTCATATGGTCAGATGAAACCAAAGTAGAATGTTTTGGTCTAAACTCAACTTGTCGTGTTTGGAGGAGAGAGAATGCTGAGTTGCATCCAAAGAACACCATACCTACTGTGAAGCATGGGGATGGAAACATCATGCTTTGGGGCTGTTTTTCTGCAAAGGGACCAGGACGACTGATCCGTGTAAAGGAAAGAATGAATGGGGCCATGTATCGTGAGATTTTGAGTGAACACCTCCTTCCATCAGCAAGGGCATTGAAGATGAAACGTGGCTGGGTCTTTCAGCATGACAATGATCCCAAACACACTGCCCGGGCAACGAAGGAGTGGCTTCGTAAGAACCATTTCAAGGTCCTGGAGTGGCCTAGCCAGTCTCCAGATCTCAACCCCATGGAAAACTTTTGGAGGGAGTTGAAAGTCCGTGTTGCCCAGCGACAGCCCCAAAACATCACTGCTCTAGAGGAGATCTGCATGGAGGAATGGGCCAAAATACCAGCAACAGTGTGTGAAAACCTTGTGAAGACTTACAGAAAACATTTGACCTCTGTCATTACCAACAAAGGATATATAACAAAGTAGTGAGATGAACTTTTGATATTGACCAAATACTTATTTTCCACCATGATTTGCAAATAAATTCTTTAAAAATCAGACAATGTGATTTTCTGGATTTTTTCCCCCATTTTGTCTCTCATAGTTGAGGTATACCTATGATGAAAATTACAGGCCTCTCTCATCTTTTTAAGGGAGAACTTGCACAATTGGTGGCTGACTAAATACTTTTTTGCCCCACTGTATATGATTTCTATCTTATCTGTACTAAAGCAACTAACAGTATCAGGTCAATTAAATTTCTGCTGTTATCTTGTTACTGAATATGGGAATGAGTTTCTGGAGAGAAGAGATTTATAGCCATATTTGGTCCAAAATCTGATAACACAGAACAAACATGCCCTGACATCTTTTTTTCTGCTCTGTCCTCATGATATTGCCTTCATCCTGTCTCCAGCCTGTGACTGAGACAGGATTCAGCTATCTTAGTTGTACTATTATTCATCTTTTCCCTTTTATCCCAACACTATCCAAGTGCAGCTTCAACGTGGGTAAAATCTGTCACTTTTGAAGGACCTTAGTGACTGCAGTGTAGGGTAGGAATCAGCAATGGGAAAACACATTTCACACCAGTCATTTTTCTGCTGATGCAAGAATAAGTGGATAGTGTTATAATTCAGCAGTAGGGTAAAGTCCTAAGAAAGATGTTTTAACCATTTAATTACATGCCTCGTTCTGGAAAACAGAAACATTACCATCATCTTATTTGTCTTTATCTCTGTTACGTTTAACAATGTCTCATCAGCCAAGGAGCTACCCACTGGACTTATTTATAAGCACCATAGGAGTGATGCTGTTTTTATTTAGAATCATTAGAACCATCAGCAAATGTTAGAGACTCTAGGAACCTAACTAATTCCAAAAAAATTCCTAAGGTGCTTCATGTATGATAATTCAGACTTGATACTCAGTATCTCTCTGTGTATCAGAGAGAAATAAATGCTCATGTACATATTAAAATTAGGCAGTTCAATCTTCATTGCCAACAACTGAGGCTATTTTAAAGCTTGACTACAATGTGTGTATGTGTGCAGGTATAGATTGGTGATTTGGGGAATTACACTGTTGGAGAAGGGAGATTTAGCTTTATCTTAGCCAGCAGATCCTTCTTCAAAAATGCTTCTCTTGTGGAAGCATGACTTTTTAAAAGCCTTTACTAACGACAATTGAAACTATTTTAAAGTCTTGTGGGATGGGGAGGAAAGCCTTCATAGGTCAGGCAAGTTATTGATTAGAAATGAGAGCATTTCCCATATTCTGAGGCATATGTCATGGCCCCTTCTGGTTGTGTTCTCATCAAAGGAAGAGGACAAAGGAGATGAGGAGAACAGACCTTGTGGTAGTCCTGCAATTGAAAGATCAGATCTGAATCTGCCCAGGAGTAGAGCTGGATTACTTATTTAGAATCTGCAAGTCAGACATCTGATACTGACACCACAACCTTCAAGATGATTAGAATGGTCTTACCTCTGAGTGATGCAGCAACAAATGAAATGGTGCAAAACCACAAGGTTTCAAGGATACGTTCCTTGGGAATAAAAGCTCATTCTAAACTGGTTGTTTTCTGTTAAAAGTTCATAAGCACTGGCTGAGTTTGGGTGGAATCCTCTCCTTTTTTGACATAAAAGCAGAACGTAGTTTAGTGCTGGAAACAGCATTGTTTATAGCTATCACCTTTACGTGGTTAGATTGATGATCCAGCATGCTCACCAGAATTTATGAAACTTCTTCTGACTCTTGATTAGGCTGTAGACTTCCTCCTTTGGATTTATGGTACTTCCACTGCTATTCTGAGCCTTGAACTGGACTTTGACTATCCTTACTGTCTTTACTCTGATCTAAGTGTCCCTTGTGTTCCTGATCTTGATTTGTTAGATTGTTATCATTGTACTGCTGCTCCTTGACAGGATTGAATGGGAAGCATAGGTTCTGGGATATGGTTCAGGACCTGGGAAAAGTAGATCAAGGCTCTGGAGTAGAAGCAGGGCATGGGATAGTGGGTGGGATGGATGATTAATTGGACCTGGCCTGATTTGGTCTGTAGATTGGAGGAACGCTGTGACTTAATATTTTATGTTATTTATATTAATATAAGTAATAGTTTAGGCTGTTCATAAAGTTTGCAAAAAGATTGTCCTGAGAAAAGCGCTGGCTGTGCTTTTAAAGTATATTGTGACATAATTTCTAAAAGCATACATTTAATATTCTTCTATTTTACTTCTGCCAGTGTTTTCTTACTTTATTTTCAGATCATTGGCAAGGCATATAATTTGATTCTGTTCTATTTTGCATGCTTTTCTGTGTTTGGTTTTTGGTTAAGGTATTTATTGCCTTATATATGTCATAAATACTGTGGTTTAACATTACTGATTTAAACCTAGCTAGATTTTTTGAATAATTGGTAGAACCATTGTACACTTAGATAACATCAGAATGACAGCTGCAACCAATGGATGCTCAGCCCTGGAGGGAAAAAACACAGATGTAAGTTTTTATAAAATTAGGGAAACACAAGATAGTTCCAGTGTTCCTGGGAACTCACCAGTGCCTGCCAGTGAGAGTGTGTACCAGTGACCATGCAGCCAAACCTTGCGTTGTAATGTAAAACAAATACATTACAAAATGGTCCCATCCTACCAGTCCCAGGAATTCAACTGAGTTTTAGTCTCCAGACATCCCTACAGGCAAGGGTTCACACACGTTTATTACAGCCCTAAGGCCAGATGCAATGAAAATATACAATAACAACCATCTTACATTTATATATATCTATAAAACAAAACAATATTATTTAATCTAGTAATTAAAATAACAGTGCTAAAATATATGAAAGTAGGCTACTATGTTGTGGAATTTTAACTCTAAATAATGGTGGAGCGTATTGTACAGATGGTAGCACAGAACCAGGCAACTTGGGAGGATATTTCCAGGTCTTTGTCTGAAAGGAGTAGCATTAGATAGAAGTCACACTCCTTGCCAGGAAATCTCTTCAATATCGGGTATATATATATCTGCCTAGAATCCTTATATAGGGAGCAATATAATAGCATATGGCTTAGTGTTTCTATTGAGCCATCTCCACATGGACATAATCGAAGGTGCATAGGAATGCCCTTAAAACGTCCAAAAAGGACTGCTGAGAGCAATGCGTCCATTCTAGCTAGGGTGAAAGCTTTGAGAAATTTCAGAAGAATTGTAATAGATGTTAAATAAGAAGCTGGAATGAACCCTTGTGGTAGAAATTGACAAATATTGGGGTTCAGCACCTTACTTAAATTTGTTTGTAAATCTATATCCCAGATACGTTGTTTAAGGGCAGTTCTAGTATTATCGAATCCTAATAAGCACAGAGTTTGCATAGAGAAGCCCAGCAGTTGAATTCTATCTAAGGCTTGTTTTTGCCACGATGTTTTGAAATGATCCCAGGCAAGGGTTCAAGTCCTCTTGGGATCCCCAGAACTATTGCTTTGGAGAACAGCTCTCAAAAGGAAGGAAATGATCGAGAAAAAGTCCAGAAAAAATACAACACAGCACTTACATTACTCTGTGGACAAAAACATACAGTGAGTGAACAGAACAAGAGAATACTCTTTTGTCAAAGGATGGGGTTTATGCCATACCAGGTAACAACAGTGCTAACAGATAAAAACTGAAATATATTATTAACAAATGGCAATGACATTATGCTATATACAGTTCATAATTTTTTCCTGCTTCTTTAGGTTTCAAGTTAATATTCTGTGCATAAGATGTGGTGACAGTAATGGTTTTTAATTATAGGTTTTTACAGACTTCTTACAATATTATCTTCACTTAATGATGATTCATCTTCTTTCGTTGTTTGCTACCCACTTAATAAGGAAAAACGCTTAGATGAAAGAATACATACAAAAGGTTTATTGTCAAAATAAATGTATAGCACGTTTTATTCATAAAATCATTGTCAGATTTAGACTTTCTAGAAATTAGTTCCATTTCACTGCACAGTGATCTAGTATAGTGTTATTGTCTTTCCAGGTGAAGCCAGAAAAGGGAACATGGGTAGTTATTTTTTCTTTTTAGAGATTTCTTTAATTTGGATAGCTCCTTTTAACTAAATTTAATCATCTGTACTTTTGTACAGCAAGGATTCAAGCCTTTTTAGAAATAATTAGAAATCATTTAAAGAGAACAGAGCACCCTCATTTGCCCTAGTAGAAGTTTACTTCTAAGGTACATACAATATTTTCTAGAACTGTGCAAAAATTCACAAGAGATGCTTTGGTTTGACAAGGCTTCAGTTAAATCATTCTGCTGAAGCACATTTGTGAATCAGATTGAAGCAGGCGGCTGAAAAACACTTTGGAGACTCACTGGCTTTTCTGTTGTTTTTGTGTTTTTTATAGATAAAAAATGCAGTGTTGTATCTTCACTTCCAGATATTTTGAATGCTGATGTGGGAGTGTGGGGCTATTGAGTATATGATGAACCTTCTCATGAGTAACTCTCCAATGCATTTCAGCACCTCAGTGAATTATGCACCAGAGGTGGAAAACTAATGTCGTTTTGGGTTTAATTTGTTTTCTCAGTTCCCAGCCTCTTTACTGTGGCCAGTCATGGGCCAACAGAATGTTATGCTACTGTGCTGGTCTTGCCAACATAACTGGGGGGTTCAACTCTGTTTTAGCATTCTGAATATGGGTTCAAGGCTTTCAAGGACTTGCATAAACATTTTTAAGAGGATGACAAAACTATGCATGCCATTTTTCTGTACCAAAGTCTTTTTCTGGGGCTATGCCTTTCACTGAGCCAGCCTCCTTCTACTGCCTCTGCTGACCAACATAGAATATTGCAAGCAAGCCACATTCCTGATACAGCTGAGCCTGCCATTAATTTTTTCCAGGAACTGCTTAGCTTGCCAACTAGCTGTACCAACCCTCCTGGACCCTTCTTAAAGCCCAGTACTTAGAGGTAACAAACAACACCATTTTGTAAGGACAAATCAATTATTTTTCAAAGTAACTCTTCTTCTAAGTCCTTCCCAGAAGAGGCTGACCTGTGCCAATGTGCTCTACCTTGTCTGGTGATCTACCCAAGCCAGTGGTGGGGGGTATTTTCACAAGAGGCTGAGCTTCCCAATCAACTATGCCAACCCTCCTACACCCACAAAATCCAGTGATCAGAAACAGCAAAGCACCTCAGCCTATAAGGGCAAATGGTCATTCTTCAGTGTCATGCCAAACCTGGCAACCTGGAAAAACAAGAGTACTCTTTATCATTTTTATTTGTATGTTGGAGTGGACAGTTTCTATATTGATTTAACCAGTACTGTTTAGGCTGATTGTGGGATAGTTTGGAAGTTTGGAAGCTACTCTTCTGTCCTTTCCTCATCCTTTCCATCTCTGCCTTAAGAGGCATGCAGATTTCAAAAATTTATTGTGGTGAATCTTGAAATATCCAGTTGAAAGTTCTCTGAGATACTTCCTCTAAAGCATCCTTCCCCTTCTATTTTCATTCCCTCAAATTAAGCATCAAAATCAGGTATTTTGATGCATTCATTTTCATAGCCTATGGACAAACCCTTTTTTTCATTTAATTAAAATTCAAATATTAAAACACTTTAGATGGAGTAAGTTTGCCCTTAAATATTTTTATATAATAGTATTATTAAAGATTACAATTAAAAAGATAAAAACTAATACAAACTAAAAAAAGAAAAGAATAAAAAGAAAAAATAGGAAGTGCAGAAAAGAAAAAAAGAGAAAAAGAAAAAAAAGAGAAAAATAAGAATATAGTAAAGAAAAAGAAAAGAAATATATAAAGAAATGACTTCCTCCTTCATCACAAGTATAAGCAATTTTAGTAACTTATCACTTCTTAAAATACAAATGATCTCTTCTTCCCATATCCCATCTCTTATCTATAAACAAATCCTTAAAGCCTTGTCATTCAGTCCTGATCAGCAAAAGTCCATTAAGGGTTACCAGAGATAACAACATATATATTTTAATCTTAATCAAATAAACCAACTTTATATTCCTTTCTTTTACTTTTAACAATATTGATCTTTAATCCCATCAAATAATGTCCTAGAACTTCATTGCATTTTTTCTTTGTCTCTTCTCACAAAATCCTTCAAAACTTTAGCAAGTTTCTTTTGTAAATCCAATATAGGAAAGTTATCCAGGTCACTCTTTTGATTTGTTATTTGTATATCCCTTTTAATTATTAAGACATCAGCTGGTTTCATTTGTATATCCAGTGTAGTATCTTTTTCCATATCATTCTTATAGCCTGTTGTTTTTAAATCCACTTTCAAATCAGTCTCAGTCATATCCAGTAAAATCTGCTCCTCTCCCATAGCATTTTTTAAACACTGTCTTATCTATAGTGGCAGACACTCTTAAAGTTAACCTCTGGGTCCATTGTTCACAAATATCCTTCAATACAACCAATGTTAAGATATTTTGCTCCATTCTGTATTAGTAAGTCAAATTTAAGTGTTCTCCTCCTCTAATTGTAATCTTTAATTCTTTCTAGTTCCCTCTAGTGTCCAACCTTCAAAGTCCCATCCTATCATGTTTTTTTGTTTTTTAAGCATTCAAAACAACAGCATTTTCCCACGGGAAGTATTCTTATAATTAATTTCAAAATCTTATTTCAAATCCATCTGGACCCTTAGTCCATTTGTAACTTTCCAAAATCAAAATTCTAGTCACCCTTTTGCTGTTTATTCCAAAAAAAATAATTAATTTTTTTTTTAAGTCTTTAAACTTGTATTTAAAACTTACTTTACTAAGGATTGAAAAAAAACTCACTGGGTGCTAATAAAACTTGTCGTACCAAAGGTTCCTAATAGCTGAAAAGCAGTTAAGAAGCAATTTCTGAAAGCGATTAAGAAATGAGGCTCGGCGAACCTTATGTCCACATAGGCTGCATTACGGCTGTGAATTTATTTGAAATCCCTCAACTCCCAGCTGCTCAACTGATGGGCCAACCACAAAAACCTCAGCTCCTGCAGGCTACTCACAAGGAGCAGCTGTCCAGAGTACAAGTGGATGATCTCACAATCTCTCTTTTTTCTGGAGAGACTTTGCTGGCCAGAATTCGCCATCTGGCCGCCAATCTCCACTGCAGTGCCGTCCCACCTACTTCAGGGATATCTAGTTCACCATGAATCCTAACCGGAAGTCAGTCTGCCCTTAAATACTGAAGTGCAAACTTGAATAAAAGTAAACCCACTTCAAATCCCAAATCTTTTCAAATCAAATTAGAATTGATTTGCACAGGCCTAGTGTACATGTTTATGTGTTTGTCTCTGTGTGTTTTTTTCTAAGATCCTGTGTCATTTTTTGAAACATTACTAGCTGTTATGAGAGAGGAAATTGATCTATAGATGGTAAGATTAACCTACCTTTTGGGAGGGAGGCATTTTCCAGATTAAAATCACAACTCATATAATCCAGAATTTCTGAACAAGGAATTAAACCATGTTCAGCTAATGGCAATCCTTAAACCTAAGAATTGTAAGATGATGATGATTTCCAAATGTTCTATTGAAGATCAAAAAGAATAACTTAGATTTCCATTTTATGGTACTTTGTTTTGCAAATATGGTTTGTAGACAGCTTTAATATATAGATTTTCATTGTATTTGTTTAAAGTTAATACACTGTGGTTCCTTTTTGTTAATTATAATACAGTTTCAGTGTCCTCTTTTAGAAAATGTTTATATAGTTCCATAGTTTCAAAACTCTATAAAATGTCAATTATTTACTTCGAATGCTGTATAGGGATGATAAAAATAGAAGAGGGCAGAATAGAATAGAATAGAATAGAATAGAATAGAATAGAATAGAATAGAATAGAATAGAATAGAATAGAATAGAATAGAATAATAACTTTATTGTCTCTTTATTGTAATTGTGAGCCAATTGCAACTCTGTTGCAGTTGGCTCACAATTACAGTCAGACACTAAAAGTACAATCAAGATACCATAATTACTATAGAATATACATTCTATACACATTTGACATTTACTTGTTCAACATTCAAGAATCTAATAGCCTGAGGAACAAAGCTATTTCCCAATCTGGCTGTTCTGCATCGGATACAATGGAACCTCTTCCCAGAGGGTAACAAAGAGAACAGGCCATGATGGGGATGGGAGGCGTCACTGATGATCTTTTGAGCTCTAGACAAACAGCACATATATGCTAGATCTTGGGTGAGAGGCAGAGAGATCCCAATTATCTTCTCTGCTGCCCTTACTACCCTCTGCACCGGCTTTCTGTCTGAGGCTCTACAGCCTCCAAACCAGATGGAAATACAATAGTAATACAGTTATGAATACAGACAGGATAATCTAATATTTAGGTAACAAAGTTACTTCCATATATATTTAATATGCCTGATAAGTTCTGTGTTACATGTGTAAATGCACACCTATCATGATATATTTGAATTCCAAATTAATTTGCACTTGACTGCTAGTTTAAATTAAGAAAAAAAAGCTGTTCATCACACCAACTGTAATAAATTATTTATTCTTCAGAACTATATTTGATTATTTTAAAAATTCACAGCCATAATACATAGACCATGAATTCATATTGGGCAATACTAAAAGCAATTGCTCTGTAAGGCTGTAAGGAAAGATGAAAGAAAAGGAGAAAACTGTTTTGGTTGCTTCTATTTGAATGACTTTCCAGCCCATCAATTCTGAAAACCATCTTAATTTTAACAGACAAGTCATGAGTGAAATTAGCACATAGTGGCTGACACACAGAATATTATCTAGAAGAGGTAGGGTTTTTATTCTGAAAGAACTCTAAAAAATAAAGCTGTGTCAGAAGTTTCAGGAAACTGATTTACTATTTCATATTCTTTCGAAGTCATTCCTTTTATATATTGTTAAGCATTTAAATTGGAATACTGTACAGTCAATCTAAATGGGGAAAACATTTTTTTGAATTATTGCTACTATTCATAAATGTGTTGCCACACTATTGTATGCATGCATTTCTTAGAAGGTTTTCATTGCCCAAAGAAGCACATTCATATTAAAAAAAAAAATCTTTGTAGTGGTGCATGAAGGTGAATTTAATGTACTAATCACTTTTCTTACTCCCTTCAGAAGTCATTGCAAAGTCAGAGTTGTGTATTGTGGCAGTATAAAAAAAAAATTGCCAAATAATAAACTTCTACATTTCTTTGATTTTCAATTAAACCATCTTTATTTGCTGATTGAAGAACTGATGTCTGATACTCGTGTTTTAGAAGTTTTAGATATATTATCACTGACCTTTCATTCATGCCTGCTTGTGCTTCCTCTTCATGCCTGACAAAGCAAGACAGGCTCAGGCCCCTGTTTAATTGGAAGTCATCACAAGCGAAAGCCACAGAATATTTTACCTTTTAGAAGTTATTTTAGTATTGGCGTGCATACTGTAATCTTTGGATTGGGTGGTATAAAGATTGCTGTAATAATAAAAAAGGCTGCTTGGGCATATCAAATTAATCAAATCAGAGAAGCACCTTTATTCAGGAGCGGCAGGAAGGGTGGCAGTAGCAATGTGGGCACCCATTTTTCTGACATGACTCATGAAGTTATGCTATATGACATATGTAGAAATTTTGAACTGTGACCGAGTTACTGTGCACAAAGTCAAATGATATTTTATATCTTCATGTTGATATCTGACTACAGTATTCTAGGAACTGATTAATCTGTTTTCTATAATCATATTTGTATAACATTCATTTAATATTTGATTTTCAGTTTATTCGATTACACTTTGGCATTTTTCAGATGCTTTATTTCAAGACCACATGACAATTACTATTTATTTCTGTGTGCTTGGGAATTAACTGTTAATTTTACAAACATTTGCCCTAAAGCACATAGCTGTTACATATAGTTCCCCTAATATTTATATTTTTGCAATAGTTTTTTCCTAAGATTTTTAATTGAAAAACTGTCTTGTAAAAGTGAGAGAAATAGAAAACATAAAGGATAAATTGAATTTTATCACATTCTCTACAAAATACATATATCTTATCAAAGTTCAAAGTGTACGTGTGATTCAATGTCTCCCTCAATGTGGATCAGAGGAAAAATATGGTTCTACTTATACATATATTAAAAAAGGATCAAGATATTACATTTTTCTGTGTTATTGTGAGACATATATGTTTTTAAACCTCTGGTATTGTTAACTGAATGCAAATTGAAAAGAACAAATCAGCCACCTTATACAAACTAAGCAAAATTTTAACAAAGTTTGGGAAGTCTTTTCATTTCACCCAGATAAAACTGGTGTTTTCCAGCATGAGAAATCTGCCACCGTGGAAGGCACCAATTTTAGCAAGATGAAGCTGGAATCCATTAGTTTCAAACAATAACATCAACAAAACTAAACCATTAGCCCAGATGGAAATCCACATTACTGTTGTGCAGTGTTGGTAAAAACTTCAGTGAAGGTTGTTGTGCTCCATTGCTCCTAAAGAGATGGATGATTTTTACCATTATGGAACATTCTTTCTATAACAATTCATAATTACATTCTACTCTGGTTCAAAGAATGGGTGTTCAGATCATAAGACGTGGCCCTTTGCCCAGGCCTTTGGTGAGGACAGTCGATGCCCTTTTTCTTCCTTTCCTTGTTCCCACCTGGATTTGTTTTCTCTGCCATCTTTCTTTGTTTTGTGTTTTTTGTATTATTTTTAAATGTTTTAACAATTTGTAAACCACCCAGAGTTGCTGGGAGTTGGGCAATATATAAATTATTATTATCATCATCATTATGGTTGGTCGCACAGTCAGCCAGATGTTTAGACTGGATTTGGCATTTTTATCCACCTATCGAGTCCTTCCCAAGGACCTGAGATAGGCAGATGTTGTTTAATGGTGTTAAAGGTATCATCTCAGGATATAAGCTTTTCCAAGTGAAGCTGCCTTATTACTATTACTATTATTATTTCACTCACAGAAAGAAAATTTCTTCCAAATAGTCTTCAGATGGACTGTTACAAATACATAACACAAGCTTGCCAAATCCCTTCCTAGGAGAATCTCCACCTTCCTATCCTCTACCTAAGTTTAGGGATATCTGGGTATAGCTGTTTCTGCAAGTGGAGCAGTTCCACCTGAGACAGGTAGTTAAACTGCCACACTTCCTGAATGGAGAGTTATTCCACCTTACCTGGTATCTAAACAGGTAGAAGAGGAAATACTCCTTACTTAGGATTAAAGTTCCAAATAAGTGGCTCCAGTTTCTTGTTTGGTACCAGGACTAAATAAATTTGGAGTTCATGGTGCTAATACAACCCCAAAAAAACCTGAATAAAAGGATTTTTTAATATTTGCAAGAAAGTGAATATGTGGGAAATAGGATAGAGGAACCATGTTATGAGGCCTGGATCTACATATAAGAGCTAGTAGTCACTAATTATCAAACAGGCAAATACAATAAAAAGCTATAAAATGAGAACAAAGGAAAGAGGACAGTAAAGTAATGCTGAAATAGGCCACTTTGCCTTTACTTTCTCTGCCATTTTTATCAATTTTACCATATTGGCTCCAGTTCTCCCAGGGCTTTGGGCCAGAGGGCCTGAATCCTTTAATCCTTGCTACTCTCCAGGCCTGCAGATAACATAGACTGCAAAAAAATAAACTTCTAGCCCACTCTCCTCAGCCTGAGATCCCCCACTGCCTGGCCTTTTATTGGAAGGACATAGTGGCATTTAGAGTGTAATTTATTTAGAATTGTCAGCCAGCTTCAGGCTGCTAAGTCTACTACACAGTCTTTTCTCTCTCATAAAAAAAAATATTTTTCTACAAGTTAATTGCAGTTCTTCTTAGTCCCATGTTAAAACTGTTTTCTACAACAATTTGCTCACATACTTTTCTATTTAGTCTACACATTAGTACTCAGTTTGTATGTTGAACAAGTTTCCCTATATTTCTGTGTGCTTTTTAACAGTGTCAAAATACTGAAGGATAATTGCATTTGAGTACACGTACTGATTTGGGAAGTAAGAAAATAGAAACTGCTATCAGAATCTAAATGGAACAAAACCTTCTGAATATAATTTTAAATTTCTAAACTAATTTGGGATGCTATTATTTCTATGATTCTGTTAATTTTTTTTCTATTTCTATAATTTATTTTAGAATTTTATACTTTGGGGTGTTATTTTTATATTCACCAATGAGAAGGTTGGTTTAAAAAGATTTATTTATTTATCAATCATACTTATATGACCGCCCATCTCACATGACATGATTCTGGGTGGCATACAAACAGACCATAAAAAACAATTTTAAAACATGCCAAAAGTACAAACATTAATTATGAAAAGGCTAAGAGTATCAGATTATGTACAATGGCCTTTTTTGCCTTTTCAGTAGGTCTAGATGTCTTTTTTCCTTTTTATATTGCTTTATTGTATTATTATAAAACACAAGTAGTGTGTAAAACACAAGGGTCTGGATTTCTTGATCATTTTCACTGAAACCTGGCATGATGTCCCAGACATGGATAGTCCACCTGTAGCTTTCCAAGGGTTACTTAACTTCAGCTTCCTAAAACTAGCCAATAATAAAAGAAGCTGGGAGTTACAAGCCCCCCAGTAACTGGAGAACCATAGGTTAACTACTTATACTATAAGTATACTATACTATACTGCATTTTAGGCTGTAGCTTTTATCTTGTTTGGTTGAACATTCCCAGAAGGAACATAGAGGGATTAATGTACAGTTCCTTGGCTGCTGGCCTTGGAGATTCTCAGGCCTCTGCTTCACATCCTTTGCTTTTTAAGATTGCCACTAAGCCAGCGTGAGGAATCATTTGAGATTGTGTAATCACTGAGCTGATGGTAATCACCTGCCAATCTGTTTTTAAACTAACACCAGCAATGCTGATGAAGTCCTGAAAGGTTGGTCATGTGTTATAACTTCCTAACATTAGGAAGAATTCAGTATTGGAACCAATTACCATGAGAGGTGGTGGGCTCAATTTAGGTAAGGCTTTGATGGGATTGGGATTCAAGCCAACCTGAATGGAACTGATTTTCTTCTAAAGCATCAGGTCTTCAGCTTGGAGATCTCCCATGATCTATTCTAGATTCTGGATGCTCACAACGTCTCTCTCGTCAGGAGTGCCTTTACTCCTTCAGATAATGTTCCAGTTGTTAACATTCCTAAAGAAAGAAGATTTGGAAAAATAATATATGCTTTTAATAATTACCTCATTTAAATTATCACAAGAGATGGACTCTCTTTGGGGCTACTTTTGAGGCATGTGTAATAAATATAGCTGGTGCAAAATATTACAGCTGGGCTGCAGGTGATAATGGGCAGCAAGCTCCAAGGAAATTAGGAGATTGTGGTATATAGGAATCTCAACTAATCTTGAATGAGGCCATAAGAAGCCAGTGAGCAGCATAGGGAAGTATGATAAATATTTGTCAATTTATCTATTTAGAATCTTTAAATCAAATTTCTTTTATTACATTCCATACTGAAATTACATTCAAATAAACTGTTTTTGTGTTTTTCTGTGTGGATAGTTATTATTGCAAATACCATCTTTCATGTCAGTGCATTTTCTTTTATAGTCTTATAAAATATAATTGCAGTGTTTCATGGGACTTCAGAAACTGGCAGTGTCAAGGGCAGTAGTTAATCTCTGCTCAGGGCATTGCACTTCAAAGTGAGGTGGAAAAATACAGTGCTAATGGGGTAAGCCCTTACTCTGAAAGGCCTGCGAATGATATTTCGGTTGTGTATATGAGGTTCATGTACTTGACAGCTGCCTAGCACATTCCTGACAGCCGGCTGAATCCTCAGGTAACCATTGGTAAGGGTTATAGGTTGTGTTTAATAATTTGTGGAGAGCTATTTTATAATCTCTTTTCTGTTTCTCCTTACTGCGAAGATCAAATTACTGTAGCAGTAGAATTTGTCATTTTTAAACAATATGACAATAAAAATTAGATGTTCTTATACTGGAGTTTGCTGATCATTTTACCATGTAAAACAATCATTATATTGAGAATACTTGGTATATCGTAGCTGTCATATAACACGTCAGTGACGTGCACTTCGAAATTACTGAGTAGCCTGCCATGTTCTGAGGAAATATAGAGATCTTCATAGTTGACTGTCTCATAAGTAGTTGCCCTAATCAGGACTATGCATGAATCTAGGTATAAGAGTAGAATTGCTTCCAAATTGCACCAGTTCACTCATGAACCAAATCCTTGAAATGTAACTCCTCACACTTCATCCTTTAAATGCACCAGGGTTCATTTTTTACACATGAAATGAGCTTGTGAAGGCCAACTCACAAGCCATAAGTTGAAACACTAATGTGAATATGATAGAAGATGGGAATTTCTTTTATTGTCTTTCAATATATAAAGGATTCATATCAGTTATGTATTATAAAAACAAGCATGCCATGAAATACAGTGGACAAAGACTTCTTATCTTTGGTTTATTGTACATCCATGGTTAATAAATGTAGGCCAGAACTTGTTATCCACCATAAATGGTTTCACTTGTCTGTGGTTTTAGCCACATAATACACAGGCAGCCTCCAACAGTTTCCCAGCAATGCCAGTGATTTGCCCCATTCTGACCTTACATGGCCATCTTTTTGTTGCACATGACTTCCTACACAGTGAAAGTAAACAAATACACGCCAAGGAACTCTACTAAGAGAAGTGACAAATGTTCATGCAAAATGTTGCCTTTGAGCAAAAAGGTGAGGGTCTCTGAAACTCTGCAGCTGGGGAGCACTGTGACAGAAAAAGTGTTTGAACTTGACTCCCTGATAAAGCAGAGCATCAAGTTGAAAAAAAGGCAGGGGGAGGCTATTTTATACATCTGTAAGGAAAGTCACCTATTTGGCTCTGAAATTAACCAGACACAGCACAAAACAGTTGTTTTCTCCAATTCTTTTTTCCATTGCTAATCTGCTTTCTTATTGGATCAGGTCTCTAGGTTTTTAAAAATGTTTTCCAATTTTTTCTGTTGAGTTGGTCCATGTTTCTTTCCTTCCCACTGAGACAATTATACATATATATTAGAATTTTAATTCACACGTTTTTCAGTGGTACATGCTACTCTCTGTAAGCACAGCAGGTTCAAAACCCCATTGTCAGTATAAAAAACAACAACAAGCTATTAACAAGGAATAGTCCTACTTCTTCCCCCAAAAAGCTCATGTGAAATGAAATCATTGTCGTACAAAAAACAAATTTGAGTCTATTGCTCTACATGGGTTTCTAAAGAGGTGTAGTGATGTTAGAATATATCTGCATATATGTTAAACAAGACGTTTCAATTGTTGCAACCTGAAAAGTACGCTTTGCAGGTTAAAAACTAGATTTCTTTTCTAGAAAAATATTTCTTCTCCTGTGACAGTGTTAAATAAGTCATGTTTCATATGTAAAGTAAAATTAAATATGGTTGGTGTCAAAAATGGAGAAAATAGTTTGGTTAGAAATGAGAGTAAAGAAAAATAATATACATGGACCACCAAAGATGGCTCTGATTAATAAATCATAGTTTTAGCAAATCTGTGTTATGTCTATTGAGGAAAATTATTTTAATGAGACATTACTCTGGATCTATATATAATCTCACGTGGATCCTTTTTGTTTTCTATTTTGTTGCCTATTTTTGGATTTTTGTTTCCACTGTTAATCCTGTTAGTTGACAAGTTCTATTTGAAATCCGTTATCCATTTTCATTCACAGAAGGTGGGAGAAATGGTATTTGGTCATACTGTCTTCCTCTTGCATGTTTTGCCATCATGGTTTACTCCCCAGCATGCTGGCTGGGGAATTCTGGGAGTTGAAGTCCACACATCTTCAAACTGCCAAGGTTGAGAAACACTGATTTAGACAAAACATTTAGTGTTACTAAACAGGCAACTATAAACAGAATCCATTCTAGATAGCTAAAGTATTATTATCAAATTCCTGTTAAGAATCTTATTGCTGATGCAGGTTCAATTTCACTATGTGTCAGTACAGTGATGTGGGAAAAGTAGTTGGCAGAGGTGAAGGAGTTATTAAACAGCTTTGCTCCCATCAGTAAAAGTAGTGACCCTTTTCTGTGTGATACCCTTTCAGGTGATTAAAGAGTGCTATCAAATCTCCCCTCAGAATAAACATACCTAATTCCTTCAACTTCTCTTCATAGGAACTAATCCCTTGATCATCCTTGTTTCTTTTCTCTGGATTTTTTTACAGTTTGACTCCTCCCTAAAGGAACCTAGCCAGAACTAAATGTAATACTTGTGATGGGTTTAACCATTGCAGAATAAAATGAAACATTTATTTCCTGCAGCCTCAAACTTTATATGTATTTTTGTTCCACATCACAGTGCTGATTACATTGAGTTTGCAATCAACAGTTATTCAAAGGTCTTTTTAACAGTACTATTATCAAAGCCATTATTGAGAGCCAGTTTGGTGTAGTGGTTAAGGCATCAGGCTAGAAACCAGGAGGCCATGAGTTCTAGTCTTGCCTAGGCAAGAAAACTGCAGGCACCTGTCCAGACAGTCTCTGAGAAGCAGACACGATTGACCGCATTAAAAAAACAAATTATCAAAGTGGGTATCTACTATTTTTTTCTTTTTCTTTTTAATGTATCTAAAGAAACTCTGTAGATCTTAGTATCTTTCTACTACCTCTGCCTTTCTGAACTTTAGCTTTCTGGACATCCTCTCTACCATTCTGAATTGCCTGCTTTTATTTCATATATGCATTCCTTGTTGTTTTAGATGTTCTCTAAGCTTTTTATGTAGCTGCATTGGCTACTTCTGCTGTTTGCACTGGACTTATTTAAATTATTATTTTAGTATCTTCTTTTTTAGGAACCTGTTCTGAGCATATTTTCCCATTAGCTTCTTCTAGGAAGGAATACTACAGTTAGTCCTCACTTACCGACTGCACTTGGGACTGGCAACTCTTTTGCTAAGTGATGCGGTTGTAAAGTGAAATATGTGACCACACCAACTTACAACATTAGTTCCAGCTGCAGTTGTTAAGTGAATCATTGCAGGTCATTAAGCATGACATCATGTGACTGCAACTTGCAAGTTCCTGCCGGCTTCCCCATTGACTTTACTTATTGGAAGCCAGCTGTGAAGGTTGCAAATGGTGATCATGTGACCGTGGGATGCTGTGACTGTCATAAGTGCATAACGGTTGCCAAGTGCCCAGATCGCGATCACGTGGGGACTCTGCGACAGCCACAACTTCGAGGACAAGTCGTAAGTCTCCCTTTTCAGCATTGTTGTAACTTCAAATGGTCATTGAATGAGTGGTTGGTAAGCAAGGACTACCTGTATGTATCATTACTGTAACTATTAAAATCCATAAGTCCCAGATACATGTTTACTACATTCATTTTAAAGTGACAACTCTTTGTCTAGAAGATTGGTAATCTAGATTTCCTTCCTTCTGTAAATAAATCTCCTTTCTTTTACCACTATAAAACCTGTTTCACTAATCATTGCTTAGGTCAGATTTCTGCTCTTGGGAATTCTTGCATGCACACATAGAACTCTCCTCATCTAAGTCTTCCACTTCTCTGCTGCAGTAAACAAAATTGCAAAATTGTCAGCAAAGAAAGTTTGTTTTAAAGGACCGTCTTGATAGAGTTTGTCAATGTATACGAGAATAATTAAGTCCACTATTGCTTCTTTGAAGGATCTTCAGTTTGCTTTTTGAAAGCATAATCACCCACATTTTCTTGATGATTGGGTGAGCAGTAATAGATGGGAACATTAGTATTCCTTTTAATCATTCTTCCACTTGTTATTAGACAGATGATCTCAATGGTTTCTCCAAGTTCATTGATTTTTATTCTGTGCAAGTATGAGTTCTTTTAACGTACAAAGAGACTACTCTTCCTGTTCTACTGCTTCTTTTCCTTTTGAATCAATTGTACCATTCAGTTGCTGCATTCCTGTCATGGGAGTTATCCCACTAAATCTCTAAATCACTAAAATTTAATACCTATTAAATCATATTTGCCTTTCTTTACTAACAGTTCTAGCTCATTTTGTTTATCTCCCATACTGTGAGCAGCAGTGTATAGGAAATGAAGACCATGAACTTTATGAACCAATTTTCTTTCTGATTTTTCACCGAGTGATTTAATAGATCCCATTAGAACAACACTCCTATTTACTTCTGCACAGTACAAATCTTTATCTGGGATTCTTTCTTCAGAGTCTTTGTTCTTGTCTCCAGTTCTCGTAGTTCAAAACTGTCCTTATCAAACTTGTTATGTTTTGCGCAACATTAGCCAATATTTTTACTAGTCTTTGTGCGATTCAAGTAATCCACTGCCCAGATAAATCATGCCTTAGAAACTAAATTTCTGCCACTTACACCATTGGTGTAACTAGTAATTCACTTGCAAGATTCTTCTTTTTTTTCCAGACTGCTTTCAAAGATTGATAGGATGTATGCTAATGCCACTTGTATCCCTGGGGTCCTGAGTTTCCTTCCTAAATCTTTAAAATTCATGTTGATATGTCTGTCTCTGTTCTTTGTTGTTTCATTTGTCCCAATATGGATTTGCAGGAAAGAATAACTTAATGAATTCGATTATATTTGGAAGTTCTTCTGTTACATTTGTTATTAGTACTCATGGCAGGCAGCACATCTCATGAGCTGATGGGCCCCATTGGCCTACACTTGGTTCACTTCATCATAGTAATCAATTATCAACTACCACAACTTTTATCTCTGTTTTCTTTCAAGGCTTTGCTGTATCCCAATCTTCCCTTCAGTCACCCTCTTTATAGTTTTACGTTCCACGTGAGCTCTGCTAATGAAATAACTGTCACGATGAATGAAGTCATCATACTACATATCCAAATGAAGTTTTAAACGTATTTATTCTTGACTTAGAAGAAATTTTTCTCATCTTCCATCTGCAAAATACTTTCCTCTATTTGAAATACATCTTCAGCATCTGAACTCATGAATAAAAGTCTTGAATAATTCCACTGGGAATTCAAGAATCTTCACTTATCATCGACCTAAACCTAGACCAGCCTATATAGCAGCATCACAGTCTGGGCATTACTGTGCAACTATACCAGAGTTGGCACATCTCATCTCACAATATTACTAGATGGTTCTATGCTTGATAGTAGCCGAAAGGCCAGTAAATTTGACTTGCTTTGTAGGGTAGCCAAGGCTTCCTTGGTAGCCCGGCTCAAGTCCTAGAGGGCACAAAACAGCAACTCTCTTTCCCCTGATTTATTGTTATAGAAAAGATCATATAAACTGCTTCTTAAAAATAAAAAAAAATATGGTGCTAAAAAAGAGTTACAGGCTAAACTTTCACAGGCCACCAAAGCAAATTACCAGATCTCCTTTTGGTGGATTGCAGCTCAAAAGATGAAAAGTAAGACCCTGGGTTAACCTGTAATATTCCTGCATTTAATTGGGAACTGTTTTTGCAAATCCTTTTTGCTTGTTGCTTCAAGAAAGGTACAAATTCTGCCTCATCCTATGATTCTGCATACCTCAATCTCCCGGTCTAGTTTCCAGTCACAACTGGAGAAATTAAGAAATCAGAGGCACAGGCTAAAGCAGGCAGGTCTGATTATATTCCCATTGAACTTTTCAAAATTAATATTGATTGGTGGGGACCAATTTTAGCAGCATTTTTTTCTGTCATTGATTTTTCCCTGGTAATCCCAAAAGACTGGGCTCTATCAATTAGTATTCCCATCTATAAAAAGGGGTCCTGCATTAGTCTACTGAGTATAATCAGCAAACTATATTTGAGACATCTTTGTTTAAAACTTTGTAGTTGACTGGAGTCTGAAGATATCCTCGCAGATGAATAAACCAGTTTTAGAATTGGTAGGTCTACACTTCACCACTGTCAGATATTTCAACATCTGGCAGAAAAATACAGTGTTAAGCCTCACAGGACCCTTCATGTGGCCTTTATCTATCTATCTTAAATCCACCTTTGATTTTATCCCATGTGACAGATTTTGGAAAAAGCTTGGAGACCTCAATGATAGATGGGAGGCTTTATTGTCTAATACAAAAACTGCATGAGAATAATTTTCTTAAACTCATTGTAATGTCCAAGGACACTTGAGGGAAAACATCTCTCAAAATAAGTAGTTGAAACAGGGCTGAATACTTTCTTGTTTAACTTTTATTTAAATATTGCTCAGAAACACCAGACACCAGTACTGACCAGTAGAGAGATTCCCAACTTACTTTATGTTAATGATATTAGCATTCATTCTTTCTGCATTGTGAGACTAAGAAGAGTGTTATAGTTCTTCACAACATACTGTGAACAATAAAGGTTCACTATAAATTATTTTAGACCAAAGATATGATCTGCTCAAAAAAAACTGGTTAGACATGGCAGATTAATGGCTGTGCTATTGAGTAAGTGAGGAAACACAAATACCTGGGAATAATATTTTAGGATTTGGGGCATGAAACTGGCTTTATCTCCTTAGAAACCCACTTTTGGCAAAACAGCTTTACATATTGGTTTACGCTGATATTGCATCCAGAAAGCCTAGACAATATACAAAATCCAAAGAAACCACAAAATAATGTCTATGGTATAGCAATAACAACCTTAAAAGAATCACCTGTTGCTACACAGTCATAAATCCATCTAAAATTTTTTTCCATCTTCTAATCTTTTTAATGACCTTTCCTCATATCAGAACTGTGTCTTTTGGCCCATTGAAATGCCTTACCCTCTGCAATTATGCAAGATAGATGTGCTAGTTTCCGGTATGGGTATACCAGTTGCACCCTTTCCTGGATCAGGAGACACTGCACATGGTCACCTGTGCTTTGGTCATCTCTTGAATGGATTACTGCGAGGCAGTCTATATGGGGCTGCCCTTGAAGAACATCTGGAAGCTTCCATTTATCCAGAATATAGTGGTATAGACAACTATAGTTATGTCTCTTTATGCCCATGGTACACATTTGCTCTGGGAGCTGCACTGGCTCTCAGTTTGCTTCCAGGTGCAATTCGAGGTGCTGGTTTTTGCCTTTAAAGCCCAACATGAGAGACCGCCTTAATCCCATTGTTTCTACCCATCCCATTAGTTTGGGCAGGAGGGGCACGCTCTGTGTCCTGGCAATCAGGGATTGTCATTTGGCGGTCTGCCTTTTCCATAGCTGTGCATGCCCTCTGGAACACCATACCACCTGAGGTTTGGCTGGCACCAACTCTGTTCGCCTTTCGGCAAACCTTGAAGACCTGTCTGTTTTCCCAGGCGGGGGGGCAGGAGAGTAATTGAGCGTATAAATCAATTTAAATAAATAAATATATGATATGTGTCTATGTTCATGCCTTTCTGGATCTGTTGAATCCGTGGCTCATGTATTATTGTACTGTTCCATTTGTTTTATGCTACTCTGTTGTACAGTTATACTGTAGTGTCATATTGTTTTAGATGGATACACAAAAAACAAATTAATTTTTAGTAATCTTTAGCTAGCTGAAATCTCCAGAGATCTACAGTCAAACCCTATGATAAAATTACATCTATTTCACTTGTTGATCAAAGACAACAAAGATTTACATTTTTTTAAAAAAAACTACAATATCTCTGTTGAAGCAAAAGAAACATATCAAATAAGGCCAGATAGCTGATTAGGAGCGACATATCTGTAGGACAAAACTAAATGAGAAAGTGACAAAACATATCTTAACGTCATCTGTACTTCCCTGTATTCTCCCAATTAAAAAGCCAGGCTGGACAAACTACAATTTTAACATTTGTATTTTTAAATTTCACACCTGTCTGCTTGTTTCATCTTCTTTCCAACATCAGTGCAAGCATATGGTGTGTATGTAACACATGTGTGCACGTGCATGCGCACACACACTTATTAGAATTTTATGTATAGGGTGATGCTGTAAAAAATTGTAATTTTATATAGTGGGAATTCCCCACCTTACCACATCCCATAGGTACCCTATACTTGAAAAAGAAGACGTGCATGTGTAGAAGACAGCTGTAGTAAGGAAGATTTGCTGTGCTTTGATACTGAATTTTCTCCTTAATTTTTAAGGTACCACAAGATTCCATTTTATTTTGCTGTTACAGATTAAACACTGAAAACTATACAGATAGCAGTTTCTTGGCAAGCCTATGGTTTTCAGTTTTATTTAACATTCCATGTATATTCTTAATATGGCAGGTCCAAGAAGACAGGTAGCTATTATCAGCCAATCACAGGTCATTGTCATGTGTGACCCTGGACAAGTCTTGGTTAATGGTAACTCTGATTTGGCAAGCAAACCAAATTCACAGCATGGTTGGTGATTTTACTTGTTATGTTTTATTTGATTTGTCAGGCTAATCACCATTTCAGGTTCACATATAAAAGGAAATTACTTTTTGTTCAAAATGCTAATCCAGAATATACCTTTTGAATCGCTGAAGTATAAACGCCCTGAATTTCAGTCAACACAAAGGAGCACTTTATGAGTGAGATAGCAAAGAGACTGCTTTAATTATTGTGATGATAGTTTAGGCCTCATTAGTAATTCCTTTGCTATTGTGGCTTAATGCTACTGTCAGGAGGGCATTGGAGATTATTAAAAAAAAACATCTTCAGTAGCTCTGAATATAAATGCTTTTAGAAGAATCCTTACTGAGGTTTCCAAACAGATTGTTCATTGCTGTTTTATTTTTATTTTTTTTAAACTGTGCATAAACAAGAGATAAGTTCCAAGTTATCCTCTGCCAAATTTCTCCCTGGATTTTGGATATAATTTTACCAGAAATAATGCCAGAATCCTGTTGAAAAATCGTCTTCCCTGAAAAAATACATTGTATTTCTTACTGTACTTTTATAAGCCCATAGCAGAAGCAGCAAAAGAATAAAGAATAACCATAGTTTTAGTTGCACAAAAGCTGTTAGAAACATTTAAAAAATTACCTGGAAAATAAACAGTGGAAATAAAATCAAACTGGAATAATGATACTTGAATTGTTAAAGTATAGAAATGAAGAAATCTGCTTTTCTCTAATGGATGAAGAATGTATTCGCCTCTATTGAAGAATGTATTATTCTTGGTAAAAAATGTGCTTTGCATTTGGTGGTGGAGCATATATGTTCTAGCACTTAACATCTTTAAAGTATTAGTTTCACAAACTCACTTTTAGTTAGAAAGGGGGAAAAAAGCTAAAGTTTGCGTTGGAACTGTTATGCCTTTCGTGTGTAGAAAAATGCTTTTCAGAAATACTGTATGATCTCATATAGAGATATGCTTTCAAAATATAATTGAATTAGCTTTATTTTTACTCCCTTTGGCTTTCCTGACATTTAGCTAATTGTAAAGAGTTTTACTTGCTTACTGATTGCACCATTAAATAGTATATGAAATGTGCTTCGATGAGTTTGTAGAATATGTTTTAACTCTTGAAATGGTGGGAGAAGGGTCCTTGAGTAGTATAGTCCTTAATTAAATTACAACAGATAAGTAATCTCCTTTCAGTACATTGATTTTGAAAATCAGAGATTTAAAAATGGACCAGGAACAAATTGTTGTAATGTATCTTTACTCACAAACAGGAATTAACGTGTTCAAATATTTGGGTGTTATGATAAACCTAATTTATGGCTATGCTTATATTAGCTGACTTTTCCCTCCTGCCCTGCACACCTCCTGAACAACCACTTGCTTGTTTTATATTCCTCATGTCATTTCTCCGCTGCCACTGGTTTGTGTAATGATTATCATGTGTGAGTAGATGTATTTGGGCTTTCTTTTTCTTCTTCTTTTAATTAAGATCAACAGAAGAGCAGAATTAAAAAGAGCAGAATAATAAAGATACACACACACACACACACACACACATGAAGCAACAAGAAAAAGCACAATTTGAGAGTGTATATACATACACTGTTAATCTTATGGAGAAATAAAAATATTTAAAACATTTATATAGCCGCCCATCTTATATTGAACTCTGGGCAGCTCCCAACCAGCAGTTAAAACAACATCAATATACCATTAATATATACATATATCTATTAAAACTGCAAACATTAAAACCTGGCACCAAAATTAAACTTCCACATACAGTGCATCACTAAGTCAGTTATATTAACAGGGAAACCATTAATCAAGATGCTTCTTTCTGTTGTGCTAACTTTCCATGGGTTTTCCATAATCAACTGACTTCTTTCTGTTGTGGTAACTTTGCATGGGTTTACATATGCCTTAAAATATTATTTCTTATGTTTCATGGAAGAATAAAAATAAAAAAGTTAAACAAGAAAATTTGTGGGAAACAAATGTGAAAGAACTTTTGAATATATATGCAAGACAACCTAGAATTCTATAACATTTTTATGAGGGATAAATAGGAATAAGCACTTGAGAGAATGGGGGCTGTTCACTGAATTGAGAAAATTAAATATATTAGGAGCAAGATCAAAGACCTGGCAAAGCACTAGACTCCCGACGAGTACTTGCAGCATTGTCACAAAGTATTGCTACTATTATGGACTCTCGGGGTAAATTACATAATGATTCTGACTCAATAAGTCAACAATCCTGTTATTTTAATTCTCAGTTATGTAATTCCCAATCAAACGTAACTAAGGAAGAAATAAATGTTTATATAATACAGATCTTCCTAAAATGATTTATGGTCTTGCTACCTATTTAGCTGTATTATCATTCCAAGAAATAATAAATACTGTTTAATTTATAAAATAGGAAAAGCTTCCAGTCCATTGTGTTGTATAAAATATATATTAAGTTCTTTGCCTCAATATTATTGGAAGTCTGTGATTATTTTAAACAAAGTTTTACTAACTTCCTTCAGTGAGGCTTATACAACTGTGATTTTGAAGGCTGGTAAGGTCCTACTAATCCAGAAAATTATCATCTGATCCCCTGACTGAATGTTGGTATAAAAATATTAACACTAACCCTGGCACACAGGTACACATCCTCATTTTATAAAATGTTCCAATAATATTTGATTTTTAATTGCCATTTTTGATGTACATTCAGCAGAACTGAAATCTACAGTAATGATATCATTAAGTGTGGAAATGGCCTTCGATATGGCACGGTGGATATTTTGAAACTAGTTTTGTCTCAGTATGGATTTCTACTTCTATATTAATTGGATAAATATGTGCTTCTCTATTTTTAATTTGATACTAGAACTATTGGTCTTCCTTATTAGACAGATGGAATACATTTTGGGTATTGCATAGCTGGAGTTGAATATAAATTGTTATTAGATGCTGATATATACTATGTCTTATTGATAATTATGTGGTTGTACATGTATTGATATGGTAATTTATCAGGTTATTCAATTAATAATAGTAAGTGTCACCCTATAGGCTCTTATGTTTTTATGGACATTGGTAAAAATTGGTGTTTCACATTCTTTTATATATCTGGGAATAGTTATTCCAAGGAAACTTTCTTCATTTGTGGTTGTAATGTACATCGACTTTCTTATATCAGATAAAATTAGCATAAACATATAAATAGCTAAATAACCCTCTGAGTTTATGAGAATGATAAATATTATAAAGTTGAATGTTACTTCAAAATTATTTAGCCTAGGCTAATACCTCTAAATTATTTTAAGTTCATTGTTAAGAGGTTAAGAAATGTAGACGGTAAAAGATTTCCTTATCTGATTATAACTGTCATAAGATAATGGGAGCTTTAATTTTCCTGATTTTTAGGTTTAATATTGTGCATATATTTTGACTTGAGCTTCTTTATGGATGTGAACATCCAAGTCAAGCCAACTCTATGGACACAATTAAACATTTATTTTGTGATCCTCTGATATCATGGCAGAGACTTGGCTCCATTTTAAACAAAAGCTCTATTGTATTTCAACCCTTATTCACATGATAAACTTAGCACCTGGGACACTCCAGATAAGATTTTTGGGCAGTGGAAGGGAAGTCATGGGTAAGTAAGGACATTAATAGCTTAAATAATCTTTTACAAGTTTTTAAACCATTTGAATTCTTGCAAGAGGAATTTATATTGCCTAAAATTGCAGAATGATAGTAGATTAAATTAAAACATATTTTGATTTCATAATTCAGTTGAGATATATTGCAGCATCTAAAATTCCTGATGGGAAATTGGTAATAATATGTACCAAATCAATTACAACCCTTCTACTCCAACTGGAAATATTTTAATTAATAGAATGTAATTTTTATTTTAGATTTTACCACATGAATTATTTTTATAATCAATTTTTCCTGGCTTGCTGAAATGCATTTAAAAGGAATTTTATACCATAAAGGATCTACAATTGATTCATAAGGTTCAGATTCCAAGTTCTCTTCCCATACTTTCTGGAGATCATGTTGTATTTAATATAAATCTTTCATATATTACTGAAGAGCTTCCTATGTTTTAAAAAGTTGTGCATATGTACCATTGTTCAAATTCTGTTAATGATCTTAATTGGTAAGATCTGATAACCTTAAGAAAAAATGCTTCAGTAAAATATATTTAATATAAATAAGTTTCCCCTCAATAATTAGGTTTTTAATATTATAAAGTCATGTATATGTACTGTATGGCTTTGTTTTCCATATTAGCAAGAAGTGCTATAAATATATTCTAAAGTAGGACATGAGTTGAACAGGTAATAGAATAAACAAGGGATGGATCAACTTTAACAACGAGAGAAAATCCAAATATGGCATAATTTTAGACTTCAGAAGATCAGAGGATGGATATGGAAATTAACAGAAAGATTTAAGTTTTTCAAGCAACATCATGTTCAGGCGTGATGTTGAAAAATGCTTTTATTCCTCATTTGACGTGAATTGTATCACTTGTATAGGGATTGTAAATAATGGAAAAGGAAGACATTATCCTGGCATAATGATGTCCCTGGGGTTTGGGG
This sequence comes from Python bivittatus, assembly GCF_059951505.1. Taxonomy (NCBI): domain Eukaryota; kingdom Metazoa; phylum Chordata; class Lepidosauria; order Squamata; family Pythonidae; genus Python; species Python bivittatus. The sequence continues at coordinate 285,903 of NW_028277108.1, forward strand.
GGTTGGCAGAGATCAAAATAGGCAAGATGGTGGATGCAGTATCATGATCCAAGCCCTGACCATGGATTTCATTATCTGACACCATAAGGACAGTACCAGGTTTCCATAGGCTTCCTGCCTGTCTTCATTTGGGAGGCCATCTGTCCAGGACATTGATAAAATTTGGAAATAAATCTTTTTAGCTCAGTAGGTTTACCCTGCACTAAGCATGCACGGGACTGCAATCATCATCTAGAAAATTTTGAAAGAATAATATTTGTTCTTTGTCATCATAAGCTGATCCCAATTTCTGTCTACCAGATGTTAAAACTAGACCAGGGGTGTGAATGGCAAAATAAATCTAAAGTAGTATGCATAAACAGTAACTCTAAAACCAAGAATGGCATGCAAGGTTACTTAGCTACAATTTTTAAAAGGTTAACTTTAATTTTATATATAACTAGTTAGTCTTTTGAGATAGAGAATAGGTTGCTGTTTGAGTGAAGATCTGAATTATGAAAATATGCATACAGTCCAAAGCAATTACTTTTGTGGGTAACAATTTATGAATAACAATGATACATTGGTGAATTAGTTGTATTATAATGGTTTCTACTCTGTGTTCTCTGATTTTGACATTTGCTTTGCTGCTATTGCTCCACACTTGCTGCTCTTGGTGCCTTGAAAAAGAGGCATGAGTAACACAGATGGAGTCCCACCTCCAAGGATTTTATAGTTCACAATGATACTGATAGTAACAGCAGAAGGAAGGATGAAGAGATGAGGGCTGGAGCGGGAAAAGTAGTGGAATGCCTTCGCATATCTTTAAATATTGGCTATGTTACAGAATAAAAATAAAGTCAAGAATCACTTGTTTGTTTGTTTATTGCTTTTATTCTTAAGTTTCTGCCTTGCTTTTCATCATTGATCTAAACCCATTATATTAAATGGTGCCATTAAATGTTGAGGAAAACAGTTTTTATGTAACCTATTATCTAGTTGCATTCTTAAAGGCATCTCCACAAAATGTATATTTAATTTTCTGTAGAGATATCTTCAAGAAGATATTTGATATCTCTGACCTACAAATGAAGAGCAAGAGTATTTTCCTGCCTGGCTTCCTGAGGACAGTTCTTTCCTTCTAGAAAAGCAAACTCACACAGTAATTTACAATCCTGCTATACTACGCCCCTCCCCCCCAAAAAAGTATTGCATGATTAAAATGTTATTTTATCCCACCCCTCTAATGGTTTAAATGAGAAATCCATGGAAACAGATGAGTGAACTCTTGTTTAATGAGAATTGTTTACTTGCTGATTTAATTTTGTTAGTTACAGAAAATGTTTTCCTGTTCCACTTTTTATGTACTCTGTTTTCAGAGAGCATCTATATTAGTTTTTTAATTCCTTAATCTGTGCTTAAGGTTATCCTTGATTTTTTTTTTAGTTTAAGATAAATTTAGAATTCTAGGCATGCAGATAGGTCTAAAGGTTGCCAATGCCACAAAAAGTACTTATTTTTCCTTAACAAATAAAACTAGGTAAGTTTACATATTGCAGTAACTTATATTCTGGTTTGTTTGGCTTTTGATTAGCTCATTATATAAAGCAAGCCATTGTCATTTGGAAAACATGTTTTATGGCTTAAAGTAATGTGCAAACTAAACAATTATGGCTTATTCAAATCATGGATAAACTGTAATTTGGTGCAGTGTGTTAACCCAGTTAGCATATCCCATTAACCCAACTTCTACGCAATTCCTATGAAGAAGATATGGCAAGAATACTGAGCTGAAAGGTAGCATTCTTTAACAATTGCATCTTTCTCCTCCTCTTCCTTCTTCAGTAAGTGACAATGTGATTCCAAAGGTCCACTCAAGATTTGGACTCTAGTGGAGGTGGTGTAATGGTATGTGGGAATGATCTTGGAAAGCAGGAGGGAGAGCCATAGCCTTGATAGCGGTCTGATAAACGAAATCTGAGTCCAAAGGAGGGGTGGGGTGAAGAAAGCATCTCAGAAGGGACGCTCCCTAGTTTTCGAGAGAGTAAAAGTGAGGGACGGGAGGGGTAATTACACACATGCAAGGTTCTGTTAATGTAACCTTACAGTAAAAATAGAGCTAGTACTCCCAGTTGTGCTTCTTGTTTGGACTACCTCTCAGGGCTAACAGGTGGAGACTTAAATACTTCACTTTCCTCACCTGCCCTCCTTTTGGTGTGGAGCAGTTCTGTAAGTCATTTCTTATTTAGTCTGAACTAAGGCACAAATTACATACAGCCTTAATTAGGAACTGTTTTTTGCACTTGTTACACAAACTGCAGGTGCCAGATCAGCTCCATCAGACCGGAATTTGAGGGATTATAGTCTCTACTGCAGAGCTGAACTACACAGTTACGACCATGTCTGTCACTTCTACTCGCCGTTTTTAAAAAGAGAAAATGATTTGATACAGGATACTTGTATTTAAACTTCCAGAATCTCTTTATGTTTCTCTAAAGGGAAAATGTTTTAAATGTTCCTCTAGCTGCAAACATACATGTGCTTTTCTGTTGTACTGATGGTTGCCTGTTCAGGAATGATCTTGTTTTGCCCTCCAGAAAAGTTTTGGGAAACATGGCAAATCTTGCCAGGGTAATGGTTTTCTATTACAAATAAACTCACTTGACATGTTGCGTTCCCCAGGAAGCTGCAAATAAAGATTTATTTTTGATGGATAGAATATACAATGGAAGACAATGAAACTTGTTCTCATCAGCCAAATGGAATTGATTTTGAATAGCAGTGTGTGTTTAAAATATTAAGGGACTAAAAAGCAAGTAAATGTTAAATTATCTCTGTCATCCATCCATTCAGTCATTTATTTATTTGTCAAATTTCTAAGGTGGTCTGACTCCATAACAGTTTTGGGCAGCATACAGTATTAAAAACAGTGGAAGACATTATAACTAGCAAAAGAACAATAGACATCAGGAGGAGCAGTAGAATTGTAACCCACATATTTCTAAAAGGAACCTCATATACTCCTATCCAAGGCCTGGGGAAGAGCTAGCTTTTCAAGGCTCATTTAAACAAGGTCAGGGTAAGGACCATTTGAATTTCTGCAGGCATTAGTACTTTTTGTCATGGTTGATAAAAAGTACTTACACACTCTTGAGAGACTCTACTACAGAGATAATTTGTTGTATATGTATGGGTAGGCATAGAAATCCCTTTATTTATGAGTCTCTCTCTTGACAAGTGGGGGCTGACATTCTGTAAAGCCATGGAATGCATTGTTTTCACACTGACAAGAAAAAAAGCCGTCGCCTTCCTCCTCCTCTTCCTCCTCATTTCATTTCTCAAAATACCCTGCTGCTGCAGCTATATTTAAGTGATTTGTGCTCATTGTTGTCACTGCAAAATAAAGATAACAGCCAGAGTGCACTATTTCGGACCCCCACCAATAGCTGAGGGTACACTTAAAGGAGTAGAAGGCAGCTGTGATTTACCCAGGACCTTCTCTCTCTGCCTTAGCTTTTGACATCAGTTTCTCTTCCTCACCTTCATTCAGCCCCCATCCAGCCCCCAGCCATCTTACATCTCTTAATGATTCCCTCACATTAATGTGTGCATGGCAGCAGAAAGAAGCTGATGACTGACTTTGCAAGCATTTCTCAGGTCAACATGAGTGGTTTAGTTTATGACAGGGAAGCAAGCAGGTTCTCTAGCCTGGGAAGTGCTTGTTCCTACCTCGCCAGCTTCAGTCCTTGAATTTGCAACCTCCAGTGAGTTCACAGCCTTCAGAATGCATGGGAGCTGAAGACACAAGACTTTTCATTTGTAAACACTAGGATACATTGTAAACACACATAAGCACCTCACCTTCCCCAACCCAATTATTATGGTAGTTAACATAGCTTTGATTTCCATAGTCAGGAAAGAATACAAAATTAAAGATTAAAATATATTAGAATAATACTAAAATTATTTAACAATTAAAATCTGGCACAAGAAAAGTGTCTTGGTGTTTAAAAGCAAAGAGAATATTAAACATAACTCCCAAGGAAGATCATTATTGTCCATGCTTGCTAGATGAATCTTTGGCTGTGGGGTATCTTTGGTAGGGTGATGGTTGAATGACTGAACAGAACTTAACGCTACAACTCACAGCAATTTACAATAATAGCCCATTAAAATGCTAAAAAAATTGAAAACATAATGACAACAATATAGCAATAAAGTGATTAAGAGTAAACAAAAATGGTTACAAATAACCACCATCACTAACCCCACAGTCAAGCTCTACTTACTTTTGAAAATCCTAGGAAAAAGCTTTATGGAAAGAGGCCAGGGTTGGTGCCAACCAGACCTCTGGAGGGAGGCTACTACAGTGAAGAATACCATGGAGAAACACTATCTCTTTCCCCCAAAGTTCTCACCTCTTACATTGGAGTGGTACCCAGATCCAGACAATTAAAAAATCAGTAAGGTGGAACATTCCAGTATCCAACAATATAAATGTTATGAAGTGAAGCTGACTTCCCTCTTGTAATGCTGTCACCTGATCCTGAAGATTATAACAGGGCGCTCGTTATGCCTCCAACCCTCAACCTTGAGAGTTGTTCTGACAAGATACTGTGGTTGCTGATATTTGCAGTTTAAAACTCAGTACTTCCATGTTAATATACAGAAGGAGGATACCATCTACCTAGTAGAAGCTGGGTAGATAGCATAATTTGTTCTTCTCTAACTTGACATTCTTCAAATGCTTTGAAGTTATATCTTCTAATATTCCTCATCAATACCCGTGCTAACTGGAATTCTGGGAGTTGTAATCCTAATATACTGAGCAGAAATGTTCCAACAATATCTTTTAGAAACTGACTAGAATTGAAATGAGAGATGAATGAAAATAGTTGTGCTTGCTCTGAATAGGTAAGACATTTTATATTTGTATCATGAATATCACAAATTCTTAGGGGTTTTGAATGTATCAGTGTATCCCACTAGTTACCAGAAAAATGAAAAAAAAAAAACCCTTCATGGATAGCTATCGAATGAATCAACTTATCAGTTGTTCTACAGCAAGGTATTTCATGATATTTCAACATGAAAAAGATTTCTGATACTTGGTAAATTGATAGATTAAACAAATGCTGACGTCTGTCCTCTACATAAAGGCAACCTAATGACCACCAAATATTTTGGATAGACTGCCATCACTGGCAGCTAGCATGGATTTGTGGGAGTTGTCCAAAATATAAATACCAGTTTGTGTATCTGCTATAAGGAAGTGAGCATAGATAAAAATGGTAGTTGGTTATAAGTACATATAAGTATTAAAACAAATGTATGAATTGGTGCTATGGATCATGTTCCTTAGTTTCAACAGCAACCTTACATTATTAATTATTAGCCCTTTTAATATTATCAGGTAGATATAAGAGGCTTGAGCATGAAACTGAGCAAACTCAGGGAGGCAGTGAAGGACAGGAAGGCCTGGTGCAATATGGTTCATGGGGTCATGAAGAGTCAGACATGACTTAACGACTGAACAACAACAACAACATAAGAGGCTTTCCATTAATTTTTCAATTAAAGAAAAACTCCTTCCTTCTGTTTTGGAAATGTGCAGATGTTTCAAGTGTACCCCAAACTGGGAATATTAAACATTTCCTTTCTAAGCAGATAAAGAAGATACCTGTCTGTATGAATAAATAGAAATAAATCTGCATAGAATTAAAAATGCATTTTGCCTGAGCCAGTGCTGTCATCTTTTTTGTAGATGTCATTGAGATGTGAAATGAAATTACTGTTCAGACAAGACACAATATTTGACCCTTGCACTGCGAGTGCTTTTTTGGTTTGATTTTGTTTTGCTATATAATGCTGTTCAGATCGGCTTTGATATTGTAATAGCTGGGTTTAGCCCATTCTAAAAGAAGGAAAAGCAGAGAACGGAGGAAGGGGTGTGTGTGGAGAAGTCAGTCAGGGTACGCTATTGATTTGACATTATTTAAATTGGGTAAACCAGCTGCTGTGCTTGAGAGTTGGGTAGTTCTGTGTTGTGTATCTTTGAATCAGTAACTTTTTCCACTGATACAACATTTGGTGCTTATGTAAAAAGATAACAGTGTTGTAGCTCACATTACCTTGGAATGAACCATATGTTAATCCCAGAACTGTTGATGGGATTGTAGAATACTATATGTACTACAGGCTGTGTCCTTCCCTTGTGTTAACTCGTAGCACACCTTTACTAATTATGATAAAATGAATTAAAAGAAAATAGCAGACTGATGACATGAGTAAATGTCCATGTGTAGCTTACAAACACAAATTTTAATTTTCCATTTCTTTTATTATGGAATGGAAAACAGCTCAAGTTTCTTGATTTCATTGGATCATGCTGCAGTGCCCATGCCTACTTACCTTTGCTTTTCAGCCCTGATGATTTTAGTATCGCTTATCTTATGCTGTCTGCACTTAAGTGAATACAGGCAATGGGAGGCCTTTTTCCTCTGAACCATACATCCAGGAATATATGATCATTAGAATGAAATCAATTATCACTATCAGCCACTTGGAAACTATAATTTCTTACCTTTGTGCAGAATTCTTTTTGAGGATGAACAATGGAGATTGAAAAGGCCCTACATTTGTGTATTAAAAATAATTTGCATTAAGGTAAAATGAATTAAGGCTATAATCTATGTTCCCACTAAACATAGTGGGTATTATTTCTGAACAGACATGCTTAGAACTGCATTGTAAATAATAATCTTGTTCATCTTGTGCTTATTGAATCTAGTACTGCTGTCTTTTTAAAGGAGGACAATATTTATTATTGATAATGGAATAAAAAATAATTTTCTTTATACTCCCATCTATAGCTGGTCCATTGGAGTTGCCTCTTTTTGAATTGATACCATCCCAGAAACAGGTGGTTTTTCATGGTGATCGCTTGCCATTTCAGTGTACAGCAACATACCTCGACATTACGACACAAGTACATTGGTACCATGATGGTCGCTTGGTTGAAACTGATGATGAAAGAGGCATGTTTGTGGAGGAAACCATAATACATGACTGCTGTTTAATTACACGGTAATGTATTTTTTTTTTCATGTGCTATAGAATATGATTTTTTATGCTTTGGTTTTAACAGTGTAAATATTGGAGCATCAAAGGTTTTATTTTGCTATCAGGTATGTTGATAAAAAGCTTTCTCATTTACTAGCATCCCTTCAGATCCAAACAAAATATGAGGAAGCCAGTTTCTAGCAGATGCAATATATTTAATACAGGTAAAACTCTTGTGTTTAATTATTCAAATTGGTTACAATATATGTCAATAATATCAAATAAAATCACTTATCCACAATCCCTTTATATCACCTATTGAATTGAACTTTCTTTGTTGTCTTGATGTAAAATCACAAGGATGGAAGATGGCAATCTTGCACTGGAGACACCATGTATATTTCTAGGTGATCCTCAAATTAGCTCTCTCCAAATCCAGTTTAATAATAAAAGGGGCAATGCTGATTTTTTTTTCTGTGTGTTTATCTTAGTGTTTGTGCTTTCTGTATGTGGAATACTGTGCTTAATTAAGAAATCAGTAAAATATGTCCCAGGTTTTATATATTGAATATTAAAATGCCCCACTGACAGACTTAACAAATAATTAATAGAATAATTCTGTTCTATTATAGAATAATTCTATAATCCAACTTTGGATAGGCTGTGCACTAATTTTGCATGGATGACTGCACGGGAATCCCAGAGTTTTTTCTCACTACATGATCCATTATGCTAAGTTATGATGTGCTGGTTTAGTTTTGGCTTTTATGAATCAAACCAGTATGGTTTCTAAACCAGGAATTATGACTCAGATTATCTTGTTAAAATCAGCCATGGTATTAGTATGATATATGAACCTAGTACTTTGTTCAGTATCTCCATAGATGCAGTAGTCCACTGATAACTGGATACAAATAAAAATCAAATGAACTAAAATAAAAATAAATTAAAATTAAAAGGTAAATTAAAAATGTGCTTATTTTTCTTTATTGTTGATTTTGTCTATATTCCTGTACCATTTCTCCAATAATTGTATTTTGCGTGAAATATTAGTGGACATATCAGTCGTTTTGTTCTTTACAAATAAATTTATCTCCACATTACTTACAACTTTTAAAAAGGTCTTGTAGCATATGCTTTCTATATGAGATATCTGGGAGGTGGATAGGTTCAGCAGCAGTCCCTCTAATAATTCTGAAAGCTGTGGAGTCCTTGAGGTTCTCTGAACTTGGTTGTTTTCCTGCAAATAGAGAGCAAACCCCACTCTATTCTATCACTGAAGATGTTACCTAGCCGGGTAATGAAACATTTGCGAGAAAACAACCAAGCTCAGAGAACCCCAAGGACTCTATAGTTCAACCCTAAGCCACACATATTCTCTTCTATTAATTCTGAAAGGTATATGCATTGGCAGCAACTAATATAAATGTGTTAAGATCCTGAGTCGTCATGGTTTATAAGGTTTATATTGAAGAGTATAGTCTCAGAGCTATGAAGATGTGCCAAGTTGATTTAATTTGTGTGTATTTCCTTTATATCAAAGGGCAACTGTTATTCAGGTCATTTTTCAACTGAGGGATACTACAGTAGTGACATAGAGATATAGACTGCTGAATTATATTCTTTATTATGTAGTAATTATATTTTATAGTATACAGAATTGATTTGATGCTTATTTAAAAATGTCAAAGAAGGAACATACTTAATGCTGCAGGATGTTAACATGAGAAATCAATTTGTGTAAAAAGATATGCTAGATTCCAGTCTAATCACATTTACAGTAGTTGAACTGAAACCAGTTGAAGTTCTTTTAGGCTTGACTAAATTAAGTCCTACTGAAGTCAGTGGATCTATTCCAAGTTCTCCTGCTAACATCAGATCTAGATCCAGTTAGTGCTGATAGTTTAATTGGTTCTGTCATCATCTGATGCTTAAATTACAGGGTTGCTACACTGTACTTCATTTCCATTTTTGGAGCTGCACATTTTATACGTAACATAAAACTACTGAACTGCTGGAAGCCTGCGTAGATCATGAACAGTGTAGGAGAGCCATAGCATCTTTTCTCACTAACAATTTTTATTCAGTGGCATAAATTTTTATCACTTGCAGCTCACTTCATCAGATGCATAGAGTACAAGGATTGAAAAATATCCTCCCCGGTTGCCCAGTTTTGTCCTACCAACTGTCTAATACATCACATTCTTAACTAAGTTTGGATACTTATTTATTCATCAATCTTTATAATATAATATTTTATTTTATTTTATCATACATGTTCTTATTAATATTTAGATCTTATACTCATCTGCTTTTCTGTTATATAAAGAGAGATGTATGTAACAGTTCTATGATTGGATATTTTACTGCATCTGGCCTTATGGCTGTCATAAATAATTTTTGATTTTTTTTTATTATGTGATCAAATTACAATGGCTTGAAAACCTATATGAAAACCAATTTTTCTTCTCTTAGTATTCATGTAGCTAGTTACCCTTATTTGTACTATATATTCAGGCATTTCAGGGGCGTTAACTAATATTATGCTTCTGAATTATGCTGATCTTTTTAAAAAAAATAATGAATCTGGCATAATTCATAATTCAAACTGATACATTATTATAGTGCTTCTGATATAAAAAAAAAATTCATCTCTGTAAAGCTCCCATTAGGGAGGTCTTTTTAGGTCAACTTTAACTATAGCTCCATATATAATCAAACAAATTTAACTTTTTATTTTAGTGTTGTCATAGAAACTAGGGCAGTATTTACTGTAGACTTCATTGTTTAATACATATAGGCACTCTTTTATGCTTTCCAATCCGGTGGAATATCGGAAAAAAATAATGTAAAGACTCTCAGGATTTTGTTTGCCTGTCTCTCTCTGTCTGCATCAACAAGACAAATCTCCAGAAACAAAACAGAATGGGACCAAATCGAGGGTGCCCAACCAAGTGCTTCAGAGAAAACAACATTCCAGAAAATGATCCCCAATCATCATCCCTCTGGGGTGATTGGGGGATCATTTGGGCAGTGATTGGGGGATCAATTGAGCAGTAGCATGGAATGCTGATGATTGCTTCATTCTAAGCCCACCCTCCTGGTCACATGACCCAGCCAGAACACATGGAACCCACTCTGTTCTTCCTAGTACACTCAAACACAGAAAGGTGCAACACAAATGTACCCACTCTAATTAGATCCATGCATGCACAATGATGCCATAAATGCATCTATCCTGATTGAACCCTCTCATGGTTGATCTACATAGCTACTTTTGTAATACTTTCCTTTTGTCCTAGAGCTGGAAGAGTCTCCTGTTGTCTTAAATCTTGCTGCGTCACAGCACATCCTTACCAAGAACTTAGCAGCTGTGATGCTGTCCATGCAGTTGTAATGTATGATGCTATAAGGGGAATGATTAATGGTTTCTCTTAACTGAGGCTTGAATATCATCAATCATAGGAAAAACCACCATCAATTGCCATACAGAATGTGTCCCAGGGCAGTGCACTGTATGGTCTAGATGTGCCACCCAATCACATTATTATTCATTTTTTTTCCAAAGGAATTTCCTCCTTTCATCCTAATGATCACAGGCTGGTAGCAAAGAGTTCGCTACTCTTTAATGCAGCATAGCCTCAGTTGGACTACTGTATTCTAGTTTACATTGGGCTGCTTTTGAAGAACACTGAGAAGCTACAGCTAGTCCAGAATGCAGCAGCTTGAGTAATTACAGGCACTCCCCGATTTGCCCATAGAACAGCAATACTTTGACAGTAGTATTGGTTGTCAGCTGGCTCCTGAGAGCAATTCAGAGTGCTGGTTGTCAACTTTAAAGGTCTTCATAGCTCAGTATTTGGATATCTGTGGGACTGCAAATTCCAAAGGATATCTGCCTGTCCAACAAAGTAGAGGGAATTCCTTCCTGTCCCTTTCACTCAAGCAGTGCCATCTCTAGGGACCACAGAAGCAAGCCTTCCCCAATCTCTGCCCGATTTCTGTGGTACAAAATTCCCCAAGATACCTGGATGATTCTTTCCATCCTGTTTTTTTCAGGAAGGCCATTACATCATAGTTATTCCATTAGGCCTTGAGGGCTGGAATGCTATAAACTTGTTCCATCCGGCAGTAGATGATCTTTTGATTTTTGGTTATATTGGTGATTGTTTCTGATGCTTTATGTAAGTTGCATAATATTGCTAACTTGTTTTCTTTTTATTATATTGTTTTTAACCCAATTTATGGTAGTTGCAGAATACAGGTAGTCCTCAGGTTACGACCACTCATTCAGCGACCATGCAAAGTTACAATGCTGAATGAGGGGGACTTATGACTCCTCCGTAAAGTTGTGGCCGTCACAGGTCCCCATAGTCACGTGATCACAATTCTGGCACTTGGCAACAGCTCGCGATTATGACGGTTGCAGCAGCCTGTGGTCATGTGATTGCCATTTGCAACCTTCCCTACTGGTTTCCCACAAGCAAAATCAATGGGGAAGCCAGCAAGAGGTCACAAGTTGTTCCCACTCCTGCCACTTTTTCACCCGCCCGTGGCATCCACCCACTCACCCATGCGTTCCATAGTATCTGCACTCTGTAGCACCCACCACGCTCCATAGTACCCTCCTTCATCACCCACCACCCCACCTGTAGCTCTCACCTGCCAGCTTGCTTGCATGGGACTCCCGCCTCTTCTCTTGTCACGGTCATATGAGATCCTTGCATAATGACCTGCACAGTCCTGAGGTTAAGCCAGCAACTGGGACCACTGGGATTGCTAAGTGAGGTGGTCACATGACATCACACTTTATGACTGCATTGCTTAGCAATGGAAATTCCAGTCCCAATTGCTGTCAAAACCCAAGGACTACCTGTACACTATTCAGGTTTGTCATGATTGGAGCATCCTATAAGGCCAGTAAAATAAATATATAAATAATAGTGGTGCCCCAAGTTCGTTTTGCTCAGGTAGAGCCACTGAATAAATGTTCTTTTAGATCAGTCAAGCAACCTACCCATAAGAAGAGAAGAAAACACAAAGAAAGTGGGCCGTTACATTCATACGCACAGAGAGGCAACACATATGAACCTCTCTAGATTAGACTCTCTTATACTCACAGACAGAAAATTAGAGACAACACAGGTAACCAGGGCTAGTTCTAGTCCAGCAGTCAAGGTACTGGACTAAAAACCAGGAGAGCATAAGGCCTAGTCCTCTCTCAGCCAGCCGACCAAACAGGATGGTTGTAGTGGGGAAAGTAGGAGGTAGGAGCATTATGTATACCATTTTAAGTTGTGCAAAATAATGGTGGGATATAAATATAATAAGAACAACAATAACAACAGCAACATCTATACCACAACCTGATTAATTCCTGCAGAGAAGGAACATATTACTTTGTGATACAGGTGAAACTACAGAAATGTCGTCTGGCCACTGCAGATAAAGGGGTTAAAAAGAATTTCAGAAGTTGTGCCCAGCGGCCTTCCCTACCTTGTTTAACACAGCTTTGTAGCAGATCTACAATACTTACTTTTTCCAAGGCTATCATTTAAAGACAATTATTGTGTTTATGCTCTCTCTCTCTCATTGTGTATGTGTGTATGCATATATACATACATATATACACACATATTTAATACCATCTGTTCAAATTGTTTTATACATGCATTTTTAATTCAACACAATTATACTTTATAAATGCTTAAATTTCATTATATTTATTTGATAAACATAAATATTTAAGCACATTGCTAATGCTCCTTATCAAATGTTAAGGAACAAAACCCACACACAGATTTTACTGTGATAATGAAAGAAATGTATAAACTCGTGTTCTATCCCAAGCCATTTTTTCTTGGCCATACATCTTTGCCACATAAGAGATTCAAGAAGATGCTTTCAATTTATACCTAGTTCACATTTTTAAGTTTCGGCAAATAACATTGTTTGGATTGTGTTGAACTTCTCAAAATTATTCTTCCAGAGTTGTTTAGAAGTCACATACTACAGACATTGAAACTATGTGTTTCCACTACGAGTTAGCCACACATCTTTTAAAGCATTTGAAAATAATTTGTATCTGATATATATATAGTAAACATAAATTAGCTGAAGTCCAAGTGTACATGTTTACTATGAGATTTCAAAATGCATTATTGCTTTTAAAAATTGTAAGAAGTATGTGGTTAGCCCATGATGGAAATATAAATCTGTTCCAAATTGCTTGAGGCAGACTTTTGAGAAGGGCAAACCATCCTGTGGCAAACAGTTATGAAGGTATGTATGCTAGATTTATATTGGTTTGTTTGTTTATTTTGTTAAAGTATTTTGGTACATTCAAGCAGATTTTTTTTTTAAGAAAAAGAAGTAGTTAGGCAATATTTAAAAAGAGTTGCAATCAGTACAGTACAAAATATGTAAATATTCTTATGTTTACTAGGTTATTCTCTATGTTCCTGAAAAATGTGAACAGTGCAAGCATCCAACTGCAATATTTTGATAATGTATACAAGAAAATATTTCTTTATTGCATTGTTATTTTTTGACATATCTATTTCTTTCAGTGCTCAATTCACAGTACATGCTAAAGTTAACAATCTTCTGGATACTTTGGCTTGAATTCAGACTCCAGCCGTTCCACTGAAATAATTTGGACTTAATCAAAATTGTTCTGTGCTATGGTCTATCTTTTAAAAATAAATTGACTGCAAAAGTTAAATCTCAGTGCAAAAAATACCTTGAATTTATCTTATAGTGCATATCAGCTATAAGCATTGGACAGTGCGAGAGAAAAATACTAGTACTTATAGAAGAGAATATCTGTAGCTCAGGGTTGAACTGTGGAGTCCTTGGGGTTCTCTGAGCTTGGTTGTTTTCTTCCAGATGTTTCATTACCCGACTAGGTAACATCTTCAGTGCTAGAAGGGAGTGGGATTTGCTCTCTGTTTATATACAGAAGCTTGTTGCTACTTTTTAAACTACTTTTTAAAAAACTTCTTAAAACTTTTTAAAAACCTTTTAAACTACTGGTTTTGAAGAATGACAAATTATTTTCATAGCTGTGTGCTCTGTGACTGACTCCATGTCTAACACAGCTGTATGAATAAATCATGCTTCCCAGTGATATGAAGCTGTAATGATAATTGTAGTCAGAGCTCTTCATCAAAGATAACAAAATCATGTCAAAATCATGTTACTGTAAGTAGCTGGGTGGACATCTAATTAGATTTCTCAGGTACATCCTATCCTTTACCTAGGAAGACTAAACTGCCCTTTCAGCCACTTCCAATGGCTATGACTGTTTTGCTAACCATCATTATTTCAAAACTTTATGAAAAGTTAGTTGCCTTATATTCTGCAATATATGTTATGATTTTATGATTCAAAAACTATAGTATATAATGGCAAGGGTAAGCTAGTTTAGGGGAGGGGGTTAGTGTCTTCACTAGCAGACTGTCAACAAAACTCATTAAGTATCATGGGAGAGAAATGACAGTCCTTTTAAGATTTTGAAGCCAAAATATCATGTTTTGCGTCTAAAGCAGCTTTAGAAAATCTGCAAACTTACAATTTCTATTCTGTGTTGAAAATTTGGTGTCAAAACAACAACAAAAAATAAATAATATAATCTAGTAAGCAAATAAATCCAGCTACCAGTGTTTCTGGGATAAGTGATCAAAGTTCAGCTAAGAGTAGTTATCTAGCAATACGCTGAAACTTGGTAAAGGCATGGGAATTGCCCATGTAAATAATTCAACATTTCTCAAATACCAGCTCATGGTTATATTAATCTCAGTGACGACTACAACAGAAGTTATAAATAATTTGAGATATATAAATAAAATTAAGTCACTAAACATTCAGTTGCTATCCTACTTGAGACCAGACTAGTTAAGATAGGTTTGCCATAATCATATGTGACCAACAATCACATTAAAACCAAGATTCAATGATTTAAGCTCAGCTAGGTGGCAGTAGCATATTAAATTACTAACCATATGTTGGACTGGACAAGAATGTTTCTATTGTCATCTAATGAAAGAAAATCATGTATCAAATCTGCATTTTTGTTAGCTCTGATAAATTGAGGCTGCATGTAGTTTTGAGTATGCAAAAATCTGTAAGAGCTACAAATAAACTTTGTTTCCTTCATGCTATTATAGCAGTGTTTCTCAATCTTAGCAACTTTAAGATGTGTGAACTTCAACTCCCAGAATTCCCTAGCCAACCAACAATTCCTCTGCCAAGTGATAGCAACGTATCTTTCAGGCCCTGCTTTGTTCCTGGCTGACTGATACAGTGGTTGTTTGAAAATTTAAGACAATCGAATGAAGGCTACGTACTTTTCCTTTTCTTTGATAATGATAGACAACACTTACTTACAAGATTACATTTCTAATTAAAAGACTTCATTTTAGCTGACTAAAGACCTTCTTTTGAAGCTCAGCACATATGACAATTTAAATCTACACACACAAAAGTAAGCACCCTTCTACATAGGCTTGTATTGATACCCAATCAATTTAATTATAATAACACACTGATGCATGTTTATGTGTTTGCTTTTCAATATTGCATTATTATGGGGTATTAAGCAGGTATGGCCTCTTTTGAATATAAAGATTAAAAAAACAGAGTATTTTGGCAAAAGTCATGGCAAGGAAGAATGAGCATGTGGGCTGTTTCACTTTAAAAATTCCTGCTATAATTTTTCTGTGTTAGAAACTTCCAAATAATGCTTGTACATGGGCAAGTTTTAATCACCTGATACAACCCAATCACGTTGCAACTTCCTAAAATTGCCTTTGCATAACTAGAGCAACTTTTACAGGATTCCTTTGTCTTATGAGTTAAAGCAGCTGATTCAATTTATTTTAGATATCCCACTTTACACTTATTTTCTTGATTTTCCATGTTTTAAACCTTGATTCTCATTTTGTACAATAGTGTGTTTCAATTCATCTCTGCTTATTTTTGAAATTCTTCATAAAAAAATATTTTTTTAATTGTTGTATGCTGCCCAGAGTCACTTTGTGTGAGATGGGCGGCTGTATAAATACGATAAATAAATAAAAATAAATATTAATAATTGAGAGGAGCTTGAACTATAGGTAATGTAGAACTGCAGAATATGATCTATCAGTATTTGCACAGGAGCTTATATAAAGGGAGTGGTGGCAGTAGATAACGTGGTTTGTTTCCCTTTTTTGTCAGAACTAAGACTGAATCTTCTGGATTTGTAACAGGAAGTCAGGTCAGATTTTTTCCTTGGGAAAAGAAAAAGTCAGTGCTGTGCTATGATCTGTTCTTTATTATGTTGCTTCCTTCTCTTACTGATATTTGAATGGCCATCAGTATGCAAATAATCACTGCAAGTATCTTATTGCAAAACAAAAAAGAAATAGCTTTGCAGGGCAAGGCTGAAATAGTCTGTTTAATTAGTTATATATAGCTGCACTGATGAAAATGTATTATTCTAAAGGAAAATACTTTACCCCAGATTAGTTATTTAAAACAGATTGAATTGAATGCCTGCATTTGGCAGTGGCCAATGCTGTAGGCTACAGTTCAACATCATAATGGTTTTCCCGAATTAATTTTCATTGTACATTATGGAACAATTTCTATCATGCCAGATACTGAGTTTAAGCAAGGCTGCAATTATGCAGGGATTTTATTAGCACATGAAAAAAGGAAACATTACCTCTTACAACTACAGTACAGATACTGAAGACAGTTTTAGTCTTACTGTAATTGTTCAAGGATAGTGATGAAGTCTCCTGTATGTAGAGGTGCTGGCAGCATAGGCCCTTATTTAACTTCGTCTGATGTTCAAGTTTGGCTCTGTGCATAGTTTTTTCTCAAGTTCATGTACTTCTTTGAGATTTCTAATCTTACTTCTTAAAGATGGACAGTTGGATCCCAAGACTATGGAATTGGATTGCAGATAACAGAGGAAGTCACTTTCTATGAACAATCAAACAAAAGATCAGTTCAGTGGATGACAGTGACTACCAGATGCAAGTGACACAGAAGATGTTCTACTCTACTGGAATTTAGAGACAGTTTTCATGCTTTCTGGGAAGAAACAAGCTCTGTGTCAGCCTTTTGAAGTAGGCAAGGTTGAGAAGCAGAAGCAGCAGGGTTTCCAGGAATGTTCTTTTTTGTTGTGGGTAAAATAACAGAATCTTGAAAGCCTGTCAGAGTTTCTTATACCAAACAATAAGGCAGTGTTATTTTTAATATCTTTCTCAAACTTTCCACTTTCTCAGGATCAAGTTGCCATTTCTCCACCCTTAACAGTTCTTTGTGTTCTTCCCACTTCCTAAGGCCAGATCTGCTTTCTTTTGTATTCTATATTTCAGGGGAACAAAAAGAGATACTGTGGAAAGGGAGACAAGGCAATTTATAGCAGAAGGGCAGAGAGGATATACCTGTGTCCTGCAAAAACCCTATTTTTCAACTATTAGGAACTGAAACAAATTTACACTGAGTGAATCTGTTTGCTTGTGAAATGTGCTGTCAAAAGACAAGGCGTATACCACAGAACAATTTCCAAAGTCCACTAACAACTATCACTTTCTATTAATCCACATGGGAATATATGATATTGCAAAGAACAACTGCAACATTAACTCAGTGGACATTGAAAATCAAGGAAGGAAGATCAAGCACAATTGCAAACAATTCCAAAAACAATGGAAGACAGCAGAAAAAGCCAATGTGATTACAGTGCACAAAAAATATTAGTGAAAATCAGAAAATGAAAAAGGACACAGACAGAATAAAATATAAATGCATTTATAACTGCTATAAAGAAGATTGGAAGCCATTTCTTTATATCTTTTTTTCTTTTCTTTTACTTTCTTTTTTTTCTCTTTTATTTCTTCTTTATCACTTTTCTTTTTCTTCTTTAAACTTGTATTGTTTTTACTCTGTAAAAAACTTTTCAATAAAAATTAATAATAAAATGAAATGAAAAAGGACACAGATAGAAAGAGAATCAATGGACAAGGTAATGGCTGTGGAAGGAGCAGAGGGTCGTCTAGTGCCACTGGAACTATCAACAGTTATTAAAAATTTTGGTAGTGGTAGAGACTCTGGAGCTGGTGAATAATTGGCTCTGTGGGGACCAGGCTCAGTGATGCAACTGATACACTGAAAACAATCCAAGAACCAGAGAAGACATCAGAGACTGATCTGGACTTGGAGACCAGCTGTGTAGCTGCAGCAATGGCAATGAGCAGTGATGTGTGTTTGCCTGGAGATGCTGCCAATCAGCTGCTAGGCACTGAGCTGCTGGCTGGTGGCACCGAGTGCTTGTTCAGTTGTGGAAAAGGCATCTGCTATTGACTGCTGGGTGTTGGTAACGGCAGTGAGCCAGTTATGCTGGCCTCAGGTGCTGGACTGCTAAGGTGGGCAAGTACTATGAGGAAGAAGCAACAGGAACAGGATCAGGTTGGCAGCTGAGTTGGTTGTTAGCCTGAGTCTTGCGGCTTCTATGGAATCCATTACTGTAAGCAGTGGCCATCTTAACTCCCACATGTTGTGTCATTGGGATTGCAAGAAAGTGGTCTATTGGCTGCCTGTTCCAATAGCTGGTGGGACCTTTTACATTATGTATGTGTGCAGCATCAGAGGAATCTGGGACTGAGAAGACTAGGACTCTAGCTCTGTATTTAGAAAGATTGTAGTGAAAGTTCTTTCCAGGCTGGGGGCAACTAAGGCTTACTTTCTTGGTGAGAGTATGGGGGCAGTGGTGTCCTTTTTAGATCACTCCAGCCCATAGTTGCTATACAGAGGGCTGTATTTATGCCCCTGATTGGTGTTAGTGAGAACAGGTATGGAATCAGATGGGGGTATATGTTGTGATATGTATGGTGGTAAGAAACTGGCTTGATTCGATTTGTGATACCAGCGACTGCAGAAGCAGATGTGGGCAAAGGATTCTAACAAGCTAGCTGGTCAGAGAGTGGGTCCTTAACATTTGGGAGTTGAATAGGATACTTGGACCTAAGGAGAGATGGCAAGGTTTCGGCAGGTTGGTGTGATGTGGGGAAGGGCAGGCATTAACATCCCAGTGATTATGTCCAGAGGGAGATAAGGTGGGAAGCAAGGAGCAGGCCACCCTTTGTTGGCAGGTAAATTAAGTGCCTTGAATGAAGTCCACCTTCCACCCTGGGGTCTAAGATTCTCAGTGGCCCTGGGCTTAGGCTCTTGCTGATCATTGCTGGGTTGGCCTGTAATAAAGGCACTTATCATGGATGAGAGAGCTGACCTGATTTGTATTACTTAGACCTGGATGAGCCCTGAGAAGATCCCCTCTCAGCAATGTGCCCACCTGAGTTTTGAGTGTGGCATCAGCCATGACCCCAGGGCAGATGTGGGAGGAGTGGCTGTTGTCTTAAAGAAATTGTTGCTCTCAGAGGCACTGCTGTGCAGATTGTGAGGCCCTATTTGTGTATTTGGGTTCCAGAGAACAGATAGGATTGCTGCTACTATACCAGTTTCCATGCCTGAGCTGCTTGATACTGAAGTTGGGTTGGCAGTGGAGTTTCCCAAATTTATGGTATGGGAGACTTCAACCTGCCTTCCTGGGCACAGAGTCTGAAGCAGTTTGGGAGTTCATGGCCACCATGACCCTGATCTAAGTCACTGAAGGCCCAACACATGGTGAACGGCACACATTGGATCTGGTTTTTTGTCTCTGGGAAGTGGCAATGTGATCTGGATTTGGGGGATGTTACTGTTTCTTCTTTGTCATTGACAGATCACTCTTTGTTCCAAAATTCTCCAAATCTGTTCTCCATCACAGGAGACCTATTTGACTGGTCTTCCTCAGGCATCTCATGGACCCCATTAGGTTTCAGAGGGCACTGAGAATTTCTTAAGGATCTGTTGCACATTTCTCTTGAGGCTTTTGTTACCTTTTGGAATGAGAGGGTGGTGAAGTAACAGATTTGGATTGGATTGTGCTGTTGTGGTCTCTCTGTGCACATGGATCCTGGAGGCCCCTTGGCTTTCAAAGGAACTCTGGAAGATTCAATGGCAGAAGAGGTACCTAAAGCACTGCAGGAGAAAGACAAAAGAGTGATTCTGACTGAACGTGATTAAGGGTTTTTATTAAGTCAACAAGTGGCAGAACGTGGTTATTTTTCCACTTTTATTTTATCTGCAGATTGCCATCTAATTGCCCTATTTAACGTGACCTGATCCCCCTTATGGAGGGATAGGTCAGAAGATCATTTGAAGAGCCACTGTGAGGACTATTCAAGGCATCTGTCAGATGAAGTTGCTCAGATGTGCTCTGAGCTGGACACTGTTGAGTTTCCTGAAGTATAGTGTGGCATAGTTGTCTGGGAATAGTTTGAGCTCACTCATTCCAAGGAAATGGACTGGTATATCAGAACTGTGGGTGAAGCAACTTGTTCATTAGATCCATGTCCCTCCTGGTTGGTTAAATCCCCCCAAGAGGTGATATTGTGGTTGGGTCCAAGCAGGGGTGAATTCTTGCACTTGCACTTGCACTCTTGCACTTAGAAGAAGTGGTCTACCTGCTCCTAAAAATCCATTCCTGAACCCACTGGTGTTGAACAATTTCCAACAGAACTCCAAATGTCCTTTCTGAGACAAGGAGGTTAAGGTGATTGGCTTTAGAGGGCTCTGAAGGAAATGGATTGGATTTCAGACTTTGGCACAATACTAAGACAGCATTGATCATGCTTGTGGATGACCTATAGTGGGACTGGGATGGGGGTGGGTCTGTCCATCCTAGTCCTTGATCTCTTAATAGTCTTCGATAACATAACCATGGTTTGACTTCTTTGATCAGAGAAAAGACATTATGTACATTTATTGCTGAGTGGAAACCCCTTATAGATCTTTTGTGTGAAACAGAAAAAAATGAACTTATGTTTTGTGGTTTTGATGATTAGAAAAAAGAGATTCTAGAAAAAAGAGAGTTATGTTATAGCCATAGAGTAAGAGGTAAATAACTGCTGCACAGAAGCTACTTCTTTATATTTTGTTTTCTTTCTTTCTTCTGCACTTTTGGCTTTGCCTTTCTTTTTCTTTTTTCCCGTCTTATCTTTATTCTATATTAGCTTCTGTTAGATTTTATCTACATAAAACAACATAACCATGGCGTTTTTATGGACTGCTCAGTGTTTTTGGAATGGGAGTTGTGGTGTTGTAACGGTTCTCCTTTCTCCTCCAGAGCTGGTTCTAGTCAGTATTGAAGGGAGGAAAATACAGCCCTTGTCTCTTGCTTTGTGGGTTGCCTCAGGGCTTGCTTATCTCTCTACTCCTGTTTGACATCTACATAAGACCACTGATTGAGGTCATCCGAAAGCAGGGCATTAGGTGTCATACGTATGCTCATGATATCTAGCAATATGTCTCAGCTCTTGGCTGGTCAAGTGATGCCTCAGTGTCTGGAAGCTATAGAGATCTGGATGGGGAAGAACAGGCTCAGGCTCTACCCTAGCAAGAATGAATGGCTGTGGATTTGGGGCCACCTGGATCTGGAGGGTTTCCATCCTTGGTTCTGGATGGGGTTGCACTATGCCAAACAGACCTTGTATGAAACCTAGGGGTCCTTGTAGATTCCTACCTTCTACCCTCCTGGAAGAACAGATAGCAGCCAATTGTGCCCATTTCTGGATTGGGAGGCCCTACTAACAATCCTTCATGCTATTGTAATCTCTCATCTGAATTACCACAATATGCTCTGCGTAGGGCTACCCATGAAGATCACTTGGAAACTATGGCTGGTTCAGAATGCAGCAGTGCGAGTTATCATGGGAACACTTTGACACCACTACTTTTCCAAGCTGCCCTGGTTGCCACTGGGCTTCCAGGTTCAATTCAAAGTGCTGGTTGTCATCTATAAAGCCCTTCATGGCATAAAGCCTAGGTTTTGCAGGACTACCTGTTTCTGATTGCCTCTCCCTATCCAGTAGGATCTAACAGGGTTGACATGCTCCAGGTCCCATCACTCAAGCAATGTTATCTGGTGAAATCCAGGAGATGTGCCTTTTCTGTTGTCAAGCCTGCCTGTGGAATAAAACTCCCCCCAGCTCCAGATGACCCTGATCCTGCCTGCTTTCTGAAAAGCTCTGAGGATCTGGCTCTCCCCCAGGCATTGAGTCAGGAGGTTTTGTGAATCCATCTTGATTGTTCCTTGTTGTTTGCCTCTGGTGCAGTGTTATTATGTTTTGGGTTATGTTCTTTTTAATTGTGTAAACAGTGCTGACTCACACATCAAGTGGGCAGCTATATAAATTAAATGAATAAATAAGTAAACCAGCTGCTGATGTATGAAAAAGGCAACATGGTTACAGAAAGAAAAGGCAAAGCAGTCTTAGTCTTCTATGAGAAGAGCTTGTCTGTTCTACCAAGGGTGACTGTAATGAGAAGAAGGAATGGGCAGGATTGAAGCCTGAGGTTGATTTAAAACAAAACAAAAGCAACCAACCAACAGAACAGCTGTTTGTTTAAGTGAGTTTAAATCTACAGGGCCAGATGAGCTATATCCTAGAGTAGTAAACTAATTAATGGATTGGTTGATTCTTTATTCATTCTCTCTGACTAATTCTGGAGACTGAATGAAGTGCCAGGCAATTGATGGAGGACATATATAGTATCTGTTTTCAAGAGGAGGAAGTGGATAGTTCAGGGAATTACAACCAGTCAGTCTAACTCTGATAGCTGGGAAGATTCTAGAGAAAGTCATAAAGAGATTAATCTGTAAGAATGAACTGTGTCATAATTACTTGAAGCCATCATGGATTTGTCAAAAACATTTTTTTCCAGACTATCTTATCTGATTTTTTGACTGGGTAATATCCTTTCCCAATTATGGGAATGCTATAAGTCTGGATGTATCTTGATTTTAGCAAAACATTTGAGAAAATGCCCCATGACGTGCTGATTAGCTGGATGGCATGAAAATAAGTCAATATACCTGACTCAAAAATCATTCTCAGAGTACTCATCCATGATTATTCATCAAACTGGAATGAGACATTGGTTGGGGTGCCACAAAGTTCAGCCCTGAATCCCACACAAAACTACAGCTTCTTACAAAATGTAGCTGTGATGTGCTTATCTAGTAAGTTTGGCTTTAGCAACTTTTGTGAATGATTAAATATTCTAGTGTTTCACTAAGAAGAAAAGAGAGGTAAAAATGAAATTATAAAAATGCAGTTGCGATTTTTCATCCTTGTAAGGTCATGGCTAGAACAAAATAGAATAAACTTTACACTTTATTTAAAGTTACTACTGAAAATAACATTGAATGTTCATAAAGATTCCGTGTATGCAGCAGGATCTTTTTAACTAAACAGTATTTTATCACAAATTCCTAGAATGTTTACTCAAAAAATCCAAAATAATAGGCACTGTTTCACTGTTAAATGAAATGTCATTTAACCTAAAAGAAAACATGGCATGAAATACTGCTGTTTAATTTTTCACTCCTTATATTTGTATTTACTAATATAAGATAATAATAGTAAATAATTATATTTACTAATATAATTTTAATATAATAATTATATGATTATTAGTATCTTATATATTTTAGTTTGGATTCTCATGCCTTGGGCTGGTTTTAAGACCAGGGGATGTGTATTTTTGACTCAGATATTCATAAGATACAGTGCAGAATCCTGCAAGATCTGGATCTTGAAATAATCAAGGAACTTTCAGGACCTTGGATAGCACAGACAAAGGCTTAACTGAGATACTTTTTTCTCATAGTGTTGTCTGCAAACAGCTGGCTGAGGCTGGTATCACAGGAGTTCTACTCCTGCTGAATATTGACAAAGATTCTTAAAAGAACCATAACTATTTCTTGAATGTTAGAGTTTCACAATGCTGAGGGATAGATTTGGGAGGTGGAGTGGGGGAGGAAACTCTCATAATTATGAATCTCATTCAGAGTTAGAATCATGTTAGGATAATGTACTAGAAGTGGTATTGAATGCTCATTTCAAAGTTGGATGCATTTTGGAGACTGAGTCTCTGGTGTACAGGATAAATGACAAGATATCAAAGAATGAAAGCCTTTACTCTCATAGAATGACCTATAAAATAAGATAGATGGGGAAAAAATAAAATACCTAGAAGACTATTAAGTGAATTTTAACTATGTACTGAAACCACTGTTTTTTGTTAAACTATTTGGATTGTTTTTATGCATTGCTATAGTCTGATGGACATTAAGACCACTGATTTCAGTTTTCATAAACATACTTTAGTGGTCTGTGGAATAATTGTTAGTAGATTGGATATAGATTTAGTTACTTAGATTATATTACAAAAGAATGGGCAAAGTTAGTCAAATCTCATGGACTTCAGTAGGAACTAAACAGAAGTAATGCAGATTTATCCCGAACTCAGTGCCTTAATTCTAAGAATTATGATCATTTGAAAACATATGTTTTTATAAGTATGGTACTAATTTGTTTAATTGTAAGAGGTGGCAGGTTTCTTTCTATTCACTATAGATCTACTCTAGATGTTGAGTTTACTAGACTTCTAGGGGAATAGAAAGAAATATGTATGCTGTAAATTCTCTTTTGCATGCCTGGAAGTTTCCGGCACAGCAACATACCTATTCATAAGTAAGATTGATATGATACTATTACAGCATTTGGCTGTCTAGGACAAGCTACAAATTAATATAGAACATCTGTATAAGAATTTTCATAGTTACATGTGTTTAAGCTAGTTATTTTTAAAAAACCTTTATTCTTTTGCAGTGAGCTTATCTTGTCCAGCATTGATATTGATGCAACTGGAATGTGGGAATGTGTGGTTAACAACTCCTATGGAAGCACTTCTAAGCAGGTGGAAATTGTTGTACTAGAAACAGCTGCACCTTATTGTCCTGCTGAGAGAATAATTAACAATAAAGGAGATTTCAGGTAAGATTTTCTTTTTTTGAAGTTATTTCAGTTATTAGACATAGTAATTTTGTTTTTTCTTATGGAAGCTCTACAGATTGCCTTTCCTGACCAAACAAGTTTTTCAGACCAAGTAGCTAGACTAATAACAGCAGTCAAGTAAAACAAGATGATGACATATTTGCTTCTCAGGTTATCTTACTAGGTTTGAAAGCTTCATTTATAGCTATCAGCAGCAGTGATACAGTGCAGCAACCAAAAATAAGTTTCTCTGCATTTGCATATCAAAATAAACTAAAATGTTTGGTTGATTGCTAGTTTAACATGTGTAAGCCCACCCATTGGAATTTGTAAACCATGGCTTATAGCCGAGTGTATTGTGAGTTATTCAACTGCAGTTTATTCAAAAGTTAAATCAACTTTGGCTTAGTGCAGCATTCAAGTCCAACTGATACATTATTCCAAAAGACAAAGTGAAGAATAGTTAATAAGTGTTTTCTTATATAAATTGAGCATTAAACCACTGTGAATTCTGAAGGAGATTTAAAGATTCTTCCTTTACCCTACTTTACTATATTCCTCGTCCCTCAGTAAAGGAAATATTTCTCCCAAAATAACATTATCATGAGTTTTTCAAAATCTACTTTTATTTATAGACACATATTATTAGACTTATGCCTTCAATTTTGTTTCAGAAATATTTTAAGAAGGCTTATATTCTTACCTGCTTCAGTACCTAGGAACAGATTGGTTGTCTGGTATGTAGAGGTTTTTTTTTTCCAAATATGAAGCACATTAATGTAAAAAACATAAATTAAACTACCTTCTGTAATTGAAAGGATCAGTTTTACACACCCAAGAAAGGTTGGTTTGAGTATTTCAAATAACACTTACACATCCATGTAGATAATCACTTATGAAGCTGAAGAAATTTTCAAAAGCAGTATGACATAATTTATAGTGCTTTGCTGTACGTAAAACCCATCAATTATACCCAGAGTTTGAGTGGGCCTCAATTAGTTTTTTGAAGCCAGACCATTTTAAAGAGCTACTGAGACATACAGTATCTTAAGTCATGGAGCAAAATGTTGAGCTTCATGAAACAGAGATTTTGGAACATCACATTTAATTAAAGAGCAGCCGCTGATACTGATATTAACCATATAAATTTGTTATTGAGCATCAGTCAGGAAAACAGCACCAAATTGTTGATTTTCTATTTAGATACAGAATTGACACCAATGACATCTGTGAAAGGTTTGGGAAAGATGACACTTCCCCAACACTTTCTAAAAAAAAAAAGAAAGAAAGAAAAAGAAGATGTATCCACACAACCACCCAAGCAGACATTCTTTTCCCTTGTAGATCAGTAGAGTCTGAGAGTAGCAGAGATAGCATAGTATCCCATAATAATATTTTTCCCATGGGAGAAGGGAGGGGTGAAGATGTCAAAGAAGGTGGAGTATTTTAAAAAAAGCTTATAGATAGGAGGACTTTTCATGAACAGAGTTGAAAGCATACTGGCTAGCAAAACAACATGGACCTAAAATTGTTGGTTTGAGGAAAGGCCAGAGGAAGATTCTTAGAAGTGGATTAGGGAGCTTGGGATAAGACTCACCACAGAGGGATTGGTGTAAGACAAAATCTACCCTTTTAAATGGTTTTCATGGAAAGCTGAAAAGAGAGCACTTGCCAGCCCAAGAGAGAGAAACAATGCCAGACCGTGTGTTTATACTTTTGTGTGTGTGTTTGTGCCTTCAAGTCAGTGTTGACTCCTGGCGACTGCCTGGACAAGTCCCTGCAGTTTACTTGGCTAGGTTTTTCGGAAGTGGTTTGCCATGGCCTCCTTCCTAGGGCTGAGAGAGAGAAGGACTGGCCAAGATCAAAGTGGGAAGTGAGAATAGAAGGTAGGAGTAAAATACTCATATTTAACCAAGACTCTAGAATATACGCATAAGAAAATCGGCTTTACCAAGAGCAGACAATATTGTTTTCTTAGTAGAGAAATAACTCATTTTAAAATGCCTGGGTAGTTGCTTCTAACTCAAGCAATTGGTAATTGATTTATTGTGACTGTTATCAATACAAAAGACAGGAGAATGGAGAAAAAGGAATGTGGCCTAGAATCAAAACTAAAAGCTTTTGCTGCTTTGTTTGCTGAATAAAAAGAGAAAAATACATGAGCAGTGTCTTGACGGGCTATCTCTTAAATCAAATTCTGAAGAATCCACAAAGCTCATTATACCCACAACAGCCTCCAACGCAGGCCTAGAACCCCAAAATTAAATTTGATAAATGGCTGAAATCTTGCAAAGTTGCCAGACGTTGAGTTAGCATGACTTTGTGATATTTTAGGCACAATATTTTAATGTACTCATGTGAAACCACATGACCTTTGAGGGTGTGACTGCAAACATTTAATGACATTTGACAGTTTCATGAGATTTCCACTATTTAAAGTTATTTAAAGACAAAACAAAGTAAAAATGACCTTATTTCACCACAGATAAACATCTGTAAAAGAGCTATGCAAGGTTTTGAGGAGGAAAATCTTTGCTTTTCTTTGCAAAGTTCAAGACACAATTATCCCAAGAGACATGCCGCATTTCTACTCAGCACAGAAAAGCTCAACTTGAGGTGCTCTTTAATGAGTCAGTTTTAAAATACACTATATAAGCTTGTACTGACTACAGCTTTCATTAAGAAACCTATCCCTCCAATGCTGGTAAATGTCATCTTAAAAAACAAAAACAAATAAAAGATAAATAGATGCTCAGCTAAGACGAGAGCCAATTTGCTGTTTCATTTTCTATAAATCAAAAAGCTGAGAAATTCACATTTGTTTCATTATTGATCATCATTCAAACATTCTGCACAAATTTATTTTAGAAACATATATCAAAAGCATGAGTCCATACATTCCTTTGTCATTTCAAAGTAATGAATTCAGAATTCTAAGGAATATCTTTGGAACTAAAAGTTAACATTAACACCTGAAGCGTTTTTGAAAGGTTTCTCCTTTTGAATGAGCTTCCCTGCCAATAACGTATCAAGAAAATGTCTCTGAGGTTTTGATATTATAGCATATATGTTGGAAGCAAGCTATTACAAGCACAAAACCAAAACTAAACACACACACACACACTCTCTCTGTTTTAAAAAGAGAGATGCATTAAATAAAATGGAAAGGTTGACTGTTTTGAGCTGACAGGTCCAGGTGGTATGTGTAATTGAAATCTTGCTGCAAGGATTTGTAATGCAAGCTTCAGTGAACAAAAGCTATTATGAGATGATGGTTATGTTTGTTTTCTTCCTCCTTTCATTGTAAGATACTTTTAAGTGAGGAAAAAATCCTGGTGTCCTGGTGTTTCCAGATCTTAGCCATCAAAACTCTGTGCTCTTGTGTAGCCTTTCCCATCTTGGTAATCTTCAGATGAGTGGGAACTATTACAGTCAGTGTGTTGGCAGACCAGGCTGCAATTCTGGGGAGCTATAGTCCCAGCATAACTAAAACTAGAACCAGGATCCTAAGATAATTCCTTAAATGCAGCTTGATAGGCCTGATTGAAGGGCATTCCCTAGTTTGGGGTGACACAAGAAAAGGTCCTGTGCTATGTGCCTCAGAAATAGGCTCTGAAAGCAGGGGACTTCTTTCCATCTTAATTCCCAGATAGGATCATAATGAAAAAGGGAGTCTCAGATATATACTGCAACACCATAAGGTATGCCAAGACAAATGATATAAGGTGCAGGTCTTCACATGAATTTATGATTTTTAACCAATTTGCAAGGGTAGCCCAATGGTGCACTAGTTCTTCGAGATATGTGGGTTTCAGCTCCCAGAATTCTCTATATGACCATTGCTGAGAATTCTGGGAATTGAAGTTCACACATATAGACCACTGCTTTAAGAGCTCTTAGTTCATAGACCAAGTACCCTGAGTTTGAAGCAAATAGGATGACGAGCAGCATCTTGTTCCTTGAGTACAGTCATTCATTAAAGTGACATACAGTCTAGGAGTAGATCAGAAATGCTCTATGATTCCTAATGCATTTTAATTACTTACAACATTCTTACCATGATTGATTTTGTATGCACTGTTTTTTCTCTTCAGAGTGAGTTATTTTAGTGGTTATCAAACATGGAAAATAAGACCATAAGTTTCCTACTGTAGTTTTGCTTAGAAATGAAAATTCAGTTTTGCCAATGTATTATATAAAATTATTGATTAAATATTTTCCTAAGTGGCAAAAACTATTTTTGATCCCTCTTGGATTGTTACTGTTATACCATAGGTTATCATTTTCATGCTGACAACTTATAAAAATTCTGCAAATTTAACTAAAGACTGCCAGTGCCAGTTATAAATATGAGTTACTCCTCACTGAGATTTTAAAGTTATATCTTGACAGTACTACATCAGACTGTGGAGTGGAGGAGATGTCATAACTGACTGAATGCTACTGCATACCTGCCCATAATATATTAGGAAGAAAGCTCTATTCTATCCTTCCTCCTGATGTAATAGTTTTCTATACTGTATATGGGAGTTTTTGAGGGAAGGTAATGAAGCAAAAATTCATCCGTGGAAAAACATTGTGGTATTATAAAATAAGATGCATTATACATATGTATGAATCTCTCTATGTATGTATGAAGGGAAATTTGAGAGCTTGATCTTTCATTCATTGTCTGAAGAAAAAAGTCTTTATAGTCTTAAATAAAAAACAAAATAAAATTGATATTCAGCAATACATTGAACATATTATTGTTTTCATACTGCAGTTACTGATATTATTATTGGTACCAATGTACCTAAGCATTTTTGGAACGATACTAACATTTAAAAAATAAAAAGTCTTCAATTTGAAAGGGTGTATGTAATAAACATGATATAAAAGGGATGGGAAGGAAAATATTTTTCTGTTCATCTACAATATTTGAACCTTGCTTTGCAAACCTGACTTTGTCCTGCCGTGTTGGGACTATTGATCATGCTACCTGGGAATTTGGGATTTTTCAGTCCAAAATAATGGAGGTTGGGGTGGGCAGAGCAGTCCTACTAACGAGTAGCAAGTGGCCCGGGAGGAAGGAGCCAAGTTGTAACTCATCCCAGCCAAGATAAAGGGAGCGAGTTTTGCCATTTTTAAGGTAGAAAGATCAAGCCCTTTAGTCAATAAATATACCAATTAAAATGATTTCAAACAGAATGACCTATTATTCAATATAAAGTAGGTAAGGAAAATTGCTCTATGGGCTCCAGTTCAAGACAGATTTGATGTATTACATTATCTGTTGCAAGGATGGGCAACCTGTAGCCTTAGGGCTTAATTTTTAAAAATCCATTGCTAAGTACAGAAGCCTTTCCAAGCAAGCAATTCAGTCCTCTGGCAAAAATAACCTGCCTCTTTCTAGCAGCTTTTCATGTGAAGAGAAAGGAATGGCCACCATTTGTTTTAGCTGTTCCCATCATTGGCAGTTAGGTTCCCCTAAACAATTTACAGCTATAGTATTTTGATGGAAAAAAGCTTACCTGCTCCTAGTTTACCTCGAAATCTCATAAATTCAGTGGAATATACAGTATTCCTTAGCAAGTGTGCCTGAGGTTGGAACCTTGCATTATCTAATGTTAATGTATGAGTGTAGCATTGCAGTAGCTTATTTTTATTCTTTTCACAGGTGGCCTAAAACTGTGGCAGGTGTAACAGCTTACCATTCATGTCTTCAGCATTCCCTAAGATCAGCTTCCTTTCTGAATGGGGCAGAAGAGTTAAAAGCATGGCGTAATTGTAACCGCACAGGTTGGTGGGCTGAAGAAAGCTATTCCAAATGTCCTTATTCACAGGAAGTAACTCAAATCCTTCATGCCTTTAGTCAGGTAAACCATACTCTTGCACAGAATTTATTGTATGCGTAAATGTCACATATTTCTTAACAGGTTTCTGCAGAGAAAGTCTCTGTTATCTAAACTATATAACAAGAATAGGTTCTAAAATATCCTAACATATACAACCTCTAGTTGTATTCAGCTATTCTGTATTGGAATAAGAAAGTGTAAACAGACTGTGACATTGATTCAGACTTGGTTCTCATGGCATTATTCCTTATCTTTTAAATTAAATTAAATTAAATTAAATTAAATTAAATTATTGAAGCAGGATTGGTATTCATGATGCCACAAGGGAAAGCTGCTTGACAAAAAATGATTTAATTTTCCAAAGATTTGGTACTGACATAGCAAGTCTTATACTGGACATTTAAGTATTTTAGAACATAGTGTTCTTATTAAACAATTTAAGTATTTTACAATATAATGTTTTTTGCAAGTTTGAATTTTACATCAATATTGTTCTTCATCTCTAGAACAAAATTTGTAATTTTTTTAATGTAGAAAATAGAATTAAACTTTTAACTGAATTTTATATCTTGAAATGTTTCTTTTCAGAGGCATCTTAATGCTACCAATGCACTTGAATTTTCTCATCAGCTAGCAGCCTACACAAGAGATGCTGCCAACTTTGCAGATAAAGTGGATGTTATCTATTTGGCTTACATGCTGGAAAAGCTAATTGCATATATGGAAGAAATCAAAGATGTAAGATTCTATTTGGCTAACTTATATGATGATTAATGTTAGAACACAAGTGTGTAAATTTAAGACAGAAGTTTTTTCCTAAAGTATATATTAATGTCCAGTAGTGATTTTTCTGGAGGGGTGTATCGTTTAAAAGAGTAATTCCAACTTTTTACTCAAGAGCTTTTCATGTAGTCTTTAAAATTTGAATTAGATAATGTGCAGGTAGTTCTCGGGTTATGACATTCATTCAACGACCATTCAAAGTTACAACAGCACTGAACAAGAGAAACTTACAACAGGTCCTCCAAGTTCCACCCATTGCAGCATCCCCACAGTCATGTGATCATGATCTAGGTGCTCAGTGTCCAATTCACAATTACAATGTTGCAACGAGCTGCAGTCATGTGATTGTGATTTCTGAAGTTCCCTGCTGGCTTCCCACAAGCAGAGTCAGTAGGGAAGCCAGGAGGAAGTCAGAAGTCATGATCACGTGAGATCCTCGCATAGGTCCTAACAACCCATGCAGTCCTCGTTTAATGAGGGCAACCAGGACTGCCATCGCTAAGGGATGTGGTCACTTGACATTGCACTTTACAACCACATTGCTTAGCAAGAGTTCCCAGTCCCAATTGCCATTGTAACCTGAGGACTTCCTGTACCAAAAAGAATTCTTACTCATTATAGACTTTTCTCTGACCATATAAGCTTAGGATCAAAATTGCTTTTGCTGAATATTTTCATTGTAAGGTTAAATGGACATATTTTCAGTATTTCTAAAAATTTTGAATGTGTACTTACTCTTCCCTTCTACCTTTCCCAGCATTAGAGCCTTCTCCAGAGAAATTTAAATGCTTAGTAAAGCAAAATATATTATGAAGCATTCTCATTCAAAGATGGGAGTAATCTTGAGGCCATAAATTATGTTTTTGTGTTACTGGCAATAGTGTACTTAATAAAACTTTCATCTAATTCTGATGAAATAGTTGCATAAAGCTCCCATTGCAGTATTTTGGGCTGATGATTGTTACATTTTGAAACACTTTTTCCTTTGTTTTGGCTTCGTTAATGTCCTTCTACCTTGCAAAGTTGATCTTGGAAGGAACATTTCAGCAGATGTACCGCTGAATGTGAAGCCCTATTGATTCAGAGTAAATGTAAACTTTTTGATACCAGTATTTTTATATAGCCTATAGTAGCATTCTTTGCTTCAAACAGGTGAAGCTTCTCTGAGCCTTTGTGCAATTTAACATTTTCCTGGACTCGTACAGTTCTTCACTCTTTTCTGAAGAGCCGAACAAAGCTTCCTGTGGTTCCAGCCCTGTCAAACTCATGTGAAACTAGAATTCATGCCAGTAAAATGCCTTATGCTTTTTAATTCTCTCAGTAGCATGCAGTTAAATGGCTTGGATTTTAAACATTTTCACAAAGTGGTATCTTAGATTTCAGCTAGACATAAGTGGCTAAATTAGTGATCTATCTAAAAATGTTTTACTTAAGGTGAGGGAAAATTGTGTAAAGACAACTTCAGAGAAAGAATGCTTTCTTTTAAATACTGAAGTTGGTGAAACAGATTTTCTTCCAGTAAGCCCAACAGAGGTGGGAGGGAAGAGACTGTGATCAATGTTTTTTCTAAACTTGTTTCAGGCATATTTCCTGACAATATGACCAATTTCAAAAGTCCAGTGCTGTGCTGGCACTATTCCCAAACCCTCTTTCAGCCAGCTAAACAGTTGTAATCCCATATTTGTATTTATATATTATGTATGTTTTAGCATTACCTGGTTCCTTTTGGTTTATGGTTTGTTTTTTTGTTGTCACGTTGTTGAGTTAGGTGGCCTTATAAATCTGGTAACAGATAAATCAATAGATAAATCAATCAATAAAGAAAAATGGGATGCCCGTTTGGAGCACTTAGATTATTCTGCTTCATATTCTTGAATAGATTCACCATGGGACTTTTTATGGCTGTTCAGGGAATAATGAAAAATGCATCGTATCTCTTTTCCTTTTCTTGGATGTTTCTTACATTGTCAACCTGTAAGCAGAAATGGACTTACTGGTACTTCTGGAGAAAATGTGTTAGCTTAAAAGCAAGCATGATGATGGTAAATCATTGCTATATGCTGTGTTTCGTGTTGTAGAATATGAAGTAGAATAATCCATGTGCTCCAATAATCATGGTGCTTTGGGGATAATTAACTCTGGCCCAGTTCAGGCATACATCCCCAGCTCATTAAAGTGTAGTAGTCCTATGTGATCAATTTTACTGCCCATTAAAAGATCTGTAATGCATGTATGTTAAATAAAATTAAAAGATGTCAAGGTCAAGAAAAGTTTGCCATACCAGACGTATTTTTTTAAATAACAAGTTTTTAAATTAAGTGGGCTGATTATGTAGGAAAGCTACTATAACCTGTCAATGAAAAATAACCCCTTTTTAAAAATCTAGTTTAAATATTTCATTTTCCTTTAAAATGCTAATCAAAAGTATTTTGCTACTCTTCTTCAAAATCAGTATAAAAGTGTTTTTAGTAGAATGTCCTCTAATTTAGAATACCATGTCTGATGGTACATATGACGTTAAGCTGTGGTTTGTTTGACTTTGGGTTGTTGGTTTTTGTGTAAATTCAGTCACTGTGGCTTATTCAACAATTAAAAGGATATGTGATTTGAAAAACTAGCCATTCAACACAGTGGCTGGGTTCATATTAGATGCAAAGACAAGAACAAACAAACCATATTATGGCTTAAACCAACCATACATTTAGAAATTAAAGCATTGGTTTGGGATTTGATTTTTGTGAAATGGAAACTATGGTTTGGGCTGATTTCTGAATTGGGCTACTGAGATGCTATTTGCCAGATTTCAACATATCAGATATTTGCTACGGTCAAGCCAATGGTGTTCGGAGTACGTAGCATAATCAGCTATTACCTCTCAGTTATGGATATGATTCCTCTGATGACTTTATCTGATGATGAAGATATGTAATATTTCTTATGAAAAAATTATTCCAACATAACTCAATCTGTTTTTTCCTACTAGCTATTTGCATTGTTATTTTATATATCATTTATATATCATTTGGCCTTTTTATTATTGTGAGCTGCAATTAATGCTTTAAAAAAAAACCTTTACAATCAAATTCTTATAACTGAATGACTTGTGTTTGCTTCAGGGATTCTTATTGTTTTGTTTTGGTTTTTTTGCATCTATATTTTATTGCTAAAACTTCTTGCTGCAAAGTGTCTGCAAAGATACATTTATTCCCGATAAAACAGTTGCTCAGACTCACGTAATTCTGAAATAGTTTTGAGTTGATAATCACTGACTTGCGAAGAGGCATATCCATCAATTTATTCTTATGACTACCAAACCTAATGTAAGCCGATGCTCCTAGAACAGGAAGTTCCTGAAAGCTTCACAGAACACCTAAATACAGCTGTTTTCAATTTTGCCCTTATGTTGTACAGAAGTCAAATGCTTTATACTCTATTTTTTTTTCTTTTTTTCTTTCTTTTTGTCTTTTTCTCCTACCAGCTTGCAGATGCCGTCATAGAGATTGCCAGCAATATAATGGTGGTCGATGACCATGTATTATGGGTGGCACAAAAAGAAAGAAGAGCATGTGCCAGAATTGTACAGTGCGTGGCACGCATTTCAAATCAAATTCTGAGCAGCGATACACAAGTTGTATCAAAGGTATTTCTTAAGGTTATATATGGCTTCCTGACTTGGTAAAACTTTGGTCAGGAGAAGCAGAGGCTCCTTGAAAAATGTGTCGCTTGTTACGTTATATAGTCAACTGTTTTTATAACTCGTCACATGTTTTGTTAGTTGCCAGAACCTAGAAATGATTCAGTAAAGCTAAGCAGTTTGTAAAGTACCAACTTCTTTGGTTTTAAACTATACAACTGTAACAAGATAATACATTATTTGGGTCCCAATTAATGAATAGTGGAAGAAATAGCCAAGAAGAGGAAGAAGCCAGAAAGAACAGAAGGAGGAATTAACTGGGGAGGGAGGTTTTCCACCTGGGAAAACAGATTAAGATACAGTATGTGAATAGATATTTTTGCTATTCTGATTAATCTAAATGAAGTTACTAAAAGACTATAGCCACCTGGCAAATCTGCATCAAAGAAACAGGTAGAAAGTCAAGCCAGGCAAGCTTTTCCCCACAATCATTTCAATCTGAACAGGACAGCTGAAATGGGAAATGTCATGCACAGAGGGCAGAATGTCATTGGTATAAGAAAGCAGGTCACTTTGCAGCTATCTGTAATCCTTGACAATGGAAGATGTTGAAAAATACAGTGATAACAATGAGCATTTCTTTCTGACACCACATGGTTCTGCCATGAAATAGGAAGTGCCTTACAAATCAATGCCCATTCAGTAGGATTTAAAACTGATACAGGAACTGAATAGCCATGATTTCAGAATCTGAGTACAGCATCTGTTACAAACTATTGGCAGTAAGACTTTACATTTCCTAGGATGCTGTATAACTGGCACCTAGTATAGAGGCAGAGAATATGATCTACATGGGGAGATAAATTTCTGGCCTAAGATACAGGGTTTAATGCACCATATGGAAGAACTTTACAGAGTGTCACAAGGAAGTAGGAATCTTTAGAATCTTGAAGTTAAGGCTTTAAGGAAAAATATTTTCCAAAATAATCCATTCACCTGGAATGGTATCAGTCCTGCTACTCCCCAAAGTAAAAACAGAACTAGAGATAGAACTAGAAAAACAGCACGGAGAGATTGAAAAGGTTAAATCAACAGAAAAGTGAATTCTAGTGGTTCAGTAAAAAAAAAAAAAAAAAAGCACAATGTCCATATGCATGGACCTGAAATATCTGAACAAAGCCACATAAAGAGAGAATAATATCTCCAGATTATAAATAATATGTGTATATTCTTCCCCAACTTTTGAATGCTTGGGTATTCGCACTGCCTGATGCTGTTGGTGAACTTTAGCATATCCATCTAGATATATTGCACCATTTGGATAGATTTTTCTTTAGGTTTATGGATTTGTTACATTTGCTAATTGTTCCAAAGACTCTATGCTTCTATATCACTGGAAACCATTTTAATTTTCATAGACAACATGATGATCTCATGCTTCTGAGAGTGAACATGACAATGATAGTAGTAGACTATCTGAAGTCCTAGTAGATAGTAGGAGACTAGCCATAGAGGCCACAGATTTAAAACTGAACAAATGCCCCCATGGATTAAAAAGTTCCCATACTTGAGAAATCATATTTTAGAATCCATAGCAGAATTAAAAAAAATTTGGAGCAAACTGCAATATCTTACAAGATTTATACCAAAATTGGCAGTGGTTTTGCACCCTTAAAATAAACACAAAATATTTGGCAATGGCGACATGCACTAGAGGATGCTTTCAGGACTGTCAGGCAACTTTTAAGCGCTTGTGCTGCCATTTTTTTTTTATTTCAACTAGCATATTTTTGTGAAGCAGCTATAGAATGGGTTGAGTAATACATAACTACAGTAAAGCTATAGTTCTAGGATGTTCACAGATTCAGAACCTTGGGATATCTATTGAGAATGTGTGTATTGTAGCACTGTGGACGAATGAAGGATCTTCCTAGTATCTTTTTGGATTGAAACCTCTCCAGCTATGTGCAAGCCACAAGCCATTAATTCCCCTGATAAATTGTGAAGATCTCAGACATCATTCAGATGATGAATATTGTCCAGGCAAAACACTTGTCGTAAGAGGTTTTGTGATCTTATATATTCAAAAATCTTTTAATCTAGATACTTATAGAAGTACTGGAGACTTACAGAGCAGTGGTTGTAAGACCTATTTCTGATTAGTTTCTTCATTATAGAATTATTACTGCTTCTGACCAAGAGCTATAGGCAATATTGAACTTAATGGCTACCACAATCAAGTCATTCTTTGCAGATAAAATATGTAGTATCATAGGAACTAATTTTGGCAACAGATTTATTATTTCAGCTGCAATAATGAGGACTGGGAAAACTGTATAAATGCCATTTGGTTGATATTAAATGCTGTAAGATTATCTGTTTGGTGGCCCCAGTTGAGTCAAAGTCTTAAACACTTATAGCAGGCTGTGATTTTTGCCTAAAGTATAAACCATCTCAACAGAATCACTCTTGGTTACACCAGTATCAGAGTATTACACCAGTACTGGATCTGATATTTGTGAATTTGCTTTAAGGGCTGAACTTGGCAGGGTGAAAACCAACATATTCTAAGGCCAGATAAAACCATTATGTAAGATGTCTCTAGAGGACTTTCAAGACCAAGAAAAAAATGGCGAAAAGTCATTGACTTAACAGATTGGGATTTAAACTTTGGGGTTGACATATGTATAGGACTTCATTCCTGTGTTCTGTAGTAGGCACATCTTCTGCATATATATGAATTTTTCATAGAACTTAAGAACATAACCAGTGCCCTGCTGGATTGGACCCTTGGCCCATCTAGTACAACAGTCTGTTCTCACAGTGGCCAACCAGCTGCACAAGGAAGTTCTTGTCTGCAACAAGGCAACATATCTAACTCTGTTGAATCTAGGAAGTTTCTGCTGTAACTGAATGTGAAGTTGAATTTCTGGAAAAGTGGTATTTATTGCCATGTGTATTGTGAAGTGTGACAAGACTCCTGTAACTGATATTAAACAATGGGTAGTGATCCTCTTGCAACCCCTGCTGACCATGGATCAGGTCACCACCTTCCTCCAGTATAAGAACCAAGTTGCAACCCAGATGCACCATCTAGACCAACAAGAGTGGCAGCATCCGCCATAACTGGCACTCCCTTACACGTTCCAAACCAAATTCCATCAACTATTGCAACTGCTGCAGCAGCTGCCACTGCCCTTAGATACCAAGCACCCACTTCCTTGCCTGGCCAAGATGATAAGAATCCTTCCAAAGTTACCACCTTCTTCATTTTTTGTGAATTACACATTCCCTAAAATCTGAGGATTTTCCCATGGACTGATCTTGTCTAGAATTAATAAAACCATTATGAAAGAATTCCAGTAACTGCTGTATATGAAATGTAAGCTCTCTTTATAATGAAATCAACATTTAAATTCTTAGCTCTTTTCTCTTCCCACACAATATAACAGGCTACAAGCCACTGTCTTATGGGCAAGAGGAATGGTTTCTAATGTCTCTTGTTTTAATAATAAACTTATCCGTTATCAGGCTGGTGGCTTGTGCCCATGTGAGAACCTGTTCTTACTCCATCCTCCACTTCCTTCTTCAAGATCTCCTTTCCCTCATGCCAGGTGCTTCTTCCATAACAAATTATTGCTTTAGCCCTCTGTTTTACAGTGGGGTAATTCCCACTCCATTTCCATTCATTTCAGAACAAGTTGGTTGAACTAAAGTGTAATTAAATGTAACAAACGTTTTGATGGTTATATAAAAATTATGATCGTATCTATCATAAAAAAATGGAAGGGAGAATAATTCCAAGTTTATATTGTTAAACATAGTAAATTCAGTCTCCTTTGAGATTTAAAATGGTCTATATGAATGATTTTCAAAGTATGTATTTATGTATACGAAACATGGACATGAAAAAACTAACTTTATACATTTGTTTTGACAGGTTTCTCTTAATATTGCTCTGGAAGCTTTTTGGATCAAGCCATCTGTTTTCATGGGCATGACTTGCACTGCTTTCCAGAAACTATCTCCTAATCCAGACAGGTCACTGAGTCCTGACACAAAGAACAGAGTCCAACCTTTGAATTTTAGGTGCAACACTGGAAATCAGAGTACCTCTTTGGTGAATTTCTCTTCCATGGTGAGTGGTATAACCAGTGAATACACTGAATTTATATTTTAAAAAATAGCTGATGTTTGCAGACAATTTTAACTTCTTGTAAAAGTCTGTGTGTACTTATGCAGGGCACAAAGTTAGAAGTCTTAAATATAATGGAATCTTATAGCACTGATTTTTATTCACTGATTTCCTCACAATCCAATGTGCAGGCATAATAGTACAGATTATTTGAATTTACTTGGTTCGTGTCCCAGTTTACTGAACTGATATGATATGAAACCTGTGTCCTTGAATGAAAACCAGCATATTGTATCATCATTCTGGTCAAAGATAAGACAGATTGAAGCCTGTTTATATACATTTGATTAAATCTATTTACATTCCACTTCAGTTTTCTCGTTGATCTTTTGTGCTTAAGAAGTTGCTAAGAAATTTATTACTATTTGTAGCAATGTTGCTCTGGACATTGGGAAAAGTAAATTCTTATCATAAGAATACAGTAGTATTTAAAAATTATAAAAATGTCCAGACATTAAAAACATTTCTAATATAGAACATTTCCTGCTATTTCTTTAATTAGGATTAGTAATGGTTTTATGCCATTTTTCATTTGTTATACTTTATGCTCTTGTTTTACTAATGTAGATTATGTTGTATGAGACACTTAGATAGTTTTGTAACAGAAAGTATAAATATTTTATTTTTAAAGTATAAATATTTTATATTTTAATAAAAGGGTCAGGATTCCTGGGGTCAAACTTGGAAACAACCCAGCTCCTCAGCATGGTACAGCTAGATAAGAATTTTTATTGCATACTAGGGTAAAAGTACTTAAGCAGTTGATTTCTCTCTATCAGTATGAGAGTTCAGTTCCTTCTTATCCCCACAGCAGTTTGAATCTGCTTTCCCCCAGCCTAATGGTTACCATATTTTGCTTTTCTTAAGCTTGGTGTAAGGTGGCAGTTGGTAGTTGACATTATCAGCATTTCTGCTCAGGGAAACTCTAGTTTTTGGTTTAACTCCCACAAAAACAAAGGCTACAATCAGATTTTTGATTAGTGTAAGCAATATCATTTACCAGGATATAATAAAAGCAAAAAAGGTATAAATATAGTAGCAATTACATTCACACTCGTGAGATGGGCAGCTATATAAATGGGATAAATAAATTATTTTTTTGTTTTGAGGCCTTTAAAGGAAATGGCTGTTCTGAAGCTGCTCTTCGAGGTGTTGAAGTGGCTGTATCCTTCCAAAGGTTTGGTTCTTCAAGGGCCTTCTAAATGGTTTGCACAGCACTAATCTTTTCCAACAACTTGTGCTAAGATTTGAAGAGTGACAAAGGAAAAAGACTGCTTTCCGGATGGGTTTCAGAGGGGTGAAGCAATAGCATGAGAAAAGCATCTTTCTGAATTGTTATCCATAATAGTTCTTAGGTCTGGAGAAAGGTAAGGGGGGAAAAATCATGTTACTGAAATTGCTCCTAATTGATCAACATAATTTGGGCAAATGATAGTGCTGTTTTAAAAATGATATTGTTTTGTTGGGGAGTATATAGTACTTTCAAGGATTCTACAGTTAGAATCATAATTCTATTAATTAGGGCATACGTTCCTAGAAATGCTTGTTCTTCATTTATCCCATTTCCCTTGAAATTTTCTCTACTTCGGACATCTTGGATGTGTTCTAAGGAGCACATGGAATTATAATGAAATCCATCTAGGTATGGCCCAGATGAGCACATTCTCAAAATCCCTTGTACAGTATGTAGATGTGGTAAGCGAATCAGCTTTGAATAAACATTTTATGGTTGTTTTTTTTTAAGAGCAACACTGCATTACAATATGTAGATTCTGTGTACTTCCAAATGGAATCTCAAAAATTGTGGTGGAGATAAGAGATGTTTGAACATAGAACTGACCCACTGTAAGAAGGCCATTAGGTAGTAAGAGAGGATCTCACATCCCAGGCTTAAGCTTAGGTTTGAGATATACAGAAGAGACAGTGAAGGTACAACTTAGCAGTAGATTGGATTCCTCACTGCATAAACCTCATTCAGAATGGAGACCTGTGCTAAATAGCCAGCCAAAGAATTGATCTTTTCCATATCTAAGCATTATTCTGTGTTATGGTAGAGTTGGACGTTCTTTTCAGACAGAGGAACATATGTTCTTTAAATGTATTCTTTTGCAAAGTGATTATGCCATTTTTTCGTTATGACAGAGCGTTGTGTCTTTACAAATTAAGGACAAACAATTATATCTCCTTTTCTCTTTCCCCATACTTCCCAGGAGCAAGCTAACCATCTAGGATTTATCTAGAGCTACAACAAAACATTTGGTTTTGAAATACTATTTAAAAAATCTTGCAGTAATCACTATAGAAAGAGCTTTAGTGGTTTAATCTTTTCTTATTCATTATTGTTCATACATCTTGGAATTATTCAAGTCAGATTCCTGGCCAGATTTAAACTGTTATGCCTCATTTGAGAGAACAAAATATTTTTAAAACTTTAGTTACAATTGTCAAACAACATTTAAAAATTATAATGAAATGTACCATTTCATTCAGAACATACCATTAAATTGGAATTCAAGTTGTTCTTGCTGCTATGGCAGGGCATCTTAAAGTGAATAGTTATAGTTGGAATGTAAATGGATTATGAAATTATGTAAACTCTTTCCACTGGAATATGAGACGCTTTCCTATAACATTGTCCCCAAACCACTAAGTAAGAAAAAATAGTTTTTAACCAGCCTACTGTGTCAGTAGAATTTCATTATTTTCTTACCAGAAAGCAAAACTTAAAGAGTTCTAAAAAGTACTGAATAAAGCATAGGTTTACTCAAGCTATCCTTCTTAGTCTATCCTTACCCAGCCTAGCATCCTCTGGTTATTATGTGACTACAATTCCCAAAATTCTAATTACTTTTGAATGAACATGCATAAAATTATGTATTGATGCCAGTGGGAGCTGTTTTCAATTGCTTACTGCAGCGTACAGAATCAGAGAAAGTTGTTTAAATATCCTTTCTCCATATTGCTGATGGAAATCCAGCCAGGGGAGGAGGAGGTGCACCTATAAATACATACACAGTTAACATGAAACTGTCTCATCTTCACCACTTGTTTTCTTTTGCTTTATGTTGTGGCAAAACAGTGAAGTGGGAGGGTTAAGTGTCATCATATAGAGCAGTGCTTCTCAACTTTGACAACTTTAAGATGTGTGGATTTCAACTCCCTGAATTTTTCAGGCAACGTGCATATTGGTGCTGAAAAGGAGTTTTGAGTTATGTATTTTTCATCACTGTGTTAGTTCCTATAACTAAATATTCACTTGATTTATTGTAAGAAAATTTTATTTGTTCACCATAATAGAAATAGCATATAAATGCTGAGGTGAAGTCTCTATCAGTGATTAGAAATTTGACAGTAAGTTATTGATCACGATATGTTTGCTGAATAGTTCTTGTTAAATAATACGTTATACATTTCATTATTATATTTGTTATCTACAGTAACCCCAAAATGTTTCAGGTTCTGTTCTATTTTTCTAGGATGTACAGTTGCTCCTTTACAAATTTGACATTGTAGACAGTTAAGTGAGAATAATGACAATCTCCACCAACTTTGCATTTATTAATGGCTATCCAAGTTGTCGTACTATTGAGGAAAAAGCTCAGAAGAGAACAATTTTCACAGCTTGCTATATTTAGCAAAAATCCATAACTCATGAGTAATAATTACAATTGTCTTTTCCCCCTGCTAACAGAAAAAAGCATGCTGAATGAACAAGTGTCAGCAGAATTTCAACCTATGCAAGCAAACTCACTTTTCAAAATTAAAGAAATGAAAAAGTTACCTTTAAATGCCACCATGTAGCTAGCTAGCTAGCTAGCTAGCTTGCTTGCTTATTTATTTATTACATTTATACCCTGCCACAATCCCGTAGTTTGCAGAAGTATGCAAACCATTCAAATGTCTATGGTCCTCTTTAATACACAGTAAAAACCTTAATATCATACAAAAATGAGAAATCCTGAAATCAGCCATTGTTTCTCATATGCCTTCTGGAACAGCTCCATTTTTATCTGCTTCTGGAAGGCAGCTAAGATCAGAGATAACCTGAGACCATTTTAAAGAGCCAGCATTGTTACAAAAAAAGTAACACCTCTAACTTTAGGCGCCCTGCATCTCCTTAAAGTGGGAGGGAGGGTCGCAGTCCTGAAGATAAGTTGGTGTTAAGCCACAAGGCTTTTTATAGGTTAAAACCAGCATGTTAAATTGCACACAGAAGCCTATAGAATACCAATGTGGGGCTTGTAGCATAAGTGTAATATACTCCCAAATACCAGACCATCTGAAGCTTCTGAGTGGTCATTATAGACACTCCCACGTAGAGCTTGTTGAAGTAATCAAAATGAGTGGTGATAAGAACAAGGTTCTCTCACCCCAGGTAGGGCTGCAACTGATGCACCACCTGAAGCTGGGCAAAGGCCTCCCTGGCCATAGCTTCCACCTGCTGTTCAAGCAGGAGCCACAAGTCCAGGAAGACTGTGATATCCAAGTGATAGATCTGCTCCTTCAGAGATAATGCTTCTCCATCTGGAGCCACCTGGCAACATTTGATGGAGAGAAAGTAACTCCATCTTTAACTTGTTCAGACCCCCACAACCTCCAGATACCAGAACAACACCTCAAAAGCCTCACCAGTATGGCCCAGGGTAGGGATGTCAAGCTCAGTATTATCAGATATCAGATCCCAACTAAAGGATTACCTCTCCCAATGGCTTCATGTAGATATTAAATGGTAGGAGGAAAGGACTGACCTCGGTGGCATCTCAAAAGGGAGCAGTCCTACTGCCACCAGCTAGAACCATCCACTGAGGAAGGAATGGAACCACTGCAAATCCCTAACCTCGGAAGTCAGTCCAAAAGTATATCATGATTGATAGGTCTTAAAGGACCAGGATAGGTGCATTACCCTCATCCATAACCTGATAAAGGCCAACCACTATCACAACTAAGGCTGTCTCAATCCCACACCCGGCCCTGAAGCCTGACTGACAAGGCTCCAGATAATCGGTTTCACCTAGTGCAGTCAGAAAATAAGCCTATGAAAATATGAGAGGAACTGCCACTTTAGCATATCTGTATTCTGCTGTAATATGCAGTGATCTTATTTATAAATTCAAACACTCATTCACAGGATTGGCAATGATCTGCTTAATCAACTCACTTCACTGAAGAGATGTAATGTACTCCAAAATTACTTTGCATTCTAAATAAGTGAATAACTTTTATTCCTTTGTACACTAATAAGCTTTGCAACAGGACTTTTCTTGGAGAGTGATTGCCTGTGAGAAACATGTTTGAAGCTGAAATTAGGATTTTCTTTTCTCATATCCAGTAATAATTGAAAGTTGCAAAATGCTAGCTCTGCAGTGCTCAATGTGTCACCTGTGGTCAACCAGTGCACTCACAGACGTCTTCCTGGACACCCACCAAAATGTCCGCCGCTTCTAAAAATTCAGAAATAAAGTTTAAATTGGGATGTTGGCATGAAACACCAGGTACCTAGTAGAGAACGCTCTTGTTGGAGAACACATAGTC
This sequence comes from Python bivittatus, assembly GCF_059951505.1. Lineage (NCBI taxonomy): Eukaryota > Metazoa > Chordata > Lepidosauria > Squamata > Pythonidae > Python > Python bivittatus. Next base: position 330,861 of record NW_028277108.1, read on the forward strand.
AACTGGGTAACTTTACATTTTCTTTTTTACCTGTTAGCATTTTACTGTCTTCACTGAATGGCTTACATATTTTTTCTTTTCTTTTCCTTTTAGCTGAACATATGTGAAAAAGACCTTTTTGGTGTTCTAGAATCCTTTGCTGATTTCAACTAATTCTGAGCTTTAGCTTTCCTGACACACTCTATATAGTTCAGATGGTCTTTACTCTTTCTATGTATCCCTCCCCACCCTTAAGACCTTCATTAAACTTTTTATATAGTTATAGTATATTGGTTTCTTATGTTGACCTGTTACATGCGTGCTTCAGCTTATGGTCATTCACTCATGCACACCCAGTCTGTTGAGGCTCACGGATCTCTCAGCCCCCCCCCCTTGCTCTCTATCTGTGCCTCCCAGATAAGGGTGGCTACCATAAGCATGCAAGACACACAGCCCTGGTCAACATCCAGGAAATAATTAGGAGCACACACAAATCACTTTCAGCTGAACACTGCGGCTCATCAGGTTTTGATGGAATACATGGAGACCCAGTTATTCAAAGTGGCAGCAAAGCTTTACTGGTTATCTCTCACATAGGCACGTGCTCATCCACACTTATCAACGTACTTCTCATCTAGGCTGCCAGGCACTAACTAGAGGGATAGAAGTGCGAAGTCCAGATCCAGGATGACTCAAAGAGTGGGAGGGCTTCAGAAACCCTTTTATCCCCAAAAGCACTTGCTTTATTGATTCAGAAGTCTGCTAGCTGTCAATGGGATTAGAGGGGGTTCCATGTGCATAGCATCCAGCCTCCTTTGTCCATCTTCTGATGACATTTCTCCTTTGACTTGGTTCCTTCTTATCTACCTCCTGTAGGGATCTTTTTGACAAAATTCCTGGCTTTTGTTCTCTGCATATGTGCCTGCTCCATTTTGAGGTTATGGCAACTTCAGCCTAGTTTCACATTCTCCCACTTCCCACAGCATTGTTTACAATTGTGCTTTTAGTATCTCCTTTTTAATAACTTCCACCTATTTTGAGTTCTGTTTTGTTGTTTTGTTTTGTTGTTGATTTCTCCTGTCATGGAGTACTACTTATCATTACTCTGAATGTACTAAATATAATCATGTGTAAAAGAAAGTACACCCTCTTTGAGTTCTATGGTTTTACGTATCAGAACATAATAAAAATCATCTGGTCCTTAGCAGTTCTCAAAAGTAGGTAAATACAACCTCAGATGAACAACAACACATGACCTATTAGACCATGTCATCATTTATTTTACAAAAGAAAGCCAAAATGGAGAAGCCATGTGTGAAAAACTAAGTACACCTTATGATTCAATAGCTTGTAGAACCACCTTTAGCAGCAATAACTTGAAGTAATCATTTTCTGTATGACTTTATCAGTCTCTCACATCATTGTGGAGGAATTTTGGCCTGCTCTTCTTTACAACATTGCTTCAGTTCATTGAGGTTTGCAGGCATTTGTTTATGCACAGCTCTCTTGAGGTCCCGCCACATCATTTCAATCGGGTTGAGGTCTGGACTTTGATTGGGCCATTGTAAGACCTTGATTCTTTTCTTTTTCAGCCATTCTGTTGTAGATTTGCTGGTGTGCTTGGAATCATTGTCCTGTCGCATGACCCAATGTCAGCCAAGCTTTAGCTGTCAGACAGATGGCCTCACATTTGACTCTAGAATACTTTGGTATACAGAGGAGTTCATGGTCGACTCAATGACTGCAAGGTGCCCAGGTCCTGGTACTGCAAAACAAGCCCAAATCATCACCCCTCCACCACCGTGCTTGACAGTTAGTATGAGATATTTGTGCTGATACGCTGTGTTTGGTTTTCGCCAAACATGGCATTGTGCATTATGGCCAAACATCTCCACTTTGGTCTTGTCTGTCCAAAGGACAGTGTTCCAGAAGTCTTGTGATTTGTTCAGATGCAACTTTGCAAACCTAAGCTGTGCTGCCATGTTCTTTTTAGGCTTTCTCCTGGCAACCCTTCAAAACAAACCATACTTGTTCAGTCTTTTTCTAATTGTACTATCATGAACTTTAACATTTCACATGCTAACTGAGGCCTGTAGAGTCTGAGATGTAACTCCTGGATTTTTTGCAATTTTACTGAGCATTGCACGGTCTGACCTTGGGGTGAATTTGCTGGGACGTCCACTCCTGGGAAGATTAGTAACTGTCTTGAATGTTTTCCACTTGTGAATAATCTTCCGCACTGTAGAATGATGGACTTTCAATTGTTTGGAAATGGCCTTATAACCCTTCCCAGATTGATGGGCAGCAACAATTGCTTCTCTAACATCATTACTGATGTCTTTACTCTTTGGCATTGTGTTAACACACACCTCAATACTTGAGACCAGGAAACTCCTAAAACTTTGGCTTTTATAGAGGTAGTCTTGCTGATGATCAATTGATCAAGGGCATTTGATTAGCAGCACCTGGCTGCTACTTGGCCTTTTCATACCTATGGAAGCAGTAAGGCTGTACTTAGTTTTTCACACATGGCTTCTCCATTTAGCTTTCTTTTTGTAAAATAAATGATGACATGCTATAATATGTCATGTGTTGTTGTTCATCTGAGGTTGTATTTACCTACTTTTGAGAACTGCTAAAGACCAGATGATTTTTACTATGTCCTGATACATAAAACCATAGAACTCAAAGAGGATGTACTTTCTTTTTCACATGACTGTATAATTGTTTAAAGTCCAAGATATATGTTTGACTACATTCAGTTTTAGTTTCCCTTGAAATAATAAAAAAGAAACATTAAACATTAAATAAGCGCTTCTCCCAGTGTTTCTGTTACTTACAACAGATTGGGGTGATGTCAGTACTACTTTCATTGTAAGAACTATAGTAACAGAATCTTGCAAGTCTGAATGCACTTCCCCCTCCCTTGTTTTATGATCACATGAACTAGGGAAGGGCCTGTCTGAGATGTTACTTTCTTGGCCCAGGCTTAGGACCCTTTTATCTGACTGTTGCCTTCATAGCAGCTTTTCCTCCTGTCCTTCAAGGCCATTCCCTCTCCCTTCTACCTGTGGCAAGAATAACTAATCATCTTGTACCTTCCTCCACCCTCAGAAGGGGAAAATAAGTCACAAATTTCCTGGAAGGGCCATTCTGCCCCAACTGATGTTGCAGTACTCCATTATTACCATTTCATACCACCTTGAAAGATCTGCCATTAGTTTTATCTTCTCTTTAGTTGGTCTGGGAATAGTAGACATAAGTAGTATTTATTCTGCTTATTTTAACCCATATGCTCAGAACAATGCCAGTACATTCATTCACATTAACATATTGCAATTATTCCATTCCTTTTTATACTAATCCCATTGAACAAATTGTATCTTCATTTTCTGTTTTCCAGCCATGGGAATCCAGATTTCCATTATATCTGTTAAATCATAGTTGCTTTTCTGTACTAAGAATTCTAGCTTATTCTGCCAGTTTCCATATTTTGAACATTAATCTGTAGACAAGGAAGGCCATAAACTTTATATACTATAATCTTTTTTTATTTTCATGAAATTATTTGGTATGCATTTTAGTATCACTCCAATTTCCTTTATCTGTGGTTTTACTTTAGGATTTTTGTCTCCAACTCCTGCAGGATTCAATCTAAAACCCTCCCGCTCAAGCTTGTCCTGCTTCAGCCAAAATATGTTTTACTAGTTATTGTGAGTTACACCTAGATCCATGCCAGTGGTCCACCATCCAAATAAGTCAGATCAAATCTGCCCCATCACTTTTTCCTTAACCACTCATTTCTTTGCAGCATTTTTCTCTTGCTTTTCAGTTGTCTTTCATAATCTGATAGGATGGATGAAAACATTATCTGAGCCCATAGAGTCTGGAGATTTATTCCTAGATTTTTAGTGTCTATGGTGATAAGATTCTTCATTCTTCGTTTCTTTGTTCTTTGCAATATAATTTGACCCCAGATGGAATAGCAAGAAAGTGTAATTGTCAGTTGACTTATAAATCTTGAAAATTGTTCTGTCACATCCCTTATCCTTGCTCATGATAAGCAACACACTTCATGAGCCACATTTGCTTTAATTCCTCATGACCCTTCTCCTTGTCTTCCAGAAGATCACAACTGCACCTCCTCCTCTGCCATTTAGAGTTCCACCATCTTGTCTCTTATTCCCTAATGTATTTTTTTCTTCCACCAAAAATTCAGTCTGTTTCTTCTGCAAAGTCCTGAAAGTTGTGAATTCTGAATTCCAATAGTGCAGAATATAGTCTGTATTTCTTGTTTCTGGTATTCACCTTCATCTACTGGGCTTCCTAATTTATTTTATTATCTTCCTTTAGAAAAGTGGCTGATTCTATCAGCTACTGCAGTAGTGTCTCCTTTGTTTGATCTGGTGGGTCTTCATCCTCTTATCAACAGAAGTGTGGCCAACTGGATCTCTAATCCACTGAATTTTTCAACAAGCATTTCAACAAGTTTGCACCTGCTGCAAATATATGCCAGGATAATCAGTTAACCTTCCTGACTTTTCATAATCCAAAATATGATGTAGAATTTCTAACTTTGTGGTAATGGAAAAGCTATTCATAAGATTTGCCCAAATGTACTATCCAGGTGATTTATATATTATGAGATAAGACAGCTGAATTGCTAAACTCTTTCATGTGCAATGTGATGGTAAATAATAGCTCAAACACTAATTAAGAAAATCTGGTAGGAACTACATTGATGTTGTAACAGTTAATAATAAAGTACATTAGTTTTTAGAACATGCCTTTCAAATAAAATCAATGATATTTGTTATAATATTGAACAAGAAAGGGTGAAATCATATATCTGTTTAAAAGTCTTCTCATGGCTAGGATTTACACTGTAATATGGCTGTGTATGGTCATAATCCAATTGAAGAACCCATTGCATATTGAGAACTGAGGTCAGCTATGGAGAATCATGACAAATTTGGCTGTCTAAAGACTTGACTAGGATCTATTCTATAGCGGCAGTAGCAACAGAATACATATTTCACTGTCAACACTCTTATTTATAAAAATAACTATGGAAAGAGTGTAACCTTTTTAAAAAATTCCATATATCCATTTCACTCTGGTAGGCATATGCTTGTAGCCATAAATGTTTTGTTTTGTTTTCTCATTCTGTCTTTGGAACAATGGAGGAAAGTGTCCATTAGTGTATTGGAATCCATTCACATTAATGTGGTACCTTCTGCTTTGACAGGAACAATGATACTGAGCTTGCTTTTCAGTACTCAGAAATTATGGGATCTCTTTACCAACATCTTTGGCTCTGTTCCAATTATCTCTTTAAGAAAGCTTGTGGAAACTGCAGTGGAAAAAATGTGTAATAATTATTTTGTTACAAATATTACATAAAAGTTTAGGACAGCTTGTATTATGGGTAAAATAATATGGGCTAGAAATTCTAGAAATAGTACTTAATGTAATCTGAAGTCTCCATCTTTCCCCAAATGGAGGCCAGGGGATTATCAGCAGATTCATGACTTGGAATAAGGGTTTGGGGCAAACAAACCTGATCCAACTTCACTGTCCTGCATTTCAGGGTCTTGACTCTCACACACATTTTAGAGTCTGTTAGTTTATTTATTTTGTTTATTGATTCATATATGCTGCCTTCTTCAGTGGTTCTAGATTACTTAAAATAAAACATTAAAACAAATCCAACATTAAAAACATAGTTCATACTTGTATACTGTAGTATATAGCACCCACATGGAAGCCAAACAAGATGGCAATAAGTATATTTCATAAAAGCAATGAGAACATGGAATATTTTATTATAATATACCATAGTCACTTATGTCAGCTGTTAATTTGTTGAACTGAACTTCTGCCCATCAAATAATATTCCTATTTTAAACATTTTATTTAGCTGTAAATTCTGAAGCCAAGTAGAACAACTGACACAAGTTTCCCATGAGATAGCAAAAAAGAAAATGACAGATTGTCAGCTAAGCATCAGCTGTGCTAGGCCACCATTAGGTCCATACAGAATTGGTTTAGCGGTCTGACTCCAAACCTGTAGTTCAGTGTTCCATGACAAATGGAAGGAGCTGTCCAGTCACAAACTCAGGGCTCAGCATATTTATATATGACTTGGATAAGAGGTGGGAAAATATGATTATCAAATTTGTTAACACAAAGATAGCAAACACCTCAGAGGTCCATATTAAGAGTCAAGAGGACCTTGACAAGATGGAATGATGGGCAGAAACCAGCAAGTTGAATTTCAGCAGGAACAAATGCAAAGCTCTACCAAAATCTAGGGCTTAAGTATAGGATGGGAGAGACTATACAGGGCAGCAGTACACACACACACACAAAAAGGATCTGGGTCTCTTGGTAGATCATAATCTGAACATGAGTCAACAATGTGATACAGTTGCAAAGAAGTGAACACAATCCTAGACTGCATCAATAGAAGCATAGTCATCATTCCTCTCTATTTTATGTTGGTCAAACCACACTTAGAATGCTGTAGCATCCATCTGTGGGTGCCACACTAAGAAGGACATTGACAAATGAGCATTTCAGAGGAGAGTAACCAAGATGATAAGATGATTGGAGAAAAAAAAACTTATAAAGAATATGTGGCAGCGTTTGGTTTGTTTAGTATGGAGATGAAAAGAGTGGTGAGACATGATAGCTGTCTTCAGGTATCTAAAATATATATAAGACTGGGTAGACTTGTTCAGTGTATACAGGACAAGAAGGAAAGAGTTTAAATACAAGAAAGCAAATTTAAATTAGATATCAGAAATAATTTCCTAATGCCAAGTGCTGTTCAACAGTGTAACATATTGCCTCAGATAGTGGCAGAATACTTTGGGAAGTATTTAAATAAGCTGGATGACCATCCATTGGGATAGTATTATAGTCAATTCCTGCACTGGATAGGGGTTTGGAGTAGATGATCTTCAAAATTCCCTTCTAACCTTTACATTCCACAATTCTATTATTCCACCATTTCAGATCTTTGGTTATTAATAGCTATTCAACACCAAGAAAAATAATATAATTAAACTATGGGGCAAAAAGATAGGTGAGTCAAATTTCTGCTCATGAATTATGTTGTTTCCAACAGATTGCCCTTTCACAGCTTTCTTAGTGTCCACCAACCTTTCTATCTCACATGAGGTTTTAAAGACATATTTTAAATTAAAAAACAAAATATAAATGGGAAGCTGTCATTCTGCAAATTAAAATTTATTATAATATTTTTAAATACCTGAGTCCAATGGAATAATTTTTAAAACCAAAATGGGGGTGGTTCTGCACACCAGTGCTTATTTTAGAAGTACAGGTAGTACTCGGTTAACAACCACTCATTCAGCAACCATTCAAAGTTACAATTGAATTGAATATCATTGAATATCAACAACTGTTAATTGTATCCAATCCATTGTCAAAAATAGCCTGAAATGTTCATGTATCTGCCTAGAAAGGAATTAAGGGTGGATCCCCTAAAGAGGACACAGTTTCTTTTATCTACTGAACTAATACTTCAGTCTGTTTGGACCTTAACATATCATCAGTACTTTAAATTGAACCCAGGTAGGCACTGGAAAGCAGTGCATTTGTAAAAAAATTGGTCAAGGTAGTGTAATTGGTGAATGGTAATTACTCAGATGTATATCAAAGTATACTTCTCAATAAATAACTATAAAATATGGAACCATCGTATGATTATTCTTCCCAATTCTACAGTATCCTGATGAGATGACCAGAAGGAGGATGTTATGGACAATATCAATAACTGCTCAAATGTAATTCATCTCAGATCTTCACCTCTTTACAAGAAATCTGTTGTCTTATTTTGAATTAGTGGAAGTAGGAATGGATTTATCCAGACTGATTTGAAACAGCAGTAACTATGCTTCTAATATTAGATTGCTGTATTGCAGAAACATGGTCACAATTTTCTTTTAAAATGACTGGTATTCAGCAAGAACATTAGGGCACCAAAGACCTTTTTTTAAATGTAAGAAAGACAAGAGAACAAGAGGTGAAACCTCAGTTCTTTTGGGGAATTAAAGTCACAGTTCCAATTTTTCTTATGTCAAAACATAGTCAGTATATTACTTGTTATTGATTTTAGCAACATTGCTGCTATGGTGAAGTGTAATACCTAACTGTTGCCACCTACTGACAAGTTACTGGACAAAACAGAATGTCTAATAAACTTTAGCAAAACTCCTACATTCTCTGGAACCAAATGGAATTATTCTTTAGGTAGGTAGGTAGGTAGACAGAATAATTCCATTAATTATATATATAAAGATTATAATTATAACAGTAAAAATTAATGCAAACTGAGAAAAGATAGAAGAATAAAAAGAAAGAGAAGGTGCAGAAAAGAAATAATGGAAAAAGTGGAAAGAAATAGAAAAGAAAGAAAAATAAGAATATAGGAAGGAAGGAAGGAAGGAAGGAAGGAAGGAAGGAAGGAAGGAAGGAAGGAAGGAAGGAAGGAAGGAAGGAAGGAAGGAAGGAAGGAAATACACACACAGAGAGAGAGAGAGAGAGAAGTGACTTCCCACCTTCATCACAAGTATGAACAATTTTAGTAACTTATCACTTTCTCTTAAAATACAACAAATGATCTCTTCTTCCCATAGCCCATCTCTTATGTATAAACAAATCCATAAAGCATTGGCATTTCAGTCCTGATGTCAGCAAAGGTCCTTTAAGTGTTACCAGAGATAGCAACATACCTATTTTTACTTTGATCAAATAAACCAACTTTATATTCCTTCGTTTTGTTTCTAACAATCTTAATCTTGAGTCCATTCAAATAATGTCATAGAACTTGATTTCTTTTCATTTTTTCCTTTGTCCCTTCTCACAACATTCTTCAAAACTTTAACAAGCCTGTTTTGTAAATCCAATATAGGAAAATTATCCAGGTCACTCTCTTGGTTTCTTGTTGACTATCCCTTTTAATAATTAGCCATCAGCTGGTTTCTTTTGTATGTCCAGTGTTACATCTTTTTCCATGTCATTTTTGTAGCCTGTCATTTTTAAATCAATTTTTAACTCAGTCTCGATCTTGTCAGGTAGAACTTGTTCCTTTTCCATAACATCTTTTAGACACAGTCTATCCATAAGGGCAGACACTCTTAAAATTAACTTCTGGGGCCAATGTTCAAAAATATCCTTCAGTATGTCCAATGTTAGAATATTTTGCTTCATTCTGTAATTGTAAATTGAGTTTAAGTGTTCTTCTCCTTTAATTGTAATCTTTAGTTTCTTCTGGTTCCCCTCTAGTATCCAATTTTTTAAATCTTATGTTTTTTTTAAAAAAATTCAAAACAAAAGCATTTTCCCATGGGTAAGATTCTTTATAATTAATTCCAAAATCTTATTTCAAATTTACCTGGACTATTAGTCTGTTTGTAACTTTCTAAAATCAAACTTTTAATCACCCTTTTGCTGTTTATTCCAATTTTTTTTTTAACTGCTTAAACTTATAGTTAAAACTTCTTTAGCTAAAGATTGAAGGAAACTCACCCAGTGCAGTAAAACATGTTGATCCATAGTTCCTAATAGCTGAAAAGCAGTTAACAAGCAATTTCCGAAAGTGATTAGAAAAAGAAGTATGTGAACTTAGCATCCTTTCAAAGGCTCTGACCATGGTTTGAGCAAGATAGCTATTCCCTCATCTCCCAGACTTCTAAACCCACTGGAGACCACTGTCTTGTCTTCTCATGAGGAGCAGCTGTCTGGAGCACTTGTGGGTGATCTCAAGTCCTCTCCTTGTCCGGAAAGGAATTATCGAAGAGCCTGTCTACTAGCCGGCTCTTCATTCTGCCATGGTCATCAGCTCTACTTTTTGGAGCTATCTTCAGTCCACCATTTCTTCCTCCAGAAGCCCAAACAGAATTATTCTTCTGGATATCAAACTTTTGGGACCATCTTGAAATGAACTGTTTTTATTCCCAGAAGTAAGCATAGTTACAATTATGGAAATCCAAAAATATAACCCAGAAGGAAAGTTTTTCAGAACAACTTTTGTAATAACTTTGTTTTTAGAAAAACAAAAAATTGTCTTAGTACAGAGTTTATCAATGTAAACAACTTTACACTGAATCTCAATTTTCTTTTGATAAACAAGAATAAAGCTAAAGGATATTAACATATGATTATATTATTTTGGTTATGCAGTCATTTTTATTTGGTATTAGGTGCATAAAAGAGCTATTCTATTCTATTGAGATGCAAAAGCTAATACCCAACAAATATTTCATAAGCATTTTCCTTGATTTTGCCTGGCCAAAGATTGTGAGTATATCCTGTCATGCTTGGGTTGTTACAAAAAAGTAACTGAATCATCATATATATTTGCTTGAGTCACCAGACACAGACTGAGCTTACTCTGTTGCCAAGAATGCCCTGTAATAAATGAGAGTTTATCATCATTCAAACTTACATCAAAAATTCTGAGTAGATGTTCATTAAAGCTTTATATACTCTTAATATAGAATGGAAATGTATTCTGGTAGCAGAGAAACCATATCTAGTCTAATTATTGTTACTTGATTATTTTAACTCTTTTTAACTTAATGTTAATTTTTTAATGTATTTAATTTATATGGCTGTCCATCTCAAACATATTACTCTGAGTGGCTAAGAGAAAATTTTAAAAGATTCAAAAATCATGAAAACTATAATTGTTGCTTTCCTGTGAATTGTTCTTCATTTTGGAGCTATTTTTGATAGAATTACAGTGGGGTAGAAGTTTATAAATAAATAAACATAATCCATAGTTGCTACATACATGTCATCATGAATATGGATGAATACATTTGTTTTTGTAATGGTCTGTGCTGATAATTAATATTATGAAATTCCTAATGTATAAAAAGCTCTCAGTGATTGCTGTTTAAGTTCTGGTTTTTATTTTAGGTTGAGCTGTTATCCAGAAAGAATGTTTCCCAAGACTTGTATAGAGTTTAAAAAAGGGGGGGGGATTTGAAATCTTATGCACAAAATGTAGCAGACAGGGCATTTTGTTATAATTATATGAAGTCAGGGGTCTTGACTAAATTTTTAAAGAATTACTTCTAATGTGATTATAAATTAGTGCCGAGTTTTAATATGTTCTGTTTCAATATATTCCTTTGCTGTATACCTAAGTGCTCCAGCTTTAGCTTCAAGGACTGAATTAATTCCTTAATTTAAATGGAGGGGTGGCATGTTGAATGGCACCAAATCATTTTCCTCCACTGAATATCCTGCATCAGAGAGTATGCATTAAATTATAATACCATTATTCAACTGATACTGCTTACAATTTTCTCTTTTCCTTTGGTTGAGTTCTATGAACACGTAATGGTAACTGTAAGCTGCTGTTTGAAAATATTGAGGAAAACCTAGGCGTGTTTGTCAGAAACAAAACGGATTCCCTTATTTCCTTACAGTTCCATGTACTCACAATCTGTTATTGGGTGTGAAGGATCCTCCATAAGTGATTTTGTGGTTTCCTGGTGAGCTGAAGGTGAGAAGGATGGAAGTGATTCCACACTTCTGTCCTGTCCTGTCCTCAAAAGCCCTACAGGAGATCCAGATCTTCACTGCTCCCCCGAATAATAGAGAAGAAGCCATCCTTATCTCTGGAGGTAATCTACTCCAGAGTTCCTATATGTAACAGCTACATATGCCAGTCCTTACACTGTATTGCAGCAATCTCTTCAGCATCCTGATTACCGGGAAGCCCCTTTTATGATTAAAACTAATAGACTTTCATCATAAAAAATATTTTACATTGAGTCCATCTTTTGGTTCACTTAGTTCAGCATTGCACTGCAGGATGAGTCGTAGCTTTTTAGGATTCTTTCATAGCTGTGGAAGTGCTAGGCATTGTTTCTGGGAGATTGTAGCTTATTAATTAACAGGAATATTTCTGAATGGACAAGTCATAATAAAATAGTGGATTGGATTTCCGTATAAGATTTACTGGTGAAGCTTAAAACTCTTTTTTTCCCTCTAAGAAACTAGGCAGAATTAAAAGTTCTACGTGTTCCTCAGTGAAGAGAGACCCAAAGAACTCATCCCTTTTCTCTATAATCTCCTTATCCTCCGGAAAGCAATAGCCTCAGGATTCTTGACTATTTTACCTTTTAAACAATAAGGGAAGGATTTGTTATAAGAAAGCTAGTATCCCCACTTTAAGGGGAACAGGTATTCAGAAATAGAGACGTGAAATGAAACTACTTGTATACAAAACACATCCCATAAAGAGCGTGGGAACTGAAGATGGGAGCTTTTATTGTATTTGACTAACATCTCTCTTAGCTGGGGGGTCTTCGGCTTTCTCTTAGTGGTTCAGGTAATCTTCTTGAAGATGGCTGGTGTGGGTCTTCAGGGCTGTGTGGCCGTGTTCTGGAAGTTTTGTTTCCTCACGTTTCGCCAGCACCTGTGACCGGCATCTTCAGAGGGCAGGAGCGCAGGCTACCAATCCTGAAAAATACAGCCTGCAAAAGGTCAACGAACTCAGCTCAACCACCAGGACATGTGAACAGTTCACACAATGAACTTGCTAATCACCCCCAGCAGCCCCTCGTTAACAATTCAATAGAAGAAAAAACCCTCCCTAATCCCCAGGAAGATACACACAGATGCTGACACCAAAACAAGCAGCCACTCAGTAACTCCACCCCCCCACACACACCCCAATCCCCCCCTTTCCCCGCCCCTCAGATCTCTATAAATACCCCCAAAAGGGCCACATCATCCTGGGCACAGAGAGAACTGCTCCTGTCTGTGCTCCTGCACTCTGAAGATGCCGGTCACAGGTGCTGGCAAAACATTAGGAAACAAAACTTCAAGAACACGGCCACAGAGCCCGGAAGACCCACACCAGCCATCGTATGCCGGCCGTGAAAGCCTTCGACAATACAATCTTCTTGAAGTTTTTCAGGTTCATCCCCATTAGTGCATCTCCAATAACTGCCACTGATTCAAACACCCGCCGGTGTATCAAGAGTTCAGAGATTCCATCTTATGACCTCTTAATCCCGGTGTGCTGGATTTCTGTAGTTCCTCTGGAAAAAGAGTGCGGGCATCCCCTTGTCTTGCAATGAAGCTGTCAACTGTTGCCCCCTTTTCCTTGTACCTGCCAGTGCCGTAGACAACCGACTCCCATGAACCCATTAATTCCTACCCTTTCTCCCTTCACGGAGTCTCTGTTCCATGACCATATATAAGATAATAAGAAATGTTGTGGGAACCTAAGGAAAGGAAAATAACAGTCTGATGCAAGAACCTGGTGCTTCTGTAAAGATGTTTTTACAGATGAATTCAATCTGTGTTATCAAATGAGTGGCTGGGTTTTTTTTTCCGTAGGAGGACTAAAAAGATAGCATAATATTTCCAAATAATGCTTGCAGAGTGCTAAACAGTTCCTTAAATCTAGTTGAATATAAAGCTCTCTATATGACCTTCTCAGAGACACCTATTATCTCTGTCATGTCTATCTAGGCATAATGAATGATGCTCTGTTAGTGGCATGGACTGAATGTTAATTTCTCTTCTAATGGTTGATGGAAAACTTGGTACCCTTATGATAATAGTGCTGTGTTCATATAATTATTCATACGTATTAAACATATGTTAACACTAAACCGGAACAGCTGTATTTGAATTCATCACATAGTGGGTGAAATTTGTAGCATCTATTATTCAATGTAAGCACTGAAATAATATTAATAAAAATTCATATTGTCAGAGCTGATATGTCTCAGGAGCAATTTATATAGTCACCTCCAGCAGAAAGAGATAAAAATAGCAATGTCTGAAGCATTTTTACGTGTTCCTAACACATATTATATTTTGTAATACTTAGAACAATTCTACAGAGTGGATCAATATTTCTTAAAACAAAGAAACAGGGACTTGCCTATAGCCATGTACTGAATTCTTGAGAAACGTAGAATTTAAGCCAGGATATCATGATTTATTATTCACTAACTTAGCCAGGATATTATATTAACTCTCAAAAATCTAATGATGTATTGAATATAGTTTGCAAACATGCTAGACTTCATTCAGTTGAAGAAAGTATTTTATGGAAAAAAATTGAACTGATCTCTTATATAGGAAAAAGTAAAACATTTACATAAATAGTTCTTTGCTCCCTCCTTTCTGCCAGTTCAGTGTAGGATAGATGTTACAAGGGAAAGCCAAATTAAAATATAATTTTTACTATGATTGATGTAGTTTGCCATTATTGTTGACGTTGTAGGTAATACCATATTTTTATTTACTTTTCCAGAATAATAATATAATTAAATTTAATATGGTAGCTTTTAGTAGGAAGTTAGATTGAGCTCCTCTTTCTGTCATATATTCCATCTGAAATATTCAGAGTGACCATGAGACATTTTTAAAAACTGTTCACAACTGAGCATGGGAGGAAAAGTCCATAACACTTATTCAGGATTTGAGTGATTGGTGATAAAAGTATTGAGCTTAAATAATAAAAGAATCCCTCTGTTTTCACCACAAATAGTAGAGGAACAACACCCTCGACAGGTTTATAGTCCATAATGTTGACAGAGTTTGAAAAATCAATTATGGTGCTGTTGGGTGAGTTGGTTTAGAGAGGGAGACATAGAAATTTCCCATATTGTTTCATAACTATTGACTGTTTAAATACAGAATATGTCAGCGCAGTAGAAAGTGTCAGAGTTAACCTGATCCTCCCAAGCCTTATTAAACACTTCATCTCAATAGAGCAAACCTAATTAGCTGGGATTTTAGTTGTATCACCTTCACTGATGGGTGTAATTAATGTGAACTGAAGTGAGTCTAATAAGCTTGACCTTGACTCTGCTGAATGAATACTTTGGATCACTAATTGAGAAACAAAAAGACTTAGAGAAGATATTTGCTTGTGTGCACACAGATACATGTAGTACATGCATGATGCTTAGTTGCTTAATTAACCTAGATACATGGAAGAACACAGAGATTCACAATCTACATAAGGAACAGAACCCACTTTATATTTATATTAATATTGATCTTACCTTGCTGAGTTTTGGTGAGAAGTTATGGCTCTGATCAAATTAAGTATCAGAAAAGTGTTTGTAAACACTTGGGGGAAAACAGGCATTAAATGAAGCCTGCATCTAGGGTGCATAGCCTATGCTTGTATAGTTACTTCAAAATAAAAATAAAAGTTAAAAGTGGCTAGTTAATCCAATATGTTCTTAATCAGGGTTTCTCATATGGGTACAGATAAGCCCAAATAGCTATAATATATATTGCCTTTCCAGTCAATGTATCCCTTGAATTACAAGAGAAATCCTAAGTTACAAACTAAGTTATATATAAGTAGGAAAAAATAAAGAATCTGTATACAGAGCCAGTATAGCTGTCCCAAATCATTAATCTAAGGCCAGTAAACCCCTGAGGTTATACGATGGACTGAGATATAAGTAAAGGTTAAAATGTGGCTGAAAAGATAATTGCTTAATTCCTCTTGGAGTAAAAGATGTAATAAAAGTTCAAGGTTTTAGCTCAGCAGGCTCTTGTCAGTCTCCTGGAAATCCATCTCTACAGTAGTTGAGTTGCCAGAGATGGAAACATCCAGGAAGATTTATAAATCCACCAGGTTTGTTCAAGACTAAGCTGCTGCTGATAGATAAACTTGCTGTTCTGATTCTTGATAAATGTCCAAGAATACATGATTAGCACGGGTGTAAAAAGGGGAATGATCCCCCCTGTAGAATGCTTTGCTTCATCTCTTCATCGCCATCTTTAATTTTCTCACCATTTTTTAGCCAGTTTGGTGCTAAACTTTCCACCAGCAAAGGGCCTCTAAAGGCCCCTCTTTTGGAAGTGTAGTTATGAACTTTTATTTATATCATTAAGAAATAGCATATAGACACATGAACAATAAAGTACAGGTAAGTAATACAGTAATTTAATCAATAAAAATCTCCATGTCCTCTGAGAAGACTTGATCAGAGTTAGCAATAATCCTTTCACAAATAGTTCGACTGGGCAACTGAGCCTTCCAGAGATTTGGATGGTGAAGTGGAGCAGCGGCGGCAGCATTATTAACTATTTGCTGCCCAGTGGTGCTTAAGTTGATATGCTCCTGGTCGCTTCTGTTAAATTGGGATGGGACCCAAGAAGTATGCCTCATCTGTTGTGGCACCTGCCCTATGGAGCAGCTTATTTCCCAAAATTTGGATGGCCCCAACTGTACTGGGCTTTCAAAAGACACTGAAGACCTAGTTGTTCTCATAGACATTGGGCTAGGGGGTTGAGCGAATCCAACTCTGAGAGGTATTTAAGTGTTGTTTTACAGGAATGGATGACTGTCCTTGGTTGCTATATGTTTTGTTTTTGAGGTTTGATGCTTTTATCTTGATTTTTAAACTTCTTGTAAGGTACCCAGAGTTGTTTAGAATTGGGTGAATGAGTGAATGAGTGAGTGAGTGAGTGAGTGAGTGAGTGAGTGAGTGAATGAATGAATGAATGAATGAATGAATGAATGAATGAATGAATGAGACATAGCAGTTTCCTTAAAGGTGCAGTACATTTCTGAATCTCAGTACATACTAAACAAAACCAGGTCTCCCCATTCCCTTGCAAATACCTAGAGTCTCTGCATAGAGCCTCCCATAGCTTTTTGTCTCTCACTTTCTTTTCAACATCTTGATCCCTCCTTCCTTGGGTTGGATTTCCTGTCATCTGGGTCTTCTAAATCTAGTCTGTGTCTCCTCCTCTTGGTTATCTATGCCTCAGTCCACTCCCATCCAAGTCCCTCATCCCAGTTCCCTCATAGGTGAAGCTTTCATCTTCTCATGTTCCACACTGAACAAGCTGCCAGTCATTGCTCAGTATTCTTTGCACCCCATGCCTTCCCCCTTTATCTCTTATTAATTCATGAGCATATTTTTAGAGCTTGCCATCCTGCCTATTTCAAATGCCCATCCTTTCTGCTTTCTGTGTCTCCCCATTCTTCCTTGCCATACCCAAAGCTGGAGTCCTGTATAAGTTTCTAATCTAGTTCTTTACCTCCTCCACAAAGCTAGCTTCTATATTCCCCATTCTGTCCCGTCTCCCACTACATTATTTCAGAGCTGGTTAAACTATAATCTCATTGCCAATAGGTCTCACAAGAAGGGCAATCCAGTCTTAATTCTTATTTCTTCTACATTCCTAAATTTCACTATTTTAACATGTTAATTTTTTCCTGATATCAACACCTTTACTAGAACCATGGGGCTGCATATGTAATACATTTCTGCTATGGGGTAGAACTCTTGATTCCACCACCTTCAGCCCCCTTGCTCCTTCTATGATGATTGTCTAGTTTCACCTACTTTAACCATTCTGGTCTCTGTCACTAGCTCCAGAGGACAACAACATGCAAATAATTATAAATACCACGTACTTGTTTTTCACTGGTTGTTCCAAATTAACAAAATAAGGATTTAGCATCTTTAAAAGTATGTATTTGATCTGGGAAAAGAGTGATAAATCTCCCAGTCACAAATAGCATTACAATTTATTTCCTAGAATTGTAGCGATTTGTCCAATAACTATAGTTGTAGAAGTAATAACTAGGAACAATATTGTCCAGATGCAAAGTGCAGTGACCTTATCTTAAATGATGCATTCATGTTAATGTTAATAATGTATTCAGTAGGCCCCCTGCACACATATTCCATCTCAAATAGCAAATATTCATTCTTTTTTAAAATATGAAGGTCATCAGTGCCTTTCTTGTACATCCTTCCAGCATAGTAATTGACATCAGCCACTTCTACTTCTAGAGAAAATAATATAATAGTAACGGTAACAACAGTAATGTCTTCTGATAGTAGTAAACATTATGCTGTGTCTGACATATACTTCTCACAAAATCTCCATAAATCTGTTGTCTGAAAGAAGTACAACATAAAAAGGATGGAACTTTTCCAAGCTGTCATATATTTCAGAAATGTTATACTATAAGTTTGAGATTGGGTCAGTTAGGAGTAATTCATGCATTCAGATTTTTCTACCATTTTCATACCAGTTACCATTGTTTTTATTCTTTTGAGTGCAATGAAATTTTGAATAGGAATTATAGAGGCTCCAGACTCTCTCTGTCTGTTCCTCAGCAGGATAACTATCTGAAAACAAAACAAAACTACACCAAATTTGGTGTGGGAGGAGAAGCTGGCAAAAGAACTAAGTTGAAAAATGGGTTGGATCAATCAGGCTGAGGACTGCAAGGAAAAAAAAAATCAATAATAAATTCTTCCATGCATCTTATAGGAAAAGAAGTTGTACAGTGACTCAGAATGCTGCCAAACATTCCCTTCTAAGCCCTTTTCCCAGTCACATGACCCAGAGCAGACCCTGTACACACCATCCTTTGCTTCCTGCACACATTCACACCAACATAAACACAACACAAGGGGAAGGCACAAACACACATAGGTACAACACATTATTTCATTATCCAGAAGCAAAAATAGATGCCTCCTAGGGCCATTGCTAATAAAGAGGAGAACCATGCTCTGCATGCCTTCTTTATTTTGTTTATATAGAGTATAAATGCTCTTGTTTGTTTATTTTTATTCATTCGTTCATGAGTGTTTCTTTGATATTTCCTGCATATAAGCAGTTAACAAATCTTATTTATGGCCTCTGTACTTTTTGCCAACTTGCTGGAATTGCTCAGTTTGACACACACACACCCAGTATAGGTGATGTATACTGCTAGGAAAGCACATCCATGAACACCAATTAGCAGTCAGAAGACAAAATGCAAAATCCTTCATCTCACAACACATGGACAGACTCAACCATAGCTTCAACTGGGAAACTGAGCATCCTATACCAAGCTAAATCCAAAAATGCTAGGTAATTCCTGGAAGCTTGGCACTCAGGCACATTAGCCATCAATAGACATGTAGAGATAAACCACATTTACACACCATTCAAAAGAGACAATAAAAAAGCTAAGAAGGAAACAAAAAAACCAGAACACATCCTCCAGCAGCCTAAACCCAGATAAGCAGAGATTAACACCAGACAAGCAATCAACAAAAAACAGTACCCTGATCAAGGAACTACCAAGGAGACAACAATCAAGCAGAAAACAATACCCTAATCAAGGAACTACCAAGAAAACCACGCCCCCACCAACACTGGAAGGGCAAGCTACATACAGTATATAAACAGGGAGCAAACCTCACATTCACTAGCACTGATGATGTTACCTAGTCTACCTCATTTGATGGAATGAAACGTGTGCAATCAAACAACCAAGCTCAGAGAGCACCAAGGACTCCACACTGCTTACCATTTTCCTTCTTTAAACTGAACTTGTGATTCAGTGTTGGCTTATCAAAGTTTCTACTGAGCATGAAAGATACAGGATATTGTCTTGAAATTTTCAGTCATTATTTTTAATAAGAAAAAAAACTGACATTTGCATTAGATTTGTATGTTTTTGGGTTCTCCTGAGGGGCATACCTAGATGCTGTGAATCATTGACTGGTAATGGGCTTCCCGGCCATTTTCCTTCTCCATCACTCATGGAACATTGACGATAGATAGCCACAATGGTTAAAATTTCTACAGGTGTTCATGAAAATGCATCCTCCTTCTCCAGGTAAGAAAGGTTGCATAAGGTCATCTGTATTTCCCATTTCCCAAATTTCCCATAGAACATAGAAACATTTTCTCTATCTCAGTCAAGAGAAGTGTTTTTGTTTTTTGTTTTCCCTATTCTGCACTGGTCAGACTATAGCTAAAATACTCTGTCCAATTCTGGACATCATATTTTAGGAAGGACACTGACAAACTAGAGTATTTCCAGAAGACAGCAGCCAAGTGATAAGAAGCCTGGTGGAGGGAAAGAGGAATGGTTGGAAATGTGGGTTATGTGTAGCCAGGAGAAAATTATGATTATTGTTCTCAAGTATAGAAGGGTTTTGTGTAAAAGATGGGGCAGAATTGCTTTGAACTATTCCAGGGTAAGAAACAATGTGTTTAAATTTGAAGAAAGTTCATTTCAGCTAGACATCACCAAAAAAATCTTAACAATAAGAGCTGTTCATCGATTGAGCCAGAACAGACTGGCATTGAGGTATTTAAACACAATTTTAATGTGTTGGGATTATTGTAGTAGCAGATTCCTGTACTGGGCAGGGAGTTGGATCAAATATTCTCCAAGGTCTCTTCCCAACCTTACGTTCTATGTATCTAAAATGTTTTTCTAAACTTCCTTTCTTTTTAAATAATTCACCTTTATTACAGTAGGCTTCGTCTTAAAAGTGCCATTCCACCTTTTCTTCCACCATTCATGCTTCGGCACAATTTTTTAAGTAATGTGTTTTGTAAATGTTTTGCCCGCTTAATCCAAAACATTGCTTTAGTTGATAAAACTGTTTTTATTTATCAGTGTAACAGATTAATCAATCGTTTAATCAGCCAATGTGATAAATGAAATAAATAGGCGACAGGCCAAATTAATACTGTTCCATTTTTAAATTCATAATATGTTTGCCATAGCAAAGAAATACTCTTAACAAAGGCTCAAGAATTGCTACTCTGTTTGCTATTCCTATTTTGTATATTAACTACAATTCAAAGTAAATTCATTCAGGAGTAAATTTATCTAAATCCAGTGAATTGGATCCATATTAATTTAAGCAATGCTAACTTAGGCCTCATTAGTTTAAAAAGAACTCGTCTAAGTAGGGACTCAATCCCTACTAAAGAAATATGTACTCCTTAGATATGTTTTTATTCCTATTTACCTCAGAGGAAAAAAATGGAATTCAATAAAGCTTAATCCTAGCAAATGTGTAATTTTTAACTTTAAGCTATTAATCCTTGGACAGAATAAAAAACGAATAAGTACTTCATAATTTTCATTTTTGTAGGAGAAAAAGTGCATCTCTATTGTTCCCTGCATTTAAAATGAAACATTTGGGAAGAGAATAGATATGTAGAATATTTCCACTTAGAATAAATGTGCCGCCTTTTCTAGAAAATGGACCAAATACATTTTGTGCTTTGACATGTATATTATGAGCCACTACAAAATACAAACCTTTTTCAACCATAAGCATTTTATCCTGAGTTACTGTGTGGTAGACCGAGCTTCCAGTGACACAGAGAAGAATTGCCCATGCTAACAATATATAAAAGTTCTGCTCTAGGAAGGCAGATTCTAATGTTAAGAATCTGAACCAGGTGTGGGTACATGCATGCCCATGTATACATTGTAGTATATATATTATATTTAGATAGATAGATAGATAGATAGATAGATAGATAGATAGATAGATAGATAGATAGATAGAATATGCATTATATATAATGTATAGTATATGCATTATAGTACACATTATAGTGTTAACAGCTGTTAATCAATGACTCTCTTTTTACCATTCAAGGACAACAGAATATATTCAACTATAGTTCGTATGATACCAGGATTAAGGCTAAAACTGGAAACAATTATCATTTATATTATCTTCTCAAATGTACTAAAGATTTCCTTCATCTTAAGTGTCATATAAAATATAAGCTGTAAGTAGTCCTACAACCTGAAGAAGTCCCACTGATTTCAGTGGCATTTACAATCATTTAGTTCTTGCCACACATCGTTTGAAAATGTCATGTTTAATACTTTTAGCTGCATCATTTGATGAAGAAAAACTGCACTTACAGTAGTTTCAGTTAGTTTTTTAAATTAGATCAAAGTAGCTATCTTATATGCATAAGCAGCGGGAGGTAGAGAGAGGCATGTGTTCTACCCCATCTAGTATGACTAATTTATCTGTCCTTTCAAATATTTTTTTCTTCCTCTTTCAGAAATCTAATGTATGAGATAAAGCATAGTATTTCTGAAATTAATTTTGCACTTGATTATCGTCATTTTTTCAGACGCCAGAGTTACTTTTTTAAAGTATAGAGAGATGCAATGTGTAGAGACTATATATTGAGTCATAAATATAATACCTGGTATCTCTATTGTTTAGGATATTAGCAGCTAAGAACTTATGTGAATATCCTTCCAATCCACTGCCCAAGATGTTGTATTAATTGGAGATACCATTGTTGAAATGGAAATATCTTCTTCCTTTAAGAAATATGTTGTATTTACCAGAAAGGTAGGTGACACTGAATGTAAGACAATGTCTCACAGAGAGACCAAGCTATTAATGATATAATACAGAAAAAACTCCCATGCAATCTCCAGTTCCCCATTTTGGCAACCAAAATATCTAGCTGCAATCAGTCCTGGGGATGTGTACCACTCTCCAATAAATGTCTGAGAGTGACACACCTGTATATATACATACACACACATACAAATCAGTGTGGGATAATGGCTAAGTGCTGAACTAGGAGGAGGGAGACCCAGGTTCTAGTCTGCCCTTAGACATGGAAACTAGCTAAGTGACTTTCAGCCGTAGACTGGGAAGTCAAAAAATATTTATCTAGCAACTCACACTCGACCAGTGTGGTAGATTCCAGTTCATAACCAGACTGCTGAGAAACATTCCCACTATTTAATCCAACTCAAGAGTAAGCTGCATTTATTTTTTACAGTTTGAGAGGAAATTGTGCGTATCCTCTTGCAGAAGCCCTCCCTGGAGCCAGTAGTTTTTGGTAACTTCCATTCTTTTCCCAAACAACCCTTTTGAGGGAAGGTTGTTGAGAAGGTGAAGGTGGCTTTAGAAAGTCTTAGAGAAAAAAGTAATACATCCTCAGTGGCAGAGCTTAAAAACCAAAAGAATTTTGTAGACCAAGAAAGATTGTGAACCCTATGTTCATAATAAGAACAATGTAAATAAATGCCTTGTTCCATTTCAGCATTCACTTGTCAATAGAATAGTTAAGAAAAGCTTTTTTTTCTTTTTTCTCTAATGTAGACAGTATTTAATTGCAACATTAGTACCTTAATTATTTTCCTGAAGAACTATTAAAGCACAGAAAATCTGTCTTCTTTTCCAACAGCTGCCTTGCTACTGTCACCATTATTGAACCTTCTTTCAAACCTAAGCTGTCTACAGCCATGTTGTGGTGGCTTCACAGTAAGAATACCCTCCATAGATATCCTTAAGGCACTTTAGATGCTCAAAGATCAAGCCTAAGTATAGAAAATAGTTTAAGAGCAAACTTTTAAGGCTACCTCAGGGAATAATCTGAGTAGATAAGTTTATGCACATTCAGCAAATAAAGAGAAAATCCTGAGAAAGTTTGTGAAAAACCTGACTGTGCTGCCTAAAATAGATGGTGCTGCCTGAAGAATGTGCATGGAAAAGGAAACATCTTGGATAAAGTTGGAGTTTTTAAAAAATATATACTAACTGACTTATGTTCGTTATGTGATTATGATAGTTCAGTCAATGTTAGTTAATTCTGAACACCTGAGCCATAAAAGAGTTTTAGAATAAATTCAGACGATATTCTCAAAATATAGTTCTTTCTTCCTTTGGGGCCCACAACAGCATCTGTAGGATGACAAATCCAGTAGGATTTCTGGATGACAATAAAGTTTATTCTAGGATATATATCCCAATGTACCTGAGAAATTGCTCTGTGTTTTTGACAACTTGCTCAGGATGTTGCAAGTTGATTTGTGTATCGAAAGGAAAATAATATTCTGCTTCTTTCTCACCCCCATCCCTCCCAGTGTGTAAAATCATGCTTGCATTAGAAGTCTTCACTGATGCTGTTGTAGATGACATTGCATCCCTGATCAGAAATCTATTTATATTATTTTTGTTCTGTCACAATGTTTCCTTTTCTTCTCTCAAATTTTCACCTTAAGAACTATAGAACTTTTCTTACCCTTCTTTGAAACTATATGCTTGAATGCTGTGCTTTATTTCAGAAATCTTTTCAGGGCTTTGGGGGAGTAAGGATAGGCATTTTCTCTCTTTTATATTATTTCAGTAACTTTAAAGAACAATCAGTTACTAATGTATTTGTCAGAGTCTTTATTCTTTAGGTTTGCAGTGCTGATGTTAAGTTTACAAAACTGATATCAAGCTAACTGAAAATAAAGTTGAAACCTTTTAACAAGGAATACAGCTGTGTTCAGCTTCAGCTGTAAGAACATAGAATGTCTGCTGGTTTATCTCATGTACACGTACCTTGAAGAATTCTTTAATGTTTCATTTTGACACATGCCCTCACCATCGTTTCCCATAAAGATGTTTTTTTTTCAGCAAGGGTTCTTAAAGGACTTTTATTCTGCTTTGCTGAATATAAAGATGAGTAACTTTTCTTTTCCAAGATCCTTAATGTCAAACTTCTGATTATTCAGACTAACTACTGTGAATAGCGTTAACAAGATGTTTTATTTTTATATAATCCATATATTTTCAATGTATATCTCTATATAGTTGTGTCTGTATATCTGTATCTTTCATTCTGTGTCAAATGTGCATTTACTTTTCACTTCAGAACACAGTACTTATCTTTTCTAGGAATCAAACATATTTTCACTTGGGAATTCTCACCTTTTCTAATAACTACCTACCACTAAGTTAGAGATGTGAAATACTAATTTTCAGAGCACTTTCTATTATATAATATGCACTTATGTTATCCAGTTATTTGTTTTCTGCCAAACATCCCTTTTAGTTGATGAATTAATTAATCCATTATAAAATATAGAAGGAATATTGAGATAAGCAAATAGCAGGATTGCAGACTGACTTAACACAAATATATAAACTAATGTCTCTGGAGTGGAATCAACAGTAACAGGGACCACTTAATTCTAATAAGTTGGCTTTGCTACATAATACACTTACGGAGCACCCCTCTGAGTATGCTGTTCCATGAAGCATGCTTGGCACAACTGTTTTGACCATGTTTGAAGGTCAGTACATGCCCAGGTATTCCTGTGGCAGCTTTGCAGCTTCTAGGAGCAGATTCATGAGTTACTCTGAGCGAAGTGAAATGATTTGCATCGCCGTATTATATAATGGAGAAGAAACAACAATAATCTGCACTATGCTGATGACACTGCTCTGATAGCTGAAAATGCAGATGACTGCAAGCTCTAGTAATGAAAGTCAAGGAGTGCGGTGAAAAAATGGGACTAAAATTAAATATAAAGAAGACTAAACTATTTTCAACAGGTCCAGCAATTAACAGTGAAGATACTGAAGTGATGGATAGCTTCTCCCTTTTAAGATTAGTTATGAAAAGTAAATGAACCAGCAGTAAAAATATCCTGCAGACTAGCACTTGGTAGAGTAGCAATTAAGGCCTTGGAAATAATACTCAGATGCTAGGATTTGTCTATCCTATAAAGATCAGAATTGTGCAGGCAGTGGTTTTCCCCATGACATCTTATGGAAGCGAAAGCTGGACCTTGAAAAGCAGAATAAAAAGAGTATTTTTCCCCCTTTTCTCAGGAAGTCTCCTGAGAATACCAAGGCTAGCCAGAAAACAACAAACGGATCATAAGTACAAATCAATCCAGTATTATAAATAGAGCCAGATTAAGACCAACTGATGCCCTAAACACAGCCCACCAGTGGTGCCCTTTGGCCCTTCCATTGCTTAACTGACAAGACAGTAAGATTTAATAAGTACTGAAGGTGAAATAAGAGATTAAAGAGACCCCACAATTCTATTAAAACTTTTTTAAAAAGTTTATTTATTTAACACTAAATAGCAGTAAGCAATATATCAAATTATTTATAACTGGGACAATAGAAAAATGTATCTTTAATGTATTTTTTAAAATAAAATTGTTATAAGGGAAAAGTGCAGATACAAAAATTTATCAAAATTTTTTAATCACCCTCCCAAAGATTCTAAGGCAAAATAAGTTAAGGGCATTATAGCTACAGGAAAAAACTCTGTGGTGCCCTCCTTCCCTTGGTGTCCTAAGCACATGCTTATTTTGCTTAGTGGTTAAACCAGGGCTGATTACAGACTTCTCAAGGGATGCACACATAACCAGGCTCAAATTATTATCCTTCGGACACATTATGCGAAAACCTAGTTCCTTGTAGAAGTCTATAATGCTGAGAAAGGTGAAAGAAAAGAAAAGAAAAAAGAAAAGAAAGAGGGCAATCAGCAGCAAGGTGGACAGACTCAATGACAGCAGTGATAGGTGCACCATTGGAAGACCTAAAGAACCAGATTAGGGACATATTGTCCTAGAGAAAATCTGTCTCTGCGTTTGCTAAGAGTTGATATACTGACTTGATGACACATAATCAATCAACTACATAATGGATCAGAAAATAGAATCTTAAGACTCAGATCCATTTATAAAACTGAATAAATGTGATATATACCATAGGACACAGTATTAATCACAGTTTAAAATCTGAATTCATTTGTGCATAATTTATGGATTCCCCTTACTGATGAATCAATAAAAGATTTTCTAGTAATTGTAGATTATAGCATTTTGTGCCTGTTCTTTTTTCTTTTCTCCCTTTTTATAGGAATAGAAAAGAAATGGACTATAACTCAGTATGTTTTGCTGTCTGTTCTCTAATATCTCAGTAAAGATTCAAATGTGAATGAAGTTTGTGGCTCACTCGAATGTATGCTTCTTTAAATTATACTTTTGTTCTAGATATCTGATTTAAAAATGTGACCTGAAAGTTGTATTTGTAAGATAGATAGACTATAAAATGAAGTAAACGGCATCCTGATTTATCAGGAATAGAAAGGTAATTTAAAATCCAAGGTGTTCAATCATAGTGAAGCTTTTTACACTGGAAGAAAAGATGATTGAGGATCAGGTTGCTACTGAACAGGAATCTGCAAGCTTGGCTGGTATTTTCATTTTCCAGGCTTGTGCTGGTTGTAGACAATGAAAATCTGTTCCCGCAACAGGCTAAAGAGGCGAAAGAAATGTACATTCTGCATTTCTTGCTTCCAGGTAAAACTGAAGAAACATGCACATATATATTCATGTAAGATCTGTGATATCTTAATGACAGATGGGCTTTTATAGCAAGGACCCTTTCTTTCTATCTACATGAACATTTAGTGAAGATGTATGTTGGCTCCTGTAAATCATTGTAATGGTATGTGGGAATGACCTTGGGAGACAGGAGGAAGAGCCACAGACTGGACAATCAGCATGTAAAAGATACCTCAATTCACAGAAGGAAGGGGGGCATGGGAAGCATTTCAGAAGGGACCTTCCTAGTTTTCCGGAGAAATACTTTCAGACTTGCAAGATTAATGTTAGCCTTTAGAGGTAGTCTAGACAAGAAGTACAACATGAGCACTAGCTCTAACAGAATCTTGCATTCTGCATTCCTGGCAGAATATAGAATTCGTTTGAAAAAGAAACTGGAAAACTGTATCATGTTCTTACTGATTTTGATTTCTTGGGGTGAAGGAGAAAACACAAGAAGATAGTCATCTTCCTTTTGTAATATTTTCTATATCAGAAGCCTTCAAACCCTATGAAACTCCAAGAATGAGCCCGGAAGATTGTGGAACAGGATAACCTCATATTCACCTGGAAATTTATATTGCTCTACCTATTTGTCAGCAGTACTTTTAAACAAACAATAGGGATTTTTTTCAGTAGCCTCTATATGTTAGATACTCAGCAGAGCTCATGTGATCACAGCCACAACAAACTTGATATCTATTTTAAAGTATTAATTTTAGTTTTACCTCACTGAGGTTTCAGATTTTTAATTTTTTTCTTTTATCCCTGAATATATTTAGCTTTTGTAGCCACTTTCTATCTCTTCTTACTTATATTTATAGGGTTTTGTCTTCTGAACATCGGTCAGTTTATGTTTCCAGAAGTCAACCATATTTAGGCTGTCATATGTAGAAATTAAAGGGATAAAATTAAGGTAGTAAATATGGTTTGTGAAATGCTCCTGCCTTTTGGAGAAGCATCTCCACCCAAGAGTCAGTTAGCCTGCCTGCCTTCAAAGATTTTTTTTTTTTTTAATCATCCAAGTATGGAGTGTGGGAGTGGGTGACCTGCTGGGTGAGTTTTCTCTTTCTTTTTTTCAGCACTTACGTGTATCTATCTCTGTTGTTATATTGCATTGTGGGTTTTTTTTACATTTTTTTTATTATGTGGTTCTTACTGATTTTTATTGTTATTGAATATAATAATAATTGAAAAAGAGAAAGAAAAAACTGTGTCATGGTTTATTAATTACAGAAGTCCCCAAACAGTTATACTAAATAATAAACAGAATAGTTAGGTGAAACTGTTCTGCATTTATTTATTTATTTATTTATTTATTAATAAATAAATAAATAAATAAATAAAATCAGTTAATTTTCTAAGTAGCCACAGCATCTTTGTCTAATGATCAGTGCCAGCTGAAAGAGTTTTTTAAACACATAGAATCAGCTTGCTTGAATTTCTGGGGGGATATAGGTAAAATAATTTGGTATCATCAGAGGAAAGAGAGTAGAATAAGCCAATTCCTAAGTACTGTGACTGTAGAGCAGCTTCTGCTAAACAGCCCAAAGTGTCTTCAAGGTGAAGTGTCCTTAATCTTTTGACTTTTAAATCATCCAGTCACTTAAAAGGAAGTGTTGGTGATTAGGGACCTCCACAGTTCTGTCATTAAAAATTATCTCACTAATTTAATACCCTGTTTCACGATGAAGTACAGTAGGATAGAGTCCCATCTCTATAAATGCCTTTAATACAAATTCCCCATTAACATTTTTTTTTTTTATCTGAACTAATCACTCTTTGATAGTAACAAGGACACCAACTTGCTTCTAATTGTACATGATCTACTTAGCTGGTGGCATTCCGCTTTCAGCAAAGTGTCTCAGGGAAGCTTGTACAGTATTCATTTTTTTTAGCCTACCTTTTGAAAGTAGGGTGGTTTGCATAGTCTCATTATACTCTCCTGTCTTCTGCAGTTCAGAAGTGAGGGCTACTCATTTTTATTCCTATCTTGTAATAGAATTAAACCCTTCCCCCCAAATCTGGTCTAATTGAAAAAAAATTAAGAGAGAAAATAAATTGCATCCTATATGGAGTCAGGGTTGGTGATGAAGCCCATAACTATCCTTGGGGAAGAAATGGAGAGGTTAAAATATTTATCCATGGATAAGGTTAATAACAGGGCTGTGACAAAATTTCCCTTTGTATTTTTTAGTCATTCTCTTGCAATATGATAGAAAAGAAATCATGTTCTCTTTTATTAAAAATATATTCAGCAAAATTCAGGAGGGGGCATAGTTCTTTACTAATCTTATAACAAGGTGACCAAGAAATGTGTGTGTGTGTGTGAGAGAGAGGGAATGTATCTCTAATTTTACAATTCTGTCTCTATTGGTCCACAATCTACTGATTTCTAGGCTTCAATTAAATCCCAAAGGAAGAATTTTCCATGGGACTTTGTACGATTAGACAGCTGATGTAGCCAAGGAAGCTACAAAGTGATGGAGACATATGCAATTCCAAAACATACACAAACAGAGAAGCCTCACTTCAGTAAAGTTAAAAAAAAGCCACCCAAAATATTCAAAAGCTTTCAGAGCATGAGATAGAAAAAGAGGTGCCTCTTTTACCAAGTAGGAAATCTTAGGAGAAATCTTGAAACTGAATTTCTACAGTTGTACCAAATAGGGTAGCTGGATGTTTAAAGGCATCTGGCTGAACCTAGGTTGGGTAAGCAGTGTTATACTTTCCCTTGCAAACCTTATTGGCAGCTCATGAGTATTCTCCATGAGACCTAGACCTGGAATAAGAGGAGCAACCAGGTTAATCACCCTTCCTTGTGAAGGCTTTTTGTTTCAAATATTCCCAGAGTATTGTGCAATGCAACTACACCAAAGCAGCAGCTAAACAACTTGGGAAATGGAAGAACTTCCCTCTCCTGAAGATTCTTTTGAATGTTTCTCTGCCGAGCAGTTGCTTAGCAACTAGAGGGGAGTGCTGGGTGAATCAGTCAGAGGACCCTTTCCCTATTGTCCTATATATCTCACATTCTTTTCCCCATTATGGCCAATAAATATGCTGTTATTGTATAATAACTTGCTAAAAGCAAATAACATTTCAAACCTATTACAGTTTTGAGGCTACGTATTTCTATTCTACTTACTGGGGAGTAAGTTCCAATGAACTTAGTATAATTTTCTTCTGAATGGAAATAGATAGGACAGCATTAATTAAATAATTTGTCTCCCTGTTTTCAGCTGAAAGTATGGATTGCCCTAATTAATGCATTTAAGAAATAGCACCACCTTCATGGAAAAAACATCCTTTATTCCAATATTTTATGTACAAGTCTCCTTTGATTTTAATCCTACACCTACTTCACTAAAGCCTGACATATAGGTCTTGGAAATAATTCCTACTGTTTCTGTAGATCTTACTCCCAAATAAGTGTGTATGGCATTGCATCCTAAGTCCCACTCAGTTTATAAGATTTTTATTTCGGTTGAGGTTTGTGTTATGTTCCTCTGGGAAGATGAACTCTATAGCTATAAATTCCCCAAGTGATATTTCTTACGTCTCTTGTTACTATTTCTAGGAATTATAATAATAGCTAATGATCATTTGTATATGTATTATCAATCAAGCCTGTTTCTTATCAATAGCTGGAAATAACTGGGACTCTCTATCAAAAGAAAGATGTGTCTAACATTTGCCAAAAGGCAAGCTCAGCTGATTTTTAATTAGTGAAGTATATATTGGCATTCCATCTGTTTAAAATCAATTAAAAAGTCTATATCTTTCTTAAATGATGGATGCACTTATAACCCTTTAGCCTGGCCTGTTCCTTCAAATATCAGTGTCACAGACTTACACTGTAAATAGATGTATTATTTTAAAACTCTGTAATGTAAACAGTTTTATACTGTGGGTCCTTTGCTGATTCATGTATGTTTTTCAATGACCAGACTTTCTTTTCATGGATCGTTACATTGTAGGGCTACCTGTAACAAGCAAATCACAGATGAGGGACCAACTAAATATTATCTACTGGAAAAGGACTAGCAACCTACTCCAGAATTCAGCCAAGAAAACCAAATGGACATTCAGAACCAGGACAGGGTCAACATAATATTGGAAGAGTCACTTTGTGTGAGATGGGCAGCTATATAAATATGATAGATAGATAGATAGATAGATAGATAGATAGATAGATAGATAGATAGATAGATAGATAGATAGATAGGCATCTCTCAGAGGAAAAGATATTCAGTGAGTTACTGAGGAAGAGCAGAGGGTATGTATGATTAACACTGCTGTTTATCATGTGGCTGGAATAAAGCCAAAAGGATGTCTAACTACTGATGTGCCCAGAGATAAAATATGAGTTTGATATTGCAAAAATATGTATACCATTGTTACATGGAATGTCAGAACCATGAACCAAGGCAAACATGATATTGTCACAGCAGAAATTTCAAGACTGAACTGGGAATCAGTGAACTGAAATGGTCTGGCACGGGTCGCTTCACATCAAAACAGCCTGAGCTCTTTTACTCCAAGCAAGAAAAATTGTAGAAAAAACAAAGTAGCCATCATTATTAACAAAAGGATATCAAAATTAGTGCTCAGATAGAACCCCAAAAAGTGATAGAATGATCTCCATTTGAGTCCAGGGAAAGCCAATGCTCCAACCACAGATTCAGAGGAAACACAAGTTGAATAATTATATGACAACGTTCTCAACCCACAATAAAAGATGGCATGTTAATTCTAGGAAACTGGAAGGCTAAAGTTGAAAATAAATTAGCAGTTGGAATAATGGGGGAAATAATGGGGAGACTGGAATGCTAAAGTTGAAAATAAATTGGAATAATGAGGAAAAACAGCCTCAAATTATGAAATAAAGCAAGAGACAGATTAATAGATTTCTGCCAATAAATTTGAATTTCTAAAATATATAGCTCTTTCCAACATAAAAGATGACTCTGCATATAAGAATCTTGCCTGTGATGTACAAGCCTTCCATAAATCTCCATGCACCTTATTTTTATACATAAATGTGTAGCCCCTGATCTGGATTCTGAACTGATACAACTTTGTGAGAATTAAACATTACTTTTGAATTTTATTTTTCTTTCTTATTAAGTCCTTCATGTTCTTTTAAACACAGTTTATAAGACTTAACTATCCTACTGAACCTGATTCTTTTCATCATGTTTAAATGTGTGATGCAATAACTTATCCGTTAACTAGTTATTTAGGGATGGTAAGGGGGAAAAAAAGGCTTGATGGGTACAGACACCACTGATCCTACATAAATGTAGCTTGTTGGTTTATTTTTAGACAGAAAGGACAAGGAAATATTTTTCATGAAGCATTTATTGTTGTTTTGAAATAAATGTGAATTGATTAAACTAAGAACCTGTATAGTCAATGTCTTAGATATTGCAAAAACCATTTCATAGCTAGATTATATTGATTGAATTAATAAAGTACATCTACTACAAGCCTTAGAAAAGTGTGTGAAGTGTTGAAGC
The DNA here is from genome assembly GCF_059951505.1 of Python bivittatus. NCBI lineage: Eukaryota > Metazoa > Chordata > Lepidosauria > Squamata > Pythonidae > Python > Python bivittatus. The sequence continues at coordinate 363,324 of NW_028277108.1, forward strand.
CTATGGGAATCCACTGACACTAATGCAAACAGGTAATGAAAGATATGCATAGCAGAAAAAAAAAACTGGCTAGACAGCATAGCAAGGATAAATAACAAAATCTTCTTGACAGCTTTAAAAATAGGTACTGAAGAGACGTCTCCAGATACCACTACGTTGGTTAGCCTTAATTTCCATCCCATTTTTAATATGACTTGAAATACCTGAATCACAGGGATTTAATTTTAGTCTAATCCATGCTGTTGGTTAAAATTACAGAATAGGGGAACCTGTTGCTGTTAATCAGGGAAAACAAATCCAGTGGTTTTTGTTGAGTTTATAGGCAGCAGTCAAAAATTGATTGATTAGATTTGCATGTTAGATTGTTATTTATATTGCACCATAACTTTGAAGCATGAGGAACATACTTGGGTGAGAGGCACATTTTTCCAAAAATCGTTTTATGCAGGAAAAAAACCACATAAGAAAGCAATTCCAAAGGCATGTGGCAGTTTGGCTATATTGAATTATTACTCTAACAAATATTAGTACTGAATGCTAGTCAACCAAGTAATAGATCATTCTAATATGTTATAACAGTATATAACAGAGAAGAACACCTGTTATTACACTATCATATTAGTGACAATATACACTTGAAGTAAATCAAGCCGTTTAAGCATATCTCCATGGCAATTTCCTAAGTTCCTTGTTGGAGGCTGCCTGCATTTTCAAATATCTTGTACTATAGGGATGGTTTACTTCTAGAAGGTCATATCCTGTCAAGGAGAAAAAAGAAAATGGGACTTTATAGGGTCAGATGAAGAAAAGAAAAATCATAGATAGTTGGAGCAGCAAGTTGTGATCAACTGCAGGAAGGCAATCAGTTGCACCAGGGGCAGAAGCAATGTAAGAAGCCATTTAAACTAGGCAAAAGAGTTTTAAGGCCTGGAGCTACAGTAATAAAAAAAAAAGTGAAATCTATGAACTTCACACTATGAGACTTGTGTTCTGCAAAGTCTTCCATTATGTAAGGAACATTTCTCTTAAAAAAAGGTAGTCTGTAGGAAAGACAAAGGAAAAGACTTGCTTGAGCCTCAGAAAGTCAGTGGTAGATAGGAAACAGGATTGCAACTTAGTTCCCAGAAGATTTACAGCTCACATCTGGCAGGTATGTAAGAAGTATTACTGAAAAAGCTACTGTGGCTTCTAGGAAATATGAACTGAAAACTAGAAACCCTGCTGATTCCGTGCTATTTGCTCTCAGATATATAAAACAACTGAGCCATGTTGTTTTGTTTAGATAAGTACCTCTGAGGCTGGTCCTAATCTTGCTGGCATAGCTATAGCACACAGATAACACCTGTAATGGAGAACCACGAGTCAGATAAATGCCATAAATACTCTCCCCACCAGGATCACTGGCTCAAGAGCATCACTGCTAGCTTTGGGAACCAATCCACATAATTTATCTCACCTAGAAAATATCCTCACATTTTATTATGACACCTGCAAAATTTGGAACCGTACGATATAGTTTAGCATTTGATTTAGCTTTGACTTCTTAGTTTAAGGGCATGATCACCTGATTCTTGTGGCTTCCCGGATATTTCTGATCTATAATTCTTAGGAATCAGAGCCCGTGATAATTGATCAAGGAAGCAATAGTTCATTCTCCAACTCTCCCTTAGAACATGAAAAGGACAAGTGATCTGTTATTAGGGTTTTTTCATGATTATCCATGATAAAATGAAATATTGAAGCTTTTGGCAATACCACTGGCTACTAATAAGGGGAGATTTGAAGATACTCATGCCCAAAATAGTAATATCAAAGGTCTTATTGGTGGATCAACCAATGACATGTTGAATTTTCAGCCACCCGACCTCAGAAAAATTTCAGCTTTTTATTTGGGCCTCTGGTTTTAAGTAATTTGTTCCACTGGCAAACAGCTTTTATCATTGAGGAATTTTTCCTAATGCTTCAAAGAAGCTAACATTTGCTTTGTTGCTATTTCCACCCATTTGATCAAACTCTGGAAAGAGAAAACAAAGCATTTTTCACCCTTCTTTTTTTTTTTTTGCATGACAATTACAGTTTTTTTTTTCACATGAGCTAATTCCAGTCTAGGACTCATATTTGTATTGCTGATACTTAATTGTAGATGTTTATTTCAGTTATATTTCATCATGGTTTTGGCTAAGAGGCTAACCATACCCTTAGGCAATGAGGAAAATAGTTCTGGAACCTGTTGTGATACATTCTTTGGATATGTTTTAATTTCCTGTAAAGGATAAATAGCAAGGTTTTATTCTAAGTAGTTTTCAGCAACATCCAAAATTCTGGATAATTACTGACCAAATTAAAACTTGCTCCTTTTTGAAGAAGTCCTGAAAGAGTGCTGATGTCTCACCTCCAGCTTTCTTGAATGTAATTGATGAAGTGAGAGGCATTTGCTTGATTGGGAAACTTACAAGCTAGAATCTCCTTGCTCTTCCATTACATCAATGGCAGCCAGTCTGGCCTTGAAGAAAGAAAGAGGGAGGGGAGGTTATCATTGCTGGTTCTCTGAAGGAGCTGGAGGGTCTGCTGGATGTTTCTCATACCACCCAGTCATTGGATGTTTCACCAGCAGAGCCACATGTAAAACAGACCAATATTGTCAGGGGTGTCAATCAAGTGACACAGCCAAAGGGGAGCACCATCTGAGGAAAGTTTCAAGGGTGCTTCCAGAGTACAAGAGTGTCCTTTGGTTTTTTGGAGGATGTATAAAATATACGTTGGGATATAAAAGGTGTGTAAAGAATAGGATATATCCTAGAAATATATAGCCAGACAAAGGAGAGAAGTGCCCTAATTCAGTTGATCACTGGTAAGGGACAATGAAAGTTTGGGAGGAGGTGACATTCAGATGGTAGGATGGCCCTCTGGTCCTTCCTCCTCCTGTCCAGTAACTGGTGTCATGGCTTCTGATCTTCTCTCCTTGGTAATATTGCTTCTGAATGCCAAGCTGGGCCATAACAATTACATCTCACCTATTTAATCCTGGATTGAATGAGGGAGCCAGTCTGGTTCACATTCTAGAGATCCAGTGAATGAGCAATCTGGTTTGTTAATGCAACATTTTTACAGACTGTGGGATTGGAGGGAAATCTCCATAGAAATACTAACTTATTTACCAAAAAAAAAAAAAAAGTGAATTGATTATGAGGTCTTTATTTGGTGTTCATTCAAAAAGATGATCTGGGGATACTATTGGAATACCACCTTCCTTGCTGTCCAACAATCTCCTTGACAAAGCCAGCTTAATTGGTCTCAGGTTTGGTAGTGGATAATTCCAGGACTGTGGCCTTGGGGATATTGACAGTCATACTGTTGCTACTCTAGTAGGGATAACTTGGGATTTAATGGCTTCCATAAGAGCCATATGTTTGTTTCATGTCATGGATCAAAACATAGGTGCCCTCAATTTAAATTTTGCCTTAGGATGTGAGTTAGGTGACCTGGACGTGCAGCCGGATAAGTTAGGGAGGTTCCTTTCTGAGTTTCTTTCTCTGCCCATTATGCAGCTGCAGGCTATGCCCCCTCTTATCTGATCATTCCCTAGGCAGCATCTCTTCCCCCCATCTCCCAAGGTCAAACCCACATACCATTACACTTATACAGGTAGCCCTTGATTAATGACCACTCATTCAGTGACCATTCAAAGTTACGATGGTGCTGAATGAGGAAACACATGATCCAGTCCTTGTAGTTGTGGCTGTCACAGCATCCCCACAGTCATGTAATTGTGATTCAGGCACTTGGCAACCAGCTCTCAATTGCAATGGTCACAGGGTCCCAAGTTGCCACCTTCACTGCTGGTTGCCACCAAGCAAAGTCAATGGGGAAGGCACCAGGAGGTTGCAAATGGCGATCACGTGATGTTGCACCTAACAACCAGAACTGCCACAACTCCATCATAAGTTGGCGCAATCATAGTTGCCAGTCCCAATTACCGTTGTTAAGTGAGGACTACCTGTAGGCAGGTCTTCTCTATGATGATACCTGTACTCTACAATACTCTGAAATGCATTAAGTATCTATTAAGCTAAGATTTGGAGTGTAGGCTGATCAGAAGTAAGTAGTATACCCTCCAAAAAAATCAAGTATCCCCTCTCCCTGTAAGGTGATATCATTGGGCAAGAATGCCTTTGCTCAACTTTGCCTGGTATGCCAACTCTACCTTTTCTAATGGAAAGAAAATTGGCTAGAATGGTTAGTGATTAATTGCTTCCTTTTCAGATTAATGCTCTGATTTATATTCCTTTATGATTTATTCCTTTTAAAAGGTGTTCAGCAAGTACAGTTAGCAGAAAATGTAGTAGCTAGAGTTGGTGAGAAATGCACTTTGTACATGACATTTCATTGGTCTGAGAAGAAATACATTGGCTTTGGTTACCAACTTAGTTCATTGTACTGGTCTTGACTTAGAAAAGTGTAAATGGCTTGGGCCAGAGCTAAATGAAGAATTGCTCCTTCCAGATGAATCTGTCCATTACTAGCATTTATCATCAAAAGCTCAGAGTTCAGGTTGGTGGATACATAAACTCAGGCCCTTTTCAATTCTGAAACTTCTTTCCGAGAGAACTCACTTCCATTGGTCTGTTTCTAATGGCTGTAGAGAACATTCAATACTGTGTGCTGATTTATTATTCACTCGTTTTCAGTGGCATATTTATTACCCCTGTGATCCTCTTATTTTTATTAGTTTTAATTTTATCATAAGTTGACTGGGATTTCTAGTAGCATAGTGTTGGATATGCATTTCTTTCTAGGTAAATTGTGTGTGTTTGTTTGAATGCTATTACTTTTATTACAACATAAGCATTCACCAACATTACATTATTATTTTTTATTTGAATTAACAAAATAGGCAGGTTTGAGTACTTTATTCTATTTAAGATTTGTATGATTTGTGCAACTAGAAGTGATAATTAAGGTCAACAGTATTCAATAGAATCGCCAAACTCCCTTTCACACCTGCCAGATAGGCTGAAGTTCCCTGCAAGGTAATCTGTAAGTTATTAGACATGTTTGAAAGTGAGCCCTGAAGAAACTTTTAGCTGTACAATTTAACTATAACTTCTGATAAATGTTTAAAACACAATTTCAAAGTATAGATCTGGGTCATAACCTGTAGTCATGGAACAATTTCCCCCCCTCCCCCCTTCGTTCTTTGAAATGAAATGTCTAATCAGTAATAAGGTTCTTTACATTAGTATTTATGGAAGACTGAAATGTGGGAAAGTATTTTCTGTCTCTGCTATGATTAATTTTCCTTTGATTAACAAGCACAGCACACTGAGTTACATCACGTTACATAGCTTGATTTTAATTTTAATTTCCTAAATATGCTCTTGTATAATTAATTTATAATAGCAAGTTGTTCACCAGATGAGGAGGATTAGCACAAAAATGTGATCATAACTACTGAGTGCAAGCCGTAACCTCCTTGAAAGTTCCTCATTTCCTTTGAACAGTTTTCTCCCTCTTTCCTTTTATGCCGTGCTGTCTCTCTTAAGTGAATTACTATATATGCTAGATTAGATACCAATACATTTAAATAGATTTAACTCAAAGAGCTTGTTTTATTATAAAAACTGTTAATTTTGAGTCTCAACTACCTGGAACTTGGAGTATTTCTGGTTCTTCTAATATAACTTTTACATATTTAGATTTTGACAATGATGGAGAGAAGCCAAGGTTATTTCTTACTATTTCTATCATCATCATATTACACACATTTCTGAAATGAACAAACTATCAGGATGTAGCTCTCCTGAATCTTTGGGGGACCTGAAACCAAACTGATTGTTACCTGTATAGTAAACTACACACAATATGATTTGAAAAATTGTGAATATATATAGGCTTCAGCAAAACTCCTGGAGAATTAAGGAGGGATTAAGGATTATGTTGACATAATTATGGCAAAACAAATTTATACATAAAATTATGAAAATATTAGTAAGTAGTTGTGGCAATAATTAAGAAAATTATTACATATTATGTTCATTGGTCAACCAACTATGCAAAGTAAGCAAATAAAGTTATAGATTCAATTCAAAGCTACCATTAATGGTCTGGTATAAATGATGATATTTAGGATTTGGCAACTTTCATAGTAGTGTCTAAATTAGACCTGTGTAGGCAGTAGCCTCAAAGCTGATCATCAGCATAATTATCACTTCTTTCTAGAAGCTGCAGTACACAATATGTGCTTCATAGATTTGACATCACCTGACTTACTCTGAGAAGACCTTTTGGTTCACAACATATCTTTATCGCAACCTTCCAGACCATGGCATCGAAGTTTGCCAGTGAAAAAGTTGTTCTATATTTTAACAATGTCAAGAAGCTAAGATAAAAAGCCCCATTTTTGAAATTTGGAAATATGAAACTGAAAAATGGCAGTGAATGGGAATTAAAGAAATATCTGAATGGATTCTGTCTATTGTAGAATCTTTGTATGACCACATATTTTCTGTGGTTAGTATTGAATTCAAGCAAAAATGTGGGAAGAAAGTCCAAGAGTAGTCTTTGTAAATTAGAGCTTCACAAAGATAAAAATACACAATTAAAATTTCCACAATTCAATTAAAATAAAACATAGAATGCAAAATACATAACAAAGCCAATCTACAGTATATCCCAACCAAGATGGTATCATAGCCCAAACACCCTTTGGAAGAACTCTGTTTTGAGCTGCACCCAGAAAATCAAGGAGCCATCCAGGATCAGTGTCCTTCATCAAGGGACCAGGTCAGTTCACATTGCTAACAGTGAACCCGGCCTCAGTGATTATTGGGAAACTTCCTGAATGCCTGCCAGAACTATCCAGCTGCATGAGGCACCAGGAATGGACCATTCAAACAGATCCAGCCCTACATCAGTTCATGCATCTGGACAAGGAAGTGATCTGACCATGCCAAAGGGTTGATGATAATACCCTTCAGATTCAGATCACATAGCAACTGTTCTAAAGTAAAGGCAAGGTCTAACATGTGCTTGCCATGTAGATCTGTCAGCCCTATAAGGCAGAACAGAATAAGAAACAGACACTAAAGCTACTTTTATTATAGTATTTATAGTAAAAGAATCTTGCAAGTTAGAATGTGCTTCCCTTTCTCCCTTTTTTATCTTCATGTGATTTAAAGTGGGACCTGTCTGAGGTGTTTTCGTAGACCATTTTTTTGGCCTGGGCTTAAGTCTTGTTTAACTGATCTTCAAGGCCACCCTTTATTGTCACTATAATGTCAGGCCCAAGATCACCTAAAACAAACCCATGGAAGCTATGAACTGAGTCTGACTGGACCCAGCATCTATCACATGGAGGTTGAAATCCCTTAACATCAACTGGCAGGAGAGTGTTCACCACCAGTCCAGCAACCAGGTCCAGAAGCCCTGGCCACAGATAAGATCTCCAAACAAATGAATGCCCCTACCCCCACCCCCTGGGCTGGCCTTGAGGCTGATGCAGGACATGAAACATGGCCAGGCAGTTTTCAAAAAGACCAACATTGCTGCCTTTGCCCAGACAGATCTTGGTAATGTACACCAAATCCACCTGTTCATCCACCACTAGATCATGTATGGACATGAACTAATTACTGACAGACCTGGCATTTACCAGCAGCACCTTAATGCCAGGTGCACTGACAACCCAGCCACTAGATTGGAGACTCAGGGAAAAGGTAGTCCCACCCAGCACCCCCCCCCCCGCCACTATATCTCCCTTGACCTGAATCACCAGGATGCCATAGTTAAGGAGCCATTGCCATATCCCAAACTCAATGCTCCCCCAACATAAATGTTAGTCAGATCACACAACCCAGTCACTCCCTACAAGCCATCTGGTAAGCCATTTATGCCAACGTCCATCCAACCACAGCCATACATCACGCCTGCCCCATCAGTCCCTCATATTACTGACAGCAATAGCTACCTCAGTCGACTGTTCTGGCATTGCAGCTATCACTGCTCCCCTTTCAGCTCCAGCCAGTAGCTCCTGGTAGCAGTGATTGTCACGCTCTGTTCTTCTGCTGTCAGTCCAACTCCACCATTGCTGCTGCTCCATCAGCACTCAACTCTCCAGTGCTGATGACACTATCCATAATGGTGGCCATCATGCCCAGCTGCTCCCGTGTTGCCACTGTTCCTGCTACCATTCCAACTCCTGCCATTGCTGCTGTTATTCCAACTCCACCCAACCACCCTCCAACAATGGCAGTCATTGCTCCAGGTTAGCAACTCCACATTGCTCCTCCCATCCATCAGCCACCATAGGCTCTTCACCAGTGTCTCCAGCTTCAGTGGCTCTTACGGGTCCAGCCACTCTGGTGAGTCAATAAGCAGCTTCAGCAGACAATGGTAAATCTCCTAACCAAGTCCTTTCATCCTTCTGTTATGGCCAGCTTCACAATCCTCACCATCCAACCTATCTTATAAACATTACACACATCAGCCACCCTAGCTCTCCTTCCAATTTGGTCTCACCTCCAAATTCTAACCTTAGCCTACTCAGCTTAAGTCCAACCTATACATATTAATACACCCTAGTTATATTTACTGTAACTATGAACATGAAATTAACATGTTTGCACATAATTTAAGCCAAAAACATAATATGGCATCAGACTAGACTACTCAAAGAATTTTACCCCAGTTCCAAACTAATGACCTTGGGAGAACCCCAGATGCCATGCAAAATACTGCTCATAAATGCTGTCCTGTATAAAAGAAAAATATCTGAAGAGTTGTGTTTGGTTTTACCCATTTCATTTGGTCTATTCAATCTGTAGAAAAGGCCCAGAAACATAATTTAGGAAACTTGGCTGTTCATCTGGAACATGACAACTATTTTGAATAGGTAAAACTTTGGATGTCTTGTAATTTAGGTTTAATCAGTTATTCCTGCAATAGTTGGCAAATCCATTCAGAAGCTAACATAAAAAGAAAATTACTACTTTCCTATCACTGTTATTTAAGATTATAACATGTAGGAAATGTTTGAGCAGTGAGCTATCACATTTTCTTATTAAACATCATAAAATTTCAGTCAGGCTATAATCAGTTTAATTAATTACAGTTGCCATTTAGGAGTTTACTTACTATTTCAATAATACTTCTTTTAAAATGTTGCTTTTAACTTCATAAGCTATCTGTTTAAAAGAGGGAGAGCTGTGAATCTGTTTGCTGCTACTGCTGCTGTTTTAAATCAAATAGCTAATTTCACATAGACAATTGACAAAGATGGGTATTTTTCTTGTCTTGTAAAATCTTTTTTTTTTATCACAAAAGCATACAATATCTATTTCCACTGTCATTTTGTTCATTTCCAAAATATTATTTTATAATTGAACATAAACATTAGGAACATGCATGAAGTAATCAAATGTGTTTTGCTTGGAAGTTTAGCTGGACCATTCTGGACAGGTCATGGCCCAGGTGAAGCAAAACCCAGTTCATCTAGGTTGTTGTGGCCCAAACCTGGCTCACCTACAGCAGCCAAATCACTTTGAAGATACATAAATTTGTTAAGCATGAAAACAACTACAGTGTACACTGGGCTCCCAGCAAAGCATTGGCAGCTTGCTGAGTAGTGTTGAGCAAAAGAAGAACCATAGTTTATGTAACTTATGGCCTACTACATTTCAAAGACAAGACAAAGGGAGACACAGTGTAAATTACAGCATGACATTGGAATGCTTTTGATAAACCCATCTGGGTGATCTTATTATTATTTATTTCTTCCTCCTAGGTCAGCATGCTAACTATACTATTTTTGAGTTATAGTCAGTGAATATATAAATAATTTGATTTATTGGCCCATGGGTTGCTGTCTGATTCTTCTCCCTGTCGCCACTCATGGCCAATTCAGCTTGCTGTGAATGTTTTCTTACAAAGGTACTTTAAGCAGCTCACAGGGTGGGGTGGGGAGGGGAGGGGAGGGGTGGGGTGGGATGGGGCTTACCTTATAGGCTAGGTAGTGAATGCAGTTCACATATGTGTGGAGGGGTATCACCACAAGGCTTTTATCACCACAAGGCTGGTCTGGGTTTTAGACAAAGCAAATTTGGAGGAGTCTTAAGGGGCAAGTAAGATAAGACTTTGCCCCTCTTTGCCCCTCTTTCTCTGCCTCCTGTATAAGATCTACAAGCATGCTGCCACCAACTCACATTCATTCTGACAGTCCCAACTTCCACTGCTGCACACTGCTGGCCTTTCTTTTCCCTGCTGTCTCCTACCTCAGAACATCTATGTGAGAACTTGCACGCTCTGCGTCTGTGCACAGACCAAATGCCACCCAATGCTGCTTTATTCATCAATGGGATGCTTTACACATCCCTAACAGGTAACTCCAAAAAATAATGCTGTGTTGAAAAACAAAATCAATGCATGAAATAATTTCTGTATGCAAAGGAGCCACTGTAACTTATGACCACATATGAACTAAAGGTGTGCAAAAATGCCTGCTTTATGCTTGGGAGTTTCTAGTGTTCCTCAGAACAGTCATATTTTGGGAACAAACTGATCTACACTGAGGATATTTCAGCTTTCTCTGGAAATGAGCCTTCCAGAACAGGAAGTGGTTTGTGATATTTTACGTAACACCAAAATGTTCTAGGTATAGAACACACTATTTTATATACTCTTAATATAAACCAGTATAAAATGGGTTAATATCTGCTTGGAGAATGATTCTCTGTTCCCATCTCTGTGGCTGTCTGCATTTTAATGAACCTCTGTACCATAGGTCTGAGAGACTCTCCAGAACATATTTTGGATAAAGGAAGAGATATCCTAATCATAAACTGTGGTATCTATAGAGTTAGAGATGTTAGTTTACAGTCAATATTTATCTTAGCAGATTGGCTTAATTTTTTAGCAATTTTTAAAATTTAAATCTCTTACATAGAAGATTGGGTTCAGACAGACAGATAGATAGATTTCTTAACCAGCCTTCTCCATCCTTGTGCCCTCCAGATGTGCTTGGACTGCCAAGCTGTGTAAGGATGAATTAAACTAAACCGATTGGTGAAAAAATTATATGGGTAGAAGTCTCGCATCTGTGTTCTTAGATTTAATTTTACTGCCCGCTACACTTCACTGTAGATAATTAAAACTCTGAGGAACACAGTTGTTCATTCTGGACTAATTTGCTTATCTGAACACAAAGCTTAGACTGACATAATTGGTTCAGTCAGCCAAATCTTATAAATTTCTCATTTGATTATCCATACAAATGAAAATGTTATTCTCTGTAAATAGAAAATAAGTTCCCATCTAATATTCTTTTTGCAAATATCTAAGAATAGTTTTAATTGGTCAAAACCCAATATTCTTCATTTACTCTATTCACTTATCTGATCCCAGGATAATTCTTCTACTAGAACTCCTTTCAGTTTTCACATTTTAACAACTCATGTAGTTACTAACATTTGATTTCTTGCAACTAAAAAATAGTTCAAGTTATTGTATATGAAATTATAATCAGATTAAAAGCAAATAGACTGTTCAATTTTAAAAAATTAAAGTAAATTAGGTATGTTTTAAAATACTGGTTTGATAATACTTGACAAAAAGCAACCCAGTTGTGTACTGAAGATCTCTGGAAACATTTTTTCACATATTGATCTCAATGCCTATTGAAGTTAACTAAGATACAGACTTAAAAGTCTGAGGAGAGCACTGGCCATGACTCAAATATAAGATCATTGTTGTAACTTTGAACTTTTCCTATTGGTAGTTACATCTGTGACCTGAACGTCTGTGCAAAGTTTTGAAGGCTGTTTTACTTTGATGAGGCATCAAAGGAAGACTTCTTTGAATCCTGCTTTGAGAAACAACAATCTTAAGGATTTGATACAAACATGACGACAAAAAATGATGAACCTTGCATTGCTACTTCACCTTTTGTACCTGGCTTTTTGTACTTTTGTCCTGACGTTGGGATCCTATTTGGTCTTAGGAAAATAAACAAATGCATTTTGTCTTTATTCAGGCACAAAGTCTAAAATGCCTCTGGTATTGTCAACAAGATATATCCATTAGCCCGTCTGCGTTATAATTTTTTACATTTCTGGATTTTATTTAGGAGATCAAAAACAAGTAACAACAATCTCTTTCAGATACTTTGGATGTACAATGCAGTGCAGAAAAAATGGCAGTATACATTTTCCCCAAAGTTCTATATTTCTTCTAGTTTGACTGTCACCATGTCTTTCAAATTAAATACTGTTCTGGCCCTCTACAGCAGACTAAAACTGTGTAACCTATCCTTTTTCTCTGTTATATGTTCCTGTCAGTTTGGTTTAAAGTAAATTTTAAAGTTAGGTTTGATTTCAGTTTATGTTTCGCTTCACAATACCTACTAATAACAAATATCTCCTAAGTGTCTTACATTGGCTTACTAACTTATATTTGGTTTTCTTTATTTTTCCATTTCTGGCAAGTATTCTACATATATAAAAATAATTTGAAACTGCAAACAGAATATGCCTTAGTCAAAATCTTTGTGCTGAAATCTAATTGAAATTCCACTGAAGGCATTTCGGATTGTATAGCCCTCAGACATAGATAAAAACGTCTCATATGGTATTTTTAACCAAATCTTGTACTCGTATTTTTCTTTTCATTAAATTTGGAGACTCTTCTTTCTTCTTTACATTGTTAAAGCAGTTGTACGTGTCCTCCACTCTAAGCAAAGTAAATTAGTTCATACAACTCAAATGCTGATTTCATACGTTTCATTCATTGTAAGTATTAGTAATTCTCAAACATTTTGAACTACTTCTTTTTGACAAACTACCTCCTTGAAGTAATTGTGGAGACTCCACCCCACCCCACCCACCTCCACTAATTTTCTTAGTGTATATCACTTTTTTCAGGGTTGCTTACTTCAAGAATAAGAAATAGAAGATTGGGTATCCTTACCTTAGTGTACAGCATGTGTGTTCTCTTTTCAAACACACAAAGCTTAAATAAACTTTAAAGCAACCAGGGGACAAAACCTGTTACCGAGGTTATCCACTGAAGCTAGGGATGGAAGTTTCTGAAGAGATAAATGCATAGTAACTTATCAAATTCTCTACATCTAAAAAACACAACCTGAGGTCCTAGGGACACTTTTGGACCCAGAAGCCTTGACTTATCATCAAATGAGACAGAACAAGAAAATTATTAAATACATGGCTGGGTAATAATTCTCTTAACTATTTCATTTTAATTAGATTTAGATATATAATAAATAAAATCTAGTTTAGTTTTATCTCAGTTTTAGCCATTTCATTTTGAAGTGTAGTCATTGGCATGCTACTCAAAGACTAAATGCATCCCTTGATCTAGAGATAGGGTCCATATTCTTGATTTTCCTCATGATGCAATGATAACCACTAAGTTATATAGCTTTAAAGGGAATTAGACAAATTCAGGAAGGACAGGACTGTCAAGTACTATTAATCCTGATGGCTAATCTTAATGCAACTCTGCACTGAGAAGAAAGCATTTTCCTTAGCTGTCTCCAGTCTTTTGCCTTTCTTAGGCTCCCTACCATGCCCCTTCTCTCCAGAAAATTACAAACCAAGTGTCAATCCATAGTGTGACAGGACTCATATATTAATTGTTAACATGAGTTGAAGGATGCTGAGCACTCACATTCTGCTTATGGAATTCCCATTGGAGCTGTGACCACTGTGGAAAGAAAATGCTGTGATAGAGTTTTTATTCTGATCCAGCACAGTTGGGGCATAGTCAGTAAAGAGAGAAAGGTTACTCTCGGTATAGTTGGGGAAGGCTTTTGATCCACTCAGCATCAGAAATGCCCCTGGGGTAGGAGAAACTACATCAAGATAGCTGATGTAGTCCTTCCTGTTGGAACCATAAGTGATGGGGATGATATGAAAGCTATTTCTCCTGCATTCTATCACTCCCCAGAATGTGAGCCTAGTAGGACTTGTGGTTCCTCTACTGTGCACTACTGGCCACATATCTTTCATAAGACGATTGTCCTATGTAGTCTGAGGCTTTAGCTTTTAATCCTACACAGCCTTAGAACTGTGCATGCTCGGAAAATGATTCAGAAAAAGTACACGGAAGAAGGAAGAAAAGTGGGGAATGGAAGCTTTTGAGGTGAAATAGGTATGGGAAATGGTCCTTCAGTGAACTTCTTCAATCTGATTTTGGGCAATTGCCTCTTGCTCAAGCAGCAACAGTTTCTCCTTCCAAATTATTCAGAGAGACCCACAATTTTTCAGAGTGGTTTGACAGGGAGTACAAATAGGTATGTATATAAATTGAAATCCAGTCTGGTTTTCAGTGGGAGTGGATCAGAATGATTTTAAAAAATGGACTCCAGCATGACAGGAACTGATAATAATGGAGATTGCTAGCGCTTGTAATTTTTTTTTTAATTGTACAACCCCTCCTCCCCCTAATATTTAGAAGAGATGCAAAGCATATATTGGATAAAGTTGCATACCAAATTCTGTATATTAGCAAAAGCTATTTGTGCATTTCTGTTTGAGGGAAAGCTATAAATGGCAACCAAACTGGATTTTTGAGCATTTTTTTAATTGACCAAAGTACAATTTAGACAGAACCATACTTCTTCAGATAGAAGTGGACATAAGTTATGGATGGAGAACTTTTTTTTATTTGATGTCCTCTTAGATCATTTATAGGACAAACACAAATGTTGTAATTCTGCATTCAAAGCCTCAAATAGTAATTACGTAATTGTTTTTCTACTAGAAGAATGTCAGTGATATATTAATGAAGGCTTTGCTTTTGGTGCCTTCTAGTCAGTGTGGACTCCTGGCGACTGTCTGGACAACTCCCTGCAGTTTTCTTGGCAAGATTTTTCAGAAGCGGTTTGCCATTGCCTCCTTCCTAGGGCTGAGGGAGAGTGACCGGCCCAAGGTCACCCAGCTGGCTTTGTGCCTAAGGCAGGACTACAACTCACAGTCTCCCAGTTTCTAGCCTGGTGCCTTCACAACTAGACCAAACTGTCTCTCTCTTAATGAAGATTAGAAGCAGATTATCTTTCAAATCCTGGTTTGCCGAGGCTGTTTATAAAAATATCTTCCATTTTCTTCATAGTGTCTTAATTTGGCATATTACTGTTGGGAAGCAACTACCTTTCCTTTTCCCCCCTGAATTTGTCGTCTTTTAATATGGGACAAATTATGAGTATTACCCCCATAGGATTGAGAAGCAAGCATTGTAGCAGAATGTGTATTCCCCACTTCTGATGTTGCAGTTGCTTATTTGTCTTTTGTATTCATAGAAGAAAATTGTTATTAGGATAGATAATAGCCACATGAATTTACAGAGCGTAATAAAATTCTGAATGATATTCTGAATAACGTAGATGAGCCACACAGAGCAAATTTTAGTGCAGACAATTCCAGGTCTGCTTTCACTTAATTAGAGAAAACTTTCTAGGATAGTAGGCAATCCTGTCTTCTCTTCATAGTGTGCTAATTATCAGTTCCTTCTTCCTCGTAACTTGATGCCTTAAGAAAGATGGTTTGGTATTGAACAGATGGATCAGTACATTTTATGCCTGGCAGCAATTAAAAAATAATGTTGTGTTTTATTTTAGTATTTTGAGAAACTATTTTTCCACCAATGATCATCTGGTAGTTATGCAATTTGTCACTGTCACACCAACTTATAAATCAATTATCTCAATGTACTCTGATTCTTGCAATTCCTACATTATCGTTTTAATGCTTAGAATTAGAATATTATTACACCCTGAATTCATGCGGCTAATAAAATAAACTTACTGTATGTCTAGTGTGATGACATTTTGCAACAATAGCCCATCATTATTCAGCTTATCAGCAAGACAGTAGATAGAATCCTAGAATGGAAGAACCCAAAGATATCTTGGATGTCATGTAATCCAACCTGTGCTGATTGCAGCCATCCATATTCAGTTTGTTGGGACTTTAAATAATGGCTTAAAAATCTGCATTTAAATGAGTTGGTCTCTACATTAAATTAGCTTAAGTACAAAGAAAAAACTTTTTTCAAGTTTCTTTTTCTTTTTGCATATGGTGTTCCCTGATCTTCTGCATATACACAGGATTCATCTGTAATGTGAAGTGATATTGGTTGCCTATGGTAGTAGCAATAAAACTCTTGGTTATGTGTAAATGCATAACACAAAGCTAGAGGAACATGTAGCAGCTGACCTAGATTGTCTTTATTAAGTAGTCAGCCAGCTGTGACTGAAAGAGAGCCAGATCAGTACTATCAAGGTGAAGGGCTTTGTAAAAAATGCTGTGGCTTCTCCAGAGGTTCTGGGATTTGGGATTACATTTTGTCCATTAATTATTGAATATTGTTCTTGTGTCAAATGCTGGGTTTACAAAGAAATGAAATGAGTTTTCTTCTTCAAGGATATTACATCCATATAGATATATTTCTTCATATATTTTTAATTTAACTCTTGATTTCTGTGACGTGTTGCTGTAAGAACTATGGTCAGCAATCACTTTGGTTTACAGCATGGTCATAAGCATTCCTATAAATTAATGATGGTATTAAGTAATATTTACAATTTTTTGATGAACTTAAAACTTCAGCAGTAATTATAAGATTATAGAAAGAGTTAAAGGCAGAATGAGTGAACTTAATTTTTTTTCAAGCAATACCTTCTCCTTCAGCTTCCCTCCCTCAATAAATCAAGAATATATAGGACAATGTAGCTTTTTGTTGTTCTGTGTTGGATTTTCATTGCATTCAGCACATGGTATCAGTTGTGAAATTTATACATCTTAAAATTAAATGTTATAGGAGTACCTTAAATATAAATTGTGCATACAATTCTTATATTTTCTTCCACAACCTGTATAATACTTTGAACTACTTCTATTTTAAAAGTACATTTGTTTTTTTTTTAATGTGCTTAATCTCTCTCTCTCTCTTTCAGTTGTATGCACACACACAATCCAGTTCATAATTTATAAATATTTTTTTTTTTTAGTATTGATTTCAGGTTAGGTTTCAGAAGTCAGACCTCTGATGTTCATCTATGTGTCCAATTAATTTATTTAAATTGTGAAGTTTCAGAGGACTGCAGTCATATTAATGCTAATTAAGAACAGCAGAAGACAGAATTTGGGGAGAAATATTTGTACAAAACTGATCTTGTTAGTTATATGCTGGTCAGGATAAGAATAATTTTACACTGTACCATGGCCATGGTCATAAAATAGATAGGGGAAACATCTGCTTCATGGGCTGCATATTATTTCTGCGTTAGCTGTCTAGCACGAAAGTTGTTTATTCACACCCTGGTTGCAATCTCTGGTCAGAGGAAGAATTATATATTAGACTGTAAAGATTTGCCTTGTCCCATATGGTAATCAAGCTTTTATAAACTTTCTTTGGTACTAGGGAAAATTAGTGTGTGAAGGTGTATATGAGTGTGAGAGTTGAATATTTTCCCAAAATAATGTGTCCAAAAATGGGGTGAGAATGTGGCTGGTGTCTGTGTGTGTGTGTGTGTGTGTGTGTGCAGTTCTCCAAGAAAGTACATTCTAGATTATATCTTAATTTGGGGCAGTGGTCTTCCCCTCTCTTAATCTCTGACTTCCTATGCACTTGCCCACATCACTGCTATATATATGTGTGTGTGGATATGCTAGAGGATAATGGTTGTAAAGGACTTTTTAAAAACAGCTTTTTAAAATTCTATTTGCATATTATGAATGCTGAAATGTCATTGGATTGCATCCTTCAAGGATCATTCTACTGCAAGCTTTTTTCTGCTGGGACAAATCCTGTTCCTAATTATCCACAACAGTGAAATCCAAGGGCTTCTGCTTGGGACATAGTGGCAATTTGAGGATCGTTCTGACATCAGGTGTGCAAGGAGGTGTGCTAGTACTTATCGGCTATTTGCCTAGTGCAACCTGCTAGAAGGATATTCATTCGTTCGGAAACAATCTGAATACAGCTAATGTTCCCTAGTATCAGTTCCCATTTCTCTTATAACCTTATCCACGTATACTTCCCTAATTACAACCCAGTTTCAACTAGTTTTTCTACTTCCATCCAGATTATTTCTCCTAGAGTGACCCAAACAATAGGATCTGACATTCTTTCTCCAGTCAGAAATCACTGGAAGGCTATGTTGTTGTTGTTTTTTAAGTTATTCCTGCTGCTTCTTTCAGTTCAACTTCCAGCATTTTGAGATTTTTAACTTGACAGACCTGATTTCTTCTCCTGGACAGGAATTTGTGACCAGAATAAGCAATAAGAAAGTCACTCAGTTGCCTCCTTTTGTCTTCTTGTTTGTTAAGGCCAAGTGCCTTTCACTGTCACTCTGAGAAATGTCTTTCTCCTTGCCTTCAGTTATGCCAATAATTTTTCATCCTAGGCTTTGTTCTTATCTTCTCCTTCCTCAGAATGTTCTTTGACAGAACTGATGGATGTCTTCCTACTGCTCTGATAGGGCTGTGATTGTCCCTTTTATGATCTCACAGTTAGAAGTTCTGTATGCACCTACCCACAGGCTTATATTTATGGGCTTTGATAGCTCATAAAATGTTGACTAGTTTATCAACTTTGTGTTTATTATTTTGTCCAGTATATCAGCTGATAGGATAAATTGTAAACCATTAAGGTCTTCAAAAACTTGCTTGCACATATAAACACTTCATTGATTTAGCAAGTTGCCCAAAGTAAATCTTGCATACTAAGGGTATGGTATATCTTTTCTATCCTCAGTTAATTACATATATTATAATAATATTATACCATATACCATATTTTATTTTTATTATACTCCGTTTAAATAGCATTGTACCTCAAAGTTATTGATTCTCTGGAGCTTTACTTCTAAATATGTGTATGTGTATATATATTTATTTCTGGACTAAAAGACAGCACTGAGGCACTGATCATAGCAGCACAAGAACAGGCACTAAGCACCAGATCCATAGAAGCAGGGGTCTACCACACTAGACAGGACCCAAAGTGCAGATTGTGCAAACAAGCCTCAGAGACAGTCCAACACATAGTGGCAGGGTTTAAGATGCAGGCAGGAACAGCATACACTGAACAACACAACCAAGTAGTGGCATTGTATACAGGAACATCTGCACAGTGTATATGGGCTAGACCCTCCCAAGTCTAGATGGGAGATTCCACAGAAAGTCATGGAGAATAACAGGGCTAAGATCCTGTGGGACTTCCAGATCCAGACAGACAGGCAGGTACCGGCCAATCAACCAGACATCATGGTAGTAGACAAGGATCAGAAGACAGTGGTGGTGATAGATGTAGCAGTGTCAAGCGACAACAACATCAGGAAAAAGGAGTATGAGAATCTGGAGAAGTACCAGGGCCTGAAGAATGAACTAGGGAGTATGAGGAAAATAAAGGCCAAAGTGGTCCCAGTAGTGGTAGGAGCACTCGGGGCTGTGACTCCTAAGCTGGGAGAGTGGCTCCAACAGATTCCAGGAACAACAGCAGAGCTCTCTGTCCAGAAGAGTGCAGTGTTAGGTACAGTTAAGATACTGTGCAGAACCCTCAAACTCCCAGGCCTCTGGTAGAGGACCCAAGATTGAGGAAGACACATACCACCCATAGGGGTGGGAGGGGAATTTTTTCTATAGTTAATCTGAATATTATCCTCAATTTTATTAAGGCCATAAGGCCAGAAGTTAAATTATATATATACAATATATACACATATACAATATAAACAATATATACACATACACATGCACACATACTGAATATATAAAGATAAAATTAAAAATTACGTTACATTAAAATACCATACCATATTAATACAATACTTCAATCACACAGAAAGACAGATGATATATGGAAGCACAAAACTGGGAGGATATATTAAATCCTGGTCAGACAAAAGAAGCAACAGAAGCAAATGAAGTTATGCTCTCTACCAGGGAATTTCTTCAGGATAGGATATATTAATATCATCTGGGATTCCCTGTAAAGAGAATAGAAAAAGAGCATATGGCTCAGGGACATGATTGAACTGTTCCCACATGGGCATGTGTGCTGGGCATTTTTGTAGCATCCTAGTAAAACAACAGAGGGTAATGTGTCCAATCTGGTCAAAGAAAAAGCATGATGAAATTTCACAATTATGATGGAGGAAAATTGAGGTGGTATCTACCCTTCTGGAAAGATCCCACAAGCCATGAGGCTGGGAAGCAGATTTGGATTGTTATGAAGATCAATGTCCAGATACACTGCTTAAGAACACTCTGGCTGTTTTCAAAGCCTAGTGGGCAGAAGGTCATCAACGAGTCTTAGGGAGTGCCAATAGCTTTTTTTAGCCAGGTTGACTTAAAGTTGTCTCTAAGAACCAGTGGGGCCAAACCCACTTGGAAGAAATTTAACTGAAGCCAAAGGTTAAAGAGATGCCACATCCTAGCATCCACAGAGACCACACTCATCTCTAAACAAAAGCAGTGTTCTAAATACATTTTAGAACTAAAAGAATAGCTTTAATAAATTTAGACTGAACAGCTTTGTGAAAGTACAAAGTTGAGCACAATACAGATGTTGAGAAATGACTTTGCAAGCTACAGGGGGAAAGGGTGTTCCGTTTGAATGATAGAATCTTAGGATAGCTGAGGAGCTACACTGAGCAACTCTAGCTAAATAAGAGAAAGTCTTCTCTCCAGGACAGCAAGGCCTGGAACAACACTATAAGATATAATAAGCGTACACCAGTTCAGTAGAATTCCAATTAATTTACCAACTATGGATTTATAGTAGAATTGTGCAAATATTAAAACTTTAGTTTTCTCATGATGTATTACAAGTTTTTCTTTGAGACAAAAAGAGGCCAATGCCCTCAATGCCCTTTTCATTCCCACCTAAGAGAGACATGATTTCAATGTTGTCTGCATATAAAAGAGCTGAACCACTCAGTCTGCTAATACAGGGTGGTATGAGTGGAATCTGAGAAGACCTGGATTATTGAATTAATGTACAAATTAAAAATTTGTATAAGGCACAGCTGTCTTACCTCTTTCTGAGTAGGTGACAGTTCCAGAGAGATGTCCCCAAGAGGAACATCAAACTCTCAAAGACATGTTGGAATAGAAAGGCTGAATGAAAAGAATCAACCTTTTGTTTATGAAGGATCCCCTTGGTTTTTCTCACAGCCTCTTCCTTGAGATTATTGTGAATATTTTTACAGTTGGTTTTTATACTACTATTTTAGCACCCAATTTGACCTTCATTTTATTTCAGTGTATTCTTATTTCAGTTGGCAAAGTGTTTCTGATAATGCCTTTTAAAACATTATTAGTACTAAAATATAAATTGTGAAGAGTGTAGGCAAACAAAATTTAATTTATTTAGAGTCCAGTGTAGTTGTTTACCAGTTTTTAATGCTATATTGCTCCAGATGTTGTTTACCAATTTTTAATTATATAATGCTCCAGATGATCCTCCAATTTCAGAATCTTTTGGGGAAACTTAGAATCCTGCTTCAGGAGCAGAGAAGATAAAATAGCTATCTTTGTAGTGTCCAGTTTGTTCAGTTTCATGATCAGTTAAATATAAAATGTGTGAATTACTTTTCTAACAGTTCAGAGATCAAGATGATGTGTAAGTTTGGTGAGTTGGCTCATCAGAGCATGTCTTTTATGTGAGTCACTGAAGGACTTGATCTTTTTTCAGGTTCGTGCAGGGGAGTCAGGACAGACACAGTATTTGCAGAACTGCTGCACTGAACTC
The DNA here is from genome assembly GCF_059951505.1 of Python bivittatus. Classification (NCBI taxonomy): domain Eukaryota; kingdom Metazoa; phylum Chordata; class Lepidosauria; order Squamata; family Pythonidae; genus Python; species Python bivittatus. The sequence goes on from NW_028277108.1 coordinate 385,089, forward strand.
CTAGGCATTCTGGGGCACTATTTCCAAATCATTTTTGAAGCATGCTCAGCCCTTTACAGAACGTATACATGAAGAGGTCATCAGTGCCTCACATTCTTCACATGTGAGCTTGTCTTCTATCCATTCCACTGATTCACCAATAAAGATGGGGAAATCTATCTGTCATACCTATCTGTCTATCTATCTCTGAAAATTATCATATACAGGCAACTAGAAGTTAAACAGAGCAATACAAATGAGTTTACCATCAGTGATATTTGTACCTTTTTTTAAAATGTACCAGCGGAATCTCTCTAGTGACTCTGTGAGGCTGATCTCCCAGGAAAGGAATTTTACAATGCGGATGCCATGACAGAAAAAGATCCTGTTATATACTTGTTTTAAACATCTATTCCATCATGTAGAGGAAATATCCATGGTTACTGATAAGTCTTGTCCAATTTCAACAATGCACTCCTACATACATATAAATAAAATTAGGATTGCAGATTAATTGCTTAAAATATATATCCTGTTTACTGTTTTGGAAGATGTTTCTTCACTATGAATTGAGGGGGTCATCGTACATTTGTTGAGATGTACAAAAGAATCTGTTAAAACAAAGGATTGAGCAAGAAGTACAAATGACTGCACATCTGCTGCAGAGGGTGGATTCCATTGAAATTAGCCACTGCTTGCTGGAAGTTCTTTGAACTGAACCCTTTTTCTAAGGCCTAAACACAGCTTCTCTCTTTCCTTTCCTTCCCTGTCCAATAATCTTTTCCCCTCCTCTAATTTCTATTGTAGTTTTTTTCCCACCCCCTGTCACTTCCTCTTAACCTATCTGTATTCTGTTCTGTGTCTTTTCTGCTATTTCTGCTGAAAAGAGGGAAGACTGTGCATGTCTATGTGTGTATGTGTGTATGTATGTATGTATGTATGTTTCTGTTTGTGAGGGGCTTTGGTTGGTTGGATAGGGATTTTTTTGAAGTAGTTCAAAAAATAACTGACTTCTGGCAATTACATATACAACTTGCATATATCCACACACTTATGTAGAATCTCACATTCACGCATTTATTAGGTAGGTGGAGAATCTCTATGATTAGTTTCAACTGGACCTGGCAAACCTGGTTTGGCAGGATGGGGGAAGCTGAGCATTGTACAAGAGTCTTTCTGTGAGTGTGTGTGCATTCATTCTCTGTCTCTCTCTCTTTCATATATATCTTGCACTGTTAAATGCAATCAATCAGTGAAATTGAATTTACAATCATAGACCAAAATTCTGGGAAATGTCAACAACAGACATATTATAAACTAAAATATTAAAAGAGAAAAATATAGCTAACTGGCTTTTGACATGGAACAATCTATGAAAACTTAATTATACCCAGAGTTGCCTTACAGCAGTGGTGACTGAACAGTATTTTGCTACCTTTTTTTGAAATTTCTAAGGAATGATCAGCTAATAGAAAAAATGTTTTCCATGGTAGACTTGGAGTGATTTACTAGGAGGGTGATATTAATTCAGGACTCAGTATACAGGTAGTTCTCACTTAACAACCATTTGTTCAGTGACTTTAACTGTGCTGAATGAATGGTAATTATAACTGGTTCTCAAAGTTACGGCTATTACTGCTCAGCTGTGGTCACATTATTAAAATTTGGACACTTGGCAGCCTGCCCACATTTATGACCACAGTGTGTGCTTCAACTCCCCCTACCTGCCTATCTCCCCTATCTCTGCCTTTTTGGCCGCCCTGAACTCTGCTGCCCCTGCTCCCTCTGCCTCCCCCAACTGACCTTCACTGTCTTCTTCCTCCCACTGCTGACATGTGCCCAGCCAAGGTACCTGCTGGCCCTTTGTGAGGTCACATGAGGCCTCCTGAAGCCACATGGAGGCCTTGCGCAGCATTGCGAAGACCTTGCACAGCCTCATAAAGGGCCAGCATCTGCCTCAGCCAGGTGCACCTTATCAGCAGCGGGAGGAAAAAGATGGTGAAGGTCAGCTGGAGGCAGGGGCGGCAGAGTGCAGAGTAGCCAAAAGGGCAGAGACTGGGGGGAGATAGGCAGGTGGGGAGAGTTGAAGGGAGACGAGTGCAGCAGGGCAGAAGAAGCATGAGGGCCTGGCCTAACAATGGCGCAGTCCTGGCCTAATGACCACAACCGGAACAAAAATTCAAGTTTATTTAACTCCTTTTACAATGGGAATGTGGGCTGAAAGAACTCAACTCGCTGTTCATCTGATTTCCTTCATAATTATAATTGCATTATGATTAATCTAAGAAGATGATATTTCATAGATGTGTTTAATGTTTTCCACCACAATCTCTTCTTAGAGATCAAAAGCCATCTTCAAATCTATGAAAACAGCAAAAAGGGAACCTCAAGATTGAATTTTTTTCCACCAGTTGGTCTAGGATAATATATTGATCTACAGTTGATTGTCCTGTTCTGAAGTCTGCTTGTTCATCAGCCAAGACTAGCTGTTGTTCTAATCAATCAGTGAATATTTCATGAAGGTATTTGGCATATGATTTACTAATAATGCTTAACGGACTGATTGGGCAGAAGTCAGCAGAATTAGATTTATCACTTTACTTAAAGATTGGGACTATGATGGAACAGCACCAGTCTGTGGTCTGTATACGGCAATCAGTATGTGTGAATAGGGAAGCCAACATAGGGGATCACCACTCTGTATTAAGATTTATTATTCTGCTGGAATCATATCTGCACTGGCTGCCTTCCCATTCTCATTTAAACCAACACTAAAAAGACTGTTACAATATTCAACCCATTTAACAGGAGGAATTGTACTTTGTCTCTGGCAATTATTTCTGATGTTGAGTTAGCAATCAACTGCCAGAAGGCAAAGGAATTTTTCTCTTTAACTGCTTGCACCATTTTTGCCCAGTTTTCCATTTGCAATTTTTAAAAAGTTCAATAAAGTTAGGGCTAGGGTCTTTAATTTTTAAAATTCATATTGAAGATGGTGACCACAATTCCTGTAATTTAGCCTTGGCTTTAGATATATTCTCTATCAAACCAAGGTTTGTGAGGTTTTAAGGTAGTTCTCTGACTAGCTGCAACCTTAACTTTTAAAGAGTCCTGAATTGAATAATCAGAGGGTGGTAGGTATTTAGAATGTCAAGCTTAAACTCTGAATTACATAAGGATTGTTTAAATTGGGAGGCTAATAGTGATTTTAAAAAATTGGGAAATAGCAATATCAAATTGGTTTGACTATCTTATTTGGAAATTACTATCAGTAGTCAAGTTATCCTTTGTCTTTTGCCTATTTCCCACAATATCAGCGACTAGTTTTGCAATGAGAGAAGAATATCACTATCTGGGTGAAAAAGAACTTTAAAATTTCTGAAGTATGTGGAGGGATTAGGGGATACTCTTATGGATTCAATTTTACCTGTTTCCATTGCCCCCCAAAATCATCATCATTCACCCTCCAAACTATCATCAGTTGCAGCATTTAAATTGAATAGACCAAATTAAAAAAAAAAAATCGGCCAGGCTTGTTAATACCATGGTCCTTGGAGCAGCATTCTTTGACATTATTTAATTTGTTAAATCTAAAACCAGCCTGATAAATTCAGAAAGAGCTTAATTCTTATGGCCTAATCTTGCTAAAATCAATATGGCACTGGGGAATTTGAATAGCAGCTCTAATAAATAATCCTCAGATCTATTTTGTAAAACTTGATATTCTTTATTTATTTACTAAAGTACTTTATTTACTTTATTTAACACTAATGGAGTAGTTGGTCTATTAAATTAAATTAAAATTATTTGCCAAACTTCATAGGAAACCACTCAGTTCTCCTGATGTCAGTTTGTAGCACGTGAATACAAAGTTTTTGTCTAAGTGAGAGAATGACAGCTTTGTGTGAAATGTATGCCTGTAATTTTATTATTTATAACCAAAATCATTAATTGGACTGTTTGGAAAAGTTGAGTGAAAGAATAGTTTGTTTAATGATTTTGAGATAGAGGAGTATTGATACCTCTTGTTGACAAAGTTCCAAAATGAATATTTTTATTACTGACCAGAGTTGCAAACAAAAACACATTAAAAATAAAATAAAGTAAAAACGAAACAAGATAAGGTATTAAAATTGGTGGTGAGTTCATTAGTGGATAATCAAAATCTGCCTAATTTTACAGGCAGTATAACAAAATTTAGCTATATTCAAGGAGACTGAATCATACTGATGTGATAACAACAACCATTCATACAAAAGATCAGAATTTCCCGGGTGTTTTGCCAGGTAAAGTAATAAGGCAGGTCCTTGAATCCTTATAGAGGGTGCAGTATAGCAGGACATGAGCTGCAGTTTCAACAACCCCTTGTCCACAGGGACACAATCTCAGCTCATAGGGGACTTTTTTGTATTGACCCTGCAGAACTGCTGTGGGGAGAGCGTTGGTGTGTGCTAAAGTTAGTGCTCTTCAGAATTTGGAAATAGTGATGTGGTGTAAGTATCTCACTGGTTTGTAAAAAGGAGCTTGACTACTCAGAAAAACATTCTTAGGTAGAGCAGACTGGTCCTGTTGGGCTTCCAGGTCTTTGATACGTTGTTTAAATGTCCAGAGTGCACACTCATAATCCATCATTAAGAACACCTCCCTGGAAAAGCTGAGATGTTGAAGTTTTGTGAGATTGTCCTGAACCATATTGATTTGTAATAGTTCTCACTAAGGAAATAATTCAAACCTGTGGGAAAGAACAGTAACTTCAACTAATGTGCTATGATACAGGTCCATGCACCTGTTTCGACTTTAGACAGCCCTGGCTCCATCCTTAATACTACATTTAGAATGCAAGGGGCTACCTGGAATATAGCCTTTAGGAATTTAGATTGGACCCTTTCAAGAGGAGTGAAGGTAGTCTAAAGCCCTAGCTGGGCACCGAAAAGTAGTTGTGCGTGAGCCTTAGCTGAATATAGCTTCAGTGCTGCTGGGATATGCTGTGTTCCTCTGGTGAAGTGAAAAGATTGAATTGTGGCCACTGTTTTTTGAGCATTTTGTATAATGTAATTTTGATGTGTGATGTGTGAAGTTCCATTTCTGCAGCAGTCTGAGATCTGAATTTCTTCTCAACTGGTGTCTCAAGCAACTCTGCATTGGTAGGGGTGGATTACAAGTGCAGGTTAACATTTGATATAACTCAACTAGTTTTTCATTAATAATCTGTAGATTCTGGAATATCAGCACCACTATCTGCAGGGAAGAGTCTCTATCTAGCTATAAGCTCTATAGAGATCTTAGGAGTATAACCTTGTTTACATATATTAATTATCTATGGGCTCTTAGCTAAGATGGAGATTATGATTGGGGGTGGAGGCAACTTGTATTATCCTCTTCCCCAGGATCTGCTTGCTTAATGAGAATTATTTATCATTACTTACTGTAATACTTTACTTGGGATTCCTCAATTTTCTGCTCCTCTGAAGCTTTTAGGGCTTATTGGATTGGAATTAGTTCTTTTTTCCTTCTTTCCCATCTGGACTGGAAAGCTTTAAAAGTACCAGTTGTTACAATGCAGTGGCACTCAGTCTTTCCACAGTCAAGGATATTTATCAAGTAGAAAAGTAGATACAGATGCACAAGTACGTGACCCGGTGAATCAAAGATATGGAGGAGTTGATGACCATTGCTGCTTGGACCAGGAGTAAATGGCAGTATTGCACTGTGCTTCTTGGCAGCGTATTCATCTTAAGCATTTGTTATTTGGTTTACAAGGTCCAGAAGTGATCACTGCTTCTGAAGTTCCACATAGTTAAAGATTCTGGAGGAATTATCTAAGCCTGTGACCCTTCTTTATAGGAAGGAACCTGATGAAATTATTTATGTATGTGTCTTTGGAATAACAAGCTTGAATATCCTGTCTTGATAAGTCAGACCACGTTCTATGATGTTAAAGTAGGTTTAGTACAACAAAAACATTGGATACCACAGAAAATGTTAAAAGGTTTTTACAATCAACTTTCTGTTGGAGATGGAACTATGGATTTGGAACATTAATCTGTATGGTTGGCCTTGTCATATTATTTTGCCTTTTGAGCTGTCATCAACAGAATTCTTGATATATGTTTGGATTAATTGCTCTGTGACATACACATATATGTTTTTCTTGGCTGTATTAAAGTAATTGGAATCTATCAAGAATTGTGGATTTGGGAGCATGCAGGTTGACTAAAAGAATTATTCAACACTGAAAGGAGAAATATATACCAGATTTGTAGGAATTTTGATTTGTGTTGCTGATATGTCTTGTTTCTCAACTTTTGAATTCGCTTTTTTTCTCTTTTTACAAAGAGAAAAGGAAGAAGATTTTCAAAGACATGGTCAGTGTGCTTTTAGAGTTGTTCTGTTTGTAAATAATTTTCATGCCTTTTTTCTCTTTGCTTATTCTTACTAATTTTGAAGTTGTGTTGATCCTTCAAAGCTATTTTATTTATGTGTTGCTTTTTTCTTGTTGTTAGTTCATTTATATGTACGTAACATATATACACGCGCATACATACACATTTCTTCCTTCTGGGGCATGGAGATTCATCTTAAATCCAGGGTCATCCTCTTTTTAATTAAATGTGCTAATACGAATAGCTCACTATAATTGATCTGATAATTAATGTGTATACTCTTATTCTTTCAAGGTAAAAATTGTATTTTTAGGCTGCATTATCCAAACATTGTTAAACTAGGATTTGTTGTCGTCGTTATTTCTTTAATTAACAATGCTTTTAAACTAAAAAAGGCAAGAAAGTATAGAGCACATGTTGCTGTTTGTACTAAACAAACTGTGATGGCGATAATCTTCGTTTGAAAAGAAATCCTATTTCTTAAATCATATCTGTCTGTCTGTCTCCCACTTTTCCTCCAGGAGCTCAAGGTGGCCTACACTGTGTCCCAAAGCACCCTCTCTGAGTAATTTTCATAGACAGCTGTGCTGTAGATAGTAGGAAACTGATACATAAATTTAGCCCTCTTACTCCTTTTGTATCCTTCTCTTTTGTTTCTCTGTAAAGAAAGTAATGGCACAGGACTTTCCTCTGGTGGATAATAATATGCTGACTTTGTGAAAGAAAATCTATACGATGTCTTACAACGTAATTAGATGATAAATATGAGCACGTGATATATTGGGCTGTTGATTTTTGTCCTAACAAGGTTTGCTCTAAATTATTTATTTAGTCATGCAAGCTTTGCTTTAGTTTTCAGTTTAACAGCTAATTCGCAAATTTCTAAAAAAGAAAACAAAATAAGCAGCTCCTTCCTTCATCGTTATACCTTTTTTCTAATCACATGAACATAAAGCAACGTTGTAAATGTTGGTGTTGCACACCTATTTTCACTTAATCTATGGCTTCCATAATAATGTGATTTGAGGGTTTGAGTGAGGTAGAGATTCAAGTTAGTGAAATGCCTTTATTATGCTTGAAAATGATTGGACGCTGAGTTGGTTTTTCACTGATCTTTGATCGTTTGTTTAATTGGTTGTCTTATTCGCTTTACCCATAAGTTTCCATCAAAGTCATTACACTATGCAGAAGGAGAAACCCGTAATAACAGTGTACCAAAGGGAAATATGTGGAATTGAAATCAGTTCAGTTCTATAATTTTGTTTGTTCTTAAAAAAGGTTTTACCTCAGGTTGAGACTGAATTTGTTGACTTTAATCTTTGTTAGAAGTGGCCTGAACAAACCCAAACTGATGCTGTATGTTGCAGACAGCTAGTTGTCATGGTAACTGTAGTGCACTTTTTAATTCCACTTGGTGAGTAATACAGACACCGCTTGGTGAATAAAGCATGGCTTTGCTTTACAAATATATAGCATTATCCATATCAGTGTCGCTAAGTAAAATGATAGTGTGTTCATGCCCTTCTAGACACGTCAGTTTGGCTTATTGATATGGCTTTTTTTTTTTTTTTCCAATTAAAAACCAAGCAGTTTATTTGGCATCAGTCAGTCAGGGAAATGGAAGTCAAAATTCTTCACAGATGCATAAATTGGATTATTGGATAGACAAATTACTTAACTTTATAATGCATTAGAATTCTGTTCATCTAAATATGTGAGACAATGAATTGGCCCTGTGAAGTAGGCTAACAAGCATAGCATAGAAAGAATCAAAGTGTAAGAGCTACATGTTTTATGTAGCAGAAAATCAGAATAGGTTTTGATTTCTTTTCAATTTGATATACATCATATATGAATTTTTAAAAGTGGTTAAGCTGTTTTTCATTAAATTGCAATTCATTAAATTAGCTGCAAATTCTATTAAAGAATATTTTGTTATTTCCATCCCAATACTGTGCTTTCTTAAAAGAATAAAAATTACATTGATTTTTGGGTATGTTGTTAAAATTCACAGATACCTTGACTAAATCATCCTGCTTCAGATTTATTTAATTTTTTTTAAAGTACTTATTATAAATGTTCCTCATGGGATAATATTACAGATTTGCAGAAAGAAACTAAGAGTTTTCTGGTAATTAATAATCTCTGAGCCCTCTGCATTCATGTTTTCTTTGTGAGATTTGCCCCGTTCGACAGAGAAACTCTCGTGACACGTGTGGTTCACGAAGAAGGTTTACTCATGCGTAACGTAGTAGTCACAAGCAAAGCCAGGACTGGCTTGGTACAATTGCATCACTTGTTATATTCCCCCCTTCCCGCGCTTTTTCCCGCCTCGTGATCGCGTTGCGGCTGTGGGCTATTAGGCCCCCCCAATAATCCCCCTTGATTGTCCATGATGGCAGGTTCGGTCAGGGTCCATTGTCCTTGATGGGCAGTCCCCCCCGGCTTGGGTTGGTCCCTCCCCGTTACGTGCAAGCCCGCGGGTTCTGTGCTGCGCGCGATCTTGTTTCGCTGCCTGCGGCCCCGTTCATTGTTGGCTCGCGCCGTTATCAGTTTATAGTTAAAAGCTTCCGCTGCGGTTTTCCTGTTTGGCTGGGCGCAGGTGGCCCGTTAATTAGCGGCGCTTTCAGTTCCTCTTTTCCTCGCTAGCTGCCGCCGGTGGAGTTCGCTGGCTACGAGCTTCCCCGAAGCCCCGTGCTGACCGAACCTGACATTCTTAACCTTGTTTCATAAATACAGAGGCCAAGAATTGCAGGCAAGGCCAGACAGGAACTTGGGGGTGGGGGAGGAGGAAGTTAATATAAATGGTTTGACACAAAACTTAATATTTCCCCAACTACTGTCTTCAGGATACTAAATCTAGTTATTCATCTTAGTTAGCCTTTCAGCTGGCATCAAGGGACACATTTGTAGGGGTTTTTTTCCCCATTATTGACTCCAACACACACACACATACAGACACACTCCCTTGTTCACTCTTGAAGAGTCTCTTCTAGCTCTTGACTCTTAAATAATTGATTTTTCCACTCAGGTGCACAGAACAACATTTTGAAACCACGAGATTGCAAAACTGCATGCACTTTGCTCACTGATGCATTCGTTTTATTAAGTGGCTCCAAAACAGGATCTAGGTAGAGAATGCAGAAGCATCAGTTGGCAAAATTAATTTTACGTTTTATTTAAAAATATGATTGAAAGCTAGAGATCATCCAGTTTGCACATGCTTTTTCCAATTAAACACACACAGGCAATATTGTAGGTTTGTAAAATTAATAAGATGTATCAGTAAAAGTCTTAGAGCACTCCTTGTTAAGGCAAACTCCAAGACATTTATGTTTGTGAATATTTTAAATATTGCCTTATCAGAAAAAACACTGTTGTTGTTGTCAGAAACAGAAACTATTAGTGAAAGTCATTACAAAATCATTAAAGGAAGATGGGTATACAGAGTATATTCTATCTATTGCTATGACTTGTCTAGAACAGTTACGTAAATTCTTTCTAGTGCTATTTATGCTTGTTTCCTTTCTGAAATAACTAAAATGGAGGATTTTTTAAGTACATGTGGTCACTATATGTTATCTTGTTTGAATCATAAACTGTGCTAAGGTGAATATAGTGTCATTTTTTAATTTCCAGACTGAAAAGTTACCCATCATTTTTTTCTTTCTTTCAGAATCATGTGTTTTATGATATCTAATAGTAAATCTAGTAAATAGTAAATAGTTAATCTATATTAGATTAACTGTGAGAATACATTCAAAAGCTGGTCATTTTCTGGTCTAACTAATCACTAGATTTAATCAAGGAAAAGATTCAAATTCTGTACTATGCTTTTCATGCTTGATTCATACTTGATTCATACTTTTATTTCCCATTTGAATAAATCTTAATTCTCTTTTCCTACTCTATTAAGATGTCCATTGGTTTTTCTTCTTCCACTTTCAGATAATATGGAGGCTTAGGAGTATTGGAATTAAACTGTTTGAGATGCTCACATTTTTCCCTTTCCCACTCTCACAAAATTATTTGACCAAGTCTTATTATTTCCCCATAAAGGTGTTGATCATTAAGCCTCCTTTCTTTTTTCTCTTATGCCCCTCATTGTAGTATAAAGTGGAAACAGAACTGGAAAGTATTAGAAACATCCAGGGGTCCTGTAGGGCTCAACAACAGAGCTCAAGTCAGTAGGGCCATCAGCTCCTCTTGCTGATAGGCCCATCTAATGCCATTTCCACACACCTTCAGCAACATACTTTTGGCCCATCCCTGATATGGGAGGACACTATGTCCCTTTCAAGCCCCCCAACTCAACAGCAGTCCCTTTAATGTGCTTCTGCATCAAGGCTGGTTAAGCTGCTTCCCACACAGAAAGTAAAGTATGTTACTTTCTGTACAGCAACTGGAGTGGGAGTCCCTTTAAACTCAGCAAGAGAGCTTAATTGGAGAATCTAATTACAGTAAAAGCACTGGGGGAGGGAGGGGGATAGAATTTGCACCTGAACAGAAGCTTACCCAACTTGTTATCTATGCTATACCCTGTTTTGCTGTTCTTCAAACTCTCCCATTGAGTTTTTAAAGGGAAATTGATGGGAAGAAAAAGTAAGTAAGTGGAAAGGAGATAATCACTAGCAAACCAATATGCTCTGCTGCCTTCCCCTTCTTTCTCCCATGTAGCATGTGGGCACATGCATGCTCATGTGCTTGCTGTTTCTGGGGTTCAGTAAAAGGCTGAAAATTCCCCTATTAGGAAAAGTGACCTTGTGGAGCATGTTGCTATTCCTTCCAGAGTCAAAAAAAGGGAAAAAATGGCTATGGGAAAGGCGCTATTCCCTCCAGCAGCCAAAACAGAAATGGTCATGGAGGCATAAAGCCCCACTGTCAGATAAGAGATGACAATTTTGTAGTGGGCCAACGAGAGCCTTGCAGCATCCTCAGGCTCCTTCTTCTCCATGTCAATCAAAAAGTTTGTATTGGGATTCATTACTTTCATGCTAGATGATCTTGATCTGGATTCAGCCTGCCACAGCAGCAGACTGGCTCCAAGATGGAGGCTCCTGATGAGAGGACATGTACTTGTAGAGAGTAAGGAAGATGACCTTGGCAGAGATATGCGTGCTCCATTGCCAAGGCGACAAGGAGTAAATCATTTTCTAAGTTTAGAATGTCCAGATAACATTTGGAAGCAGCTAAAACAGATACTTCCCTAATTCACTGGAGTATAGGGTGGGGGAAGTACAACACAATCAGACTTGCAAAATTCTGCTATTAAAGCCAGTCTTAATCTTTAAGTAATTAATTTAATTTAATTAATTTAATTTAATTAATTTAATTTAAGTAATTAATTAATTAATTAGTAATTAAGTAATCTTAGCCTACTTCTGGAGTTGATTTCTTGGTCTGGTCTACCAAGTATGGCTGACAGTACTCAACAAATGGTAAACCGGCTATTTCAGAGCGAAAGCTGGAGGGTGAAAAATGGACCTAAGCAAGCACACTATATTATAAAACAGCACACTTGTACAAGCATTGAAAGGAAAAAGAAAAATAGTATAGAAGCTATGACAGCCACTTTGTGAAAAGGAGGCCAGCAGACCAGCAGAGGAGTGAAATAGGTCAAAAGTGGGAGGATGCGGTAGGAAGGAGACTTTATTGGAGGAGGAGAAAGTAGATGGGTAGTGATGGCGCCCCATCTTGCACGGGTTCCATCAAACATGGCAGCATTTCTGATAGCTTCTTCTCTCCAATTATTGTAGAGTTGCAACATTGTTAACTGTTATATTGCCTTTGTTTGTTCACAGTCTACTTTTTATATAAAAGTGTAAGTCAGCAAGAATAAGGTAACAGTTCTGGTTACCAGAGATCCAAAAACCTCAGAACTGGGTAAGCCACCTTGTTATGTCTTCCCATCTTTCTGCCACAGTTTCTCTTTTTCTTTAAAGCAAAACACATTTAGCATACAAACTTCTTTGGGACAGGGAAGTCAAAGAACATGAATCCCTGAAAACTTCTAGTATGGGGAAAATACCATTGTTAAAAAAAGAATTTGTTAATTTGTTAAAAAAATACCACCATTAAAAAAATTATTCTCTGGATGGTTTTTAAAAACCTGGGAAAGACTTGGCCTTGATACTTATTTATTCTTTGCAGGAAAAGTTTCAAATCCTTAAAGTTTTTAACTAGATCCAGGGGCCAATCACTTTTCCAAAATATATTGAAAAGTAACAGCATTGTTATTCCATTGTTTTTCACAGCCAGCTTTTTTTTCCTCTCCCCCTCCTCTCCCTTAATAGAAAGTAAATTATGTTACAAATACAATGAACTCAAAAACTATTTATAAACAAACAATTAGTGTGGGCAGTTGGGAAAAAGGTGGATCAAGGGAAGGTTCAAGCAAAGTGGGGGGGGGGTTGTTTTTTGTTTTTTTTGTTTTTTATGGTGCATATGAGAGACTCGACTTTCCATACAGACTTTGTTCCATCTGATAACCCGCTACAGAGTATGCCTGCTTCAAATATTCCAGCAAGCTAGGTGACAAGGAATATTTGGAAATGGTAATTATTTACAAAGCATATTCATGGCATTCTGATTTCTTGTTAGGCAGACACTTGGCTTTTCTCATGATCCTTTCCTGAATTGCTAAACAAACTCCAAGGATTGATGGACTGATTCTGATATTTAGAGGGAACAGACCAAGTAATCAAGTTTTGCAATTTTCTATGTGTCAAGTGATAACAGTTTTTCAAGAGAGACACTTCAAGGTCTCACGGTATGAAACAAAGCAGGATTACGGTCAGCTTTCTATAGACATAAAAATTGACTAATGACAAGTAAGATCTCGGCCACAGTTGGAGACAGCTATCCACTAAGCAGTTGTTTAGTGTAATTGCTCTGAAACCCAGATTGTAATTTCCAGTCTGATGCTAACTGATGGAATGAGGAAGGGATGAATGAACCATTAAGGAAGGAGTTTCAAAGAAGATTACTCAGTCCTGGAAAAGAAGTGTGAGAAAGGAATTCAGGGTAACTTCTCCTTGATGTTGTTTGTTGTAACATGTAGTAGAAAGAAAGACTGATAGGCTTTCGAGATTCTGAGAGATAGAGGGAGGAAGGAAGGAAGGAAGGAAGGAAGGAAGGAAGGAAGGAAGGAAGGAAGGAAGGAAGGAAGGAAGGAAGGAAGGAAGGACGGACAATAAATAGCATTCCTGAAATCCCTGGTTTTCTTATTTCTTGACCTTGCCTGCTTTGAAGGGCTGAGATCAATCTTCAAAGCCGCCTCCTCTCTTTAAAGGGACATCAGACACAGCATTCTGACACTAAACCATGATGACCGATCCTCAAGGAAGCCTGCTGTATGCAGAGCAAGTAAGGGGCTCTCCTGCAGTATCAGGACCAGATGCATACACAGATAAGGAAGCTGCACAATGCCATGAGGGACTTAGCACAGCACTTGGGAGCAGCACTACAATTTGCTCCTTAGCCATTGTTACTTTGATTTCCTAGAAGCCTGTCAGAGAAGTTTGGAGAGCTGCAGGATCAATTCCTGACTTCTACCACCCAATCTGAATTATTCCTGGTTGGTAGACCAGTGGAATGTCTGATTGATGAAACCAAAGTAACTTTTATTCTCTACTTGTTGAAGGAAGGAGCAGTCCTATGGGCAATTTCACTCATTGAAAGCCATGATGCTATCTTAGACAACAACTAAAATTTCATGCAAAGATTTAGAGCTGCCTTTGATGATTCAGCCAGAAGAGGGACTGAAAAATGGGAGATTCACAAACTGAAACAAGGAAATTGCCAAGTTTGTGAGTAGATAGCTCATTTCAAACTGTATGCCAAATATATCCACTGGAATGATTTTGCCGTGATTTAACAGTTTAGGGATGGACTTTCTGGTGAACTGAGGGATGAATTAGTAAGACAGGGAAAACAGGACAATTTAGAAGAGCTGTTTTCAGTGTTGTGTGCTAATCACTGAGTTGGAGGGGTGGAGGCATGGGGGGAATGCTACCGGGGATGGTTTTATAGCCTTTTGTCACCACTGCCTCCCCTTCCTGTTGCCTCCTTGGAACCTATGCAAGTAAAAGTGGTAAAGAGATCCTTGTCTCCAGGGGATTAACAATGAAAGTGAAACCTCAGTTTGTATTTTTACTGTTGAGCTCTTGGACACCTAACCATGGCTTGTCCTACTGAAGTTCCTTACTCCAGTTCGACAGGGAGGTCCCATACCTGTGGAAGCATGGGTCATCTTGCAAGTAAGTGTCTAAATTATTCCAGAGCTCCATCTTCAGGAATCTTTGCAAACTCCCCTCCCAAATGCTTAGCAGGGGGACCTTCATACAATTAACAAGAACTCCAATGGTTGGCACAGGCAAGTGTATTTTATGGCCTCTGTTATTCTGCACACCCCTACAAGCACAGAAATACAGTTGTCTGCTGATTTAGACTGTCAGTCGTACCAGGTAGACCAGATAGGAAACACAACCAAATAAGCTAATTCTACTTTATTGGAAAGCTACATTAACAGAATCTTGCAAGTCTGAAAGTATAATTCTCCCGCTATCTCCTTTACAGCCTGAAAAACTAGGGAGGGTCCTTTCTGAGCCTCTTGCCCCACCCATTTTGCAGCTATGGGTTATGCTGTCTCTTATCTGACCATTCCCTAGGCAGCATCTCCCCCCCCCCCCCCACTGCCATCTCCTAAGGATACACATTATCCATATACCATTACACAGACTCTGGCATTACAGCTAATTTCATAGATAAAACTGTAGTGTAACATTTTGTTTTACCCCATGCAATCATTGGAAAGGCTGGTCCTAGTGGAAACTATTGAGCCCTTTGAACTGATCCAGTTTTGCTACATACAGCTCCTCTGCTATTGAAAATAAATGATCATTCAGAATTTTTGTCACTCAATATCTCACAGCTTCCTTACATATTCCCACAATATTGGGAATAGACTGGCTGCAAACTCATAATCCAAAAATCCACTGGGAGCAAGGGGCAATTTATTTTCCCTGTCAAAAGTGTGAACAGCACTATTTCAAGGCACTAATTTCTTCCTCTTCTCCCCCCTCCCCCCCCCCCATTAGAACCTCCTGTATTACCAAAAAAATTCACATATTTTGCTGATGTTTAGGGGAAAGAAAAAGAAGATACCTTGCCCCTTGCTCCCCAATCAGGCATATGACAGCATGATTGGCTAGGTTTTTGGGGCCCAGATCTCAGCTAAATGGCTATATTCCATGTTTACTCAAGGATTAAAAATTTTAAAGGAGTTGCTAGATGACAGTCTGAAGGATTTATTTGCCCTTCATCATCACTTGCCTCTGCACCCCTCTTTTTCATAAAAAAGATCATCCTTCTTTATATCCAGTCTATGGTTGTAGACTTCTCAACTCTGTCACCCTTAGGAATCACTACCCACTACTGCTTATTTCAGATCACCTAGACTGCTTTCAAAAGCACACATTTTCACTAAATTGAACTTGAGAGGAACCTATAATTTGATTTGGATAAAAGAGGGTCATGAATATTTTATAGCTTTTGACATTTGGTACAGCAAATTTGAATGCATTATAATCCCTTATGGTTAACTGTCCTACTGTCTCCTCCAGATTCATGAATGAAATATTTTCCACTATTTTGGACAAATATGTAGTGGTGTACCTGAATGACATTCTGATTTTTTCTCAGAAGACCCATTTTGCACCTCAGATATGTCTTAGAGTGCCTTTGCAAGCACAAGCTTTTGCTGTTGGAAAAATTTATGTTTGATGTCCCTCAATTGGACTATTTAGCATATTGGATCACCACAAGAATACAATACAATCTCAAATGGCAGACACCTAGAAATGTGAAAGATGTCCAATGTTTTCTGAACTTCTGAAAAAAGGGGATATATATATATTGGTCTATAGAGGAGCATTTCAGGGCTTGAAATTCTTTTTTTTTTCCTCCTGGTCTCTATTCCACCCTCCAAATCCTAGATGCTTCTTTATTGTGCCAACTGATTACTCTGTTTTGGGAGCTGTTTTCTTCCAGGCTTCAGAAGAGGGATGAGGCATTATGCATTTCATTCCAGATTTCTCCTACCTGAATAGAGCTATGATATCTGTCATGGCGCAGGACTCAGACTCTGAGGAAGCTGCTCCAACTTAGCCAGTGGAATGTTAGCCCCAGGAGACACCAAGCCAGGAATTACCTGAGGCTGATCAAACACAGGCACCATCAGAACAGCTGAAGCAGTCAGATCATGAAGTATAGCCTCAAAGCCCTCGGCCTCAGTGAGTAAAGCAGCGGCAAAGTAAAGATGCTCAGTGAGACTCCTTGCCAAGGAAGGGAGTAACTATCTTAATTAAAGACAGCTGGCTGCAGCCTGATTTAAGAGGCAGTCCTGACCCCTGTTTCTCTGTTGGAAACAACCATCTGATCTCCTGCTATGGCATGTCATTCCTGTGTATTCTTCTTGTGTAAAAAACCCTGAAATTCTGACCTTTGGTCTGGATGACAAACCTGGCTTGGCTCTCTGAATGTCAGACTGGATGTTGACTTCTCTTCTGCTTGTTTCTGTTGAAAGCAAAACTAAATAGGCAAGCTTTCTTTCCAAGAGATTCTGTTTTGATTTACATTCCTTTCCTCATCTGATGTTTATCTACTCAGCCTTGAATAAATTACTATTATCACCTAGTAAGTGTGTGTGTGTGAGTGAGACCTGAAAGAGGACAATATTTTCCATTAAGAGCTGCTAGCAATAAAAGCAGCATTGTAGCAGCTGAGACATTTCTTAGTGGGAGCAACTCACCTCTTAGAGTGAGCAACCCAGGTACAGTCAGATCACAAGAATTTGGAACACTTGCAGAAGGAGCAAACATTCACTCAGTGTCAGATCAAGCTGAGCAATTTTTCTCCTGCTTCAGTCTTTATATCATTTGGGTTTCTAGTTCATAGAATAAGCTGCTAGATACACACCTATGCAAGTCTGAATATGTGGCCATCCCTCCTGTCAGGATCTTGAAGCCAGACAATTTTGCCCTTGCCCTCAGAAAGGACACTCCAGAGACACTAGGGTGGGGAGACAGGCAATAGACTTGTTAGACCAGATTTGCTTACAACAAGACCCATATGTCAGGGCTTGGAATGGATGGCCTCTATGGAGTCCCACAAATTGATTATTTTCATTTTTCTGTGAATAAAGGACAGTTGTTACACAACTGTCACTTGTACATATCACTTCATTTCAGGGAAGAAGGACTGCAACTCTTCCCTAACAATATAATTGCCGGACATGGGGGTATGTCCAAAGAGTTGCATCTCCTGCTAAGGGAGATTTGGTGACTAAAATGAGAGCAGATGTCAAAGACTACATTTGTGTAGAACTTCTCTGTTAGACTTGCTCATTGACCTTGACAAGCTGCCAAGCCTATCTTCACACATGGCAGTAATTCTAACAGCAGAGGTGAAGTAATGGAATGTAGATCTTGCCCTGGGAATGAGAAAAGGACGAATGAAATTTTAAATGACATGTAAATTTTATTATACATATCACTCTTCTATCTAAATTAAATAACATCACTTACCTCCAAAGAGGAATAAGGCCTTATTTTAAGAAATACCCAAACATTGGATGAGTACATTTCCATGTGCAGATTTATAGTCCATAAATGTTTTCCAGGTTAAATTAAATTCAGTATCAAACTTTTATTTTTAATATGAAGTGATTTTGGACATTGATGTCTACTCCCATAAGTTGGTCTCCCATTCTTCAAAAGAAGGAATTATCTGTAATTTTCAGTAAGAAGCATAAAGTGTCCAAACAGTTATTATATACAAAACCAACTCCATATTCTTTGTAGGAATATACAGAAAATCTTAGTAATGTTTTGGCAATTAAGACTAATGTAATATATTGGTGAGAAAACATCTTGTACCCATTTTCTCTAAATACAATATTTGCAATAAATTTCATATTTATCTTCCATTGGTTTTCCCATTGTTGCCTATTAATTGTCCTGCTCAGATTCTGCATCTATTTCATTATACAATATTTGACTTGTTTAATTTCTGAATTGCATTTCAGTAACAATGCATAAATAAGAAACAACAGATGTTCTGAATTTTGTCTTATACACTTTTCACATTTTGTCAGGTCTCTGAATATTCAGTGTTGTTTTTGTAATTACTTTAAACTATATTATTTATTTGAAGATATTGAAACCAGTGAGGTGTTTCTGACAATTTCAAGGACAGTGTCTTGAAAGATTTCATATTTATTTTATTAAAGATTAAAATCTTCCAATGTATATACATTATTATCTCTCAATTGATCAAATAAATAGTATTAAAGCAAGGGGTGATACTCTTGGATTTAATTCTTTTATATTTATCCCATACTTTTAATATTTTTTAATTTGGAATTATATTTTTGTTATAAAATTTAGTTTAAAAAGGCCTTTACAAATGGAGGAGGTGGGAAGACATACAGTGGTGCTTAAATGTTTGTGAACTCTTTTGAATTTTCAATATTTCTGCATAAATATGACCTAAAACATGATCCTATTCACCACACAAGTCCTAAAACAAGATAGAGAGAACCCAGTTAAACAAATGAATCAAAAGCATTATAGTTGTTCATTTATTTATTGAGGAAAATGATCCAAAGCTACATATTTGTGTGTGGCAAAAGTATGTGAACCTTTGCTTTCAGTAACTGGTGTGCCCTCCTTGGGCAGCAATAACTGCAAGCAAACATTTCCAATAACTGTTGCTCAGTTCTGCACATTGGCTTGGAGGAATTTTAGCCCATTCCTTCTTACAGAACAGCTTCAGCTCAGGGATTTTCATGAGCTTCCTTGGATGAACTGCCCACTTCAGGTCCTTCCACAATATTTCTGTAGGATTAAGGTCAGAACTTTGACTTTGCCATTCCAAAACATCAACTTCTGCTTTAACCATTCTTTGGTTGTATGACGTGTGTTTTGGGTCAAAAGACAGATACCCTGACATTTGCTTGTAGAATTTGCTGGAACAATTCAGAATTCATAGTTCCATCGATGATGGCATGCCATCCTGGTCCAGAGGCAGCAAAGCAAGCCCAAACCATGATACCGCCACCATCATGTATCACAAATGGGATAAGGTTTTTATGCTGGACTGCAGTGTTTGCCTTTTGCTAAACATGTTTTTCGTTCAAGCCAAAAAATTCTATTTTGGTCTCATCCGTCCACAGAACATTCTTCCAATAGTCTTCTGCTTATCCATGTTATCCATGTGGTCTTTTGCAAACTGTAGATGGGCAATATCTTTTTGGAGAATAGTGGCTTTCTCCTTGCAACCCTGTTATGCACAGCATTGTTGTTCATTGTTCTCCTGATATGGGTCTCGTGAACATTGACATTTGCCAATGCAAGAGAAACCTTTAGTTCCTTAGACATTAACATGGGGTTCTTTGAGACTTCCTAAAGTACTGTGCTCCATGCTCTTGGTGTGATCTTGGTTGGTTGAGCACTCCTTTGGAGAGTAACAGTGGTGTTGAATTGCCTCTATTTGTACATGATCTGCCTTACAGTGGACTGATGGAGTCCAAACTCTTTGGAAATAGTTTTGTAACCTTCTCCAGCCTGGTGAGCATCAACAACTGTTTTTCAGAGATCCTCAGAAGTCCTCCTTTATTTTGAGCCAGGACACACTTCCACAGACCAGGGTTATAAAGATCAGACTTTTATAGTGAATCTCCAGAATCCTATTCTTTAAATAAGGCAGGACCTCCCACACTCATACCTAATTATCATCCCATCGATTGAAACACCTAACTCTAATTTCCCCTTCAAATGAACTGATAATCCTAGAGGTTCACATACTTTTACCACACACAAATATTTGGGTGAATTTTCCTCACAGAGTGTCTGTTAACGGTTAATGTTTTAAAAATATTTCTATTAAAATAATTAGTATTGTCAGGTTACATGTCTGAATATGTATATTTAATAGCATATTAGGTAGCATATTTACTAACACAATTTATACCACTGTAATGGGAGAAAGGCAGAATATAACCATATATTGGAAGAGACATTATGAAACATTATGAAATAGAATTGTTCATTTCTTCCTTCTCATCGATTTTTTTTTAATTATTTAGGCACCCCCCAAAGCATTATTTGTAAAAGAAGCTGCCAAATAGCTTAAATATAGTTGATGCTTATGCCCATTTAACCACTGGTTATTGTGGAGTGATCACCTATGTCAATATTTCATCTTGTTTCTTGTGGGAAATGTGAATTTGTTTAAACAAGGATAAAGCATAATCAATTGCCTTGAGAGTAGTCAAAATTACTTCAGTGGGGCTTTTATGAAATAAATGGATTGAGAATGAAAACCTTAATTAAGCTATCCTTTCACCAACCAGATAATTATTTTGCATTAATTATTCTGTCATGGCTATTGCTTCTGATGACAGACAGGAGACTGTCACAGGGAAAAGTCTGCTACTTGTTAGCCGATGGCCAAAAAAGAGAATTAGTACATTGCATATTAGGACAATTTTTTCTAAATTTTAAATTTATTTCCAGGGCTAATGATACGTAGTAAAGCTTATTGCTTTGTGAGAAGTGAAGGAGGTTATTTTTATGATTGGATAGGTACTGCTAAATATGTTTCCACAGTACTGTTAGCATCCTATGTTGACCATTCCTGTGAGATAAATGTAAAGCTAAACCTTATGATTGAATATCTACATGGAAGCCCAAGAGGTAGCCTCTACAGAGCTAGGCAGTATGAATAAAATCTGGCTTTGGTTTCTGAAATGGTTGAGGCCACAATAATATCAGTCATTTGAAAGCAATGAGAAAACAAAGCATGAATTTGGAATGGGCCAAACCACTTACTCTTTACTATGCTTTATGTGAAATATGTTCAGACCTTTTATGGAGAGGTAATAAAGATTCATCGCTCTTAAACACATACTTGAGAAGACAGTCACATAATGGGAAGCTGCAATGTAAGATGTGACTGCAATGTGCATACATAGCATGCACCACTATAACACATCTAACCGTCTTTGTTATATGTGTTTAGTGTCATATTCCATGAAAGAACTATAATATAACATTCTTAAGATTATACTGCATATTTTCTTTCACGTGACAATGTCACATGATTTGTCAAAAAAAGGGCTCCATGTTCAGGCTACATTACTTTTGAATCACTGTTCTGTCTATCATAGTATACAGTTCATTTAATGGCAGCAGTTTTCTAAACTTTCAGATCCAATTCCTTCCCACCCCTATTTGAACATCTAGGTATGTAGAAGGGATGGGAAAAAATGGAAATTTTAGGTAAGGTTCTGAGCCCACTTTAATTGCAACCACTTTTTAATCAGCTAATGTAATATAGTATTGATATTACTTAGATTTGATACTACACAAATGTATTGAAACTGCATATTCATTGCTGAAACTTATTTAAAAAGGACATAGCATCAGAAAATTGTTCTAATCTTTTCTGGTAGCTCTGAATAGTTTGGCTCCTGATTACCATGAGATAGTAACAGAGAGTTTTCTGTGTTACTCTGCCACTGTCTATTAGTTATCTGGACTTTTGCAATCCAGATCTGTAACCCCATTGAACAGCCAGGTTGCAGGTCTACTATGAAAGCTAAACTTAGTCTTGAAAAATTGACATACAAGATATTCCCCTTCTTTTCAGTATGAGCTATCTGGGAACAAGACAGTATTTTTTCACCTGTGGCTAAAATGCTAAAGGACTGACATCAAAGGAAGCTATTCAAGTCCTTGAGGAAGGAAGACAAATGGATGAATAATCCAGCTGAGTCAGTCTTGGTCCTACTTAGTCAGAAGGCAGATTAATATATTGCCAGCCATTTTGATGAGAAAAACAAGACATACATCTAATAAATAATACTATCCTTTGTTTCCTACAGTTATGTAATATTCCTTGGTGAAACCTGCAGGCCCCCATAGACATTGCTCTCTAGGTAATAACCAAGCAACTCACTTATCTTCACAATAATGTTATTCATTAAAAAATAGAATAATTTCTAAGTAACCATATGCCAAACTATCTCAGCGTCAAGGCCTACTCTGCAAGGCAGCAGCTCTGTGCAAGAAGAAAGAGAAAACTTGTAGCTATGGAGATTGCACAGTATTGTGGTTTGGTTAAAAACAAAAATGCAAGTACCTGTGAGCAGAGGAGAAGCACATATTCTTCCCATTAGATACCAACCACCTGACCTCTGTTCAATCACTGCACTATAGAACACAGTGAACATATGAAGGGGTAAGCCATGATTCATACTTTACTTCAACCTTGCATCGTTGTCTGGGTGGTCCTTCATCTGTTAACTTCTGCAGCAGGCAAATTTGTTTTTAACTAAGATTTCCTCATAATTCTGTTTTTCAGAAATTAGTAGCCGGAAAATATGTGCACTTCAGGGAAATTATTCTTGTTCTATCCTCAAGCTCTTGTTTAATAACAATGGGAGGAATTCAGAAGGGAAATGGAGTTAAACTTGTCTGTGGCAATGTTTTAAAAAATATTTAATATACCATCCGTGTGTGTGTGTGTGTATTATATTAAACATTTTTTAAAACATTGCCACAGTAATAGCTGTTGCTTAGCTATTATCTGATATATATTGCATTAGTCTGAGATGTTTCTTAGCTGTATATTTACTCCACCAATTTCTGCCACTGTCTTTGCCTACTATTAGCACTCCCTATCATCCGTGATTCTATTTATTAGATGTGCCGTATTGAAAATATGGAATAGATATAATCCCAGGCTATGCCTGAAAACACCTCTATGGATCTCAGTACAAGAAGCATTTTACAGAAGAAAAACAACCGGCAAAGACAATTGGTTAACATACCAGGAATTATTGGAGAATCACCAAGGGGAATATAAAATTAAATCAGGACAGCAACTAATGGCAGAAGGATATAATTGTCAGTGGTTTTCCCATTTACAGCTATCAGAAAGATTTAAAATGGATGAAAAAACATATGTATGGAGCAAAGAAAGACAGAATGAAGTGCAATTGTGTACAGATGATGAATGTGTAGTTGCTAAAATGTATAAACTTTGGTTGAAATTTGAAATGGAAGAACAAGTTAAAAAATGTATGATAAAGTGTGCTAAGAATTTTGGTTATAATATACAGATGGATCAATGGGAAAATATGTGCTCAAAAGGGTTGAAATTTGCTTTATGTTATGATCTTAAAGAGAATTTTTATGAAATGAAGTATTGTTGGTACATGGCCCCAGAGAAATTATCTAGAATGTATAAAGGCATTCCAAATGTATGTTGGAAATGTGAACAACATGAATGGATGGCTGGTGTGGGTCTTCCGGGCTGTGTGGTCGTGGTCTTGAAGTCTTGTTTCCACGACCACACGGCCCGGAAGACCCACACCAGCCATCGTATGCCGGCCGTGAAAGCCTTCGACAATACAACATGAATGGACATTCTATCATGCTTGGTGGACATGTAAAAAAGCTAAAAAAAAAATTTGAATTCAAATACACATTTGATTCAGAGGATTTTAAAGATTAATGTTCAATTGAAGCCAGAATTTTTCCTTTTAGGACTGATGGATACACAGTTAGAAAAGAGTCATGGAAGATTATTTCAGTATATGATTACTTCAGTGAGGCTATTATATACACAAAGATGGAAAGATTGGGCATTACCCACCATGGAGGAATGGTTGGTGAAATTGACAGAACTTGCTGAGATGGCCAAACTGACTTATTGGATTAGGGAAAGGTCATTATTGCCTACCATCCTTGATTCCATTTATCCTTATTTCTTCCACCCTGCTTTTGATCAGCCACAATGGGCATCATTCCTGCTGGTTACATCCCTCTTAGTTAATGGAATTTGTATATCTGGTTTGCAATCCTATACGCACTTACTTGGGAGTAAGTCTCAATAATCTCATTAGGATTTATTTTTAATAGGCGTTCCTAAAATTGCCCTGTATTTGGGTTAACCTGAGCACTCTTTTGAATGCATATGCAATCCAACCACAACTAGCAACATCCTAATCCCCTTTTGAAAAAGGAAACACAGTGAAATACTTAAATCTACTGACTTTTAAAAGAGACTTAGTCAGGCCTGTTGCAACAGCTTAGGATTTTAGTAATAATAAGATAGTTTGTTATCATGAAGGTTAGGTTGGCCCTTTGCTTAGTTTCATTTCAGAAGGAGTTAAGACTGCTTTTCCAGACAACTTCAAGGTAAAAGGGCCAATATAATAGAAGCAATTATATCAGGATGGCATTGTTTTTATTTAGTTCAGAAACTACATGAGGTGTTTTATTATGTTTTTAATTAACAACTTCTAATGAGTTAAAGGGGGGACGCAGTGGCGCAGCGGCTTAATGACGCTGAAAGTTGCTGGCCAGAAATGGTCGACGCTTCAGCGGTTCGAGTCCAGCCTTCGCGTTAGCAGGGTGAGCTCCTGTTTCCTCCCCAGTTCCTGTCAACCCAACAGTTCGAAAACTTACGTGAGTAGATAAATGGGGACTCTCACTCCGGTGGGAGGAAAAATGCTGGTGGCGCCTTGCAAAAAAGGAGTCGGGAGCAGTTGCCGGTAAGCGCGAAAAACCACACGCGCCCGAAAAGGGCGCAAAGCAACGGAAACCCCGCCTCCTGCGCTCGCCAGCTGGGCTCTGCCCTAGGAAGGAGGCTCTGGCAAACCACTTCCGAAAACAATTGCCTTGAAAACTGCAAGGACTCGTCCAAGCAGTCACTGCAGGGTCAGCAATGACTGAGCGCAGACAAAAAAAAAAAAAAATGAGTTAAGTGATAAGAACTGCCTAGAATCATGGGAGGGAGGGAGGAAAAGAAAGAACGTTTAAGTACCTAAAGCAACATGGGTAGTAAATAACCTAAGCAGTATGGATAGTACTTCTCAGTATTGAAGAATGGTGGTTATGTTATTGTAATTTTTCCTCCCTTCTTGGCATATCATCCCAGAATTATTGAAGATACATGTAACATAACATCCTCATGTGAGCAGGTGGGAGTAGATGTTCAAATCTTAGATATGTTACATCAGATTTCCTTGTAAGATATGAGAGGAAGTTACAGCAAACATTACTATCTATAATCAATAATGCTGCAGCGTGCAAATTATATTGCATATATGCTAATGCAAGTTACTTCCACTTTTACTGGATACTGACTTCTTTTCTATCTGCATTAAAAGAAGAAAACTATCTTTTTTTTTTCCTTTACCAATCACATTTTTCTTCAAGGGTATAAACATGTTTTTTTCAATAACATTTTATTAAACTTGCAAAACTGATAATATATAAAAACATTGCTTTCCCATGGAAGAAATATATTTTGCTCCCCATACTAAAAGCTGCTATCCCAGTACTAAAAGCCACAAGTTGAAAGATGCTCCAATTGACTTCCACAATGCTTAGAAGAACCATGAGTAGCACATGGGAAAAAACTCTAGTCCCCAAATATCTTTTTCCCTGATGAAAAATCCTGAAAATTGTAGCTGTGTTCTTGCATCTCACTAAGCCCTAATGCTGTTTTAGGTTTGTGGGATATCCAGACTCAAGCTATTTCAGCTTACCATCATCATTATCAAAATTGGCAGTTAAAACCCTAATTTACAACAATTAAAATATTATATAAAATTTATAGCATCAAATAGGGACTAAAGTAACAAAATAATAGCAAAGAAAAGCAGTGTTCGTAGGTTAAAAATCACAACAATATTATTATAAAAAGCAATGAGAAAATAAACATGTCTTTGCTAAAGATCAAAAGATGGTACCTGGTACCAGGCATAGCTCATTGAGAAGGATATTCAAAAGTTGCTGGGCAACCACTTGCCACATCTCACCAAGGGTGGGCACAGGAACCAAACTGTCTGAAGATTATTTTATGTTACATGGGAAGAAGCGTTCCTTCAGGTGTTGTGGTCCCAAGCCTTACCTGAAAAGCTTTATAGACTAAAACAACCACCTTAAACTGGGACAGGAAATGAACTGGAATCTAGCAAAATTCATTAAAAAATGATGTGACATGTTCATATTGTACAGTTCCTGAATTTTATATTTATTGAAGTTTCTCAACCATCCTCAAGGACAATCCCTTTTATGTATTTATTTATGTACCATATTTATATATGCCAACTTCCCACAAACCCCAATAGTTTACAAAAAATTGAGCATGAAATCTGTAAAACCAAACAAAATAAAGCATTATCTAATATCAGCATCCAAATAAGCAGTCATATCCCAAATCTTACTTTATTGAAATCTCTGTAGATGAGTCAGTTTTCACTGACTTCCTGAAAGCCATTAGGGCAGCATGATGTATTACAATAATCTAAGACAGATATTACCAGGGAACAGATTACCATTGTAAGACTATCTCTATCCAAATAGGTCCATTGCTGATGATTCAGCACTAATAGTACTTTCAAGTTGTCTGGATTAATCTTCAGTTTGTTGGCCCTCATCCAGTCCCTCATCATGGCCAGGCTGTGTTTCTTGCAGTTTCACTGCTTCACATGGATTTGATGAAGAAGTGAGATTGAGCTCAATTACTGATGGCACCTTACTCTAAATCCCTGAATGATCTCACTCAGTGGTTTCATGTAGATGTTAAACAGCATAGGGGGAAATGAAACTTTTGGGAACCCAAAAGGCTATAAGGTTAAGCAGAAATCCTTCAGTAGCACCTTTTGGATATAGCCATCTAGGTATGAGTTTAAAGCTGTTCCCCCTCAACCATTTGGGACAACCTCTCAAGAAGAATACCATGGTCAATAGTATCAAAGGCTTTGAAAGACCCAGGAGAATCAACATTTCATTTCCCCCATCTCTTTCGTGGCAAAGACCATTTAAACAGGGGACTAAGGCCTAAACACCAGTTGAAATGAATCTAGAAAATGTGTTTCGTCCAGGAGCGTCTGGATTCAATCAACCACTGCGTGCTTAATCCCAGGAAAGAATGTTGTCCACTGGCCTATAATTATATAGATCTTATGGATCCAATTATGAACTCTTCATGAGTAGTCTCACTATAGCCTTCTTTAAAGAAAGAAGGACCACTCCTCCTTATAAGGAAGAATTCATAATTGCTGGATTATACATTATTTATACATTTATAATGCATAATTTATAATCCATCTGAGCACCTTCTTCCTACTAAATGGAATGATCAACAGAGGCAAGAAGCAAGCATCATGTGGTTGGCTAATCTTGCCTGTGCACCTTCTCTATATCATCAGGCCTTAAAACTCAATCAGAGACATCTGATAAGATAAAACGTTCTGGACATCTCTACAAACTGAACTCTAAAATTCTAGAGTCTAAACATTTAATCAATGTTGCTATCTAAATGTGTAGCCAACATATCATAGTGAGCTACTGAGGGTTCTGTATAATCGGTAACTGGGCCAGATCCCAAAAGGCCACAAATCACTGAAAAAGCTCCACTGGGTGATACTGAGATGACACGAGGAGAAAAATGGCTGTTTTACCATAATCACTACAAAGCAGACTTGATAATGAGCTTTTACTAGTGTTCAGTCAGATGCAAGATGAGTTTTCCTTACTTGCTCTATTGCCTTCAGCTGAGATTTATACGAATTGAATGAATGGGCTTTGCACCATGGGAAAAGATGCTCAGGAGTTATTGTTTCAAGTATTCTCTTATTTCACAAAGCAGCCAAATTGTTGATAGAAATGCCAACCATACCAGCTGGAAAACTTCCTTGAGCCTCTGAAATACATTGGAATTGATAGGTGGACTATTCTGGCTCCATCCCTGCAGAGAACCACTGTAAGCCTAAATCCCAACAGGATGTGGTCTGACCATAACAAGGACAGATTAAAGTTCCCCACTTTCAGTCCACCATCCTTCAATCCAGCAGAAAAAAATAAATCTAGACTGTGACTTGCCACATGTCCAATAACATGGCCAATAACAAGTTAAGAGACACCTACAGAGGTCATGGTGGTTATGAAGTCCTGAGTAGTCTCAACCAAAGCAGACCCAGCATGGATGTTGAAGTCCTTCATAACTATCATTCTAGCAATCTTCAGTACCATGTCCAAGACAACCTTTGCCAGCTCAGGTAGGAAGACTCGATTAGCAAGATGGATGATATTGTTGATGGATAACCAACAAAATCCCCAGTCTTTCTGAATACCCAACACATGATACAAAATCTCAGGATTAGTACTTGAATGGACAGAAAGCCTTGAAAGTGAAAGATAATTCCTATTGTAACTTGGAGTTCTTGACTCTCCTACATGTTCTGGTGTTGTACCATACACTTAGCAACAGTACATGCAGACTAAGGGTAAGGCTACCATAGTGCTTCTGGGTGAGAGAGAGAAACAAGAAGAAAGGATGTTTCCTTTTACCTGCAATTATGCTAAATGGAATCCTCTCGTCCCTCCCATGATATTATTATAGAACTCTTCCAGGCACATATTGCAAAAAGCAGAAAAAGATGAGTATAGCTCTCACCCTCGGTCCAGTCCATAAATGGTTTCCCCCAAGGGGCAATTAATTCCCTTTGGTGTATCTACCTTTGGGGTTTTCCTGCAAGGGCTGGCCTGCCACAAGCAGCTTCATCATCTGTTCTGGGCTGGGTTAAATATCACATCGACTCCTTTGAAGGCCCCCAAGGGCAGATGAAACAACCAAGGAATGGGTAGACCATATTGGTTTTATGGACATTTGGGATCAATAGAACAAGCCTACTGACAAGCTGCTGCATCATGGTGGGCAGGACAGATAAATGTTAAACAGGTCTGGAGTGAAGATGAAGAAGGGGATACTTTAGCCAGCACCACACATCTACTGATTCCTGAAAGGTTTTTTGCTTAGCAAATTGCCTTATTGGCCCCCAGTACTTTAAACCAGGTTCTTCATGCTTTAGAACATCTGTCTTTCTGTATTCTTATTTCTGAATACTTTCTGCAGTCCTTCCAATTTCTGTATGACATAAACCTTTGTTCTGTTGCTTTTAGCTGAATAGTTCAGTTGTCCATTTATCAGCTGGTTTTTTGGCTCTTGACATGAACTTTGAATAAGTCAGTTGCTCGTCTTATTTTGATTATCTATAAAACAATAAGACATCCCCAGATTTTAGGTGAGGTAAGTTCACTCTTCATTGGAAGAGCTTATATGTACAAACCATCAGTAAGACTTAGAGTAGACGTATCTGTACACAAGAGAAAAAAATTGTAATAAAATCAAATTCAGTGAGGTCTCCATATTCAGAATATCTGTAGTCATGGATTCATGTTTTCATGGTAGTGGTGGCAAAATTTAACATACTAAACATTTGGCTACTGCTTGTTGCATTCACCCTGAGCGAAAGTGTGGCACACACATCTTCAGTCTCACAATGAGCATCCAAGTAGGATGGCTTGTGACTTTTGTGTGTTGTGTGTGTGTGTGTGTGTTAGGCTGCTCTAACTTGACTTTATGCATACATGTAAGTGTTTAGGCATCGATAGAGGCAATTTGGGTGAGAGTATAAATTTTGCAGAATTTTGTATTTTTGTGGGAAGTGTTGACATGTAACCACCATGAATATGGAGACCCAATTGTACATTCTGGTGTCTGTGGTTTAAAAAAAAGAAAGGAATTTTCTATAGCAGTAATAATCTTAAGTAATAGATACTTTCTGCCCTTCGGTGGTACCCTTGCTACCTGAGCTGAAATGCATTCTAATAGATCAGGGCCTTAAAAATAAGTGAGTGATGGCTACCCTCTTGGCTTCTAAGGAAAAAGTGCTCTGTGAATTACAACTCCAATAACTCAAGCTCTGATTTGCCCCCTTCTCCATGATGATAATTATATGTTCTCCCTATCATTGGCACGGAGCTTTCTTTATCTAAAACTGCTTGCTGGTTGCATATTATTTTATTTTACTGTAGCTGATATTTTTATATCATACATTGTACAACTGTAAAACTTTGGCGGGTTGAGTTGCTATTTTCAAAAAGATTCTGTCTTCTAAAATTGTGGGACAGTGTTGTACTACAGGTGCCGCATTTTACTACCAGAGAAATGAAGCCTACTCATTCTTCATGCTGCTGTTGTGTTTTTTAATACAAGAGCTTGTAAATCTCAGGGCAGTGTTTTGCTTTCTGTGTCTCCTGCCCTACTCTACAGTGCTTGCATACGTGTGTCTGGCCATAATGACAACAAGGTTACCGCTTGTGTAAGGGGAAGAACACTCACCTATTTGACGGGGAAATCCATTAATTTAATAATGCAAATCTGTACAGGTTGTTTCAGTAACCTAATAAGACATAAAGCAGTTACAACTCGGTCACATATTTTTGTCTTCTAATAGCCTGAATATTCCTTGCTTCTTCTAGTATGTTAGTGTTAAGAATATGTGATTTTACAATTCTGCATCAGGGAACTGAGTAATTTTTTAAAGGATGAAATCATAGTCCCACAAGAAATACACAACTGACTGCACTGCATACTTCAGTTTAGACCCATTCCTTGACGCAGTTTTAAATATGAATAAAATGCATTCCAGTCCCTTTTAATTACCCTTTCAAAAAGATACGTTTTACTGTAAGTTGTCTGATTCTGTTTTAAGTGAACAAGAAAACCTGGGAGAGGTTGTCTCTTTAAATCAGATCTGCAGTGTTGATGGACCCTCTAGCAGGCATGGTAAGAACCATTCTCACCTCTGCAGCAGGGAGCTTGACCATAAAGATTCTCACATTCAATCAAAACGTTTTCTGTTTTAATATGCACTGTACCAATCCTATTCCCATGGTTACAGCTCCTGCTCCTTTGGTTGCTTCTAGCATGTTGGAAAATTGAGGCAGAGCACATTTTCTCGTACAGGAGTTTAAAATATAATGAAAGCAGCCCTGTTGTGATTTGCATTTTAAATTCTCTCTCTCTCTCTCTCCCCCCCCCCCCCTTCATTGTACAGAATGCTGTGGCAATAGCTTCAGTTCATTTGCCACAGTCTGTCTTCTCCTCATCCGCAGCCTGGCAATCTGTTGATAACTCCTCTTGCAAGCTACAGTTTATTGCCTTTCGGAATGGAAAACTCTTCCCCAACCCTGCAAACTCGTCTCACCTTGCAGGTTATGGGAAGCACAAGATCATTGGCACACCCGTAGTCTTCATTAAAATAGGTAAGTGTTTTTGATTCTACAAGCTAAGCTATACGGGAGAGTATCTCGTAGAATGGTGCAGTGTAGCACGCAGGTATGCTGACGTGAGAATTACCTCTGCTCTAACAGAAATGTGGGTTTTTATTACCTGTGTCTTCGTATTTTAAAAAGAAACTTAAACAGCAGAGAAGCTTGGCAATTGTAAATATAGGATTCTCTTTCGTGGCTTGCTGAAGTTTATCAGAAAGTAAAAAAAAAAAAAAGATGATTGTGTGAAGAAGGGGGAGAGGGAATGTTGCTTTTTATTCCTAATTATAGTCATTGAAAGTCCGGATCCCAAAAAGATTGATAGCAGGGATGGGCTCAGTCCTGTTGCATGTATATTGATAGTCATCAGTGTACTTCTTGAAATGATAAATCTATAACAAGTGTTCTTATGGGTGAAATAATAGCTTAAATATTGCACTTTCTATGTAATATTCAGACCATGTTAAACATTTTATTATATCCTGAATTGGGTTCACATTTTAGAAGGTTATAATTTAAGCTTTGGACTATGAAATTGTCTCTGATGTTAATTCGGTCAAAGACATCCATTTCAATTTACTGTTGTTATTTGAAACAGTCATCCCTCATCATTTTTATTCAGGGCATTGAAGTAGCGCTCTTATTTGTAGATCAACTTAATAAAATGGCAATTATAGGCAATATTAACTAGTCCAAACTTTTGTACATTGCTTTTCTGCTGATAGACCAGGAGAGGGATTTTTGCTCTGTCTAATGTGTGCGTATGTGTACAAAATGTTACCGGCTTCTATACAGAGCATGTAGCAATAAAGCGTTTTCCACTTCATTGCTTTAATTCAGTTTGTTCCTTTGGCAGATGGGTGCAATATTGGAAACCTCGCCAGTCCTCTTATTATAACGCTGAAGCACTTTACCCAGGGCATAAACCCCATTGCAGTCTTTTGGGCTTTTGACCTTCTAGATGGACATGGAGGCTGGTGGGGAGAAGGGTGCCACATAATTAGCTCTGCAGACAATATTACCACTCTTCATAGTACTCACTTCGGTAACTTTGCAGTGCTAATGGTGAGTATATAACTTCACATATGTGTGTGTGTATGTGTGAATCTGCCTGCCTGTCTTTACTTAGCAGTATCTGGTTATTAATCTTGCATTCTGTTTAGTTTAGGGAATTAAATGAGAGTGACTTAAAAGAGCCAAACTCAATACTTGGTAATGCTCAACCTTATTACCTGCTAGCAGGCCTTGTTATAAATGCTTTAATGGAAAATGAAAGTTCCATCAAGAAACTAATGAAAGTAAATTTTCTATCTCTCTGTCTATCATCTATCTATCTATCTATCTATCTATCTATCTATCTATCTATCTATCTATCTGTGTATGTGTGTGTATATACATACACACATACACATATATATTCATTCCCCTTTACATCTCAAGAAGGGTTATCTTCTATACATCTAACGCTGTGTTGATCATACTAATTAATTGCTGGCTTACTGCAATATTGAATCATTAACAAATGGAAAAAACTAAGATTGCCTGCTTCACTAAACAAGGATTCTGTGGTCCTTTCTGACAGTTCTTGAAATTCAGGTCCCTGTGATGACGATAGCATTCTTTTTACTAAATGGCTGTTTGTAAAGAAAAAAAATATTTATGTGTACTGCTAACACAAAGGCTGCTGAGGTTTTTCCTCAGGCATATTTGCAGTTCACAATGCAGTTATTTAACAGTTTTATTAACTGGAAAGTTACCAGGGCAGACACAAAAGGCAGATTAAATTAGATAACATATCAACAGTGAAGTAAATGTAAATAGTGGATGAAACGTATGAGAGAGAATCACATTAGAAAACATTTTCTGCAGCCTACAGAAGGGTTACTCAGTCTCAGTAGCTATTTGAAAGGAAGTAGTGTTCAGTCATCTTTTCTCCCTAATGTTGAATCCAGCATTCATTCCAGTATATACTTGTGAAGAGAAAATGCTCCTTATGAGCACCACTGAAAGGTTCATACTTGAGTAAATAATGCAATGTGTGTGTGATGTGTATAGGACGGCAAAAAAACAGATGACAGGAATTGAAAGGACATGTGCAGAGAATACCAATCTGCTGCTGTCAGATGGAGCACAGATGTCAGCCAGTCATGGACCAAGTCAGTGACAACAAGTATCTAAATACCAATCTTGCTTTCTACTTTATTAAATGGAATGCCTTCAGTATTGCGTGACCCATTGGTGTTCACTTACTGCTTATTACATTCAAATGCCCCTAAAGATCCAGGGCTCCCACTTTAAAAAGTCCCACTTTTTAAGCATGTGAAACAAACAGAGCTAGATTTGAACATTTAGTTAACTCTTGATGGTGTAATGGGGAATACTGCTGTGGTTCCCCATCATCTTTTCCAAAAGTACCTGTTGATGCTGCAGATACCACACCCATTTTGGCTGACCAATTTGATATCATCAATGAGGTACTTAAAACTTTGTATTTATTTATAACTGGGAGAAACTTTTTCCTTCTTTTGTAGACTATCCGGAATAAATTGATGTTATCATATGTATTTCAATTTGCTGTTCATGTCATTTTGAGGGATGTAATGTTTTCTATTAATAGGACTTCACATAGTCGTGAATGAGTTAAAGACTGCAAGACTCACTGTGTAGTTTACTGTAATGTGTATTAATATATAACAAACAGCGTAACATTTTATTGACATGGATTTGACTTCATTGAACTAATGTAACCTGATTCCCCAAGCCTATGAAAACAAACCCATTGTTGAGATTTGAACAGATTTTCTGAAATTATCAGGAGAAACATTTAAAAAAGCATTATTAGTGGATGAATCAGATGCTAGTATAGCCTGGAGATTAAAGCAGGAGATATTAAAGCGGAAGATCTCAGTTGAAGTTGAATAAAAAGCACTGTAAAATATCCAGTGAAGACTGCCCTATCATTGTTGATTCTGTATATGTGTGTGTGTGTGTGCGTGTGTGTGTGTGTGTATCCCAGACTATTGTTTTATTCCATACGTATTTTTAATGCAAGTGGAAGGGCAATAAAACAACAATATATATGTTCAACTTGGGTACAAGTTGCTGTTTGTGTGAAGTATATTGGAATTCAGATAGTAAAATCTGTATTTCAGTCAATTGTGAAATACATTGGGTGTCCTTGAGCAAGTCACATTCTCTCAGCACAGGGGAAAGACTGTGGATCTGAAAGCATTGCATGCAGAAGGTTCCAGGTTCAAATCCTGCCTTCTCTAATTGTGCTAGGAGAAACTTCTTTCTGAAATCCTGGACTCTGTCTATAATTGTTGACATTTATTAGGTTAGATGGACCAATGGCCCGACTTAGGAAGAAGTAATCTCATCTGTCTTGCAAGGTTACTAAAGTGGTACATGAGATAAACTTCAAATATGTAAACAGGCCCTGGGGAATACAGCCTTCATTATAACAATACAAGTCTTTTTTGTGAGATGTTCTTTGTTGGACTGTATAGATTTATGTTGATATTCTTCCATTTAAAATAAAAATAATTGCAAAGCCCTGAATGATATGGAAGCCTTAAAAAATGAATGGGATAATATTGTGTTTAATGGTTAGCTGTAGTAAAGCCAGACACATTTGCAAGATGATTGTGGTTGTGAATGTAATTTATGTTATTGCAAATGTAACCCAACATTTGAGAAGTAAAGGCTCAAATTACCCCAGTTGTGTATTGAACTGTTGATGCAGTACCACGTTTATATTCATCATTCTACTTGACTGCTTTTTGGTAGCTGTGAAGCTTTTCCTGCAGGATGACGCTCCCTCAGAAAATTAAGAATTAGCAGTGTTCAAACGTTTAAAGGGTTGCTGTAGCCGTTGGAAAATAATTTATTTTGCCAAGAGTTCTGTTCAGATTAAAAGTTAGCAAAACAGCTTACCCACTTCAGCACAGTGTGGCTGAACAAAATACACCTCAGAACTTCCTATATCTATGAGAATCGTTTGGCTTAATAATTACTAGGGTGCCAATACTTACCGAATGTTGCACTGACATAGTGTACATTATGGAGGTGAGGGCCATCTGGCTGCAACCTCTGTCACCCCATTGATCACCAGGTTTGATTTGGCTGATCTAGCTGGCTAGGTGGGTGTCCCTTCCTCCCTCACTGCTTCATGTGTGTCCCTCCTGAACCTGCATGCTCAGTGGAAAAGAACAGCTATCCCAGATAGAAGGAATATACCAATCTTCAGTCAAGGGTATACGGTAGCTGTGCTTCCCTGCTAGAGCATCCAAACAAATAGTATGCGTTAGGGAAAAATAAAGTTCCAAAAAATTTATGTTTTAAGGCAGGGTGACAGTCAAGTCTTCAGGCTTTCTGAAAGTCAGCCATTGTCCTTGTTTCCTGTGAGAGACTGCAGGCAAATTCAAGTCTGAGAAATCCATTGATGCTGAAAGATCATTATACTGTCACCAATAGTTATAAAGAAACCTAAAGTCCTTTGACATTCCTGTGTTTTTTCACTGACAGTTTTCTCTGCATCCTTGCTCAGTAGGCCCTTTGCCTCTGCTTTCCTGTCTCATCCATCCTTGGGCCCATGCGCTTTTTAGGAAGAGGAAGTTACCACTCGACAGAGATGATTTTTGTACAATGAATTGCATGTGGCTGGAAGAAATTACTCCCAACTGGTGGGTTGCTCAAAATCTTGTAGTGGATATTAGGATAAGTGTGGCAGAAGATGGTTTTTAGGAGTTTTCCATTTAGAATCAAATGGAAAGGACTAGAATCAAATCAGTAAGTTCAGAAATGATACGATTATAAATCATTTGCCGCTTTATTTTATTTCATTTTTTATGTTTGCAGTTTGCCCTCCTTTCCTATAGATTGTCTGGGTATGTAAGAAAGACACATAGATGCTCAATTTGTACCTGAAAAGCAGTAGATACTAAAATTCAGTTGCTCACAATCTGAAGTAGACAAAAAGTTTTAGTACTAAATAAAACATGGGGTTTTAGTTTAGAAAAATAAGCCTCAGATAAGCAGATAAAGTGCTTTACCCAAGATGTGAGGGTGGGAAGATGAAAACTAGTTGAAGAGAAAACTCTGATAATTTAAGCATATGAACCAAATGGAAGATGAAAAAGACAGGAAAGCTGTAGTAAAAACAAAGGGTATAGATGAAGAGGGAGGATTTTAAATATATGTATGGAAGCCATATAGTGAATATGGGAGAAATAGATCTTCACTGAAGAGATAAGGCTGAAGGTGTTCCTGAATGAGATACGTAAGGGAAAAATGATGTTATTGAGGTAGTTGTATTGCTCTAATTGATAAACACAACATGAGCTAAAAGGCCTATATGTATAATGTCAAGAACCAGTATCATATGTCTGCTATGTAGCAGTAGCAGGTCCTTGTAGCCTGTTGTTCCTTGAGTAGTTTGAAGGTCTTTGGTTATGATAGCAAGATATAGGAGAAGTTGTAGCTCAGAAGGTCCCCAAATAATTGTTAAGATTTGCCTGTTCATCCAAATCCATAAGCTGTTTGTTTGTGTGTTTCTTAAATGTTGTTCTCTATCTATCCTAAAAGAAAATTTTAGAAGTTGAATCTCTAAAATGTCAGGTGATACTCCATTATTTTTTTTTTAATAGCTGGAGAAGTTATAGATTGTTTTGTTTTTGAAAATATCTAGTTTTGGAGAGTTGTTGATAACACTGGCTCTGTGTACATTGAACATTTAAAACAATATTTCCAGTATTGATGTTGAATGTCCACCAAACACCAAACGTCCATCAATTATTGCAGTCGGGTACAAAGTATAGTATTCTCTAGTCTCTAGAGAAAGGAAGATCAATCAGAACTAGGAAATAGAGAGAATGAAACTAATGCCAAGCAAAGATTTTAAGTACTGAAAATAGAGTGCCTAAGTACATGACATGGAGTTGTTATTCCATCACAGGTCCAGGAGGCTAAAATAATTTATTTCTTTACAAAAAATATATTCTTCTTAGTTTGTGAGATATTGTGGGGAGACTGGGAAGTAATAGAAGGAATGTTAGACATAAACAACCAAAAGATAGGAGGCAGGTCTGTTGGTAGGGTATCTCATAAATAGCAACTTGGTCCATGTGATGAAAAACCTGGGAAGAAACAATTCAGAATATTCTGAGATATTCCACTTTAATAAATTCACTAATAAAGGAGGTTGAGAAATTCCTCTTACAATTCCAAAGTTCTATATTTACCCTAATATTAGCATTATATATACCTTTTTGAAGTCCATGTCATTATTGCTTCCTTGATTTTGCCCAGTTGTGTGGGACTTTACATAGTTATCTATTGTGTTATAAGGTACACCAGAACCTTCTCCCTCTTGATTGTCCATCCCAAATAGAATGGCATCAGATTTACTGTCATCTTACTTCCTGGGACTAAGTGTTGAAAGGAAGAGTCAAGGGGCAAGGTTGACTATTGGGGGTTATTAATGTCACCTACCATAATGTCCATGGGACTGGGTAATTCATTATTTATTCATGTATTGAATCAATTGTTATGATCAGGATTGTCTGTAGCAAAATAATAATTTTAAACATAGTATAATGTATTAAAATGTAAAAAAAAAAAGTGATGCCAATCACAGGTAAATCAGAAGACTTAAAATGCCTGCAGAACAGCTCTATTTTAAGGCCTTCCAGAAAGATGCCAGGGTAGGTACTACCCAAACTTATGGGAGTGGGGAGAAGGCTGCCCTTGGGCCCCCGTTCTGCCATTTCATGAGTAGGGGACTCTAAACCTTTCCACCTGGGACAAGTGTATTGGAAAGGTCCACCTACAATTCACTTCAGATTGTTCAAAATTTTCTATCGTGCTCTGCTCCACAGGATTCCATTGTTGCTTTTTAGACGAGCTCTGACCAGGATGAATACTGATAGCTAGATTATGTATGATACAGATAATGTCTATATGTCTGTCAGAAGCACTTGTGACATTTCATCTTGCTTTCAAATACAAAACAGAGCCCAACATTGGATTATGCAGATAGGAGCTGGCCTAATTCTCAATAAGCTATTATTATTCTGAATATGAATCTTTAAAGAAAATCAAACACTCAGTAGATATGAAAGCTTTACATTTTCTTTTAAAAACCCAGTGTTTTATTTCACAAAAACTTATGAGTAGTCATGCTGGAATTGCTCATGTATTATTTTACACTGGGGCCACAATCCTTTCAATTTTGGCCTGCTTCCACACATTGTTTTTTTTAAGCAATTTTTAAAAATTCCCTATTTGATCACCCAAAGTTACTCATAATTTCTGTTAGACTAGAGTGCACTTTTATCCCAAATATCCATTTGATCATAGATAGGTCACCTATTGTGCCCCATCCCCACGCCATTGACCCTAGATTACTGAAGAATTGCTCCCTGCTGCAGTAGATGTACTAGATGCAACATGCAGTTCAGTGTCCTGATTCACTACATTGCATTTCCTCTTAATAAGGGATGGAGCCCAGCCAAAACTATTTGGAATGGTTCATTAAACTACAAAGAGCTCAGGACAGAGCAAGTTATCTCAACCAATACCTCACTGGAGGCAGCTTTGCATTATGTTTTTAGTTGGCTTCCTTCACCTCTGAACTTTAAAGGAGAATATAGGTTTATTGAAGTAAAAGTATTATGATTCATCATGATTTGCTAAGTATTGCTTGTCTCACAGTGGGTGGTAGAGAAACTAGAATCTAGTTTGCACATTTTCATTCTTGTGGTTGCAGTGTTTCCCATCTTGGCAACTTCAAGATATGTGTGCTTCAATTCCTAGAATCCCCAGCAATGGTTATGCTGGCTGGGGTATTCTGAGAGTTGGAATTCTCACAAATTTTTAAAAAATGAGAAACATTACTCTACAGGAATTTGGAATTCCAACAGATAAGCACATCAATGTGGAGAAGAATAAATTAGAGCATTAGGGAGATGTAAGTTAAACATCTTGTCATGCAGGGAAAGCAGGAGATGTATTAGGTACTCAAAAGAAGAGTATGATTGGAGTTGAAGGAGGAAATACGAAATGATGGGAATAAGGAGAGTTAACAAAAATAGCAGCAGACAAATTCAGTGGAAGTATTTAATAACAAAACAAGTATTGAAATTAATCTATCAATAGAAGAGAATATGTGTAGCTCAGGATTGAACTGTGGAGGCCTTGGGGTTCTCTGAACTTGGTTGTTTTCTTGCAAACGTTTCATTACCTGGCTAGGTAACATCTTCAGTGCTAGAATGGAATGAGGTTTGCTCTCTGTTTATATACAGTGACATGCCCTGCCAGACATTGTAATTAGCAATACAGGTAGTCCTCCTTTATTAACTGGCTGGTTTAGCAACCATTCAAAGTTACGACAGTTAAACAAACAGCTTTGTGACCAATCCTTTCATTTATGGCTGTCACAGCATCCTGCGATCATGTGATCGCCATTCAGGTGCTTCACAACTGGTGTGCATTTACAACTGTTGCAGCATCCCACAGTCACATGATTGCCATTTACGAGCTTCACAATGTCTTCCAACAAGCAGAATTAATGAAGAACACGGAAGTGAAATCGCAGATTGCGATCATGTCTTGCTTAACAACCGTGGTGATTTACTTAATGATGGAAGTGGAAGTGACATAAATCCAGCAAAGTCACATGATTCTTTGCTTAGCAACCATGGCACCTAGCAATGGAGTTGACAGTCCCAATTATGGTCGGTAAACAAGGATTACCTGTACAAAAAATGGCCTAAGGATTTCAGAATAACTGCAAATTGTATCTAATGGTGACTGTGCCTTTGTGGGAAGTATTTAACCTTGTGCATGGTGATTTTTCACAATCAGCCCCAGATAAGCTTCCTGAGGACACTCAAGAACAGAATTGAACATAATACATAGAGCTTTAGTAAATAACATATTTGGCAAGAATTGTGTGCCCTGGCTTGCTTGCCTGAAAGAAAAAGCTGTTATAGATACAAACCTATGACATAGTTATTTAAAGGAAAAAAATACATATCTGCCATACTTTAATGTTACTTGATTTGATGAAGTAGAAACAGGAACCACGTTTAAGGCATGACAGGTATAGTTCAAACAATATCTTCAAAATTTAGCTCTACACAATTAGTTCGGTATACAGTAAATCTCTTCTGTAGTGGATCTGTGTGCCATTGGTTTTCTTCAGACACTCATATTGTTATTTACTAAGCAAAGCTGCACAAACAGCTTTTCCTGTTTACTCAGGTCTTTCATTTCTGCCCCTCCATGAACTGTATTTAAACCAGATAATCTCTTACTAGCCATCATTTCCCATGAACTAGGAAAGTATGGTTACCAGTTTCAGTCTGAGTTTGTTTTCAATAGCCTGTTTTCCCAGTATGAACAACAGAGAGAATGATGTTTAATTAATACATTCTGATTTAATTATTAAGTGTTGGCAAAGGAAGAGCAAAAGAAGGCTTGTGCATATCTCTGCCTCATCTCCTGAGATATGGTCATCTAAACATCGACATTATTATATTATCTGGCAAAGAAAAGTACAACTTTGTTTTCCGGAGGACAAGCAAGACATTCTGTAGAAAAGAACAGCTTCCTGCAACACTTCAAGAAACCAAGGTGTTCATGTGTAGTACTCTGCTTCACCTGGTTTATGTCCAGTGAAAGTGTTTGTAATTATTTATCCCTCTCCATCTTTTATTTCTTCCCCTCTCTGTTTCTTGATTCATTACTCAGATGTTTACTCTGGGTGTCCTCCCACTGTCTTTTACTTTATGACACAAATATCCATATACAGTTTTCTCTAATTACAGCTTTTCCTACATGAGACAACTTTTCCCTCAGAGAAGAAGCTAAATACCCTTTGTTATTTGATAAAATTTACTAAGTACTTGAACAGAATAATTCCACTGGAGAGGATGATAGAATTATTGTTTTCTGCTTTGTCCAATGCTCCTTTTTTTAAAAAAAAAAAAAGTTCTTACTAATACTTGGAGCCATGCTAAATCTTTATTCTTCGTGGTTCCTTCTTCTACAAAGGCAGATTACCTTGCCAGTTACTAATATTCATGACCTATAGATTCTCCTCTAGGAGATAACATCTGAACGCTGCCTTGTTCAAATGTGCTGATGTGCAATTGCACTCTTTTGCATTCTGTGTAAAAAAAGTCTTTGCTTGCTTTTTCTCTTGGGACAGCATGGGAGAGGCTGACAGATCAATAAGATTTAATTATCATTAAAATAGAGACAAGATTCATTTATCATGTATCAGTAACAAAGTCAGTTTCTTACGTACCAAATGAAATCGAGGATATTTTATAACGTCATAACACATTGCAGGAGTGTAGCGTACAGTTTCATTGCTTAGTATATGTCATATCAAACTAAGCTTAAAATATGGCTGGTTTAAAATAAAAAGTGCCTTTAAAAACATGATTATTGATGACCCTTAGTAAAAATGGTTATACTGAGGAAGGCATAGAGCATTTGCTTTCATAGGAATATTTGAGCATGACATAGTAAGTTGACATTTATATATATTTTTGCATACAGCTAAATGCCCAGTGTGTATTGAAACGGGGTTCTATAAATGAAAATTATTTCTTCTTGCTGCTTTGTGTGTTATCTCTCCCTAGCATATGTAATACATCCATTGTCGTTTTCAGTAGCCTTACTTTGTTACAGGAACAGGTGCAGAAATATTAAGGAAGTGTTACATTAGGTGCCCCTTCCTCCTTCTCCTCTCCCAGCAATCAGCTTCTCAGGCAGCAGCACTGATAATGAACAGTAAGGTTACCATACCTAGTGAGCCCCATGTGCTTATGTTTCTGAAGATAGGTGCTACCCTGTGCCTCTTTCTAAGTATTCATCAAGCACAAGTGTCATCGTAATCAAATGCTGGGCTTTTAATTAAAATTATGCACAATGCCTTCTAAAGGTTCTCCAGAATAAAACTGATTCACAGATTCTTAGAGTAGAGGCAAGGAAACAATCTAATGGCCCCTAGAATTCAAAGCTTAATTTGTAAAGACCAAGACAGACAGTCCCTGCTTCTTTCCCCTACACGCATACACTCATACATACACACACACACACACACACACACACACAAGGACTTTTTTTTGATAAGCGACATTTACTGCAGCATTGCAAATTCCTATGGTAGGAAAGCTTACAAGATGAGAGTGCAAGATGAGAGCTTGTTTGTGCTAGCCAGATGTGTCAAGCCATTTCTAAAACAAATTACAGACAGCTTATTATCCATAAATAGAAATGACTGGCAGCATCTTATATTGGTTAAAAATGTAGTGTGAACAAGGTGCAGTGTTCATTTGGCAGTATGATGAAATCAACCATATTCAAAAATATATCCAAAGTATGCATTTTTCTGATCTTCTGTGGTCCCATCCCATTTTCTCTCTTCAGAAGCTGATTTGATTTATTTTCATCTTTTCCCCTGGAAGATCCTGCAAGAGGAATGCTGGCTCAACAGCTTAACTCTCCCCCTCAGTAACTGAGGCTAATTGAGCAGGGGTTCAGGTTTCATCTGCTCTTTGGCAGGGGATGAGCAAGGAGCAAAGTGTAGAACTGTTTTGTTTTTATGTTTTCCTTTTGTGTGAAGTGGGAACGAGGGATCTTTATTTCTGCAGGGCTTGCAGCAGCTAAGGATGGAGCACTTTCATAGCATCCCCCAAAATAGCTGCCAGAAACACTGAGTCCTGGTTAAAAGGATGTTGGAATAGAGTTGTTTTAACCATTTTGTAAAATGCAAAGAGGGAAGG
Organism: Python bivittatus; assembly: GCF_059951505.1. Lineage (NCBI taxonomy): Eukaryota > Metazoa > Chordata > Lepidosauria > Squamata > Pythonidae > Python > Python bivittatus. The sequence continues at coordinate 428,445 of NW_028277108.1, forward strand.
GGCTGCTTGAACCTCTGGAGGCAAAGAATTCCATAGTATAGGAGCAGCAACACAGAAGGCCTGCTGCCTGATCCAGGTGCCCTCACTTAGTGTGGAGATTCTAAGCAGGTTTTCTTGGGATGTTCATACTGGACTTGACAAGGCAGCACCTGATGTAAGCCAATGCTGTGCCTTTTAGGGCTTTATGGGTTATCACCAGCACTTTGAATTGGGCCCGGATTTCTTCTGGTGTCCAGTGCAGTGTTTTTATTAGTAGTGTTACTTTACTATGGAGGAACTGTCCTGTCAACAATCTGGCTGCCACATTTTGGACCAGTTGCAACTCCTGGTTCATCTCCAAAGGTGGCCCTGTGTAGAGTGGGTTACAGTAATTCAAAAGAACGGTGATAAAAGCAAGAGCTGTTGTCACCAAGCCATCCTGGTCTAGGTAGGGTCATAATTAGTACACCAGCTGAAGCTGGGCAAAGGCTTTCCTTCCCATGGTCTCCAGCTGATGCTTAAGCAGTAGTAATGAGGATTCACAGATTGTGAAGCAACTAGTGTTTTGGGGTGTTCCCCATCCTGAGTTAATGATTAGGGCCAATGTTCCTGGATGTTTATTAATGAAAAGCAATCCAGCTGTCTGCAGGTCATGACTTTTGTTTAAATAAAAATTTTATTCAGAATTTTGATTGCAATAGTAAAAACTAATATAAACTAAACTTAGAGAAAGAAGAGAAGAGAAGAGAAGAGAAGAGAAGAGAAGAGAAGAGAAGAGAAGAGAAGAGAAGAGAAGAGAAGAGAAGAGAAAAAAAGAAGCATGAGAAAAAAGAAAAAGACGGAAGAAAAAGAAAAGAAAGAATATAATAAAGAAACAAAATATATCAAGAAGTGATTTCAACTTCCATCACAAGTATAAACAAATATAGTAACTCTTCACCCCCTATAAGATTACAGATATCTCTTCATCTCCTATCCCATCCTTTATATATAAGCAAATCCATAAAACATCAACTTTTCAATCCTAGTATCAGCAAAAAGTCCATGAAGGGTTGCCAGAACTTTGCAAAAAAAGGTCTTATTTTAACGCAGGTCATCATGACCTTCTGAAAAAAGATAAATATAGTAAAAATGAATTTTACTTTTAGACTGATTTGTCTACTTAGAGATACTCCTACCTTATTCCCTTTACATTATTTCAAACAGGTTGGTATAATATTAATTTTATTTTTATGAGGAGGACAAATCCCTAGATTGTCTTTATTTAAATTATGGTGATCGTATGATGATGGGTCTTCTATACTTTCCTGACTTTCAGTTTTATCATTGTGTGTACATTCTGAGTTCAATTTCTTTATGGAATGAAAAGTGATCAATTCTTTAAAAAAACTCTATGGATACAATTAGAAAATTTGTTAGGTATCTCCTTTGATATCATAGCAGCCTCTTGGTTCTATCTTTAGTCATAGCTGTCTTGTATTTCCCGTATTCAGGATTGCAAGGCCCATTTGGAAGATGCTGGTATAATCTTGATTCTTATTCATGTGATAGACTCACACTTTGGGATAACCCAGTTTAAGTGTGGTTTCATATATTTATTTAGGGTTTTGTGGGGGGGGGGTTTGTTTGCAGAAACAGTAATGGACAATTGAAGGAATTAATTATTCAGCTTATTGCTAATCAAGTTTTTGAAACATTTGAGTTATTGTGAGTGTAATCTGGATTGCTCAAAATAGCAAAATTGTAGTATGTTGGTCCAGATGCATTAGCAGCATATAAAACTTCCGAAATTATTAGGAAGTATTAGAATGTGCTTTACACGATTCTCTGTCTACATATTTTTTATAAACAAGTTAAGTTTATCATAAAGGTATTAGTTATTTCATGAACTCTGGGAAAATGAATACTGTTTATCAACAAATCAATAGCTAAGGGTCTTAAAGAATGTTAAGTATAGTACTTATGATGTTAAAATGAGATTAATTCAAACAAAGATACTTTTTTCATTTATCTGTCTCCCCAGAGAATATTTTAAAAGCCCAAGGCTTTAACAGAGCTAACCATTATGTTGAAATGTAAACTGGATAAAGAGACTCTTACTCAAGTATAATACGGGCTTTACTTATTGTTCCCTGGTTTTTACTTAATATCCATACAGTTTGTTAATATTGTGTTAAAAATGAGAATATACTTTTGAATTATGTACCAGGGATTTGGCATGATATGAAGAATTACAAATCTATCAAGTGCAGGGAAGAGGCAACAAAGAAACAAAAAAAAATGTTCAGTGGAAAGATAGAGCAATCCCAGATTTATACTCTTGGATGATGATGATGATGATGATGATGATGATTTTATTTCATCTTTTTTATATATAACTCAAGGGGGTGAATATACCTAATACTCCTGCCTCATATGATGAGATGAGATGAGATGAGATGAGATGAGATGAGATGAGATGAGATGAGATGAGATGAGATGAGATCATTTTTTTAAGCTGTCTGGAAAGTTTGTTCGGTTTTAGTTCATGTGATTGAGTTTTAATTATTTGTGTAAATAGTAGGCTGAATGATTGCATGCTATAAAATATGCTCTTGTTTATTCTTTTTTCTGTATTTGTTTTGGTATTTTGGAGGGGCCGGCCTTCCTTCCTTCCTTCCTTCCTTCCTTCCTTCCTTCCTTCCTTCCTTCCTTCCAACAAGTATTTAAAAATGGGTCAGAATGTTTTTTAGGAATTGAGGAGTAGAAACAGACGTGTGATCAGATTGCCCTAAAAATGCCCTACTGATGGCCCTACTTTCAAAAAGCTTGCATTAAATATTAATATGTGGGAGCATAAAAAAAATCAGTGCATTGTTACTTCAGATGCACTCACTGGCAACACTGAATAGTAACTCCCATTTGTGATGACAGCTGTTACAGGGCAGTCATTTAACCTAATTCATACAACATGCTGTTCATGTGTAAAGCTGTGAAACATCACAATATGATAAATAAAGTGATTATGTATATAATCTCCACATGCACACACAGACAAACATCCCCCAATATAAAGGGGGAAAACATCCTAATCTGAAAACCTCACAAAGTGAGAAAATGCAGCTTGGCATAATATTTGCAAGTAATGGGAGGTAGACTAAATGGATGCATCAACAACACTATATAATTAATAGGAGCACATGAGAATTTAGATGACTTCTGGGACTTCATAAAGCAAAAGCCTCCCATGCTAATGCCCACTATACATCTGTAAATTTAACAGCTTGACAGAAGCAAAGCAAGCAGGAAGGGAGCAACGCTGTGCAATCTCTGGCTGCAGTGAAAGCGTATAGCTGGACGGCTGCCTTCACTTTTTAGCATTAGCCCAAAGAACATCCTTAAGAAGGGGTTAGGGGAGAACCCCACTAAAGCCTTGTCTCCATGTGTAGCTTCATTGTTTCCCCTTGATCACACAACACCGGCTTCGTCCAGTTTTCTGTTAAGAATCAAACTGCTCTTTTGTCGTCAGTCTGTGTCCTAGATTAGAAGTGATTTTTCCTGTTTAAACTAACAGGGTTACTCCATAACAGCAAGATATACACAACCCGTGCTGCTTCTCAACCCATTTGGAAGAACCTATGTCAGTTGTCCTGTTTTTGTGCATTGCCACAGGTGTGGGTATATCCAGAGCTGTGGCTTTGCTCTTTCCTTTGGTCACCATCAGCATCCACCAGTGCCATTTCTCTTCCAGTGTTTACTTCTTAGGATCCCTGCTCCTGCCCTTTAAAAAAAGTCATAGCTATCAAAATTTTCCCAACCAGCTTCTCCTTCTCCCTACCCCAACATTCATCCATCACCCATCTGCAGACCACCTAGGAAAGGGATGGTTTTATACAGCTATTAGGTGCAGAGTTGAGGAATACTAAAGAGAAGAGAACTAATTCCAAATACCCAAGGTCTACTTATCAGTGCCAATAGTTTTCCTCAATGCAATCTAATGAGCTTCATCTTCTACCTCTGGGTTCTAATTTTTGACCCACACAAATTATCATGAGCCCCTAAAAATATGATGAGCAAAAGAGGAAAGAGACGATATGGTGTTGTGGTTAAGGTGTTGGACTAGTAGGGAGGCCCAGGTTCTAGTCCACTGAGTGATTGGGGACCAGTAACTCTCTCAGCCCAACCTACCTTACAGAATTGTTGGGAAAATAGAAGGAAGGAGCACTATCCATGCTGGATGAAAGACAAGATAGAAATCTAATACATTAATAAACAGACCGAAGGTGGAGACAGATTTGCACAAGGGTCAGATGGTGGAAGGCTGAAATGGTGTCAAGGTAGATGCAGAACTCTGATTTGTATACAGTATGTTTCTTTCAGAGATGAGGTTAAACGGGAAAGGCAATAACACCCCGAGAAGGAAAGTGATACCTAGTAAAGTGACACATCCACCAATAAGGGCAAGAAAATACAAAGCCACCACAGACATTATACAGATCTTGGTTTGAAAGAGGGATACATAAACACTACTAAAATGGCTAAATATATTCTCAAACCAAATACAAATTTTGCTGAATAAATCAAAATAAGATTTTGTGGGTTGGTGTGTGTAAATAATGCAGGCACTGGCTGGTAAGGGAATATGAGCTGTTAATGAAAGGGATAAGTTTGGAGACAGGGCTCTTATTCAAACTGTGCTGTCGCTAACACATTACTTTCAAGAGGACAGGGATGTGTGCATTGTCAAAATTTCAGTGCAAAATTGCAGAATCCACAGGCGCTTGGCATTGCCTTCATAATGAGCAGGGAATATAGAAAATGAGCATATTAAGCATAATGTATAGGAATGTAGAAAACGGGCTCATCTCCGTTCACTTTTACCATTATAGATTCTAACAATGTTGCTTCATTAGAGTAACCCAATGGATGGGATTATTTTATCAGAGAAAATATCTTTAAACCAAGAGTTCCTAACCTGGGGTTTAGATTTTGTGAACTTGGATAGGAGAAAAATGCATTATTTTCAATAATCTAGGCAGGCAACAAAATTATTCTAGTCCTGCCTGAGGCACAAAGCCAGCTGGGTGACCTTGGGCCAGTCACTCTCCCTCAGCCTTAGGAAGCAGACAGTGGCAAACCACTTCTGAAAAACCTTGCCAAGAAAACTGCAGGGACCAGTCCAGGCAGTCGCCAGAAGTCAAGACTGTCTCAAAGGCACCAAAAAAAAAAAAGTATAATAATTGGTATAACTGAGCAGTTTTCTTTATGATACAAGTTATATGTATGTATTTTATTTTATGCTTATAGATACATTGTTTTGAGATGGGCTCTGTAGCTTTCACCAAACTCTCAAAGGGGTGCAGGGCACAAAAAATATTAAGAACCTCTGCTTTAAACCATTATTTAAAATAAGTGGCCTCTACAGGAAGATGCTACTCCTGCCTACACATGGCTGTAGTTTAGAAGACAAAAAACTATGTCAGCATCAAAGTCAGGAGTCCTTCCTCTTCCTCTGCATTGAACTTCATATGTGAGTTTCGAAGAGGATTTTTAGAAGAAGGTTTTAAGGGTGCCACCAGTTTACACACAAGCCAATAACTTGTGAAATTTCTGCATGCCACTGAACAATTGCTTTGGCCTAAGAGGAGATCTGAATGGGCATTTGAAATAGATTGGAGAAATGTTTGACCAGGAAATGAAATCAGCTTCTGCCACTACTCCTCTCAGTGATACGAGTATAACAACTATCATGCAGGGTTGTTGAAAGCTACTCTTAGTATAGCCCGATCAATAGTAGGAGTATGATATATTTCGGTGGCATTACAAGTTGTAAACCACTCAGAGTTTGGCTTACAATTTTTAGCATCAGCTATTATTGCAGAACAATCATAACTGCAGTATGAAGAAGATGAAATACATTAGCTTTGGAAATTATACTAGCAGGGCTATTTTTAAAATGGTTCACATTATATAGAAATTGAGTTAAAGTAGGAATGTTCCTTTTGCTGCCATCTTTGGAGGTAAGAAGACCCTGGTGCTCAATCCCAGCTTGGATTCTTCATTGATTTCTATGGACAGCTGTCACCTTTATCTCCAGGGACCTTTAGAAAAGAGCTTCTTGGTGTCAATTTGGAAAGGATCTATTCAGACACTGAGACAATTTCCTCTTCCTCTTCCTTTTCCTGTATCCATGTGTCTTGTACTTTGTCCTCTTTTGCTAATTTCTTTGGGAAGAGCACAAGGAAATAGCACAAGGACAACTCAGTCAGAGTTGCTAATTTTTCTTCCTTTGCCTTTTCTGTCATCTGCAATCACATCATGGATTAATAGATTAAAAGGTAAAAATGCCTCTGGTTGAGCTCAGCTCCTGGATGAATAAAGTTTTGTTGACAACAGTACACAAGTAGTTTGCCACTGCCTTCTGGGATTTTATTTTAACTTTGCAGTCTAGCTTAAAGACAAAGTACTCTCTAGCAGTCTCCCATCCAAGTATTAACCAGATCTGATCTTGTTTAGCTTTTATGCTCAAAGAAATTCAGCCAGCCACTGCCACCTGTTCTTCTCTTTAACCTGCTCATGAATGTTAGTGAGGAAATAACTTCAGTAAGAAAGAACAGCAGTCTTTAAAAAAAAAAAAATTACATCCTATGACTGGAACTATCTACAGCCACGTCTACAGATAGCCTATAAATCCTTCCTCTATTTGGTCCCAGTAAATAAGAAATATCCCCACTATATGAGTCTTAGGCTACCTTCTCTCTTCCAGCTCCCCCACTATAGATTGATTAGTTTCCAACTAACCTGCCACACATAAAAAAAAATATTTAGTTGACTACTGAAATCTACCAGGGTTATTTTTTCAATAGGGAAGTCTTACACTTTTAAAGCTAGAGCTAAAGAAAGATCTTTTGAATGTCCATACTGTATATGCACAATGAACTAATAATTGTATTAGCTGGACCATGTAAGAGTAGAATAGTGAAGCTAGTAGCATATGGAAAGTAGTGCACAGTAATATAATTTATTACAGCACGCATTTCATGTCTGATTGTTTGTAGATTGTTAGTTTGTAAATGTCCATAACTTTTGACTGAATTATTTTGAGTTTTTTATCATTTAGACATTTTTGAAGTTTGATACAATGAATGTAATCAAATCAGCCTTTATTCCAGCATGAAAGGTAGATAGATGGTGCATCATATGAAAGTGTCTGTGAATTTGACATCTTTCGATTGGAAGTTGCAAATATATCCATGGAAATTGAGCTTTTATCAGTTTCCTTTTCATCATTATGAAATTATGAATTATTAGCCCAGAATCCCCCATTAGGGGGAGATGGGCGGAGATAAATCTAATTAGAAATAAATAATCAAAAAAATATAATCCTATTTTGATAGCAGGACAACACATAAAATATTAGTCATTACAGAATAATTATGTTAAGACATGGAATGAAATTAAGAAGGACATATTAAGATGGGAGAAATTACAATTCTAATTGTTGGGAAGAATTTCTGCGATAAAAAGGAATGTTTTGCCAAGGATGATGTTTTTGTATTAAATAATACCTATTCAGACAACTAATGTACCATTTAAATATATAATGCAGAAATATATATCATGTTTTATGGCAAGGGAAAAAAACCAAGAGTTAAATATAAAATACTTCAGGATGCAAAGGAATGAGGAGAATTGGGACTGCCTGATTTGAAATTGTATTTTGCAGCCTGCTGAGTAGTTTGGATGAAAGAGTGGGTTTTGCTGATCAATAAAATAATTTTAGAATTAGAAGGGCAAGATATGAGGTTCAGATGGTGTGGTTTTCTGTGCTATGATAAAGTTAAGGTTACTATAGATTTTAAGAATCTTTATATTAGAAGTGCTGTATTGAGAATATGGAACAGATATAAACCTAGAATGTGCCCGAAAATGCCTTTATGGGTCTCGGCACAAGAAGCATTTTACAAGAAAGAAACAGTGAGTAAAGAAAAATCGTTAACTTATTGAGATTTGTTAGAACAGGAACATGGAGAATATCAGATGAAATCAAAAGAGTAATTGGCTGTAGAGGGATTTAGTTTTCAATGGTTTCCGTATGCACAGTTAAGAGAAAGATTTAAGGGAGGACTTCAGGGGAAGAAATGGCGAACTGAAGACGGCTCTACTGAAAGTGGAACCGACAGCCGTGGTGGAATGAAAAGCCGGCAACTAGACCAGCTCTTCATAATTCCTCTCCAGAGAAAGAGAGGACTTGAGATTGCCCACACGTGCTCCATACATTTGCTTCTCATGAAGAGACCACAAGATACCGGTCTCTGGTGGGCTTAGAGCTCTGGGAGATGAGGGGATAGCTATCTTTTTGCTCAAACCGCAGTCGGCACCTTCAAAAGGACATTGGGTTCACATGCTTCCTTTTCTAATCACTTTTGGAAATTGCTTGTTAATAGTTTCCAGCTATTAGGAACCTTTAGATCAACATGTTTTACAGCACTGGGTGAGTTTCCTTCAATCCTTAGAGAAAGAAGTTTTAAATACAATTTTAAGGACTTTAAAAAATATTATTTTGGAATAAACAGCAACAGGGAGATTAGAACTTTCATTTTGGAAAGTTACAAACTGACTAAGGGTCCAGATGGATTTGAAATAAGATTTTGGAATTAATTATAAGAATCTCTTCTGTGGGAAAATGCTTTTGTTTTGAATTCTTTAAAAAAAAATGATAGGATGAGACTTTGAAGGGAGGGGCACTAGAGGGAACTAGAAGGAACTAAAGATTACAATTAAAGGAGAACAGTTAAATTTTACTTACTAATACAGAATGGAGCAAAATATTTTAACATTGCACATATTGAAGGATATTTTTGAACAATGGACCCAGAAGTTAATTTTAAGAGTCTCTGCCTCTATAGATAGACTGTGCTTAAATGATGCTACGGAAGAGGAACAAGTATTACCTGACGTGATTGAGACTGATCTGAAAGTAGATTTAAAAATGACAGGCTACAAGAATGATATGGAAAAAGATGCTACACTGGACATACAAATGAAACCGGCTGACATCTTAATAATTAAAAGAGATATACAAATAACAAACCAAAAAAGTGACCTGAATAATTTTTCTATATTGGATTTACAAAAGCTTGTAAAAGCTTTGAAGAATTTTGTGAGAAGAGACAAAGAAAAATGTTGATTTATTTGATCAAGGTTAAAATAGATACATTGTTATCTCTGGTAACCCTTACTGGACTTTTGCTGATCAGGGCTAAAATGACGAGGCTTTAAGGATTTGTTTATAGATAAAAGATCGGATATGAGAAGAAGAGATCATTTGTTGTATTTTAAGAGAAGGTGATAAGTTACTAAAATTGTTTATACTTGTTATGATGACAGGGGAACTCATTTCTTTATATATTTCTTTTCTTTTTCTTTACTATACATGTTTCTTTTTTCTATTTTTTTCTTTTCTGCACTTTCTGTTTTTTCTTTTTGTTCTTTTATTTTTTTTTAGTTTGTATTTTTATCTTTTTAATTGTAATTTTTAATAAAATTTAAAATGGGATTTTTAATGTTAATAACAATTAAAAATTAAATTAAAAATAGGGAAAGTGGGAGGAGGAAGGAGTATTAGGTATGTTTGCCACCTTGAGTTATTTATAAAAATAATAAAGGTGGGATAAAAAAAATCTAAAAAAAATTACTATTAAAAAAAAGAAAGATTTAAGGTAGATAATAGGACATTTGCAATGAGCAGCTGAAGACAGAATTTGAAGTTGAACTATGTGCAAATTATGACCATGTAATTGCTAAAATGTATAAACTTTTATTGAAATTTGAAATGGAAGAAGAACAAGTGAAAGACTACATGATAAAATGGGCTAAGAACCTTGGATACAATGTACTGATGGAGCAGTGGGAAAATATGAGGTTAAAAGGATTGAAATTTACATTATATTATAATCTAAAAAAGATTTTTTATAAAATGATGTACCATTGGTATATGACTCCAGAAAAATTGTCTAGAATATATAAAAGTACTTCAAATTTATGTTGGAAATGTGGACAACATGAAGGATCATTTTATCATTCCTGGTGGACATGTGAAAAAGCCAGAAATTTCTGGGTTCAAACATATATAATAATACAAAGAATTTTAAAGATCAATATTCAGTTGAAACCATAACTTTTCTTGCTGGGATTAGTGGACAACCAGTTAGAAAAGAGTCATAGAAGATTATTCTTATATATGATTACTGCTGCGAGACTATGATATGCACAAAAATGAAAAGACTCTGAAATACGAACAATGGAGGAATGGTTGGTAAAGATGACAAAACTAGCAGAGAGGGCGAAATTAATTTGTTTTATTAGTGAAAGATCAACAACTACATTTATTAGTGACTGGAAACCCTTTATGGACTTTTTGCTGAAAAAAGAGAAAATGAACTTGTGATTTATGGGTTTGAAGATTGGAAAGGATAGCTTATGTAAAGAAGGAAATTATGATGTAACTTTAGAGAGAGATGGCATAATATAAATGTATAACCGCTGTTGAGATCAGACTGCTTCTTTATAATTTTTCTTTTCTTTTCCTTTTCTTTCTTTTTCTTTTCTATTTCTATTTTCTTTTTCACTATTTATTATTTTTCTTTATTATCTTTATTTTCTTTTATGTTTTTTACTTTGATAAAAAATTCTTATACACACACACACACACAGTGTGTATATGATATAGTTGATGTTGGATAATGGTTATACAATCTGTGAAATGCAATGAGATAGAAACTGAAAGACACAAACATGAATTCAAGACCTGGCTTGAGTGTTGGCAAAGAATGATGTAAAAATGAAGTCTGGTCAATGTATTTGAAAAAGATGCTTTAAATGTGCCCTAGGCACAAATAAAGCACCTTTCTTCACATTATTAAAGCAGTTACATCTTTCAAAAAGCTGTCCTCACTTTCTGCAGTAGAAGTGTTATCTCTGCATATACCCCAGACAGCTGGTGACAATTTTGGAAGCAGAGACATGACCTTGCAAAAGATGCAGTTTTAACTGTACTTATGATGAAAAATACTTTGTTCACCATAAGTCATATTGCAAAATACTTCTTTTGAATGCTCTGCCCAGCCCTGAGAATTTCAACCGTATACTGGAAGGATATAAAAATTCAGTGTAAATATGTAAGCAATATATGAAGGATGTAAAAAGAAATGTTCCTTATATAAGAAGGAGCCCATTGGGCCATCTTTGAACACAAGCTTGTACATACAGGTTACAGTGGAGATAACAATCCCTCAGCTCACTTCAGTTCCTTGTCCACACATAGATTCAAGGAACTCATTAGAAGCCATAGTCAGTTGAAAGAGGACAAGGGGTCCAGATGAGAATGCAGACTTTTTGACCATTGCTCTTTCATCTGATTAAAATAATTTGAGGAACAAGAATAAAATTGTTATTCCTAAGATGTAGAAGCAGGTGACATTTAGGATTCCTCTTCAAGTGTGCATCCCCTAAGGTGAGACCAGAAATGTGTAGATGAAGATAGTTGATTGTGAAAAGCCAGTATTAATAAACAATTTCCCAGAAATCTACTGTCACTCTGTGAAGTTTAGGAAGCCAATATTGCAGTGATTAATTTGCTTCACTTTCCTTGTTTGACAGGATCAGAAGACGGTGTGGCCCCTATCCCAGTACCCAGGGGAGTTCCTGCACCCTGTGGTTTATGCATGTACTGCAGTCATGTTATTGTGCCTCTTTGCTTCAATTATCACCTATATTGTGCATCACGGGTAAGAAGAGAGATGCAGATTGTTAACTTTAAGTGGAATCCCCCCCCCTTCTTTTATTTTACAACATAAAAAGGTGTGTTAAACTATTACTCTTCTCTCCCCTTCCCCAGTCCAATTTTTGGAAGAGATCTGGTAAATGAGATTTCATAACTATACGCATCACTTTCATAAACAAGTCTCTTAACCCAGTGCAGAAGAGGTATGTGTGTGGGAAAGACTGAGGACATCAAGGCACTTGAAATGCCATTTACAGCATTCGAAGTCTGCTTTCACATGGATGTTCTCTCTCCCTCTTTCACTCATACACATGCAAACAAATACCCAGAGGTTGGGAACAAGGGTGGAATGACAGATATGATTCCACCCTCATTATAGCAGATGCTCTGACAATTTTGGAGAAATTTTCTGCTATTGCAAATGGAGGCTGAGTTCACCAGTGATGCTTTCCAGACATATAATTATATTTGAGCTTTCTTGTCCAGTTTGTCAGGGTTCAGTGATGGTTTATGTAAATATTTCTATTTCTGTTCTGCTTATCTGTCTCTTCCGTATAAAAAAGTGAAGATGGGAGAGGTTTCCATAGGTTTTTCTTGGGTACACTTGGATGTGAGCTACTTTCACAGTATCTAAATTTCTTCTTATATTCTAAACAATCTAAACAGTATCAACGATCACTTCCTTCCGCCCTTCCCATTCTCCAAAATGCCATCCCTAGAACACTTTTTTTTCCCAAAGCAACTTGTGCCAGGAGTAGCTGTTATACTTAGAAGAAGAGAAGTACAGAGGTAACTTTTTTCTCCTCTTTCCTCTGGCCCCAACCTCTCTTGTATCCAATCATTTGCTTACATTTAGGTTCACAGTTCTCAATAAGCCAGGCATGATTTAGCTACAAGCCATGATTGGTTGGATTCCTAAGACAAAGCATGGTTCAGAGGCTGGAGTAGCTGAGCTAACACAGCAGATTAAGCTAAGCTGAACAGGTCAAATTATGATTTAGCACAATGTGTGAATCTGATCTGCTACAGAAATATTTTTCTTCTAGTGCAAATAGGGATAGTGTTATAGGGAGCTCTCATCTATGTTTCTCTGTGTAGATTTTCTCAGATATGCAAGCTCTCCATGCACATACAAGAATGCATGAATTTTGTTAGTTGCACATGGATCTGATTTCATGTGATCATTAAAGTAATTGGAATTGTGACTGAACTACGAAAATATAAATGAGAAGCAACTAATGCTCGATGTATCTGGTTTTGTCTGCGTTTTATCAATTGCACACTCTTCTCATGCATGATAGCCCATATGCATACATGCATTTTCTCTGGCTATAAATCTGTTTATTATATATTTCCTCCAGTAGTTCTTGGCTTGAATAAGGCTCAAGTCATACATTACCCTGATGGTCTGTGAACAATACCAACAACCTTCTTTTCATTTCTCTTCATATGCCATTGTGATCTGCAGAATATCCTTCTTTTATCTATTTGCTTGTTTAGGACAGACAGTACTACAATTATCATCTCCCAACCTGGCACGTTCCAGATCTGTTGAAATGTGATTCCCATAATCTTCAGAAGGTGCTCTGGTTGGGGATTATGGCTGTTGGCATTGTAGTTCAATGCACCTGGAAGACCCAGGTTTGGGGAGGTTGGTATAAAGATTCATCCAGCTGGAACACTGAGAATAGCTTCAGGAGCAGAACTGGTTAGGCAGCCCACTGCCTGGAGATCCTTGGAGGAAAAGTAGGTGGACAGCCGTGTTAGTCTATGGGAGCCAAAATTCAGAAGGAACCTGGTAGCACTTTATCAAGCTAGCCATGTTCATTTATGCCTTTTAATACGATTTTTAATAAAATGAAACACCTTCTGATTTTTGGAGGAAGAGTGGATCCAAAATGTAGTACAGAAATAAATACTGTATTGACTTTCTTGTTAATTAAGCTTCATGTAGAAATTACAATTGTTATTCTCTAGACAGTGTATTTTTCCAAGGGCTCATTTGCATAACAACCTCTTAAAAGTTGCTTCAAGCTCTGGTTTGTTTACCCATTGAAAAGACTTAATGGTACGCTAAAATAACCAAGACAAAGAACATGAATGCACCAGTCAACTAGCCCTTGAAGTCCCTAGTTAAACAAATGATTTACCCTAATTTGCATTTGAGTCATGATCAGGTAGGCAATAGCACAGTTTTAACAAATGTTCAGAGGTCAATTTAGGCAAGATTCAGTGTAGTGAATACAGTGATTAGAACAACCGTAGTAACACAAAAGTTGAGTCCTGCAATTCTAGAATACTTGCTTTAGAGAAGCAAGTGATATTCAGGCAGAATTGCAATTCTGGCTCAGCCCTTTCTGAAACAATTCCAAGTCAAGCAGTTCTGGTCTTCTAAAAAGGGTCCTGGGTTTGAATCTCTGACTGTAGGTTTAGTGCATTGTTCACATTTCTGTAATGTCATTTGCAACAAATATGTGACTTTGAGGTTGTTTTGTTCTGTTTTGTTTTGTTAAACAGCACAATTCGAATCAGCAGAAAAGGCTGGCACATGCTTCTCAACTTCTGTTTCCATACTGCTCTCACTTTTGCTGTTTTTGCTGGTGGAATCAATCGTGTAAAATATCCAGTTATCTGTCAAGCGGTGAGTGCATGCATTACCATTACCATTTATATTATAATGAAACAAAAGCTGTGAATTGCACATGTTGGTGACCTTAGCACCCTTCCTTTAGATGGATGGATGAATATTATTCTCAAACTTTTAAAAACACTGACTAGACTGTGGGCAAGAGCTTTTTGTAGCCATGGGGAACTCCAACAGCTCAGTCTGAACCATATTTAGTTGGAGATAAATCATATTATTTCAGCAAGACTTCCTGAACAAATAAGTAGAGTTCAGGTAGCATCCCAAGTCTAGTTACTAATTTTATTCTCCTTTCTTTCAAGTGATTTTCTCGAATATTTCTAAACCTTTTTTGTGCATGTTTTTAGTAAGTATGAGAAGAGAATAATTTGTATGCAAATAAGAAAGTGTTTAACTTTCATTTAATGCAAGGCATGGGTTTGGATATCTTGTTTTTAAAGATAAACTGTGTCTTGAATTAAATGAAAGAGCAGAAGAGTGAAAGCTTTGCTGTTGGTTTTCACAGGAATTTGTCACGTTGTTGCTTCCTTTCTTCCTTAGGAAGCCCAAATGAGGACATAATTGAGTTAGGGTTGAAAACAGTTTTGTTTGTCCAAACAGTATTGTAGTGCTGGAAGAAAGAAAAAAAACCCTTTGCATTGCTGTAACAGATTGCCATGGCCAAAACCTGGCTCACCTAAAGCAACCAAATCACTTTGAAGATACAACATAATTTTATTAGCATGCAAACAGTAAAACAGTGTACACTGGGCTCCCAGCAAAGCATTTGCAGCTTGTTGGGCAGTCCTGAGCAAAAGCAGAACCACAACCTATATACCTTTGGCCTACTACTTTTCAAAGACGAGGCAAAGGAAAAGGCAGACACAGTGTAAATTACAGCATGATGTTGGAGCATCTGGGTGGCCTTTTCATTATTTACCCCTTCCTACTAGGGCAGCATGCTAGCTATGCTATATTTGAGATATGGTCAGTGAATATACAGTAATTTTGTTTACTGGGTCACAGGTTCCTGACTGATTCTTCCCCCTGTTGCCACTCAGGGTCAATTCAGCCTGCTGTGAATGTTTTCTTACAAGGGCATTTTAAGCAGTTCACATGTATGGGGGGAGGGGGTGCACATCATAGGTTTAGTAGTGAATGCAGCTCGCATGTGTATGGGGTGGTAACTTTTACCACCACATGGTGAAGAAAAGGGTAACCGAAATGATCAGAGTTATATCACCTTCTTATTGAGAAACATTAATGCATCAAAACTATTTTTATCATTTTTTTAAAAGATGATCAAGACATGATCAGAGATTCACTAAATTATGCAAAGTGTGAAAAATTGATAGACATTTTTTCTCACGATGAAACTGACAGGAAACAGATTAAGACTGATTTTGCACAGAATATTATTGAATTATGGAGACCCAGTTCGGTCCAGTGGTTAAGGCTCCAGGCTAGAAAGCAGGAGACGGTGAGTTCTAGACCCGCCTTAGGCATGAAAGCCAGGTGGGTGACTTTGGGCCAGTCGCTCTCTCTCAGACCACAACATCAGGCTCAGGCGACAAGCCAGTTGGTCAGTTCATGTTGCAACCAACAGATCAGCATTTGGTTGATCCAGAAAAAAAAGCGGGCCCTGCACCTGTGGGAAAACACTAGGAAGAAAAAAAATGATTGAATTATGGAATTTGTTATTAGGTGTGATTTTCACTAGCTAATGTTTCTTCCGTGAATTTAGTGTTTAATGTTTAAACCAACTGCAAGTCATGTTGATCCTAGAATCTGAGGCTCAGTGGTAAAATGCCACTGAATGTCAGTTTGTGTAAAACAAAATTGAGAAAAGGCTAGTGTTTGTGTCAGGTTTTAGACTTCCTGATAGGATCAGGCTGCAGAATGTGGGCTGCATAAAGCTAGAATGGATGGATCTTTCTGTTGATCCAATAGATCTCTTTTATTTTTTATTTATTTATTTATTTATGCAATTTCTATAGCTCCCATCTCAATCCATGTGACTCTGAGTGATTCTTTTCTTGTATCTATGTTGAAAAGTCTGGGATCAATAAGAGCAGGAAAACTGTTAATTGTATGGATGTTCTCCCATTAACTCATCTAATTTATGACAGTTATAATTTGGTTTATGTTTCAGTTCTTTTATTAATTGGAACAATAGAGCTGGAAAAGGTACAAAACAGGGCTGACCCAAATGATTAAAGGCTAGAGAAGTTAACCACTGAAAGCTAGGAAACACTATGTTCTTTAGGGCTTTTCAGTTTAGAAAGAAGGAGAGTAAGAATAGAATACGTATATATAACATATGCATGGCATGGGAAAAATGGATACAGAGGGATTTTTCTTGTTTTCATATTATTAATAACTAGAGCGGAATTTCTTCATTATATGACTAAGTGCAGAGAAATTTAGGATGAAAAAAAGAAAGCTAATATGTGGGATTCATGTCCATGAGGTTGAGCAAGGGATTATTTCTGAGAAATCTGCAACTCCAAAGGCTGACATTGCCCCCCTCTCTTTTTGTAGCATTATTATTAATGCTGATTAATTATTATTGCCCCAAGATTCCTCCTGAAAATAAAGCAGAAAATAAACAGAAATGTTAGTCTATGGGTTTAATATAATTTTAAGAAAACATCAGAACCCAGAAAAATACCTCTCCTCTATCATTCTCTACCTACTGCAGCCTTAGATCTGGTGGTCCCCAATCACAGGAAGGATATCCTATAGATAATAACATAATTCTATTCTATAGAATTCTATAGATAATAATGTAATTTTATTTTTTCCTTTATATAAAGACTTTATGAATATCTTCAGTTTTTAAAAATTGTAAATTAATTAATGTTTTTCCAGATCTGCCTTTCCTACTTTTAGCTTGTTCCTTGCTTTCTGGCATCTCAGTTATTGCTAAGAATTCACAAAGATTATGGACAGTGGCTTTGAAATAATGTCTACAAAGTCTTTCAGGATCTGGGATATAGTTTATCTGGCCCTTGGAGTCTTGAAATCACTTAAAATAGCTATATATTATCTAACAATTTCCTTACTTATCCAGGCTGCAGATTTCTCTTTATATCATTTGTTCTGTTTTTCTCAACTGAAACACAATTCACCTTGAAGAAGACTAAGGAAAATTGGAATTGAACAGTACCTATTTCTCCCATTTTACTTGCTTCAATCACAGCGCCCCCCCCCCTTTCTTTTACTTTATTTATTTATTTGCTTACTAATATGGATTCTCAGGAAGATCAAAGTAAAATCTCCAATGATGCAATAGTTGAGATTTGGTTAAATCATCCCTGGGAGACATGATCTCTCACACAACTTACTCTCCCAAAGTACTGCAGAATATTCGCCCATGCCTGTTTTAATATCCTCTCTTCAGCAGTTCTGTAGGCTAAATATAAGAACAGTCCCTCAATATAAACTCTGACCATGTGGGGCAGGTGTAATAGAAACATTGGTTCATGTCTTTCTGTATTGTCTCTTCCATAGGGACAACCATGACAACACTGTAGCCTCATTAGTACAAACATTTCCAGGTGCTATGGACAATCTTTATGTAAGCTACAGTATTTGCTTCCTGACAAAGAATCTAAAATCCTGTGGCAACAGCCAGAATTCTGTTTGGGAGCTTGCTGTTTGGAGGAAGAAAATGTATAGGGAGATAGATAACAGTGATCTTCCATTTTATTATTATATATTATTGCACTCTACATTGATTTTATGTAACTCTATCTAGCAATCTATGTGATCACGAAGAGTCAGTGCCAAGCTGATGGCACATAATCAATCAATCAATCAATCAATGTAGCCTATATTTTTCTCATTTTCTTTTTATTTGAAACCATGTGATTAATCTTTGGTCCTGATCTGCAAGTGTAATAAAGTTGACCAATTGATTGATCGATCATCCTTACAGGTTTGACTCTGCTTTAATATCACTTGCAGTCACAATTTCTAAATGATATAGTCATTCATCCCCATAGTTTATTTTTTAATTTAATTTTACTTTATTCATAGGCTGCCCAACTCCCAAACAACTCTGTGGCTTCCTCCAAGGTCTGAGATATTCAGTCAGCAGCCACAGAGTTAGAGTTAGAACATATTGGCTAGTGTTTCATTTTTAGCAAGATGAAGACTTTTTCAAGCATTTCCATTAAAGAATTACCATCACACATGAGCAGGGATGGGGTAATATGGAGTAGCCTTGCACGCATACATCAGTGACACATGTGCTAATGCCCTTCTTAGCATATAACTCTAAATATTGCTCTCCCCTGAGAACTGTTAGCTTGTATTGGGGTCCAAAACATAATTCAGCAAGACAAGGATGAAATTCGTATGTCACCTTAAGCTGTCACCTTAGTCCTCAGGTACATTATTAAGCATGGCATTTTTGTGGGACTGCCTCTCCCAATGGTATCTGCCCATCCCACATGCTCTAGTAGAGTAATAGAGTAGACATAATATAGATCCCTTTCCTGAAGCAGTGCCATCTAATCAGATCCAGGAGGTGTGTCTTTTCTGTAGTGGTGCCTGCCCTTTGAAACAATCTCCCCCTGACTTATGGTTGGCCCTGACCTTGTGGTCTTCAGAAAGGCTGGAAAAATCTGGTCATTTCCTCAGACATTGCGTCCAGGATGAGTAGAGTTCCCATCTGCAAGAGAGGTATGAATGTGAGCCCCAGTTCCCAATGAATGATTGTTTGGTTTTTAATTGGATTTGTTTTTTTGTTTGATTTCCTTTAGTTTATTGTAAGCTGCCCAGAATAGCAATATTCAAGTTGAGCGGCCATATAAATGATATGGCCATATAAATGATATCAATTACATAATTAAGAATTACATTTATTTTATCCTACTACATGTAGACATTGAAATGTACTGTTCCCTTAGCCACGGACATTTAGTTGTTGTGGCTTTAAACTAAGATATACAAGAAAACTGTCTGCATAAGGTAGCATTCTTAAATATCATAAGCTTTTCTAGACATGTAGAAAAGCAAGATCTGTGGGCACAATTCTAAATGTTATTATCTGATATGTTTGCTTTCATTATTTTGAGATAAGTATCTATTGATGACTGTTCCTTTGGGAGAAATTATCACCGTTTTCTTTATCTGTAGCTTTGTAAGTCAAGACAGTAGGCTAGTTTATTGAGCAAATGTAGCTGGATAATGACATGGGCACAAATGTCTGCCTCTTGCAGGCAGAGTCTAGGGGTTGCCTTGCAGATTGGAAGCTGACACCATTAATGTGCTAATGAAAAATTGATTTCCCTGAGGGAGGGAGTTTGTTTGTTTAAGCGGTTTGTTCAGCCCTCCAACTTGCAGTTGCAACCCCAGGCAGCTATCATAGGGTTAAAACACAAAGCAAAAATATAAACAGCAAGAGGGAAAAGAAGAAAAGTCATAGGATAAGTGAGCCAAACTACAATCATCTTCATAATCCCAGACCAGCACAAGGAAAGAGCCAGGTTTTCAAGGCTGCGCTTTTCTAAAGGGCAGTCACTGCAGCTGAGAAGGCACCTTGCCCACAGAAAATTAGTAACACATTTCCTAAGGGCAATGTGTAAAACTATATTTTTCCTTACAGTGATTTGATAGTGGTAATTCTCTGTTGTCAAGATGTAAGATTCACGAAGAGAACCGTGCTGTGTAATAGTCAGCTTGTCCTCCTCTGCGAGTGTATGGTTCCATGGAAGCTACCTTTTCTTTTCTCTTTTCCTTCTGTTTTTGTCACTCTATACTGATGTTAAGCTGCTGGGCCAGAAGCTAAGCCAGTTATCTGACAGAAGACTGTTTTTGCGCTGAGCCACAACTGCAGTTTATCAGCCAGTTGTGAGTGAATGCCAGAAGATTATCCTTGCTGAGGTTAGCATGGGTATCCATGTAATGAACATAGTCCACAGAATAGCCTTGTACCCCCCCCCCCTTTTTATAGGGAAGATGCCCAAATCGGAAGTAGTATTTAAAGATTTGCTAAACTGCAGTACAGAGCCAGTTGGTGTAGTGGTTAAGGCACCAGGCTAGAAACCGGGAGACTGTGAGTTCTAGTCCCACCTTAGGCACAAAGCCAGCTGGGTAACCTTGGGCCGGTCATTCTTTCTCAGCCCTAGGAAGGAGGCAAGGACAACCCACTTCTGAAAATCATGCCAAGAAAACTGCTTGGACAAATCCAGACAGTCTCCAGGAGTCAACACTGACTCAACAGCGCGTGCATGTGCATGCACACGCACACACACACACACACTACAAAGGGCATCTTTCTGATGCTGCTCACTGTTTAACTGAAACTAGATAAATGATCCATACAAACAATGCAGGAGATAGTAGTTTCCAAATCCCAATTTATTAAAATAGAATAGGAATGATTGAATTTGACACAGGAATGGGTGGGAAAAGTTCTGCCTATCATTAGAAAGGATGCAGGCACTGATCAAAAAATGCCCGCTATATGCAACATTATATGTAACTGAACTTGAAAAGCTTGCTAGAGATAAAATTCCATTTATCCAGCAGTGACAACTTGTGGTTTTAGTACTGGAGGAAATAAAAGTCCCCTGAACTAGAGTGATAGACAAGGAAAGTGTTTAATGCCCTTGCAAATGCTAATTTACAAGACATAATACAGCCATTGCACTACCTCATTTTTTGTCACGCTAGAAAAACCCAGAGAATGAGAAAGAAACATTGACTAAAGAAAAGAAGTGCAACTTAAGATTCCTCAAGGGAGCACTACATGCCAACGTGTTATATAGGTTTATATGAGGTTTTATTTGGGTAATCAATAAAGAAACTAGTCATCACTATGGCAACTACCACATCACATAGTTCTTAAACTATCTCTAAATATAGTGAACAGATTTTAAAGGCATACACAGGACATTAATGCACATGGTGCAGTCCCCACCCATTAAAATCAATGGGAATGGGAATTGTGCTCAATCACATTTTCAACTGAAAGTGTAATATATTGAGACGCTTCATTTATCTAAATGTCCCAGTACTAGTCATAAAGATCCATCTGCATGATCCATCCATATATTAAAAAGAAAATGACATTTTTTACTAATATGTGGTATTTGTACAAAACCCTAACCCTAACTCACTGAGTTTTCCTCCCAAACTCATCCATCACTCATATTGTAAAAAGTGCCATGCATTTTTAGCTCACCATACAAATCTTTCTCTACTGGAGGCTCCCTCTCCTTCAACTGAAGGGTACAATTCTTCATAATGTTTAATGTATGCATAAGAGGCATGTTGGTTCAGCATTCTCTTCCTCACAGTGACCTGCCAGGATCCTACAACCCTAAGTAAGGCATGAGTGCAGTTGCCTTTCCCCAGTTGTGTTCCGCTATGTCAGGGTTCTCCAAAGTGGTCAATATCGACCCCCAAGAGTCAATGGGACTATCCGTTGTTGTTGATGATGATGATGACGATGATGTTACTTGCAGTACTATTAATTAAAGTAGTATTTATTAAATTGTTTTCAGATAATAAATAATGAACAATTGGAAACTTCATGAAGGGGGCGATGAGCTGAAGAGTCTGGGGACCCCTGCTGTATGTTATCATCAAAAGACTAATTTGAAAGTAATATATATATGGCTACCATAATTAGTAGCCATGGATAGTCTTATCTTCCAGGATAGTCTTATTTTCCAGGAATGGTCTGATTCAGTTTGAAAGCCATCCAAATTGCCAGTCATAACCATACCTCTTCTCCCTATTCAATTTATCCGTCTGATACATAATTTGTGGGTATATACCCCCATACCTGTACCCGTACACACTCCTTTGTATTTGTGCTCCCTTGCTTGCTTTTTTTTTTTTTTAATCGAAAAGTAAATGCTACGTGTTATAGTTTTTCTTCACAGGGACAGGGCCCTAGGCCCTTGATAATTCTATTGGCCCTTTTCTGCTCTCTCTTCAGTTCCCCAATATCTTTTTTGGTATGGGGTGGTTTATATATTTTATGTATTTAAAGTGTGATCACTCCAAATGTAGTGACATTGGCAGATTTATGTTCTCATGATCCCTCACACTGGAATGGGGTTTCTCAACCTTGGCAACTTTAAGATGTGTGGACTTCAATTCCCAGAATTCCCCAGCCAGCTGCCTAGGGAATTCTGGGAGTTGAAGTCCACACATCTTAAAGTTGCCAAGGTTGAGAAACCCTGCACTAGAATCTGATTTTTTAATGCAAGAACCCCAGCATCTCTTTCCTCATCAGTTACCATTGGCTCAGACCCCACCAGCCTATATGTTATGCTAGAGTTTTGTGGGTGTCTTTTTAACTGGAATTTGTATCACTTTATACTTTCTTACATTGCATCACATTTGTCATTTGAATGCCCATTCCCCTAGTTTTGAGAGATCTCTTTGGAGCTGTCTCCTCTCTCTCTTGGTGTTGTATTGTTTTATTACAAATTGTTTTCTTAGTATTTATGTAGACTTCAGACTAGAAAATGAAACTAACTCCATTTTATAAGTCTTGTCTATGTAGAACCTTTAATTCTGTTTCTTTATTTTTGTTATTCTTTATTTTGCTAGATTTATATACCTTTCTATACAATTAGCTTGTTAACAGCAGTATATGTGTGTATGAACTAAGTAATTAAGAGCTGCAGAAAATACTTTTAAAAGCAGCTAGTTGACATAATTACATTAAAATACTAGTGAAAACATGGACTAAAAACCCAGCTGTAGAGTCACTGATTTAAACAAATAAGTGTTTGTGTGCTGGTAGAAGTTCTCAGTGAAAAAAAACAAGTGAGCCTCACTTTGCATAGTGGGAATGTACTTGACTTTGAGTAACATGTAAAGATCCAAACTCCAAAAAGTGGGCAGGGTCAGAACAAAGTTAGAATTGTTTTAAATTATTTAAATGAAGTTTAAGAATAATTCAGTACTGCTGGTGCTTAATTTTAATATTCATTTTTGCTGTTCTGTTGTATTAAAAACTACTATCCGTGGCTACTTTTAAGAGATTCCTGGGGCTACATCTAAATTTTGTGGGACCGCACATAGCTATGGAGCTGCAGGTTGTCCATCCTCACTGTAGGGAGTTGCAGAATGATGCCACCAAGAAGGCCCTTTCTCAAATTCCTGCCGGTCACAAGTCAAATACTGGTAAGACAAACTCTATTCAGGTGTGAAGTGCTATGGGACTCAGCCATTCTTCCACCCCTCTTCAGTAAGGTCTAATAACATTTCCATGAACATAAACACAATTCACCATACAACCAGGGTGCCTAATCATGCAATGATACCTCACAAATATGAATAGAACCAGTCCTGCCCCATTTAGACCTTGTGGCTCAATGTGTAAATGTCAGTACGTGATAAGTGGAGCCAGTGCACATGGAAATGTTGGGGCACAGTGACAGTTTCAGACTCCATCTGGTGTCTGTTTTGTGATTTTACATACCTTTTGGGGACAAAGTACCTAAACAGAAGTAGGGACAACTTCCGGTCAAGAAAACCTCAAATCCAAGACATAGATGGAAGGTAGTCCTTTAGGTAAGCTGATTTTAAGACATGATAGCTTAGCCTTGTGAACTGTGCCCAGAAAAGGACTGGCAGCCAACATAACTTGTAATCTAAAAATCACAGGCTATTGGCTTTTTACAAAAACCTAATTGCAGCATTCTGAGCCAACTGACATTTTCAAATAATTTTCAAAGGCGGGGTAACAGTGAAAGAGATGTTATTTTTAACAATTCACCCTACTTCTGCAGTCTTCTACCCTGTTCCAGAAGTCCCACCAACCCTCTAGGCAGATTTTGAGGAAGACTAAAAGACTACAGAAGAATGGGAATCATCCCACTGGTGCAGCAAATCCTTTACTGCAGTAATTTGTTAAAAATGAAAGCAAACAGAGTTAGGAGATTTATATACTTGTAAGGTTGGCATGAACATAAGAGCTTTTCTGGATCAGATGGTCTGTTTTGCTAGTGTCCTGCTTTGCAAAGTCATTAGCTTTAGGAGTAGTTGGAACATGAAGTCAACAACTCTTCCCAATTGTTTGCAAATAGAGGTCATTATCTAGGATGTTTTTAAAGCCATCTAAGCTTAGTTGCCATCATTAGAACCTGAGGCATGCTGCTATTTATTTTATTATTATTTATTTCTTAGATTGTATAGACCACCATGATCTTATGACTCTTGGTGATTTATATAGATAAAATATCCACGATAGAATAATATATTAAAAGTATAATGACCATAAAATAGCTTAATGATAATTTAAAATTGGAACAGTATAACAAGAACAATTAACAATTCTTGAATGCTATACTATGTAGTTAAAGAAGCCCTCAGAAGAGTTCCATTTTAACCAGCTTCAGAAAGTTATTTGGGTTAGAGCACGCTGAACTTCCCATGGAAGCCTGCTCCACAATATGGTCAGAACAGAGAAGAGTCCCCTTTTAAGCTCATCCTGCCCTATGAAATATTTGTCCTAACCAACACCAGCTTCCTCATTAATGTTGTTATATTGTATTCTCACATTAACAGCCTCAGAAAAGACTGTGCCTTCCCTTTGTTTAATTTTTTGATCAGGGGACAGGCTAGGAAGTCAATCAATATTAAATATTCTAAACCTTGGGTTGAACCCAAGATAGTAATCAGTCAACAACAGGATGCAGCAATTCCTTTGCCCCACTAGCTCCTTAGACTCTCCTCTGAAAGATTATCTAACCTTCTGAAGTAGATATGTGGAAGGAGTGATTCAATTATATAATGAAATTACAATCATTAGACATTAGTAAAAAAAAAGTAACTTGCCCTAAAACATATGTCTATTTATCTTATTCTGTTTCTCCCCCCCCCCCCCCAAAATGAAGAGAATCCTGAAACTTTAGTGAAGTTGGGGCCGGGTTACTTATGGGACTGTCTCTCCCCAGCGTTGTCTACTCATCCTGTTAGATCTGGTAGGAGAGGCATGCTCCGGGTCCCGTTCACTAGAGAGTTCCATCTTGGAGGACACAGAAAGACTTTTCTCCTTGGCACTCACCCTCTGGAATATCATCCCCCTGAGATTAGAGTTGCCCTGACCCTGCTGGCCTTTCACAAGGCATTAAAAAGCTGGTTTTTCCATCTAGCCTGGGGTCCTGGTAGTATGGGTGAGCCTGTTTTATGGGTGATTTGAAAGTGACATGTGAATTTTCTTGGCAGCTGTTCTTTGCTATAGATATTGTTTTTTAAATTGTAGTTGTTTTATCCTGTTTTTATTTTGTTTTTAATTGTTAGCCACCCAGAGTCATGTACATATGCATATGTACATTAAATTCTAACTTATCTGATCCCAGTGAAATCACTGGAGTTTAGGGTATTTGTTCTATTGATTTCAGTAGGACATTAATTCAGCTAACTTAATCTGAGTTAAATAAATTTAAAACAAAGGATCTTGCTTCCCTGCTAACATAAATAGGGAACGCGCTGCACAATGTTTGATATTCATATTATTTAATAATTCTTATAATTTAATAACTTGGGAAATGATCTGTAATTCTAAAATGCTAGAACACCAGATGTATTAGCTGTGTCTTCTTTATCCTCTTTATTTTATAAAGCTTAGTGTAATTTATTTTGTATGATTATATCCATAGTTTATATTTCCCTTCTAATTATTTAGGCTAGAAATGAGGAAACACATAACATAATGTGATATCACAGTATAAATTACACTACTTATTACAGAGGAAGGATAATACATTAATGAGAAACAAGTTTTTTTTTTTTCCAGAAGTAGCCATATTTGAAGACTTTCCAGTTTCTAGCTACCCAAATAAATTGGCAGTGGTAGGATAAAAACTGCTCTGGGACCAAACTGTCTTTCAAATCACCAGTGTTATTGCATTTGCTATTTAAAACGAATCTCATTTTAAGTTTTGTATTTATTGTTTAAGAGTTATTGGTTATTGGTAAAGAATATGGTTTTCTTTAAGACTGTTTTTATTGTTTTATTGTTCCTTTGACTTCATGAAAGCTTTTAACAAAGTGTTCCACAATATTCTGTCCAGGAAGTAGCTAAATGTGGGCTGGATAGGATGATAATTTAGTGAATACATAGCTGTCTTGAAATTGTACTCAAAGGATGCTCATAAATAGTTCCTTATATAACTAGAATGAGATATTGAGTGGGATGCTTCAAGGTTCAGTCATGTGCCTGTATTCATCAACACTCTTATTAATGACTGGTAGAGGCGATACTTATCAGATTTTCAGATGACATAACATTTGCTGCAATAACTAATAACCTAGGAGACAGAAATAATATTCAAAACAATTTTGATAGGTCAGTGAAATGAGCTGAAAGTATCAGAATGGAATTTAACAGAGATAAATACAAGTTATTCCCTTAGGAAACAGAAGTTAAATGCATAAATGTAGAATGGAAATCCTGGCTTGGATGTCATATAGCTTCACATTTCTCCACTAAACCACAGAATCCAGCTCACCTTATGCTGATCTCTCTGAACCTCATGATTGTGTTTATGATGCCTCCTTGGTCTATTTGACATCTCCTTCAACATCATCCTTTAATATTCAAACTGGGGATCAAGTGCCCAGCTCTCCTTTAGAAGGCTTTCACTCCTACAGCAAACAAATCTGTACGATGGCATGTTCTCTTGGTCTTTAGGTTCCAGAGACCTTCCTTCTCAAATAGCGGAGGACTAAGAATACCATTTAGGCCATGATATTACCACTCCACTGGTCCTAATTGTAATGCTTTCTGTCTTGCTGAAAGCAATAAGAGTCTCCTGGACAGTGCCATTGACTTCTCACATGTTTGAAAATCTTGGTAGAATAAAGGAAAAAGAATGCCATTTCTTATTCCATCATTCACCACCTAATTCTGTTAGAGTGGAGCATCATAGTCAGGCTTCTACCAGCAATAACATTCTGAGTCCACAGGGAAGGAGGGAAGAAAATGGGACAATCTTGGGCACAAATTGTATTCTTCAGGGGCTCTCTTCCTTCCTACTGCCCATTACTAAGCACGTGTGGAATACCATTATTTTCTGTGGGAAAAGGTACATCCATTCCTATCTTATTTGCCAGAGGACAAGAAACAAATAATCTAGTTTTTTTTTTCTTCTGTACTGTTTTACCAAGCAGAAATTAAGTATGGCTTATTATGCAGCTGACTCAGCAGCCAAAGTTATAGCTCAGTGCTCTCTATCACCATGTCTGGCTCTTCTTGACTGGAGTGACACTGAAGGCTAAGGCTAGAAGTGGGAAGCTTCCCTTGGATGAAGACAGATTACTCATCAGGCTCATAATACATGCAACAGTGTGCAAAAGAGTGCTGCAGCAACCATATTTCATACCCTTTTGCTGCTGTCCATGGTCCCATTCATGTCTGGACAAAAGGCCTCCAGTCTTTCAAAATGGTAAAAGCCTACCATTCCATGACCAGAAGATCTCATCAGATATTAGTACAACTGTCACACTCAACACAATACAACCAAATTCACCAGCCTCAAGGCTCAAAGCCTTAAATCAGGGTTGATTGGAACAATCTATAAGCCCAGTAAATAAATGTTCCCAGCTTATTGCTCATAGGTTACTTCCCTGTTCTTTTGGATCTGCTGTGCCAGTCTTAGGAACTGAAGGAGTTTGGCAAGAACTAGGACATATGAGGAGTGGAACAGCCATCAAGCAATTCTGCAATTCAAAAAAAGGCACTCTAGTGGTACATAACCTATATAGGTGAATCCACAGATGGCTACACAAAGAGCTGCAATTCCTGATAAATAAGAATTTCTTTCTAAATCATGGGAAGTAATAGTTCCACTTTATTCTGCATTAGCCAGAGTATTCTGATCCATTCTGGGTACCTTAAGAAGGAAAAGGTTCAGAGAAGGGGCAATAAGGATGATCCAAAGGCTAGAAACTGACTTCAGTCTTTAGAAAATGAAGAAACTGAAAATGTTTAGGCTTAAGAAAAGGATTCTAAAGCAGCCTTCAAACACCTGAAAGGATGTCATTCAGAGGAAGGTCAGGACCTCTGGCCTATCAGTTCACAGCATGCAAAACAGGATAATCAGAGAGTGTGGTATAATAGTTAAGAAGTTAGGCTGGCTTCAGGGAGGCCCATGTTTTAGTCCAATGTCAGCCAGGGAAGCTCATTGGGTGACTTTGGGGTATAAATCTAACAAACACACAAATGAGGATTTAAGGGAGGCAGATTCCAACTATACATTAGAAGATATTTCTAAGCAGTAAGAATAGTTGGATGGCAAAACCAGTTACAAGAGAGGCTCTGCCTCCTTGAATGAGAGAAACAGCCAGGAATTTGATTTGGATTTCTGTACTGAGAAGGGATTCAATTTGATAGTGTCTAAATAGCTCCTCCAACTCTGCGATTCCTTTCTATTATTCTTTTATGTCTGCCTAGTTTTGTCTGGAAGGGTGAGTTGTATAAAAAGAATAATAACTACTATTACTACTTGAAGCATGTGGCTGCTGCTGGAGTTTACATTTTCCATCATAATAGTCATTTCTTTGTATACCGCATTTAAAATAAATAGACTATGCTCAAGCAGTTCACCCAGTAGACAGTTTAAATGTAATAACTGAGCATATGATAAGTCAACAATATACAGTCCAAGTAACAACAATACCATTAGCAGCATTATAATCAGAAAGTGGTTCTTCAATTGTTAAAGATTAATGATAAGGCTGGTTTAAGACACTGCACTAAGACATAATTTGGTTGGTTGGTTGGTTTTCTGTTAGCACCATATGTAAATCCAGCTTTTGGGTTAATGACATAGTGTTATATGAAAATGGACCATTTCGACTTGTTTAACCATGAACTCAGCCTAAGATTTCTTGCCTCATCAAAACAGTAAAAAACAAAAAGATAATAAGCACAAGACATTTCATGTAACAGGAGGCAACTGGCTTCTTTACCAGGATCCTGGGTCCTTGTGTTGTCAGCTTTTCTCCTGATAGTCTTTAGATACCAGAACCTCAGGAGAGATGCAATGGGAAAGTCTCTTCCTACTCCCAAAGGTGGGGAAAGTAAGGCAGAAGCAGTGAAGTCCTGTGGCAATTATTGGTGTATTTATACCACACTTAACTGTGCATGTGCAGGTTTAGTATATCATAAAACCCTGAAACCCAATCAGCTGTGGGGTTAGAAAGGGGCAATTTAAAGTGCCCTTCCCCAGACGGCCATATCATCCAAGCATGCAAAAGTGAATCAGCTGCCCTGCCTTATTCAAACATCCAAGAAAAGAGTTGGGGCTCCAGAGTGGCTGAAAATGGTAGGCTCTCTATTACAGAACTAATTATCCAAGCCCTGACAGCCAGTGAATATGCCGCTAAGCATACCTCCCTAATAATGATGGGTACACCAGTACCTCTTGTCAGGTTACTTGCAGACATTCCTTCTGCAAGGACTGACAGTCAGCAATTAAGAAAAAGCCTGTTTGCCTTTTGCCCCTAAACATCTGAAAACCTTCAAAAATGCCCCTATATGCTTCATTAAACAGTGGTGGATTCACTGGCAACCTCCAGGCTTGATTTCTGCAATGGCTCTCTTTGGTGTCACTTGTAATGTCAACTGGTACAACATAGTGTATCTAGGCTGGGCTCAAGAGTATCTGGTAGAAATCCACAGTGTTGTTTCAGTTCAGCAAGTGAGATTATTTATTTCCATTTTAGTTATGGATTAAAAGGAAATACATTGGATCTGTGTTTCCGTTAGAACTACTGGAGCTCTATAGAGCTCAAGGACTGTCATTTTCTCACTATTGGGAGCTCCTGGCTCCTCCTTTCTACTCAGGGTTCCTCAACCTTGGCGACTTGAAGATGTGTGGGCTTCAACTCCCAGAATTGCCCAGCCAGCCATGGAGTTGGTCCACACATCTTCAAGTCGCCAAGGTTGAGGAACCCTGCACTAAGAGACTAAGCCACTGTAGCTTCATAGTATAATGTCACTATTTGATTACATCAAATGGAGGAATGGCACCTTACTGATGTAATACCTTGACAGCTTTGCACTAACACTGATTGTGAACGTTCGTGCCAAATTACACACTGTAGACAAAAACTCTAGTTCGCTCCTTGCGTGTTCTCCATATTTTGAGGGTGGGGCAATATGGACCAATGGTGGGTCAGTTTGAAAAGGTTTCTGAGGGTTTAGAGAGTTAAAGGAGTGGCAGTGTGGAAGGAACTTCAGTCTTGCAATAGATCTCTAAGACATTTTCCTATAACTCTTTTCGTTTCACTGGAACCAGGTGGAGGGAGCAAAAAGATTTCAAGGCCCACTTGAGCACAGATAAACAGATTAAAAGACACAGAAGAGTTGCTTGCTAAAGTATTATGGCAGGTGGAGTCCCCAAGCAATTTTCTTACTGCTAACAGAACACAGAAGTACTTTTCTGCAGATGTTCTAAAAATATATAAGATGACTGAACATCTACAAAATTCCAGCTCCTATAGTACCCATCTCTCTTCCAGATTCATACACAATTACTCAATTCAAACTGGGCCTTTAAATCATTGGAAATAGGTTTTCGAGGTTTATTTTCAATGACATTTTTGTCCAGTAATCAATTAAATTGTGATGTAGCACCAAGACCAAGAAGTATTGGATTTATTTTTTTATGTCAAGTTATTGCGATAGAATTAGGAAAACCAGCTGGAGAGGTGTCCTTTCATATTTGCAGATCTTTAAAAGTTGGGAGACTAGATCATTTTGGGCCAGCATTCCTATAGTATCATATTTATAATTCTTGACTTCCAAGCCTGATTCTTTTACAAAGTAAGCTGCATCTTCATGTATTTTATAGCAAATAATGAAGACTGTTTCAAGGATCTTTGATTATAGGTTTTGATGTCTTTTAATTTATAGGTAGGTGTTAGAAGAAAGGGTCATTAAGATGAGAAACTCAGTCCATATTGCCAAGTTGGGTCATATGGTCAGTAATGTGTTGCTGTGTGAGTCTAATAAAGATTTAAGCTGTGTCACTCCAGTTTTTAGATTAGGCTGAACTGAATGTTAATAATGGTACAAAAGAGGTTGCCTTTTTGTTGACCCGATATATTTAATTTTGCATTACATGCTTCATAATTAGTAAAATAGTAGCAGGTCTATTATCCACTTGCTAGCAGTTCTTAGCAAATCCATTCAGTTTTAATTCAAGTAGCTTAAATTCAAATGTAAACTATACCCATGAAGAGAGAAGCTTTCAAAGCCATGTCTTTGAGTGGTTTAATCTGTTATCAACTACTAAAGCCTCTTATAGATATATCCTTTGAGTCACAGGGAAGAATTATCTCCTATGGTCCACTATTCAATACTTCATTTTTCCTATTTGTACTGGAATATAATACATAATATTCAGAAAGAGGCTGGTTAGAAAAATATTCTGAACCATTGAGTTGCATATCAATTCTGGAAATATACTGGTTAAACTGCAAATTTCCATTAAACAACAATAGCAACAAAAATATTTCATCAGTGTCATTCACATCAAGTAATAACATGGTGACACTTCTCCAGATAAGACAGGTGGTGAGCAGAGCTTATTACACACTTCAAGATATAAAGTTAATAACACCTATATATATATATATATATATATATATATACACATACATACACACCATAATTATATTGTGTAATCCCTTCCTAATTTAGGGTAAAGCACCTAAATTGGCAGGGCTCTGTATCTTTCTACAGAAGGAGGACAAGGATCAAATGGAATATTTATATGGAGTAAAAAACGTGCATAGTGTAGGAGTTAAACTGGAGCAAGTGATTCTCAGGGTCAGGTTTATCAATTATGTCAACAACTAATAGTAATCCAGCTTCAAGGCCAAGATAGGTAGGGCAAAAGACCCTGAAAACATGAGAGATGTGGGAGAAAGAAATGCCAAGATTAAACCACTGTGGATATAAAGAGGGAATTGTGTCTTCATGTTGAAAGAAGGCAATCAACTGTTTAAGTAGCAGCTTCCTAATATGCAATAAAGCTGTATCATCTTGCATGTCAAAAAAGTCTCAACCTGAGTTTGAGCCTAGAGTAGCCAAGTGTGGGAAAATTCTGCCCAAGTCTTTCTAGCGAGCTTTGTCCTATCCATAGCAAGATCCACTTTTGGATACATTCATGATTCAGTTGTACAGTGAATGAGTAAATGTGTTTTAGGGGTGCTGATTATTATTACTTTAGTATTTTCTCCATTGTTTTTGAAAAGGACACATTGCTAAAGTATGATTCTTTATCTGTGCAAGGCCTCTGGGCAAACTGGGAACAAAGTGTCTATACAGATTGCCTTACCTTTCAAATTTGCATGGTCCAACAGAGTAACTAAAAGCATTTTCCATTATGTTTTAAACATAAGCAACACACTTTTCAACAAAGGGGGGAGGAGAGACTTTTATACGTTCTCTTTTTATAAAAGCCCTATTTTGTCAGCAATAATGAACACCAGCTTAAATTTAGAGACACACATTATTTTATCTTCTTTTTTCATTTTCTTACGCTGATTAAAAGCCTGGAAAGGCAGCGGTATTCTTAAAGCATCCCCAAATTCGTTTCATTTAGCAAAGGTTTGTATTTGTCAATATGAACAAAAAACAGTAATAAAAGCGTGTTTTCTTTTTGTCTCCTTGTGTTGAGCCTTTCTGCTTTTCATCATTTTATTTTAGGTTGGCATTGTACTGCATTATTCCACACTCTCTACAATGCTCTGGATTGGAGTGACAGCAAGAAATATTTATAAGCAAGTTACAAAAAAGCCTCAAACCACCCAAAACAGCGATCAGCCTTCTTATCCAAAACAGCCATTGCTCAGGTATGAATGATTACCGACATGTTTCCTCTCAAATTTGCTCTACAAATGTATGGCCATCTCTACCTTTCTGGGGACACCACAGTTAGCTAAGGATGTCTCTAACTAACTTTAGAGTCATATTACATCCAAACTGAGAAATGAAATTATTGTTTGAAATTGGTGTGGCTGTTCTGACAGTGGTAATCATAATTAACTATGATAAATTGAAGATTTTCATGATTATTTGCATCTCATTGAGAAACCAGGAAGGAAAGAGCAGCACATAAATTTGCAAATACAGGTTATATATATCTTGGCTTAAGGACATTTATCTGGAACAGGTCCAACTATTAAATTATTTGACCATTCCTTATTTCTAGTGCTTTTATACCAACATGCAGAGGAAATCAATGCTCTGGAATCTAAACAGAGAATAAGGCGCACAAGCCATTTGGCAATTATTCATTATTGATTAATCCTAAACATTCCAGTATGCCCTCTTCTGCAGAAGGATTTTATTGTTGTAATTGTATTGTTTGCATTGGCTATTCTGGTGTTGCCTTTGTACACCACATAGCATCTTTGCAGACTGAAGTGGGCTCCAAATTTCATAAATAAAATAAATGAATAATAGCCATTCCCAAATAATTTGAGGAACTACAAAATGTGAAGAAAAATTGCTACATTTCTATATACAGATTGTGACACAGTAATCTACAGTCATTAATTTCTGTTCTTTAAAATATTTAGTGGAAGTTTACTCTAAGTCCTTTAAAATCTGTCTAATGGTCTATTTAATGGAAAACCTTTGAATTTTGTATAACATGACACTCAGTGTTTTTATTGTGAATCCGATTTACTGCATTTACAAATCATTGTAATGGTTCTTAGGAATTTGTGGTAGTTGAGCAATTGCCAGTTTCACAGGCTTCAATACAATCATCAAGGTGGAAAGTTATTTCAGGTTGAAAAGCAGGGTGTACTGTGTGTTTATTAAACAGAGGTCACTTTTATAGGGTACTATTGCTGAAGGGGACATAGGAATATTTATTAAGGTTGTGAGAAATGAATAATTTTGGAAACAGGCAATGAATAGGCTTCTCAAGATATGTTATAACTTACATTATTTTCTTGAAGGAACATCTTCCCTGGAACAGGTAGAATTATAGGAAAAGGCAGATTAATGTGTTGTTTTAAATGCACGTAAAATTGAGGATATTCTATATATTTCAATTATCAGCATAGTCTTAGATTTCAATATTTATCCTTGAATTAATCATGTATTAAGACTGCATGCATTACAACCATAATCTTAGAAGGAATTGCATATAAATGATCGAAAATAGAGAACTTAGATCTTCTGATTGTTCTCCAGTTTATAATACTAACATCTGCCATCATGGCCTTTTCTAAGCTGACATCTGCAGGATTTCTTTTCCCTTTAACTAGCTGGTTATCCACTAGCTGGTGTTGTTACTTTAACATTTGACATAGTCTTTCTTGATAGTTTGCAATAATTAAAAAAAAAAAACTTCTGCTTCATGAAGTAATTTTTTTAATGTAATAACTGACAATTAATGAAAAATAACTTTTATGTTCCTTTGCCTATTGATGCAATGAGCCAGCAGTTCTTTGAAAAGACTAACACTGTTCTGTTTCCTCATACATTACATAAGATGTCAGAAAGACTATTTTCCAAATAATTATTTGGATTCATTTTCTATCAACTAAAATGAACTGCTGAAAAGGTTTTAGTCTCAGCCTAAGAATTGAAGCTGATTGACTGATAATGAAAGGCAATAAACCCTAATCATTTATTGTGAAAATCCCTTTCAATATGCTTGAGAATAATCAAAGTATTTTAGCAAGGAGATGGCTAACACTCCAACGTATGGCCAGAATATCATGGGTCAAGAACTTCCTGGGTTGTGAGGTGCATGGCTGAATATAACTATTTATTCAGTAGTTTACTTTTTTCAGAATTCTCTAGAATCTTAGAATTCTGCTCACATTCAACCAAACCCCCTGTAGACTTCTTTGATCAATCTCGGGAGATGGGTTCTGGGCATGTGGGCACAGCTGTGTTCCTCCTATACTCTTTCCTATATTTTTGAGGCACACTAGCTAAATAAAACTTGTGTCATTCTCTTTGGTAGAATGGTCTTACTAGATTGGGTGCGTGTTTCCGTTTAATATGCGGTTAAATGGTTAAATGATTGTTTAGATGAAAAATATAGCTCAGATATTTGATCTGATCGTTGATGGGATTGGTAAGAGTTGCAATTTCTGTGTATTCTGCACTTATTTTTGCTATATATTATTCACTATATATTTGTGATGAAAATTCAGTCATTAAGAACATCAAAGCACTGATGCAGGGCAGTGGAGGATATTGTGCCATCACCACGGTTGAAAAAAGATTTAACTGCTAGTGCAGCTATTCTCTATGGTATATTACCCTTTGCCTCTGGCACCAAATATCTTGAGCTGGCCCCGTCTCCCCACGCAGAGGAATAGAGATGATTGGTTAATTAGTAGTGATATTAAGTTTATGCATTACTATAACACCAATACAAAAGCAAGACAGGAAATCTAACTACATCTCTTGTTCTATTACTTCCCATTTGAGCCAAGGAACACTTTAAATAAACTTCCTTTTTGCACAAATAATTCCAATGTGTATTTTTAGATCAAGTAGAATTGTGCTATAATTAGCTTAATTCATTAATGGACAATGGCCATTTTTAGCTATTCTTATGCATTTGCAGGCTTGCATGTTACTTGAATAGCAGAAGTCGATATAAGGATCCAGGATATAATAGCTCCTTACAAAGCATTCTCTATTTTTCTGAAAGCCTTATGCTACTTGGATTGAAATTTAAAATATCTAAAAACGATTTTGCTACTGAACTTGGAAGGAGAATTTGCAATTATAATTTATAGTATTTCATAAGCCGAAATAATGGCATGGTCTGTATTCCTCGAAACATAAATTTCAGTTCTATAACAAAATGTAAACATTAATTACAGAAAATGTGCATTTCAAAAATATACTGTATGTATGGTTTAATGATGTGTT
Organism: Python bivittatus; assembly: GCF_059951505.1. Lineage (NCBI taxonomy): Eukaryota > Metazoa > Chordata > Lepidosauria > Squamata > Pythonidae > Python > Python bivittatus. The sequence continues at coordinate 464,712 of NW_028277108.1, forward strand.
TTTACAAAACTTTGCCATATCATTTAGTCAAGTATTATGTCTTGCATATTCAAAATCTTGTTACAAGAATAGGAAGAGCAGGGCTATGCAAAGCCTGAACAACTTGCTTCAAAGATCAGATCTCATACTCCAGAAATAGTTTATCCTGCCCCAAATTGATTCTGGGATAGTCCATCCTGAATCAGGTAACAATCAGGTAATCCTTCAACATTGTGTGATCAGTTGATAGTTGTAACAATAGGAAGACAGCTGCATCTTCTACAGGGGCATGTGCATGTGCAATTTTGAAGTGAAAAAAAGAAAGAAAGAAAATGAACAGCCATTCACCTGCAAAGTAAAGAGATTTCCACCATTCCAAATTCCAGATGGGACTTGATCCCCAGCTAATCTCTGTTTATTCAACTTTGCTCCACTGTCTTAATGGACAGGGCAAAGTTGAAATATAGTAAATATTCATCACAGTGCTGAGAATTACAGAGAATCCCATCTTGGCATCTAATAAATCAGTTTATGGTCTCTGAAAACCAACAGAGCAGTCATTCTGAGAGATGGATTGAAAGGCATGTCAGAACATCTAACAATTTCTTCACTCCAGGCCTCTGGTAAACTGTGTCCTCAGTTGGTTGTAGGCTTATCTGGATTGAATTTCAATTTCATTCAATCCAGTACTCCAGGAAGCTAAACATCAAGGCATGGAAGAAATACAGGAGCTGTTCTAAAAATAAAATATATTCAGGTATGTGCTGCTGCTGCTGCTGCTACTGGCAATCCTAGGAGCACCTCAAATCTTTACCCATTTCAGCCTTAAGTCTGAAAAATACAATGAATACAGTAAAGCTCCAGAGCACTGTCTGTTTCTCCAGATGATGCTATTGATTATAACTTTTAGGATTTGGAAGGCTTCTTTATCTGTTGCCCAAAGGGAAAGGGATTAAGAAGTCTGTAGTGGTTCTTTGATGTCTTCCCCTTAGGGCTTTCTCAGAAACGTTTACATTCTGCATTTCAATCAGCTATTTTCAGCAATATCTACTGGGAAGGACCATATAGAGCATGGGAGTTTAATTCTCTCTCTTAAACTCATTTTTAAAAGGGCCAACTGGGCCAACTGGGTAGAACTGGGCTTGGACTTCTTTGTTGCAGTTGTGCAAAAGAAGGCTCATATTTCCTTTCTTGTTGCTAAAACCTGCCCATGGAGTCATCAACAAGTACTATGACAGACAGACAGACACTTCCTCTGCCCACTGAATTACTGCATCTTATAGAAGAGGTGATCTGGCAACAACCAATTCAGTTGTTCTTGGAGATTGAGCATTTAAAAAAACATTATTTAATCAATTTAAAGCACTGCTATTGCTGATGTTCAACCAGAGAGGTTTCCAAGCAGCTAAAAGAATAATAAAACCAGCAACAAAAAAATGGATGCATAAGACAGCAATCTGGCTATAGTAAAATCAAGGATATTCTGCAGTGAAAAAGCTAGCAATTTAATTGCCTTTTTAAAATCTGTTCTATAGGAGGATGTTTTAAGTTACTTGCTGGACATTTCTTATTGTTACTACTTATTTGTATTACAACATAGCAAGGTTTTGAGAAACACCACTGAAGATTTCCAAGTCAGTCTTGCTGCCAGGTTAACTATTATACTAAATTTAATTAAATTATATCACCCATCATGGATAGACAAATTGCCACAAAATATTTTTTCACACCCTTCAGAACTGTGATGTCACAGTAAAAGCTAATTATTTTACAGTCATAAGGGTTGTTAAGCTTTCCATCAAAACTTTTTTCTCCAAATGTTATTAGGGTTCAGCTCTTTGACATTTCAGGAGTAGCTGTTATTTGCAAATAAATATATTTGAGGTATCAGAGCATGGTGAAATATACTTGTCTGTTGTACTGAATATTTGCATGAGTTCTCAGGCTTGGGCTGAGAATCCTGCTAGGTGAAAGATGCTATTTTTGTATCTCAGTAGGTTCACAAACTTCAAATGTTCATGTTCCTTGGAACTGTGTTGTATGTAACTAGCAAAAATTATTCTGGACTGAGAAGACACATAGATTGTTTGTATAAGTCAATTTATCCTAAACATCTAGCTATTCTGTATACTGCATATAATTAATAGTTATTGATGCTGAGTTGTTAAAATAGTGTGGTTCTCTTTGCTAGGACTAATATGGAAAAATAGTGATGCACTAAAATATGAACCAAAGCTATGGAGATCTGAAATGAAACAGCAATCACTGGGCTCCCAGTTAGACAGACCAAGAGTCCCAACAATAGATTGAGAAAGGATTACATAGGAGAAAGAAGAGGTACATCTCTTGCATTACATAGACAGGAAAAGCCCCCAACTCTATACTGGCAATAATGTAATCAGTGAAACCTAGCCTTGAAGCTAGCACTTCAACTTTGTTGTCAACCCTGATCTATATTTCTTAAACAAAGGACAGACATTCCTTTCAATATTACAATGGCAGGATCCTTTTTTCACACTTCTTCTCGAAATGCAAGTCTGTGTCTTGTTACGTGTAGAGAATGAAGATTACCTTGACAGAGATGGGCCAGATCAATTACCAAAGTGACAAAAGGAAAAACATGTCAAGTCCACAACAAACAGAAAGTATGCATAAGTGTTTTAGACAGACATCTCCCTAATTCACATGGGTATAAGAAGGTGTCAGCCCTTCGAGGTAGTCAGACAGGAAACCAAAACCATAAGTACTAACACTACCTTTATTGTAAGGTTGCAATAACAGAATCTTGCAAGTCTGAAAGCACTTCTCCCCTCCCTTGCCTTTACTTTCCAGAGAACTAGGGAGGGTCCCTTGTCCCTCCTGAGTTGCTTTTTCCATCCCTATCGAAGGGGAGATATCTGTGAGCTGAGATCTCTCTTGTCCAATGGTTGTCTAGGCTGCAGCTCTTCCTCCTGTCTCTTAAGGTTATTCTCACAGCTCATTACAGAAGGTGAGGAGGCACAGCACAATCCAATTTGTAAAATTCTGTTGTTATAGCCACTCTCAATAAAAGTAGTCTTAACCTTCCTGTGGAATTGATTCTTGGTCTAGCCTGCCTGGTGGGGCTGACATCAGTCTTGAAGGTCAGAGAGTTATATTTCCTACTGCCATTGGTTCCAGTCAGTGTTGGTAGGGGAAACCTAGCCTTAGGCTTCTCCTATGTGAAATGCCATAAGGCTCAGCTTTGTCACCACTCCTATTTAAAATCTACCCCTGGGTGAGGTCATTCAATGGCATGGGGTACAGTATCATCAGTATGCATACTCCATTGTACATCTCAACTCCAGGCTAAACAAGTGATGCTATTCAGGTGCTCGCTCAGTGCCTGGAGGCTTTGAGAGTCAAAATGGGGAAGAACCAGCTGCAACTCAAATCTAGCTAGATGTAGTGACCCTGTGCCTTTGGGCCCCCTGGATCTGGAGTGTGGTCATCTTTAAATTTGATGGAGTAATACTCCCCCAAACAGAGTTGGTGAGCAACTGGGGGTCCCCCTGGACTTGCTCTCCTGCTCAGGGAGTAAGTGGCACTGTGGCTAGGGGAGGCCTTTGCACAAATCCATCTTGTGCACCAATTGCACCCATTCCTGGACCGGGAGTACCTACTTAATGATCCCTCACACTTTAATCACTTCCTGACTGGACTGCTGCAATGCCTTTACATGGGACTGCCCTTGAAAACCACCTAGAAGTTCAGCTGATCCAGAATGCAGCGGTGGGTGCAGTTCTGGGGACCTCGTGGTTTGTCCATGTTACGCCACTGTTGTGTGAGCTGCACTGGTTCTCAGGTTCCTTCTGGCCACAATTCTAGCTAAGCTGTTAGTTATTATTTTTAAAGCCCTGAATGGCACGGGGTCATGGTATTTGAAAGATTTCCTCTCCCTGAGGATATCTGTCCATCTCACCAGATCAGATAGGGTGGGTGTGCTCCAGGTCCCCTCTATCAAATGATATCACCTAGCAGGACCTAGAACATAGACTTTCTCCATAGCGGTGCCTGCCCTGTGGAACGGTCTCCCTCTGAGATTCAGAGGGCCCCTGAATGTGTTTATCCCCTGGACTTCTAGAAGGCCCTGAAGACCTGGTGTTACCCCCAGGCATTGAACCAGGATGGGAGTTGAGCCCAACACATGGGTGTATTTGGCATAGGAGTGCCCTGGATGGTTTTAATTTGGGAGTGAGAGGGTGTTTTATTTTTCTGTGTTATTGTTGTTAGCTACCCAGGGTTATATTGTATAAGATGAGCAGTCATACAAATCTTATAAATAAACAAACATTTAACACAAGAAGTATGATTTAAGCATAAAAAGCAGAGTTTTAACTAAGTAAATCTACTTTAAAGAATTGTAACTTTTAAACTCCACAGGATTGACATGATCTAAGGATAAGAAGAAATTTGGAGATGGTTTAGAAAGATTCACACATGACATGAAGTCATTATGTGTTTATATGTGTAGTATGATGTATGAATGCACCCCTCATAACTTAGCATTATGTGTGAATCAGACCATTAATGGCTTGTTCAACAAAAATTTATTTTAAAAATCTTAATTGATGATCATTGTGAATTCAGCTTTCAGAATCAGTAAAGAAATTGATGCGCATAAACAGAGGACTCCTCAGATATTCGTTCAGTGTGTAAATAAGAATCATAATGTTTTCTGAATGATAATGGATTTGGAATACAAGGTTCAAATCTTAATTATTTGATTTTTGGAAAGTTGATTTTTTAAGCCTCCATTTTCTAAACAATACCCAAGATATTACCATGTTGACAAAGATAATGGAGCATTGAGCGCATATAAAATACATTAGGAAAAATTATTTACTCAGAGTAAATATTATCTTTCATGATATCTTTACATTGTAATACTGGATTTACTGTAGCTTTCCTGTTGTTCTCTGGTGACTTGTATTATGCAACGACCTTCTGACAAACCTAACGTGTGCCAAATGTGCTTGCAGTGTTTTGAAGGAACTATGAGCCTAGTACAAACTGGCAGCCAGTCTTTCAGGTATCTTACTGGAAAGAATTAGAAATATAGAGGCACCTGTACCATTTATTCGCTCAGAAAATTTTAAATCAAAAGTTCTACATAAATATAAAAGCATCATCAACAGCAACATTCCCATAGCTGTGTTTTACTGTTTCTTATTTGTTACAAATTAAAATACATTTTCAATTCCATTTCAGCTATTTAACATACCAGTAGTCCTAAAAAATCATATTATACTTCACTATACTATAGAGGCTGGGTCCAATATGTATCTTTTTCTTCAATTCTTGCCGGACACCACCATAGTAAGTATGTTTGTTGAAGCAAATCTCATTTAATAGAAGAGAATATATGTAGCTCAGGGTTGAACTGTGGTCTTGGTGCTCTCTGAGCTTGGTTGTTCGTTTGCAGACGTTTCATTACCCAACTAGGTAACATCATCAGTGCACTGCACTGCACTGCATTGCAGTACTACATTGCACTAATGATGTTACCTAGTTGGATAATGAAACATCGGCAAGCAAACAATGAAGCTCAGAGAGCACCAAGGACTCCACCAATCCCATTTATTTCATAAGAATTAGCATGCTTTAGGCTGTTGATTAATAACTGCATTTATTAATTATTGACTGTAGAAATTAGGCCCTTTTATTTCAAAAGCTAGCTCTGTTCTCTGTTGAAAACTGCTGGGAGATCATTCCTATCCTACAGAAAAGTGTAAGCACAGTTTTCAATGCATGTGAAATCCACACATTCTTGTGACCCAAAGCTGGAAAGGAAAATGCAAGTGAGTTGTAGCTACTGGGAACAATTTTAATGGTTTTTTTCCAGGATAATAGCTTAATACAGTTGATCAGAGGATAAAAATGAAATTACAGTATCTGACTTTGGGATATGAATTAAAAAGGAAATACTTCCTTTTTAATCTCCTCCCTTTATGATTATTAGTAACTTGGCTTTTGTGAAGTGCAGTGGTCACAGAAGAAATGAATTAAATAGACATAATTTCCTGTTATCTCTTTGTATGTATTTTGTTGGAATTGGGGGTAAGAACCCTTATTTTGCCCAAAAACCCACAAAACAAAAGCAGGGCATGTAATGGAAGTGAGGAAGATGTTAAAAGAGAGAAGCAGAAATTCAGCCAATGCAGATGATAAATAGTCTGCTTTTTCTCTCACCTTCTTCTTTGAGTCTGAGAGAGGGCTGTTCACAATCATAGCCTGATCAGAATGGAGGGCATCCTTGCACCCAAGGCAAGACTGGCCTGAAATAATTCCTGGAAACCCAAATAAAAAAAGAAGAAAATGGAGAAGGATGGATTTCCATGGCTTTCCTTGGAACCAGAAGGATCACAGGAATGAGGGTGAATGCATGGCCCTGATGCTGTAAAAATGGGGGGGGGGGGGCAGTAGTTAATACCGTAGAATATGGAAATAAAATTCAAATGATTGCAATGTTAGAGAAATGGGATGAAAATAAAAATAAATTCTAATAAAGATACATGAAACGAGTTTTACTTAGGAAGCAGAAATCAAGGCCACAGGTACAGAGGGGGAATACCTCACTTGGCAATAGTACTTGTCAAAAGGATTTTGGGGTAGTGGCTGATTGCAGGCTGATTATGAATCAACAGTGTGAGGATTTAGACAAATTAGAACAGCTTCAGAGAAGGGCAAGGAGGATAAATGGAGGAGGTCCAGGCCTCATTAATGGTTATATTTCTCTGGCTTCAAGTAGCAATAAACACATCAGGCTAATCTTAAAATCATAAATCCAGTCCAAATATCATACATGTATCAGAATATCCATCAGGAACTTGTGTTTATGGAAACAGCAAGAGAGAAGGAGTCCAAAAACAAAGTCAGATTTCTAGGGAAGAATCTCAGCAAAACTGAAGTTTTTCAGGCAGAAATCAATGAAACCTTCACAGGACAGCATTTTTCCATCAATGTACCAAACTCTCATTGCTTCCTGATTACCAGAATCTTCTGACCCCACCTGAGCACTGATCAAGTCTGGCTTCCTTCAGCTGGTGAATCTTAACATCTGTCCAGATCCAGCTGTCCCTGAGAGTAGCTGAACACTTTTGTATTGCTCTGTCTTTTGCTGTTCCCTCTTCAGACCCCAGCCTGAATTCTTGAGGACTGGATGGAGAGGATTCCTGGTCTGGGTCAGAACCTGGTGGATCCGGGGCAGGAACGGTGGGGTAATTACTGGCCTGGCATCATGTCTGGATCCTGCCAGCACAAGCCTGGCTTCTTAATAAGCTTCCTCCTAGACCTCTTCTTCCTGAGGCCAGGCCAGGGGGACTATGAAATGTGATTGAAAGGACTGAGTATGTTTAAACATCAGAAGGAGTCTGGAACCATCTTTTCCATTTAACACATTTTATTGAAAGGCATAAGCTTTCACTTCATCAGATACATAGAGTAGCTAGACCAATGTAGGATTTAAACGGGGGTGAGGTGGGAGGGGAAGGGAGGGGAAGACAAGTTGGTTAAGCAGATGTAGTTTACATGTGAAACAGATGAAAAGTACTTAACAATTGTCATGTGTTAAAACCTCATTGTGTTTGTCGAGACCTTCTGAGATTGCCTGAAATCTTTTGATGGATGGGAATTCAGCAACCTCTCACTCAGTGGTGGAATTAAAGTCCTGTTTTTCCAAAACAGTCACTTTGAAGTCTGCTGTAGAGTGTACTGGGAGGTTGAAATGCTCTGATGCTGCTTGTTTTGACTTTTTTTCCACCATAAACCAGCATGACTGTCCCACAATAGCCTTGAGAAGGATAGACTGAGTGGTGATACGATAGCTTTCTTCAAAAACCTGAAGACTAGTGCATGGAGAAGGACAAGATTTGTTCTGTATCACCACATAATCCAAGATGCAATTAATGGTTTTGAGTTACAGGGAAGGTAGATTTCATTTAAAAGAAGCATTCCTAACGATAAGAGTAGTTTGATAGTGAAACCGGTTATCCTGATGGGTTCTCCTTCTTTGGATGAGTTTAGGCAGAAGCTAAAAAAAAAATCTATTGGGGATGCTTTTGTCTGGATTCCTGAGCTGAGCAGGGGAGTCAGACTCAATGATATAAATAGTCTCTTCCAACTCTTTCATTCTAAGTATGGTCCTCAGCTGTTAAAAGATTGCTCACTCCCAAGAAAAGACAAATTCTTCCTTGTCCCTCTGATCTCCTGGCCTAGGTTTATAGAGAAGGATGGCAAAATGTACTTCTGGTTGGCTTTAGCACATATGGCAGACACACTGCATTTGTGTACATCACTGCCTTGTCTTCTTGTTTTTTTCCTGCCTAATCAAGATTTTTTACTTATGAGTCAACGGGTAAGACACTTCAACTGATCGAGCTGATATAGTTCCTATTTTAAAATTGCACTGCCAAAAGGGGGAGCAGTGACTTCACTCACCTAAAGTAATTTAGTGCTTTTAAAATTATTATTTCCAGTTCAAAAGATCCTGTAACTTCCCTGCCAGCATGATTCGGCTTCCAACAGAGAACAATTCATGCTTGTACTACCAATTCATGAGAGTTTTGATTATTCCTAGCTATCTAGTGCCTGAATAAAGTCATTAGAAGGTCTTTTATGAATCATAGTATGTGCTCATCAGAATGATGAGTAATACCAAATCACGATTACAAAGATGCTGGTTACCTAAAGAACAGCCTTGAGTATAGTCCAAAAGTTTGGAATGAAGCTCTCAGATTTATTCACAAGCTAATGGAATGAATGAAAAGGACTTCATATTAGGGTTCAAGGCTTCCAAGTACTGCAATTCGCTTGCTTTTAAGGCAACCTCAGCCTCCAGGGCTCCATGTAGCCTTCAAAAGCCTTGGATGTGCCCACCCTAAGCCAGCTTTTCTTCAAATTGCCATAGTATAATTTCTGATGCACCAGAAATCAGAAATTATACTATGGTAATTTGGGGCACGGTTCATGGAAAATGGTTCATATGCATAAGGAATAAGCATATTGCATAAGCATATTAAGCATACATAATAAATAACATTAATTGTGTTAATTTAATTTAAATATACATTTACATTTCATTTTTGTTCATTCTGGCCCCATCTATTTTGTCCTAGCATTTTTACAGCATTTTCATTAAAGAAGCCATGTAGTCAAGAATGCAGCATTTCTGAATATTGCTAATGCTGCTTCAAGAGAAGGGGTACCCATCTAGCAAGCATTGCCTGAAAGATAAGCACAAGATCTGCAGAAATGTGTTTTAGGTTTCATTTATGAGAACAGCCTTTGGTTCATGCTGGAACCCCATGAAAATATATTTCAAATAAAAAGCCTCTTCAAAGCCCTGGATTGAAGTAGCCACGCCCCTTCAATCCAGATGTTTGGTTGGGCTTTTGTGCATGCACAGAGGCTCATTTCTGGCAGAGCAAAGTAGCCAGCCAAACCCAACAGCCTATTTTGATGCTCAGACTTGTGGCATTAAGACAGAACAACTTGGTGCCTCAAGTGGAACACAGCTGCTCCACAAAGTTCAAAATTAGCGTTGATGGCTACTCACCGTCAGGATCATATTAAACTAGAGGAGAGGAAGATATTAACTATATGACAAGAGAAACTGTATAATCCATATTTAATTTGATTACATTTAAATGAATGAAAGCTTCTTCTTTTGGCATGGTTTCCCCCACTACTTTTGGCAGTGCAGCCGGCTTCATTCCAGGTTGGCCCTGGCTCCACTGAACATTGTCCATCCCAGCTTTAGACATAGCGAAGTATGTTAAATCAAGTCTTCATCCTCTTTGGCCTTATAAGCCCCATGTTTATAACCCCAGTTGCTTTCATATATGTGATACTTAAACCAAAGTTCTTCAGGATTCTGAAGATTTCTCAGATAGGTCCAAATGTTATCAAGATTGTTACTATTACAGCAAAAACATCCTGATTCAGTTGCTTTCAAAGCATAAGTATTCAGGTGCTACAGAGTGTAAATGAATACTGTGCCAGCTGTTACCTAAATGGCAAAGAATATTCAGGGGAACTGTGGTGCAGGATATTAAGATTTAAAGGATTAACAATTTTGGTATGCTTCCTCAAGAGGCTCCTCCATTTTGAATGACAACTGATTTTGTAACTGAGTTCATCCTGTAGTTCCGGGAGGTTCAGAAAAAGCTACCTGGCTCGTGTGCATATATGTGCATAATCTGAAGAGGTGCAGGGTTTTAGATTTCCATGAAGAGAAAGAGTGTAGTATTTAATGGTGTATTTGTCTAAGCAAAACATTCAGGAGACATGATAACTGCAAAATATTTCATTTGCTTAGACCAGCATTTCTTAAACTTTTTGCTCTCAGGACTCCTTCCCACTTTTAAAAATTATGGAGGACCCCAAAAGTGTGTTTGTTTGTATGGGTTATATTTATTGATAGGGAGTCTTCATTTAGCAACTGACTTATTTAGTGACTGTTCACAGTTATGATGGTAATGAAGAACTAACTTTGTGACCAGTCCTCGTATTTACAATCTTCGCAGGTCGGTAAAGCAAAGGAAAGCTGAAGTAAAATTGTAAAATTGTGGTGTTTCACTTAGCGACTGCATCACTTAATGACTGAGTTGCCAGTCCCAATTGTGATTGTTAAAACAAGGACTACCTGTATTTACCATATTAAAAATTAAAATTGATGCTTTTGCTGCCACTACCACTCCTCATGATTGTTTGATGACTTTTAAAATCGTATTATTTTTCAGCGTAGCCTGGCAGATAAGTTTGATTTTGCAGACCCCTGAGAGGGTCTTTTTTTTTTTAATTTTTAATTTTAATTTTTGATTACAAAAAGAAGAAAAAAAATATATAAAAGTAGTTTAACAAAAAAGTGAAAAAAATACAACAAAGAAAAAAAGTGTTACTATAACATAACAATAAACCATTTCAATTCAATATATACTTATCTAATACAAATATTATTCAAGTACATATATATTTCTAATAGATTTATATGACTATGGGGTTCTTCAATTCCAAGAATTTCTTTACAGAAAATGCAGTTGTCAATTCATGAGGGAGGATTCAGTCTTCTGAATTAGGAGCTTTATCATTATGGGTACCTACTGTCAAGTATTAAATGCTGGAAGCCAACAAGTGATGTTAATTTTCTGATTTGGGCAACTTTGGAATATACATATCTAACACCTTTGGTCAGATGGACAGTATTCAGACCTAAATATACTAAAACGCTAATATCTCTGGAAACAATTCCGTCAGAAAGCTATGGAATGGAATGTCTAATAAAAAAAGATTTGACCCTTTTTCCCATGCCAAATTGACTTTATGGGGAAACCCAACTTTAAAAATTGGGGAAAAGATGGTGATATGGAAAAATTGAATGGAAGTGGAGTTATTTACTTTGGAGCATCTGATAGATGATGAAGATGACTTTTTAACGTATTCTGTCTTAAGAGATAAATATCATCTATCAGATGAAATCCAGTGGCAATATTTACAGCTACAACATTTGTTAACAACATTGTCTGAACAAGCAGCATTTTCAGCTTCTGAGACACCTGAGATATTAGAACAACTTGTTAAATCCTTTAAAACTAGAAAAACTACTATTAGTGGGTATAGATACTTGTTATCAATAAATCAGTTTGATATGCAGATGTTAAGAAATGAGTGGAATAAGGAATTAGAGGTTCCTATATCGCTTAGACAATGGGAGAGTATCTTAACTTCTATAGCAAGATTGTCAATGGACCTTAAACTACAACGTATACAACAAAAAATAATATTTAGAATTTATTGGACTCCCCTATGTCTGTATAGAAAAGGATTGTCAAAAACAGCATTTGGCTGGAGATGTAATAAGGACAATGCCTCTTTAAAGCATATGTTTCTACAATGTCCCATACTTACCAAGTTTCAGGAGAAAGTAGCAGACTATATAAATATGATTGTGCAACAAAAGCTAAAATTTTCAGAGGATAATATTCTTTTGAACTATATACCTAGTACATGGAACTTGGCAACCAAACAACGTAAATGGATTCTCCGTGCCCTTACTATGGACAAAAGACTGATATTGCAGCATTGGAAAGATAAATTATGGCCCCATTTACTCAATGGATTGAAGACCTGATTGCAGTTGCCACTTATGAGCGGATTGCCTATAGAAGTAGACTTTGTATGGACAAGTATAATGAGATATGGGACTCATTTATACAAAATACAGTAGGACCCCTGAGAGGGTCCTGGGGGACTTCCAGGGGTCCTAGGACCACACTTTGAGAAATACTGGCTTTGACTGAAGTTTATCCCTTACAGGGAGTTCAATTATTCTTTCTTCAACACAAAGCAATTTGGACAGGGTACAGTTGAGCAGAAAGAGGGCATGTGAACAGAAACTACTTAATCATTAATATGTTGTCATTTTCTGGATCAGATTCATCCTCCCCAAATTCTTTTTTTCATTCATGACAGGAAGGTTACAGTGGATACAGCAACAGAAAACTGGTTTTGCCAGTTTTTTCTAATTATTATTCTTTCACTTAAATGTTCAGGTTATCTGATCTGATTGAGGTTATGAAAAGTGTATGAGAGAGAATCGCATATTTCTATAAAAAGTGTAGCTTATGCCTCGATGGGAAGATTTTTATTTTGAAGTCAGGGGTGTCTGCAAGGTGTGGCCCAAAAAGTCAAGTTGATGGCTACCCTGTTATTGAATCTAGTAATAAATTTTTTAAAATGGAATCAATAAAAAAAATTAAAAATATGATGGCCACAATGGTGCAATCAATATTCTGTCACACACATAAAAAACAGGCAAAGCTTCAATCTTCAAAAGTCAAGATACTGGTGGCCACAATCTTGACTTTTTGGACCCTATCCTGCAGACACCCCAAGTTGCAGTACAGGCAGTATTTTTCAGAGTTAGAAAATACATCATTTTTAATTTAAGACTAAACTACTACAGGGAATGTGCATCTGTGGAATCAGCATTGTAGCCAAAACAGGTATAATTTGAACCACTCTATGACAGGTTACTGTGCTTCACTGTTACTGATTGAGCCAGCTGGCATACTTAAAGAAATGAGTTTTTAGGACTTGTATAATTTTTCTTTCATATATAATAACCCATTTTTATAATGTAAATGGAAGATTCATAGAAGTACATTAAATTTCTTAGGCACATAATGCACACGATGGCTCTATCAGCCAAGATTTAAATAGATTTTGCATTTGAATGAGGATTGTTGTTAAAATTTCTTTTTTGTTTAAAGCTCTACTTCTGTGACCACTTCTTTCCTATAAACAAACAAAATCTCCCAAAGAAAAGCAGTGATTCGACTGTAGTTGTCATGCAAAAGAAAAATGCATTTAGAGCTTGACACATCTGGGCTATTCAGAAAGAGAGTAAGTAACAAGTACCTTTAAATGAAAGCTTAATATCCTAGAAAAGAAAAATCTTTGAAATGTTTGTGTAAATGCAAAAGGTGGATTTTTAATTATTACCTTTCTATGGAAGAGAACAAACATGTAGATGGCTGGGGAAAATGAGACAGCAAAGTTTGTCAAGGGAGGAACTTTCAGTTCTCTGTGTCAGCAGTCTTCCAGTTCTTCAAGCTTTACAACTTTCAGTCCTTTTTATCCAAGTCACAGTACACCCAAAACTACAAAGCTTATCTCCAGATTTACATAATGTCAGTAATGGAAACAAAGTGGAAGAATGACAGGAGTGCCCATTTGCTCCCTAAAGGGTCATTCAAAATTGCTGCTAGTATTTTGGAAGCTTCCTACAAACACAGCACACTATTCATGAAGTAGGCTTTAGCTTTGGCAAAACAAGAGCTCAAAGTTTTCTGGATTTCATTTTTGGAATTGGCCTTATATTGGCCACTTTTGAGTCTGCTGATATAAATATTGGCCTTAGGAACCTGTTAAAAGATCAGCATATTTACACTTCAATTCCTTAAGAATGCCTGTATTGTTATTAACTGTCATATCCACACTGGGCACATCCAAACTTACTATTTAGGTGGCTCTGGTCATATACTCATGCCAGCTGGATTCTACGTCAATTTAAGAAAATATTATTCTTGCTAGAAGACTTTGGCAGCAATGTGCAAGGTATTCAGTCTGGAATGCAAGGAACCATGTCCTCCCATTAGACAATTCCCTTGCTGTCCTCCTGTGTTTCTGTTCCAGAAAAAGCAGTCAATCACTTTCCTTCCGGTGGGAAGGTCTTTCCGGTGTCAGAGAGAGAGAGAGATTGTGTGTGTGTGTGTGTGTTTGTACATGTGTATAATGCACAAAGTTAAATTGAAATTATATAGAGAGAAAATTAAAGCATCATAATGCACATATTTGGAGGGACAACAAGCAGCTTTAAAACAAAAATCTATTGCTTCTAATGTTTTTTTTAGATCTAGCCTTAATGCTATAATAGCATAATGGCTATAATGTTTGCCTTGTAAATAGAAAGTTGCTGGTTTGAAACTGAGGTGGGGAGTATGATTATTTTTCCCCTGTGCTTTTTTTAAAAAAGCTTCCAATGGTGCTTCCTCTTACCATCTGTCCAATAATCTGAGGTAGTTTCACCCCCAGCTCCCAAATAGCCCAGAGATTAAAACCTTGCAAACAGAAGACTGATGAGTATTAGATTTTGCAAAAGCTTTTGATAAAATTAGTTGGTCTTATCTATTTTCATTATTAAAGCATATGAATTTGGGAGGCAACTTTAATAGAACAATTTATAACTTTAATTATGATACAAAAGCTATTAAATTAGTTTAAGATTATGGTAGAGACTTTCCCTTATTTAACATTGAATGAGAGAAAAGCAAGGGTGTCTGCTCTCCCCATGGACAGACTCACAACACATGGACAGACTCAACCATAGTTTCAACTGGGAAATTGTGAGCATCCTAGACCAAGCTAAATCCAAAAATGCTAGGGAATTCCTGGAAGCTTGGCATTCAGACAAATCAGCCATCAATAGACACATAGAGATAAACCACATTTACAAACCATTCAAAAGAGACAATGAGAAAAGATTAAGAATGAAACAAAAAGATCAGAACACATCCTTTCTAGCAGCCTACACCAAATAAGCAGGGATTAACACCAGAGAAAGCATCAAGCAGAAAACAATACTCTAATCAAGGAATTACCAAGGAGACAGACAATCAAGCAGACAAACAATTAAGCAGAAAACAATACCCTAATCAAGGAACTACCACAGAGAAAACCACACCCCCGCCAACACTGGCAGGACAAGTTTATATAAACAGGGAGTAAACCCCACACTGACTAGCACTGATGATGTTACCTAGTCAGGTAATGAAACATCTTCAATCAAACAGCCAAGCTCAGAGAGCACCAAGGACTCCACAGTTCAACCCTGAGCTTCATATATTCTCTTCTATTGGCATTGCTATTTTGCTCCCACCCTTAAAAACGAAATTAATCCTTGACTATAATTTCTAAAGTAAGTAATTTCTAAATAAAATATTAATAGTTCCATTCTTATATTATTAAATGAAATTGTTGAGGGCCCCATTTCTTGGCTATACTGATAGTTATGGGATAATTTTTCTTGGCTGCTATATATATTTATTTTGTGCTGTATTGTACTTGTTTTAATTCTTTTTATGATTGTTCACCACCCAGAGCCATGTGGTTGAGAAAGGTGGCTACAGAACTTAAAATAAATAGAGAAACAAACAAACCATAGAAAGCAGGGAGCCTCAGGCCAGAGATTTATCATATGTAAGGCCCATGAATATTTTTAGAAATTTAAAATGGAGTTAATAAGTGTAAGTATTGAGGTACTGACATTAATTCATCTTCTTAATTCATGGCCACCATTTTTAAACATGGCAGACTAGAACAATATTAGAAAAAAGAACCTTAGGCTTAATATCTCTCAAACTCAACAAATACATTTACAGTCATCAAGAAGTTCTATCTATCTATCTATCTATCTATCTATCTATCTATCTATCTATCTATCTATCTCTGGACTATCACGTTTTATATAATCATGAAAACCAAGAAACAGTAATGTGACAGAAGGTACTACAGAAGTTCAAACATCAGGTAGATCAGAATAATGGCCATATTTTTCATCAGAGTGATGATGTCAGGAAAAAAAACCCTAGTTCCATCTCCTACACCAAATGGATAGCCATAATGTGTGGTTCCTTTAAGAGTTCCATGATGGGACATCCATTTTGTTTGACCCTTTATGCACTCCCTAGATTGGCCATTGCTATTTCATGCATTCTGTAGGGTGGCCATTTTATACAGCCTTTTTTGCATTTCCATGGCAACCAGTTTTCCCAGCTTTTTATCTATCCATACAGGGTGGCCATTTTGTGTATGGGCAGAGGACAGTGAAGGAAATT
This sequence comes from Python bivittatus, assembly GCF_059951505.1. NCBI lineage: Eukaryota > Metazoa > Chordata > Lepidosauria > Squamata > Pythonidae > Python > Python bivittatus. Next base: position 481,106 of record NW_028277108.1, read on the forward strand.
TGGCTTCATAGCTCTACAAACTTGTTCCACTATTCAAATGCATTCCCCCTCTCTTTTTCTAAAAAAGGACATGGGCCACAGATCCAGTTGGAATGGCTTCCTGCTAGGGCTACCAGATCTGGAATACAAAATTCTAGAAAATCACCATACAGGAGCAAAAAGTTGTACGTCAGTTAACTCTTTGATGCCATCTAATGGACATCAAGACATTTTGCAGCCAAAATCTGACAGTCCTAGTTCCTATCCTGAGAATTAGATGATATGTAACTCTTTATGTCACTGCTAAACATCCTCTTGATGTCATATTTTTCTACACTTAGAATCACCATTGAATCATAGACTGCTAAGGAGGCATTGTTCCTCCTCAGGAGGACAAATTTATCATCAAAGATGTACAAATAATGTACAGGGTTGTGAGTGGACTGATCTGACAAATTTTTGCAATGCTGAAAGGTATTAGGCTCCAGCTTTGAAAGTGGTTCACATGAAAACCCTTTTCCATTGTTGAAATCTACAACTTAAGTTTTGGATTCTTTTGGGGCAACATCTAAAAAGGGTCACAGAAAATAGCTATCATACTGGAAGGGAGATACAGGGAATGACATCATTTTGATGAAAGGTATGCTCTTTATGTTTCTTACATAAAATGTAACCACTGGGAAACTATGAATATTATTCTGCAGTAGCTGGGTTTTTAAAAAGGCTTTTCCATTTTAAAAAATGTTTATGTAATTGTTGCTTAGGTTTTGAATGTAAACGTTTATGTTATCAGTGCAAGATGCAGCTTGATATTGAGCTATAAGATAATTGTATACCTTAGTTTGTAAATTCTTGTACTACAGTAGACAGATTATATTTAGCATCATCATTGGTTGGAATATTACATGCAGGATGGCTGAGGGATTCTTCTTGACATTAACCTCTCCCTAATATATTTTCAGGATACACACATAGTAGAGAGCCCTTAAAAGATATTAATAATAATCCTTTATTTATTATTTAATTGATTAATTTCTATAGCCACCATCTCAACCAAGTGCCTCTAGGCAGCAAACAATTCTAAAACAATTAAAACAATTGAAAACAATACAAAAATAAATATATACAGCAGCCAAGAAAATTATAATAATAATTATCAATATAGCCAAGAGACAGGGCCCTTATACTGTACATCTATCTGACAATAAACCCCATAGGATTCAGCAAGATTAACTTATGAATATATCTGCTTTTGATACTTTTTTATTATTTTTCATAAGCAACTTACTCAACAATTTTCTGCTCAACAGAAAAATTCTGAATGATTTCATTAATCCTTCTAGTAAAAAATAACTTTTCTGAAAGAACTTGAAATACCAGATTCAATGTGCCTTTCCTATGTTGGTTTCTTAGGCAAATTTCCAGTTGGTTAAGAGAAACTAAAAAATATTTCACCATCTTTTCAAGAAAATATGTGTCTTTATACACATTTGTGTGCTTTTTTAAATCATAGCCTCACTAGGCTGGCCAGATGCAGTTTTCAATGTAGATGTAGTTGAATACCTTCACTAATGGCCACTGCTTGTTGACACAAGTGATGCTATATATGGCCTACGGTCTGCTAATACTAAGATTCAGACAATCTGTTTGAAAGATGGGATTAATAACATTATTCTATTTTAATTGAGTAGACTGTTACTCATTATTTTGTCCAATTTGAGAATAGTCTCATTGAAAGGGCAGTACCCAGGAAAAGAAATCTAACAGCTTAACATAAAAAGCTGTTTGATATTTATGTGCTTTTCTTCAATACCTTTCATCTGTAGCGTTGTCTGAAATCAAGATTTCAATAAATGTTTATTCTCTTCGGAATTATTACAAGCAATGCAGCCTTTCGAGTTATTATGATACATTGCCCAAACATAGTATTTTTCCTTCCAAGGATTCAAAAACTCTATAACTCTTTATTGGATTAATTTATACCATATTATTACCTAACAGCTGTATAGCTCTTGTGACTATTTTCTTTAGTGTACTTGAAATATGTATATAGAAATTTCCTGCAAGCCAGCTTATTAGAGCTGAACAAAATGTATGTAAATGAGCATTTAAATGAACATTTAATCCTAACACTTTAAATTAAAATACAAGCTCAGTAATGAATTATTTGCCTTCATGGGACATGATGATTTATGCCTCATACACATATTCTATAGTACATGAATTGTTAAAGATGCTTGGCTCACAGAACACTTCCTTGCAGCTTATCAATAGAATGGGCTATTTGGACAGGTGAGTAGATGAACCACTGAGGTGTAGGGAGGGTGTTGGATTGGGCTGGAGTGATCTAGATTCAAGTGCAGATTCAGCCATGGAAGCTCACTGGGTGACTTTGGGCCAGTCGTTATTTCTCAGTTCAAGCGGCTTCTAGGATTAGGAGGAATATATAGAGGAATGAATACCACATATGCCAATTAAGCTCAGGGAGGACAGGAAAGATTCTCTGTCCAGAGTTAGTCAAAGGAGAGGAGCCAGTGAGGTATGATTTATATTTAAGGGTGTTTTAGAGAGATGACATTACCTAGAGTTCACAGGTCATGTACAACTCTAAGAAGATAACTTTCTTTGTGTAATGGTCTGTGAGAATGTCCTTGAGAGATGGGGGGGGGGGGAGCAGCAGTCTAGGCAATAGTCAGATAAGAGGCAGCTTAGCCCACAGAAGCAATGGGGATGTGGCAAATGACTCAGAAGGGACCTTCCCTAGTTTCTTGGACTGTATAGGCGAGGAGGGAGAGATGTCCTTTCAGACTTGCAAGATTCTTTCACTGTAACTTTGCAATAAAGGTAGTGCTCATGGTTGGTGCTTCTTGCATGGACTACCTCTAAGGGCTGACACTTTATCAAGTTTGAAGCTCAGCTAAGGCTTTTACAATCTTAAAAATCATTGGCATGATTACACCCACTAAGCTCCAGTACCGTTTGAAAAGTAGCGGCTAGCATGTCACAGCTTCTCAATCCATTCTCACCATCTGCATTGCCTGTGTTGCTGAGAAGACAAGGAGCATGGAACCAGTGATATGAAAGGGATCAGGTTACTGAGGAGAATACAGCTCAAGAGCTCCTATCTCCAGGGGTCCAAATTTGAAATGTCAAAGGACATTTAGCCAATAGACATGATGTTAGGAGACAGAAGTTCAGCACTTCTGTCATTTGCAATGCTGGTCATCTTCCACCAGCTAATTCTGTCTTTCTTTGCATTGAAGTCACAGTTCTTGGCCAAATTGGTTAATGATACAATAAAGGAAAGAGTTGTAGGTTTGTTCTGTGTTCCAGAAAGATGGGGATTCTCATTTACTGGTTTTTATATAGTTTTGCAAGTTAATAGATTTTGCTAATTTCTGAATAAAAACTGCAAATATGAGAATATGAAGCTGACTAGCAACTGATAAGAGTTGTAGTCAGTAGGATAACTCCAGGAGAAGGGATCAAGGTGGGGAAATAAGAAGAGTTGGCAGGCTTGTAAATCCAGTTGGAAAAAATAGGGACATGGGAAACAGATCTGAGGACTCAATCAAGGAGGTATTTCTGTGATTTCTTGGCATTCTGAGAAAGCATAGTTGGATTAGGAGAACACAAAAGTCCTGAATGCATGCAGAGCTCAAAATGGGTAGAGAACAAGGCACACATGTAGTCCTGTCCTTGCCTCCCTCCAAACTTCATTCAGGTTGAAGGTCTGAACAGGAGCTATACAGGAGTTGTTTGAACACAAATACAATGGTATAGTTGATTCAGTACCCTGCTTTATCACAGAGAGAACTGTACTCATATTAAAACAAATGTAACACATTCCTCTTCAGTCTTTCTACATGGAGATTAGAGAGATGCATGGGTAAAGCTGCAGCATGGTCCTATTCTCTCTCCATTTTGAATCCTACATCCCTGCAAAATAGGGAGTTTTTCCCTATTTATGTTCTTACCTACATACATACAGTATGTCTGGCTTAAATCACATAACTACCAACCCATAAATTCCTATTATATCATTTATTATGTCTAATCCCATTATCCCATCCAGCCACATTTCTCCCATAGTATTCTGGATTATTATTAGTACTGGCTGTTTTACCTTAGCAGACCTTGCCACTGGTTTTCTAAAAAAAATACAGTCATATTGCACAATTTCTGTGTAGCTCTTTTATTGAATTGAATGACCACGTGTAGAGAAGCTCTCTATTTACTGCATGTACATTTTACTCATGCAGAGTATTTCCTTTCTGTGCATGTATCCTCATGAATCAAGGCACAGCAAGGTGTTTTTATCAAGGGATCTTGTTTGAGTCCAGCAACATCATAACTTATTGATACAGTTTAATAGAAAACCCTCACTGAGATTATGCTATGGTTTGTGGCAACACAGAGAAACATTACATTTTACTTAACGTATTACCTATTATGTCTCCTGCTTTTTGCTCAATAACATCCCATTGAGGGTTACCTTTATAGCAACAACTATTGAATATTCTCTTTTTCAATTAATGTGACCTTTTGTTGGTCTTTCATCGTATAATATTTTCTCTGTTATTAATTTATAACTTAACAGGTTTATAAATCTATACCATAGCTTGCAGGTTCATATAACAATTGATGCCTTGCACATATTAATAAAAACTGGAGCCTTCCAAAATAAAAACACTTGAGAAAAAGTGTATAAAGCACTGGCTTGGCTATGGATATTTGAGAGAAATTATAATACTTGGGTACCCTTTCTTAAGAAGGAATTAATAAAAAAAGAACTGAAGAATGGCATGCTTGGTAGAAGAAATGTCACAGTCATCTAAATCTAATATAGAGTACAGTATGTCCATTTTCTCCCAAGTATTTATTTTTTGGAATACTTACTGGGAGTCTGAATATTATCCCCAACAGTAATATAAGTGGAAAGAAATAGTTAATAGGCAATAGTTAACTGACAGATCTTAGCAAGTTGGGAGTCCAGATGTTTTTAATTCATGCATGGGTAAGCTAGTAGATATATAAAATGTGGAGCATTAGAGCATAATTTTAAAGAACTAACCAATAAGGTAAAACTATATGAGTCACACTCAGGGAAAATGCTGAGAGTAAGCCGGTATAACCATTTCTTTTCTTTTCTTTTTTGTTCTGATCGAACATGCATAGCAGACAGTACACAAGGGCAAAGCAGATGAAAGTATCCATCTCCATTTGGGTAAGAGAAGCATGGTTGATCTCAAGAATGTAGTTAGATTTAACATAACTGCTAAATCCCATTCACATCTAACATTTTCAAAAAAGCTAAAAAGAGAAATGAAAAGAAGTGTCAAATCACTTATAGCTTTTGGCTTCGTTTGCTCTGAAATTCACTTTAATAACCCTGACTGAATTGGATTTTCCTTCCCTGATGTCTCCCTAGTATTAAACCAATAGATATTTGCTTCATTCTGTCCTTCGCTGTTTTGTGTTATATGGGGTGCTCTAACAAGTTTCAGGATAACTGAAGGTGCCATCTTTTCTGCGTAGACTGATAGGGAAAGTCTTCTGACCTTACAGTAAAAACAGGTTGAAGGGCCTGTTGACTTAGTGGACTGGAATCCTCCTGGAAATGATACATTTGATTGTTGGAAGAGATCCCACCATAGATTCAGTAATATTCCAAGGTGGGGTGGTGCAAATGTTTGGAAAGATTTTCCCTTCTATTTTATATATTCCATGTCATATTATTTACCCCTACCACTCAGCATATATAGTAGAGGGTTTTTTTAAAAAAAAAAAAAAAAGCTAAATTGCATTTTTCATTTAATCAAGGAGAGCCAGTGGTCATACAAGCTTTACCCTCTCTAATATCTTGTGTTATACCCACTGGATTTTGTTGATTGGACCAAAGTAATTGAAAATCTGCTGAAACAGCTATGGATCTAATGGAACACAAGAGCAGTAGTATTTCTGACCCCTGAGGGAAAGTTTCTAAATCAACATTTCTGTTCAGGCTCTGTTTGTTTGGCTGGGGAAAATAGTCTATATTACATTCCCTGGCAAACCATCTAAAATGTTCATAGGAGTAGATAGTGTATTAAGGTTGTCAGAATTAATTCTTGTTGTTTACCTCTGAGCACTGACAACAAGAAGAAATGTTTGGGTAAATATTGAGGCACCACATTTCCTATCAGTTCCTTCAGTGTTCTGTAGTTGTTCCCAGTAGCAAGAGAATTTCCATAGATATAATTTGGGGTGATTGGGAGGATTGCTTGCAGACGATGAAGAAATAATATAATGGAGATGGGGGGATTGCTTGAATTGGAATATTAAAGATTTTGAATTCTGAAAAAATTAAATAGTATTATCATTATTTCCCCTTCAATTTCATCTAATATTCAGAGGGAAGTAAAAAGAAATATTCATTTTGAAATCAATCATATGTTTGATTAGCATCAGAATGTAAAACAAGGTGGACTGCTTAATTTCCAAAAAGATGAAAGACCTATGTGCTGACTCTAACAAAGAGCTTGATTTCTTAAAGTGGGAGACATTTTATTAGTTGCTACTATTGATCATGCACTTTCTTCTTTTCATTCCTTGGTATTTTTCTTCTGCCTTTCCTTAGACTGAACCTATGCCTTGCTTCCTCTGGCTGTGAGCCCATGCAGTATTGAGCAAGATGTACTGTAAATGCTTTTTGTATACTCTGATTTTTTTTCAGAAGAAACCAGAGTAGTTTACTATCCAAGAGAGAAAAATGAATTATAAAATGTAAAAATATTACAAATAATAGAACCTATAAAAACTGCAGCATAAAAGAGCAAAAAATAATTATGCTAACATATCTAGAATAACAGATCAAAGAAGAGCAATTGGGATAATAATAATCAGACACAAAATAAGCTCTTAGCCTACAAAAGCATTGCGATAAAGCTGATTTTTAATGGGATGTCAAAAATGTTTGGTGCTGAAGCTAAGGAAGGCATTATTTCAATTACAAGGAGGTGAAAAAGTCTTAATGACATGTGTTGGCATTAGGTTTTCTAATCTTAGCAAAAGAGTAAAATAATAGCTTCCCTGTGGAATTAAAAAAGGGGGGCATTTTGCTAATTAAGCACCACAGCCAAAAAATGACCTACATATTTCAATGGTGAAGTAATCCTGAACATGTTACCAAATGTTGGATGGGGAATACTGATAGGGCCATGTGGAGAAATATAATCCTTAAGATACCCAGTTCCCAGAGAATTTAACTCTTAAAAACAAGAAGCATGTTCTTAAATTGTGCCTAGAAACAAACCATACTATTTGGAACAAAAGGATGATTTTATACCAGACATTCTGTCTAGAGAGATCCAATTTGGAACAGAGGGCAATCAATAACAGAAAATACGAGAACACGTCAACTATAGGCAGATGTCATACTACAGTAGTAAGGTCCTTGGAAAATTCCTATAGGCAAGAGAGATTGATTAGAATAAGTGCAAGGCATATAAGTTGCTGTATCTCCAAGAGGATCTCACAACTATCAGCACATCACCATGCAAGAACATGTAGGAGGAACTTAAAGGTGCTCTGACTTACATCTCTACATTATCCAAGAGCCTCAGCTTCTACCTCTCATTCTACCTGAAATTAGCAAAAAAAAAAAAAAAAAAGATAAAGAAGATATCTTAAGGAATCATGGTAATGAAAAAATTAAAAATACAGTGACTGAAAAAGAAGGAACTAAAGTTATGCTATATAGGGAACTTGAAAAGCAGAAGAGCTAAAAAAAAGTTGAATTGGGGCAAAACTTCTAACAGAACCCAAGGATAGGATGGAGTGTGTATCGTTAGAATAGAGTTTAGAAATACAGTATTTATAATAGACCCCCTGAATTAAACAATAAACATTTTTAAAATGAAATGATCTTACACATTTTATGCATTCTTGTTTAAGATCTCATGAGCTTTCAAGTGAGATGACCAAGCTGCTTGGAGTTTTGGAAACAGAGCAGCGAATAAATATATTCTTGTGTGATTTCATCCACTTTTTAGAAAAGATCCCCATATAGAAAAATACCAGGGGACAGGTAAGCAAGCTTTGGAAATGTTGAAAACGAGAGCCAGAGAATGAAAGCTCATGGGACTGGCAGAAGAGATAATTTTACCAGAAGTAGCTTCTCTCACTTCAGCAGCGTGATCTGGCTATGTGTAATAAGAAGAACAGAAAGGAGTTTGCATTTGCTCATATTTTTACGCTCATTTGTACTGACCAACGTTGGCTTCAAGCCTCTAGTTTTTGATAATAAACTGTCTGAACAATATGTTCTCATCTTTCAAATAGCTGTTTATGACTGTAATAATGCCAAAATGGCTACATTGTTCTATGTTGTTGGAAGCACCCAATTTTATATTTGAATGTGACATTTAGGCTAGATTTCTTCTTGCCTCCATCTGCTATAAGGCAAATAAAACCCTTAGGCACTCCCCAAGCCCTCTCTGGGATACTCTGTTAAATGTCTTGCTGTCTCCATTTAAAACAATGAAGTGGTACCTGCAGCTTAGTGAAAATGCATGTCTTCGGTTGATGAATCTAAGGATGATCATTGAGTCCAAGTAACCCACAGGCAATCCATCTAAAATGTCACATGTGAATAAAAGCATCTGGTTCTGTAAAATGATTGCTTCTCTTCTTTTATATCTAATGTTCTGGTAGCTCTAAGGTATCTGTTAGCTTATAGGATTGCATTTTTTTTTTAATGGAGTCCTTGGAGTTCTCTGAACTTGGTTGTTTTCTTACAAACGTTTTGTTACCTGGCTAGGTAACATCTTCAGTGCTAGAATGGAGTGGGGTTTGCTCTCTGTTTATATACAGTGGCTTGCCCTGCCTGTGTTGGTGTTTTTCCTGGTAGTTCCTTGATTAGGGTATTGTTTACTGCTTGATTGTATGTCTGGTGATAATCTTGATGTTAATCTCTGCTTATCTGGGTGATGATTGCTGGTGAGGAGATATTCTGGTCTTTTGTTTCCTTTTTATTGTCTCTTTTGAATACTGTGTAGATGTTGTTTATTTCTATGTGCCTGTTGATGGCTAACCTTGTCTGAATACCAGGCTTCCAGGAATTCCCTCGCATTTTTGGATTTAGCTTGGTCTAAGATGCTGACAGTTTCCTAGTTGAAACTATGGTTATGTCTGTCCGTGTGTTGTGAGATTAAGGAGTTTTCATCGTGTCTTCTGACTGCTAGTTGGTGTTCATGGACGCACTCTGCCAGCCTTCTGCCTGTCTGTCCTATATAGCGGTTGTTGCAGTCCTTACACTGTATGTTGTAGATGATTCCTGTTTTTAATTCTTGGGCTACTGGGTCTTTGATTTACTTAAGATATTTTGGAGGGCTTTAGTTGGTTTGTGTGCTACAGAGATGCCATGTGGTTATAATAGTCTGCTGGCTGTTTCTGAGACGTTTCTGATGTATGGCAGTGTTATCCTTGTCATAGCTTGTGTTGGTTGTGTTGTAGTTGGTTGAGTGGTCAGGCACTTTTTGATAAAATTGCGTGGATATCCACTTTGTTGGAAGATATTGTATAGGTGGTCTGTTTCCTTTTTCTGCTGTTCTGGGTTGCTGCCGTGCATTTGCACTCGTTTGAATTTTTTTTTTTTTAACTGCAACGTTCACTGAAATATGCATCCAAAGAGATCAGAGAGCTATTAAGTTATTATCTTTTTCTACATACAGTTAGCCAAGTAAAGTTACTTGAGGAATAACATAGCCAGAGGATTTCCAAGTGTGGGCTTCCAATTTCGGGATTTAGAATGGAGGAAAGTTAAGGATAGTCTAGTATCCAAAGGGATATTGAAAATTAAAAGGACAAGAGTTTTTATGTGAACATTATATAACTGAGTGCTGGAGTACATGTTTTGTATGCACAAGGTTCCAGGTTTGATCTCCAGGAAGGCTGGGCAAAATTCACATTCGAAGTAACAAATGAACGAGATAGAGAACAATACAAGCCCCTTTAAAGACAACTATATGCTCCATTTCTTTTTCTTTTCTCTCCCTCTTCATTTCTTTTCTCTCCCTCTTCAAAATTGCAATATGCTAAGTGTGGATTAAGCTAAAGCAGCTATGCAAATACAGCCAAGTTGGCAGATTCAAACATTCAAATATTTGAAATGCATGGTAGTGTTTAACAGTTTGCAAAGCAATGAGGACGATGTTCAGCACAGTCTATTTATGAACATGATGGTCTGCTACTTGCACTGGCCCCACCTTCTAATGACTGGAGCAGCACGAAAGGATAGAGGCATTTTTTGTCCCTGAGCCAAGGGACAAACAGTGCAAGAATACAATCATGTAGGTCTTGCTGGAGTTGGCAAGATTAGAGCAGTCCAAAAAACTGGCTTTACCACTACTAGTTTTACAGCTGGATATTGGCGTTACAGTCAACAGAAGCCATGGTAGCAAATTGGCTACCTATTAGAGATCTGTCTCAGGAAACATTTAGTGAAAGATCTGCTTCATGGATGTGATACACCAAGGCAGTTTCTGAGTTCTCTACCCCTTGTCACATGGTGAAGTGTGGCTTTTTTTTCTTGCTTTTTCTAAAGTGTTGGGAGGGTGGGGCAATTTTAGGTACCAATGGTTTTCTGTTAGGCAGTTAATAATCCTTGTCAACAGTTTTCTATTGCTATATGCATGGTCTCTTTACATATTTCAAAATCTTTTTTTAAATGTCTCCATAAACATTACCCTGAATTTTCTAGTTCAGAATCTTGGATTTTTTTTAAAGTAAAAATGTATTGCCATGGGCTCCAGTGCTGTGGAACTGTTTGTCTGTGTTTTTCCTCTGTCTTGCATTTTTATTTGCACAATATTGATCACAGTCTCATTTCCCATTTGCCACTGTAAAGGTACCACAGAGGTGTGTGGAGTTACTCTAATGGAAGTATGAAAAAAGGTGTTTGATAGAAGGATGAAATGAAAGAGGCTGTGGATAAAAAGCAAATGCATATAAGAGAATAACTGTGGCAAAAAAATAGGATGAGGGATCATATTACCTAGTATGTGGAGAGAGAAAAGATTGTCGCAAAGAATGTAGATGAGAAAAGGGAAGATTAAAAGAGGCAAAGAAATGTCAAAGCTTCCCTCCTTGTATATAAACATCTAACAACACATGTATAGTTTGGTCTATATGCATTGATTTCTATATGAAAATCCCATTATATCATTTGGCATTCCAGAAAATTACTTCTGAGCAATCATCTTATATTTAGTTCTTTCATCCAAGCTCTAGCTGTCAGACCTTGTGCTTCTAGTAAAAGTTAATCCTATCAGTTCAAGGTCTGCCATTGTCTGGTCTGAAATCAATACTTCACTCCTTTTCTTTTGTTTTAGCTCACAGAACTATGTGCAAGTAATGAATTGCAATTCCAATGTAATATTTGAAAGGGAACCAAGGAGCCCCCATTGTTTCTGCATTGGAAAAGTTAACATCCAATAGTACCGCTATTCCCCAAAGACTTGAGATGTATTCACTGTGTAATAATTCAGCAGATGCCAAAATAGTAGTGTGTAATTTCAACCAAAGAACTTGTTTCTCAAATGATGGTACGGATAACCCTGGTGAGAGTCAGAAACAGTCTGTGTGGGACATGGGCTTTTCATAACAATCACCACAAATCAACTGTCCACCATTCCCCGTATCCAAGTGTAAGCATGACATGTCAATCTGGTGGCCTCCAGTTCTTCTGCACTCTGACTCATTTGAGCTTGGCAGGAAAAGTGCTGCTACCTGAATTCTACAGCATTGACAACCGAGGATTCTTTGCCATGCTCCCTCCTGTGATCTCCTTCTCTGACTTTCTTGCCTTTCAGTTTACCACTTACTTGTCCAGGTGAGTCATTTCCCCTTCTCCTCACGTACTTGATGAGACCTATCTCGCTTGGCAATAAGCAAGGGAAAAGGTTTTCCCCTCAACTTCTCCTTCCACTGTTGTATTTTTTTCTTGGTTCTTCTAAGGGAACAAAGATCTCACAATGCAGAGAGGAAAATGGGTGATGAATCACCTGGGGAAGCCTTGAGAAAAATGTGATGTCTGACCTGAATTAGCAGCAGCTTTCCTTCTTCTCATCACTACCACTGCCTGAAAATTCTTGCCATCAATCCTTTTCTTTTGCCCCAAACTGGCAAATTGCATCTTTTCACACTTTTGCTATGTTGCAGACACTTGAAATGAAGAAAGCAAGAAGCTTTGGTGAGTAATGTCACCAAAGCTTCTCTGATGCAGCCCTTTATTGGAGAGTGTTTCTGTTCATTGGCTGGGGAAGTGGGTTCCATGGAGTGGCCATTTGGACTAGAGGGGGAAAACCTTTTCAGTAATAATAAAACTAATAAGAAAGGTTAGAGTTGCTGAGGAGGAGATGCATTTTTTAATTAATTCTTATAGCAAAATGTATGTAACCTAGAATTGTCCTTCATGGAATAGGTGGACCTTTTGTTTCTTCAATGGCTGTTCAGGTGTTAGATTGAGAACCACCTCTCTAGAGCATCTGTACTCCTTTTTCAATCACTGTTCTGTACTGTGTTGAGTTTGGGGAAATTACACTAGAATGAGTGTTTTTATTAAAAAAAGATATTTCCTAGGAAACTGGTTCAGCTTAATGATAGGGCCTGACAATGATTCACTGTTTAATTATAACAGTTACTAATACACATTGCATACACTAGGATGGATTTGGTTCCAAGAAGCAAGTAATGTCAATATTCTGTATTTCACTATCTACCTACATGTAAACTGTAAAGCTGCTTAATGATTATGAACTTTTATACAACATAAATAATATTTAGTTTATGTCAACATAATGAGTAATCCAGCGTGTAATCCAGCAGATCTTTATATAGGCACACAGTGCATTTTCTACAGTCCCTTCTGGGCACAGCAACTCTGCTATATATTTCATATGGTATCTGCTCTCAAGCAATGATTCCTCTTCTGGGCCTCCCATCCTGGGTAGCTTGGAGATCCTGTTCTAATTTTCCTTTCACAATACCACTTAAGGACATTTTAGGAAGAAAAGGCTGAGAGATACAGCCTCCTCAGGAGTCAGAACCACAATGAACACCAAGTGAGCCTGGGACAGCCAGCTGCAAAGAGTTTTAGCAGCAGTATCAGAGGCTGAGACAGTGGCTGGAGGCAACATTCTTATCTTATGCAGAATCTCTGATCATGAACTGTGTATATACAGTATAGCAACCTTGCCCTTCATTGTGATCACTCTTCTAGCCTGCTCCATCTTTATCTAGTACAGTATTAATTGCTTTGGATCCTTGGACTGCTTGAACACTTCTGGGTCTAGCATCTCTGTAGAAGTGATTTATTAGTTTGGCGATCTGTCCTCCTCTTCTTGTTCTCTACATCTCTGTGGGGTAGAACAATGTTGTTTAGAGCACTGGTTCCCATATCTGCTATCAAAATATGTACTAATATTCACAAAGGAAAATTCAAGACTGGAAGCTGATGGGTTCAGATTCGTCATCTTGGGTTCTTAAACATTAATTCCATAATCAAGTAAGATAGCAATCTAGAACTTTGGTTTCATTCAACATAAAACAAAACAATAGCTTATTCAAAGCCTGTGTTTGATATTTTTTTTGTGACATTAGCTCAAGTGCTAGGCTGTTTTTTTCTGTTTCCCTAAGATCAAGATATTGGTGGGATACTAAGGTTGCAGAGTGGAACTCCTGATAAACAGAGGTATTAGAGAAGAAGCTGCCAAATTAACAAAGGAGGCTGGTTTAGTTTAATAGGGCTTTCATCATGTTATACTGTTTAATATTATTATTAAAGTTAGATAATAATATATTTATACCTATGGCAGTTCTGCTTGAAATTTCGGTTTGGTTAATTTTTCATAATAAAATTATTTTATGATCTGTATTTCAACAAAAAAATCTTCACTGTCAACAGTAATCCCTTTTTGTTCAAATCCTTTCATATTTAAGGCTGGATTGTTGGTTTTTGTTTTTTTATTGTGGGGGTTGCATCCCTAGATAAATGAAAATACGTTTTTTATTGAATGCCCCCAGTTTTGAGTAACATTTCATACTGAGATTGTGAACTACAGTGGTACCTCTAGTTACGAACACCCCTCCTTACGAATTTTTCGAGATACGACCAGCTCCGGCCCCAAAAATTTACCTCGGGTTGCAAACTCCACCTCGAGTTACGAACCGGATCCGCGGCCATTTTCCCTGCTGCCATGCGGTCACGGCTTCCTGTGGGCGAAATCGCGGTAGCAAGGAGACGTTCGGTGAGGCTTGTGGTGTGTTTTGTGGCGTTTGGAAGGTGTTGGGTGTGCTTGTCAGCATGGCTCCAAAGAAAATGCAGGCTGGCAACTGACTTTAGACAGGTTTTTCCCCAGAACTGAGCCTGCAGCTAAGAGGCAAAGAAGAGAGGAAACCCCTGAAGGAGATCTCCCCGATGTCCCTTTGGAGGGGGACTCTCCCTCCAAACAATAACTGCCTCCCCACCCCATTCTCCCTCTTCATACTGTGCTGTACTGTACTTTTTTCATGTTTTTGAGGTTTAAAAATAAAATGCATATGTTTCAGAACTGTTTAGCCATATTTACATTGAACCTTATGGGGGAAATTTACCTCGGGATGCGACCATATTTGAAGGGCGGATTAGCCGTATTTACATTGAACCTTATGGGGAAATTTGCCTCATGGTGCGACCAAATTCGGAGGGCGGAACGGATTAACCATATTTACATTGAACCTTATGGGAAACTTTACCTCGACTTGAGACCAACTCGAGTTGCAACCAGAGTCATGGAACGGATTAAGTTCATAACTAGAGGTACCACTGTATATGTCTCTAAATGTAAACATTTTACTTCCTAGATAATCACACTGTGTTTTCAATTTTTAAAAACATTTCCAGATTTAATGGGTGATTAAAATTAATGAACTGAGCTACATTCTGCTTTCAAAGACTGTTTCAAGCATTAAAAATCTTTATCTGATGCCAAGCTTTCAAATAATTGACCTGTCAAATAATTGTCTTTGAAACAGGTTTTATCTGATTAGTGGAGGAGTTCCTTTTATTATCTGTGGAATTACCGCCGCAACCAACATAAATAATTATGGGATAAAAAGTTACGCAGGAGCTCAGTTGTAAGTATATTCCTATATTTTCCATGTATGATGCAACTGTTATTTCCTGTAACAGTAAACCATATTATACACCGCACACAGGCTATGTTGCCGGTGAATTATGGTTTGTAATGTTTATAAAGTGAATACATGAATGCATCAGGGGACACACACCTATTTAGTAAACCACTGATTTCTTCTAAATGCATTGATTTAATTGAGTACTAAAGAGGTATTAATATATTGTTACATATTGTAGTATTTCTAAAGCCTTTAAGGAAAGCCCTTCATTTAATACCCTGGTAGATTCAATGTTCCTGTATTTGTAGAAAAGTGGAGGCAGTAAAGCAAATTGTATTTTTCCTTGATGCAAATACTTTTAGGAAATATCATTTGAGAAATACATCAGAGAATTGAAGAGCTCTATCAGATTCCTCTAAAGACAGCAAAGCTCCTCTGGAAATTCTGTCCTATTAAAACCTATTTATTCCATCACGTGTGATTAGACAATCACTTATAATCAACAGGGTGTTAAAAGATCTGATTATTTATGTTCATAAATTTGTGGGAGACTTTCCTTCCAGCACTTTTACAGAGCTTGAGCTACTTTAGTTTAATCACTTTAATCACAGGCAATCAATACCAGATATCACAATGTGAGTAGAAAACCGGGAAGCAGGTAGAGTGGTAAAATTGCTTAGGGGAGAGAGATGCAGACTAAGTCACAGCACAGTGGGTTGTACGCCTTATTCATTTTTCATAACACGACAACATACAAATGTAGATGTACCAACTTCAGTGTGTTTTTTATGGAAGTAATATTTGAAGTGGCCTGTGATGAAGAACCTTTTGAAGATAGCAGCACCCAAAGAAGGGGACAGTTCTGTTGGCTATCGCTCCACTTTTGCTTGTTATATACTCTGCAGATCTTGAAAGGTTTTAAGGATACATAGGGGTTGTCTGTGGTTTTGTTTGTTTGTTTTTTTCAGTCAGAGGAAACAGTTAATATTTTATGTGTTTGAGATCTCTGGTTAATGAGAAGCAGAAAGAGAGAAAATTCAAATAAGGCTGCATTGCACAACCTGAAAGGTATATTTTAGCATCTACTGAATTAGCTTAGAGTTTTTCCCTTTGTTCATCCTAGTGCCTGGAAAGCAGAGCATCTGCAAGTGACTGCTCAGGATATTTGGGGGGGAAAAAAAAAAGAATATATACTCAGGGTGCCTGGAATCAAACTAAGCAATATGCATAACCAGCACACCAGCAGTAAGGAAGAAAATAATATCACAGCAGCATATGAATTATTAGGCCTGGCTCTTAAAAGAAGAATATCTTTGCCCAGCATTGTAATGAAAATCAGGATTGTTTCAGGGGTACCTAACTAGGGAGGGTATCTTAAAGCCAGGGGGGCTACCACTGAAAAGGTCCATGCAAGGCTAGCTCACCATCCTTCCCCTGGTGGAGACATTTAGAGAATTATTTAAATTCATTATTCGCTGAATAAAATTTGTTTATTCAGCTCTGGGCACTGGGTTGGTGAATGCAGACTTCTGTTCTTCCTAGCCCTAGCATGTTAATTGCCCCCCTCCTTCACATTAGCTGAGAAGAGTCTGCCACCTTGTGATGGAATGGAATTATGAAGGCCAGGCTCAGGGAGAAAAACATTTTCTTAGCTCGCCGGAGGAGCGTGGGAGATACAAGAGGATGAGACTGGCACCTCCCCGAGGAATTCACAATGTTGTGGCTGGCTGACTTGGGAACTGGGGTTTCAGTCTGGGAAGACTGATGTCAGGCCTAGCCCAAGGAACTCCAAGAGACAATGCAAATTCAGTCCAGCAATGTTTATTAGCTACAACCTCTAGCAAGAATCTTCCCAGACTGAAACCCCAGTTCCCAAGTAATGCCAGTCACAACATTTGAATTCCTCAGGGAGGTGCCAGTCTCATCCTCTTGTATCTCCCACGATCCTCCGGCGAGTTAGGAAAATGTTTTTCTCCCTGAGCCTGGCCTTCATAATTCCATTCCATCACACTCTTCCACCTGCCAACACAAAAGGATAAAGAGAGGTTTAGGCAATAACACTGAAAAAAAAAATCCCTTCACCATACTAGTGGCTCTGAACAAGCCCCATTTCCCATCTTTCTGTTGATGGGAGTCAAGAAGAGAATTCAAGTGGGAATGTAGACATCTACAGGGAGAGGCAAAGGGGGGAGGGCAAATGACAAAATGTGTGTCGCAGTGTAAGCCACATGACTTCCATACCTGGGTTCAATGTCAGGAGCCAAGTGTGAAAGGCCAGGGTTAGTGTTGTGATGCTGCAATGCAGATTTCACCATTTTTTTTAATCATTGGAGTTTGTATCAGATACTTATGAATGGTGAGTCCCTAAACCAGTGTTTCTCAACCTTGGCAACTTTAAGATAGGTGGACTTCAACTCCCAGAATTCCCCAGCCAGCCATGCTGGCTGGGGAATTCTGGGAGTTGAAGTCCACCTATCTTAAAGTTGCCAAGGTTGAGAAACACTGCCCTAAACATATTCAGTTTTTTTCTGTGTGCGTGCTTAGATCTGACAATACACCACAAAGTAATTTTATGAGATGTGTTTCAAAACCATGAGAGTACTGCATTTGGTATCTAGAGAGCTTTAATGAAAACTTATTTTCCTGTATGATACGACAGCCAATGTGATGTGGAGAAACAGGGAGACCAGTTTCACATCCACTTCAGCCACAGAGGCTCACTGGGGGAGCTATGCAACAGGCCGAGATCCTCTCAAAAATAGTATTTGAAATGCCATTTGTAAAAGCTGTGCAATGGATAAAAAATAGATATGGGTTAATTACCTGCACTATACCTCCGTAGCTCCCATTAGGGTAGAGAGCATGTTTTAAATTGATTTCATAAGTAAATAATAAACAATAAAGATGATTTCTTCTTCTAAACAATTTACAATTTATTGCAAATTTATTTATTTATTTTGCCTTAGCAGGTAATTTGTCTTCAATATTATTAATTTGATTCCTTTTCTTTTTTTAAACTCTATTCCATCGTTCACCCTACCCCTTATTTGTAGTTGTTGGATGTCATGGGAGCCAAGTCTTGGTGCATTTTATGGACCACTTGCATTCATTGTTCTGATCACATGCATTTACTTCTTCTGCACATATGTGCAATTGAGGCGTCACCCAGAACGCAAATATGAATTAAAGGAAAGGATGGAAGATCAGCAGAGGTTGGCAAGTCCTGAACTTGGCCATAGTCACATGACAGACATTGGATCAGTTTCCCAGGCAACCTGTTCAATGATGTCTTCATCCTTGTTGGAAAATGAGCACTCATTCAAGGCTCAGCTTCGAGCTGCTGCATTCACTTTGTTTCTGTTTACTGCCACATGGACTTTTGGTGCCCTTGCTGTTTCTCAAGGACATTTCTTGGATATGATATTTAGCTGCCTCTACGGAGCATTTTGTGTCACCTTAGGGCTCTTCATCCTCATCCATCACTGTGCAAAGCGAGATGATGTGTGGCACTGTTGGTGGTCCTGTTGCCCATCTCGAAGAAACACATACTCGGTGCAAGTGAATGTCCGTCCAAAAGTCAATGTCAATGGTGAAAGCCAAGCTCATGCCTCATGCCTTCAAGATTCACCGTGCCCAACGAAATCTGCCGTTTTTAATCACCCGGCTGTTAGTCACTGCAAACTCACTAATCTACAGGCTGTTCAGAACCATGTCAACTGCCTTTCACCGGTCACACCATGTTGTGCAAAAATGCACTGTGATCAGCTCCTGGAAGATGAAGGTCACATTCATGTACACAACGAAGGGACTTTCAGACCCAACATGCACATTCACAGATGTTTGAAAAGCAGAACTAAGCCACGATACTTTAGCCGACATCGATCTGCAGGAGAAAGGGAGTATGCTTACCATATTCCTTCAAGCATTGATGGCAGCATACACAGTTCACATACAGACAGTCCACATAGTACTCATGACAGCCACTCAGGCCACAGGCGGCCATGTTGTGCAAAAAACAGTCCCTATCCAACTATCAGTCAGCCTGAAAGTAGCGATGCAAGTACTGTGATCTATAGTTGTGCTAAAGTCCCAGAAACTGAGACAGGCCCTCATGCAGCTCATTTTGAGATGCATCCACGGACACACTCCTTGCCATTTAGCACAACCAGCCACAATGGAATTCTAAAGGGAAGCTTGCATGAAGCCATGATCTACAGTTCAGATAGTACAGGAAATATCAAAACAGGGCCTTGGAAGAATGAAACTACTGTGTAGTTGGTAGGCCACATTTCTCCTCTTGCAGCTCAGAGCATCTTAGACTGCAAACCTATATACAGCAATTTGGGAGTAAGCCCAGTTAAATTCAGTGGGCTTACTTCTGAGTAGACCTAAGTAGGTTTGTACTGTTGATCTTTGTTTTCCTTCTAAACTGAGTAAGATTCTACATGTTCGTGTAGCACATGAGATAACTGTACAGGTTTTCAACCTATTTTTTTCTGAATAAGAAGAGGCTTTTAAAAAGCAGGAGCAGTCTTGAAATTATTTTTAAAAGAATGATAGAACAGGTTCAAGGAAGAACTAAAACGTAAACCTAGAAAGCAGAATATGAGGCTTTTGTTACTATGACATAACGTGGTATCGTTTTCCTTTTATTTTATTTTTTTTAATCTGTATTGGCATCAGACACTTTTCTACACATATCAGCATCATAGCCTTTCCTTGATTATTTTTGCAACAAAATGGTGTTTTATTAATTTTTGAAATCAGCAGAAAGAGAAAGGATTTTATAACCAGCCTAACATAGCTTTTTAGACCTATAAAAGTGATACTGCCTCTAAAGATCTTCTGTAGCATATGGCGTGTAACACCATGTAGTGTATGTCACCGTTCTTGTCTTCTTTCTCTTTGGAAGGAAACACTAGGTAAAATCCCATGTTAACATCCCCAGTGCTGTACTGGTTGTATTTCTTTTTGTTGTTGTTGTCGTTAAGATTATTGTTATTAATAATATCTTTTAATTTCTGCATGGCATCTGTCAGGATAACGCCATTTGTTGTTTTCTGATGTTACATATGTACAAAGAAAAAACCACCTATTGTAAAAGGCTGTGACTATCCATGTTGGTATTAATCTAGAGCATTTTGACTCTATGAAAAAAAGAAAAAGAAAAAAATACCTTCTGCACTACTTTAAGTGGCACAATCCTTTGTATGAGGTTAAATGATTGCTTTGATAAGGGTGCACTCTAATGTCTCTGCAAAGCATGCCCCATTGAATGTGGCACTGTGTATGTCTCTAGCAGCTGTCTCAGCGAGTTTCACTCTTCGGTACCTTCGCCTTTGGGAATTAATCCGCAACTAGCCCCATCACCATTGATCAAGGCGAAGTAAAGCTTTTCCATTAACTCTTTGAGGACTACAGTTATTCGCTTAAGAGCACGCACAGGCAGCCCTAGTTAAGCACTTTGAAAATGCATTAATTTCAGTGAGAAAGACGTAACGTATGTACCTGCTTGCATTTTTTAAACGCTGAAAGGGCTTGACTTCAATTGGAATGTTTCCTGACTGTGTTTCCAGATTGGAGGGAGAACTGTTACCTGCAGTGTTATGCGAGGATCATCATTATAACAGTCCGGTCCGGTGCAGGAGTAGCTAATAAAAGCTCTGTGACTTTGACAGCCATTTTAAGCACTCTTTCCAGAGAATGGGTCCAAGAAACACCCTGGCCCTTATTGCTAAGGAAATACATATAGGACTTCACTGCAACAAAATATCACTTAAGAGCAGATGTTTTAATTATTCTGTATTTAGGGTGAAACCACCCTCTTTGTCACACCTTTCAATCCATTGCCAAAGCAAAATTGGGATTGTCTTTATATTTCCATGCAAGTTTGACCCTTGGGAGCAGGGCTTTTCGCTGATTTATTCTGTTCAGATCTGGTAATCTCTAGGGCCAACAATATTTTCTGTCCATGAACTTTGGGCAAAAAGGTTTTTTGTTTTTTTTTAGCGGGGGAGGAAATTCTATCTATGAATATCTGAACACAATGCACCAATAAACATGAATAAGAGAATTACAGTTGCTCTTTAAAATTTAAAATAAAGTACAGTACAGTTTTAAACTGGTGACATAATGTGAATAGAACCATACAGCTCAAAGGGAGCTGTGATGAAAAATAGGCCATAATTTCACATTTAAAGAAACAAACAAGCCAGGGAAGGGATCAAAAAAGTCAAGCTAGTGGTGGCCACCACGCCTTTGAAGCCCTGTCCCCTTTTTGCATGTGTTGTGAAAAGGGGGGCCAGCTTTGATCACATAGTTGTGGCCCCATCTTGACTTTTTTGACCCCCTCCCTGCAGTTATCCCTGAAGCACACTCAGTGTTATATGGCCATTAGAAGCCAATTGATAAACTTACCTACCACACATGCAATTAACCTTCACAATTTGTTTCTTGGGAAGAACCCTTGCTTCACAGTAGACGGGCTTTCCCCCCACAAACTTAAGAGAGCTCAGTTCATTATCTGTGTTATTATCAGCACATTCTAAATCCCATCATTTATGATAGGTAAGAATCTTTTTCCTCACACTGTACATAAGCAGATGATTTTTAGTGGGATGTTATGATAATGTGTGTCAGATGAATGTGTTCTGCAGTCTTTGCAGGTGGGAATTAAGTACTCAAAGGGTTAATGCTCAGTATCTGAGTGCAAGGAATTAACTTTTTCTTTTCTGTATTTTTATAAAATTCAAACACACACACACACGCATATATATATGTATATATATATATTGTAAATTACAGCAAATAACGTAACCGTTGTGTGTGTGTGTTTACACACACTGTTCTTATGTGTGTCTTTCAAAAGTGAACACAGCAGAATGCACTAAGTAGGTGTTGAGATATGAACTGAATTTCATCTTTTCATGATTGCTTCTTTTAGATGATAAAAAAAAATCCCTGAGCTTTATTATGTATCTGCTGTATATGCTTGAACTGTCTCAGAACTAAAATACAGTATTTTGCATTGTGAGTATAATATATTTCCTAATTTTTATCATCATTTTTTCATGGATACATTACCGTTTTCCACAACATCAGTGAAACTATGTAGACATATAGAGATGCTGTTCAAAGCCACATTTCTGTATCTTGGTGATATTTAGAATATTCTGTATTAGCTATGTCCTACAAGATCCTTAGAATTATGCAAAGTAGTTCACACAGACTGAGATACAGGTAAAATAGTCACACTGCAGAAACACACCCACAAAATTTCTCCAGCTTGTCTTTCCCTTGCCAATGTTGTTCTGTCTAAGAAAACAAAAGAAAGATAATGAAATGGGTGCTGCTTTCCACAAAAACCTTTGGCGTAAGCCTTTCCTGAAGACTAATGTTCAGTATTGATACACCTTTCATATTGTGTCTGAAGTTAGCAAATCTTTCTGGGCTAATTTGGAAGTCATGTTATGCAATAATCTGTTTGCATTTTTTTTTAGAAAATATACAATATAATACAGAGTAGGAAATTATGATATTAAATAAATTAAAAAATGTTTTCTAACATGAAATGTGACCCAAAATCATTTTGTGCTTCTCTCTCTCTCTCTCTCTCTCTCTCTCTCTCTCATATCTAAAAACTTACATTCAGTGTTTTTTCCCCTGGTTATTGGCATAGTTTATTTGTTTTATCCACTTTGCCGGTCTTGGAATCAGATATGGAATTCTATTTAACTTCAGGGTTTCTGTACATGTAATTGAATCAGAAATTGCTTACTTTGCCTCATCTAGCAGCTGGGACTACCATATGCAAGTTCTGGATAAACACAACACAAATTGAATTGTTCAGAAGCAGGAGCAGGGCTTAATTCTTCCTAAGCTCCATCTTCCAAATGAATCTAGCAATTTGCATGATTCTATCTTTTACTGAAGGATAAGAAAAATTCGTTACATACTCTGTTCATACATACAGCACTGCAGAATTGAAATCCAATCAGACTATTGAATTATGTTGGCAGAACCAGCAACAGACCAATTTCCTAACCTCACTGAGCCTCTTATGTGTCCGCAAAATCTGCTTGCTGGCAAATGTTTAGGAACTCTTGAGAGGAAGAAGAAGAAAGTTCGTCATGCAAAAGTTGTGGCAAATAAATGTAATAAATTATCACCATCTGCCCATGCAACT
This sequence comes from Python bivittatus, assembly GCF_059951505.1. NCBI lineage: Eukaryota > Metazoa > Chordata > Lepidosauria > Squamata > Pythonidae > Python > Python bivittatus. The sequence goes on from NW_028277108.1 coordinate 504,426, forward strand.
TTAGGTTTCACAAGGCACTGATTATTGCCTCAATTATAAATTTCACAAATTTCAAATTACAGTTTACCTCTCATGAGAGACGAGTTGTAAAACCCTGAGCCTTGAAGTAAAATTTTCTGATTGTAAAAGAAACATTTGGTTAGACTTCAAGGGGGAAAATGTTATCCTACCCTATACAGAAATCTGTCCTTAGGTGGAATTAACATTTTCTTGAAAGGAGAGAGGGCTTCTTAGCAGCAGAAGTGACTAGTTCCCCGAAATCTGGCAGCACGAACATATTCTTCAGGAAGGGTTCTCATGATGGGGAACAAGTCTGGAACGTCAGTCCCACGTTTAATCGCTGGTAACCTCCAGGCTGAACTGGGGAAAGCTACTCCCTTGAAGTTGCTACATAGTTCAGTAGATCAAGATTCAGGAAATTGGAGGAGGGGGGAGCAGGTATCCTTGAAAAAGGTGAGGAGAAGGCAAAAAGAGCTAAAGTCTGAGGCCACCACTAGCATCTTCCTTCCATCTCTCTCTAACACAATCTTACCTACATACATACACACAGATACATATAAATATTCTATTGTAATATGCTAGTTTGGTGTAGTGGTCAAGGCTCCAGGCTAGAAACCGGGAGACCACAAGTTCTAGTCCTGCCTTAGGCTCAAAGCCAGCTGGGTGACCTTGGGCCAGTCCCTGTCTCTCAGCCCTAGGAAGCAGGCAAGGGCAAACCGGTTCTGAAAACCAGGCCAGGAAAACTGCAAGGACTTCTCCAGGCAGTCACCAGGAGTCAAAAACTGACTCGAAGGAAAGCACCTCCCCCCCCAAAAAACCCTTCACATTTTGTCCTAAAACCTCAAATTTTAAGTAACACGCACACAACCACATCCACACAAATAGCATGCTTAGAGTCATTTTTCTCACATGCAGTGATTAGACTTGAATAAAGCTTTCATCCCAGGCCTATATACAAAGATTTTTAGTCTGGGATTCAGAGTCCATGGCATTCTGCAGTTATGGTTGGTTTGGGTTTTGCTAGTCTGCCACTGTAGATGGCAAAAGGTTTTTCTCAAGCCTGCTTGCTCTGGGTATGGATGCGGTGAAGATCCTGGATTAGGAGGTGAATTCCCTATCATGCAGCACCCAGCATTTCTTATTTTTTAATGTCCACAATGAGCTTCTCAATTAGTTCCTGTATTGTATTTACATGTGAATTCATTTAGTTTATGTTCTTGAAATATTAGTACCATATCTGTTTTGAAAAATCAAGATCTGAGAAAGTTAATTCAGAATGGCATAGTCACAATACATATGTTGTTTGAGATACACATACACAAGGACGGGAATGTCATTTCTTTTCCAGAAGAAAGAATAAGAGCGAGAGAAAAAATACTGTATACAGGAAGACTTACTATGTTGTAAGAAACTTTTTGAGCTATATATTTTGGCTTTGAGGGGTGCTAGTTTACTTTCGTAGCTTAATGCTGGGTTAAGTTTCTTTAGCATCTGGGCAAATAGGAAAAACGCAAGGAAGAAGAAAGAAGAAAAGATTGGGCTGGCCCAGGACTTTTGCCATGCCGTTCCTTAAAATCAGGAAATTCTAGATCTCTAGTTCTGAACTGATCCGCAGTAGAGGCTCACAGGAAGTTTTGATATCTGCCCACTGCCTCATCATTTTGGGCATCTGCTCACACATTCTAGCAGGATTTGTATTTCATATGTACTTGTTTTCAAACTTCTCTAAGAGGTATTTCCATCACACTAAAAGCTGTCCTCTTGGAATTTTGCCTAGGATTGCCAGCAGTGGCTCTTTCTTCATCCCCTATCGCTATAGTATTTCTACAAGCTTTGCTCTACATTAAAAACCGCTTAATATTGAATAATGGCAGAAGCAATTTTAGGATTCCATTAGTTCACATGCTCCTCTAGCCATGATTTTCCCCTTCCAAAATTACCAATTTCTATAAGCAGTGGGGTGTCCAGAGTGCTACGTGTTCATTCATTCTTTGTTCAGAAGAACGTGGCAACAAGCACAGAAATTAACACATGAAGCAGCTCTCAAAATAAAATAGGATTCAAGAAAAGGCTGAACCTCCATGGCGTATCATCTCCACAATGCAATCCTATCTATGAACTGCATGAAAGAAGTACACTAAACATGCTTATGACAGACAAAGCATATCGTTTGTTTTATAAATACAAAGGGTAGGCTTGGGAAGTATGAGGAAAAAAATGTGAATATGTTAAGGTAAACATTGTTGAATATTATCTTTAAATGCGCCCGATTTTAACCATTAGCCATACATCTCTTCAGAGGAATACAAATTCTTATTTTATTTGTATGCATTAATGTAATGTGTTTCTCTTTCCGATTCTAAACATGACAAGCGCATATTTTAAATCAGTTTGCAATATTGGACAACAGTAAAGACTTTGCAGGACTAAACACTGTTACAGAAAAAAAGGGGGGGGTAGTATTTGGTATTTTTGCTAGTCTTTTCAGTGTTGGCATCTTCCAGAGGTGTTGGTATTACAAATCCTAGAATTCCCAGCCAGCATGGTTCTGGCACATCAGGAGGACACCAAGTTTGGATCAGCGGCTTTGTGCTCTCTGCTCTTGCAACAGCCCATTTGGAAACTGTAAACTAGTTCTTGGTACTAGTCTGCCAATCTGGACTCAAGATTAAAAGTTTTGCTTGTTTTGAAGCACACAGTTTAACTCAGTGTTTTTCAAACTTGGCAATTTCAAGTTGTGTGGACTTCAACTCCCAGAATTCCCCAGCCAACGTGATGGCTGAGGAATTCTGGAAGTTGAAGTCCACATATCTTGATGTTGCCAACTTTGAAAAACACTAAATTGTGTAAGTTTTTAGAAGTAGCAGAGGATTGGGTTGGGTTCCTCTTAACACACATCCAGCCTCTGTTTTTATTTATTATTTAATGCTTTAATGTTCGTGTCACAGTCCAAATCACTCCTTCAACCTTTTGCAACCAGTGAGTACGTGTGGAATTTTGAAAGTGTGTTCTAAGTATTCTCACAAAATGGCAGCCAGGATGGGTGTGGCCAGTCACAAAACCTCTATTTATCTAGAGCAAAACTGTTAAGATTTGATATTTAATTAATTCTTTAGCCTCCCGAGATATTCACAGTCACCTCTGTTCCTCTTCTTTTCTGAGCAGAAGAATAGCCTGTTAAACATAGCGCTTGGTATCAGCTACCTATGATGTTTATTTTCCGACGCTGTATCTGGAAGATATACAAAAAATAAAGCTTATGCTTGAAACTGGGGTGAAATTTGCAGCATTATGATGGCTTCCTATTTAAAAGAATCTAAATAAAAATAAAGTGGTACCTCATGAATACCAACGGAGATGCCAAGTCATATTGGCAACTTAATGCTGGTGGGGTAGCAGACTTCCATGGTCAAAAGGAATAAAATACAAATTGAGGTGGATATTTTCTTTAAAGGATGGGAAAATAAAAAAGAAAAATAATACTGGAATACATAAGTATAAAAGAAAGTGTTCCATCCTAACCCATCCAAATCATTTATCTTCCCTTGATCTCATTACATACATACCCTATGGACTTCAGGAATCTATCTCTTCAACCTTATTGCATTCTGTGATTGAGGACTTGTATGAGTCATATGTGACCTAAAACTCTTTTCAGTGACTAAAGAACTTGACTACTAGATCATAATGCATCAGCCAGATGATAATATGTATGTATGTATGTATGTATGTATGTATGAATGAATGAATGAATGAATGAATGAATGAATGAATGAATGAATGAATGAATGAATGAAAAACAAAACCCCCAAAAGAAATCAAGGCAATTTACTGCAGAACCTTCTCAGTTTGCAAGGAGACTTTTTCAGCTGGACAGACATGCCATAACTAACATTAGATCTAGGTCTTACCAATAACCATTCCCTTCTGAGAATCACTTTCATCCTTGGTATTATCATTCGTTATAGAAACATGAGACATTTTATTTTACTTATGTGAGCAACAACCATTTGTGTCCATCAATCATATCTTTGGTCAGAATACTTCTTTTCCTGTTCTTATTCTCGGCCTTACATAAAATTTAATTCTGGTATATTCAGCTGTAATTCTAAATGACACATTCACCAAATACATTGGTTGCATATGAATAGCTCATTGTTGTCTAGCTCTTCAACAGGTTCATGCATTTATTTAACATGTCAGAAGAGATTGTTTCCATCAGAACAAAAATATGATGTCCTTTCTAATTTAAGATTCGGATATTTTCTAGGAAGCGGAAGAGATATGGTGGTAAGTTTCAAATTTCATTCTCCACATTGTGCTAGTAACAGAATTACATCACTGATACTGTTAACCTAAATCTTTTCTTTAAAATGAATCTTGTTTTATGGCCTCAATATACAGAAAGACAAAGAGCAATATCAACAGTAAAGGCCCTGCGGGCCGTGAGGGAGAATTGCTCTTCTGATAATGACTTATTTTTGCAGAGAGACAATAAGATTATCAAGTTGAGGTTCAGCTGATATGATGGCCCAAAGCTATGCTAAAGCTTCTGTGCAGCCTGTGATGAAGGGTCACCTTGTTTCAGCTTTCTGCATACTATAAAAGAAGCCATCATCAGATCGACAATATCTGAAAATCACCTGGCTCTATAGGTGACACAAATCAGTTATTGCAAGCCTTCAGAAAAATGCACTGGATCAGACCATCTAGCCAGCATTCTTCTTCTAATAGAGGCCCCAGAGGGGCTCATGAGAATGATGCAAGGAAAGCATGAAAGCAGGCACATATTGTTGCTTGCTCTGTACATCTGGTCCTAGCATCTGGAAGCACCTTACTTCTGAATGTGGAGGTGCTGCATCATAACTGCGGACCGATGATTCCTCCACAATTTTGTCAAACAGCATTTGTGGAACCATGTACTGTAAGCATCTCTTATTGGCAGTGACTTTCTTAACTAATTATAGACCTGTATGAAACAGCTTCTTTGTCTGAGTCCCAAATCTCCTGCTCATTAATATTTACTGGGTGACTGTTAACTGTAATATTAGAAGACAGACAGTCAGACATTCTCTTCACGCCTGGTCTTTAAAAAAATTAAATCATATGCATCTCTAAATACTGTCCAGTCACATTTGTCGTTAACCATTTTTTTAAACAATTGAAAGAACAAGGAAAAATTGCATGTTCAGAGGAAATGGAAAAATCAATATAGTAAACAAGCTACATATATTTTCAACTAAATACTAGGTTTACTGATGGCAGGTCCTACAGAGTTGACTATCCTTGTCAAGGTTTGAATACAATTTATTGCAATTCATTTTTAATAAATTAATAATGGTAACAACAAAGGATAAAAGTGCAGCTGGAAGAGAAGAGAAAGAAAATTGTAGATAATCATGACAGACACAAAGAAATCTTGAATTCCTATTCCCATTCCCATTCCTATTCCTGTTCTTTTTGTGGCATTGAATACTGAAGATTATATCTTATACAGATAGTTCTCACTTAACAACCACAATTGGGATGAGCCACAGTCATTAAGCAAAACATCACTTGACCACACTGAACTTACAATGTTATTCCTGCTGAGGTCATTAAGTGAATTACCTGTGGTCATTAAGCGAAGCATCACATGACCGTGACTTGTGATTTTATTGCTGGCTTCTCCATTGACTCTGCTTGTCGGAAGCCAGCTGTGAAGCATGCAAATGGCGATCATGTGACTGCAGGACACTGCAACGGTCATAAGTGTGAGGACTGGTTGTAAAGTTAATTTTTCAGTGCTGTCGTAATTTTGGTTGCTAAACAGGGCAGTTGTTAAGCGAGGACTACCTATAAAGGAGTATTCTATTAGTTCAATATATTGTAGGTTAAAAAAAAAAAAAGTTGCCATCATATATAAGATGACATAAGATAAGCCAGAAAATGTGGCTTCCTAATTTAGAAACTGGTCTATGAAATTTATCTCCACACTGTAAGAACTTTGTGTCATCTCTCACCATCTTTCTTTCTTTCTTTCTTTCTTTCTTTCTTTCTTTCTTTCTTTCTTTCTTTCTTTCTTTCTTTCTTTCTTTCTCTCTCTCTCTCTCTCTCTCTCTCTCTCTCTTTCTTTCTTTCTTCACTATATAAGCTTTAGTTGCTTTTTGCTTTTATCTCTATTGCAATGAAACCATACTTACAGTACTCCAAAGAGCTCAGCATCTACATGTGATCCTCACAACAACCCTAGCAAAATTGATGTGAATGAGAGTGATTTCTTCCAAGTCATCTAGTTGATTATGTGAAAGTGGGCTGTTCAGTACATTCCCAAAAAACCTCTACACATTCAATAACATGCTGAGTTCTATAGGCGCTCATCACAAAGGAGCCTGAAAGTGTGACAAGACAATTTATGCTCACAGGCAGGCAGGTGTCTATGCCAAGAACTTTGATCAGCCACATCTCTCTCGTTCTTTGTAGACTGTGAGATACATGAGTTCTTTTCACATTTAAATGTTTACTGTAGGAAATCCTAGGGAAACAATGTGAAAACGAGCTGTCATATCACATCTGAAAGAGCACACTCCAGCTTATCATTCAACCACTTCAATCCAGATAAGAGATTTGGGGGAGTGTAGATTGAAGTGGACCTGCTGGCTCCCCCCTCCCCCGACTCCATTTTAAAAATTCCATTTTGTGTTATCATGTCTGGGTTCAGTTAATCTGTCCTAGATGAGTTAGTGTGTCATCATTGCTGCCTTGATGGAGGGGTGAATTCCAGCCCCATCATCAGCATGCCTTGGAAGCAAAAGCCTTTGATCGAAGCTGTGCGAAAGCAACTTTCCACCTAGGAATCAGAGCGAGGCTTTGAGGCAATCAAGCAAGAACAAATCGGCGAAGCTCTGAGAAGGAAAATAAATATTGCACTGAAGAATGGTGAAACATAAATAACAAAAACAGTTCATGCTGCATAAGTATCACACATGAGCATGGACAGAATGTTACATGAAGTGGAAACTTAAGGAAACTTCACAGATAAAGCTTTGCTGGGAAGTATGGCTCATCCCAGCCTGCCATAGAAAGAGCAGCTTCCTGACACAATGCACTTCAGCCCCAAACCAGCGAATCATGCACCAGAAACTAAGTGATGCACATTTCATGAGAGAGAGAGAAAGAGAGAGAGAGAGAGAGAGAGAGAGAACTAAAATGATATTTGCTAATAGTTGAACCAAGTTTGGCCTGGCAGAGATTTACATCTTATATGCGAAACTCTTGTTTTCTAGCAGGGGTGTCTGCAGGGTCTGGTCAACAAAGTCAAGATGGCGGCCACTACGATCCGATCAAAGTTCTGCCTTTTATGTGTGTTGCCAACAAAAGATCCCCAAGCCACAGAACCTTTTGTCAGATACCTTCAATGCTGAATGAAAGACTGCTCAGCAAGAACCAACAGACTCATCTAAAAGGGTGTCTCACCAATGCAGATACTGCACTTGACATCACCCCAAAATTGGAATGCATTCATAAGAGGACAGGGAAGATGGAAAACATGATGGATAGCAAATTCTGTAAGGAACGTTTGAGCCAACTCCAATATTCAGCACTGGAGAAGTAAAGACGGAATGCGGTGGCCGGAGCATCTGCAGCAAACCGTAGTGATTCCAAAATTATGCTACATTGTGTGGTGATGTCATCACACAAATGCCATCATTACTTACATATGCCCTGATATCTGATACATCTACATTAGCCGCAGCATCAGTATTGCATGACAATAGTGTCAGACCCATATTTATCACTTTCTCCTCTTGCACCCTTCCAGGGATGCCCGTGAGCAGTGGCAACGAGGAGAAACATGGAAACATTCTGCAAATACTTCAGGAGTTTTTGTACAAGAGAGCGCAAAGGCTTCTTCTCTTTAGTTCCTGAGGGCAGGACTAGATTCAACAGGCTTAAAAGATATGTGGATCTATTTCTGTTAAACGTTAAGTGACGTTTGTGAACTATACAATCCTTTTGATAATGGAATCAAATAGCTACGAGCAAATGACATTTGTTTCAGTTCTTCAAGCAGAAGAGCCCACTTGGCAGGGTTTCCCTTGCTCTAGGTTTCTTCCTTGACCTAGGAGTTCTCTCCCTCCGATTCCATCATTATGATTCTAGGATATGCCAGATGTTTCAACCAGATTAGCCACTGCACTTCCCCAGAAGGTTTCAGCGAGCAGACCTTGGGGGACCCAGTTACGAGGGTAGTGCCTTTGCTTTCTTCTTTAGGGAGATGACTCGCTTTCCATAAATACATACCCAATAGCTGAAGCTTCACTGGATGTTACTATAATATTCCTCAGTAAGCTAACATCTCGCAGTGGCCGTTCGCCAGAAGCTCCTTTAGCGGTGTTTTCTGGAATCTTCCCAAAGTAGATTCAATATTTTTTACCTCAAGAGGTCTGTCTGGCAGCTGCAGAACAGCCCTGTAGTTGCTGTGGCATGCCTTATGGAAAATAACAACTTAAATTTGGAGCCCAAAGCCCTGCTATTATCATTTAGCAGAGATTTATTTGCCAAGGAAATTCTACTCCAAATTATGTGGAATGCAGCTCCTTACCCCCAGAAGACTGCCTTGGTTCAGTTGTCCTGTCTGAATTCCAAAGTATGTTTTAATATGCAGACACATCTGTTTATGCATATTGCCCATATGTATATGTGCTTCGATGGAATAAGAGAGATTATAATGCTTTTAGTGCAAAATTAAACAACCTAACAAATAACATGAAACAAGAATTTTAGAATCACCAAGTTGGAAGGAATGTTAAAGGTCTTCTAGGCCAACCTGTTGCTCAGTGCAGGATCCACCAGGGCATCTGGCCTTGTTTGAAGACCTCCGGTGATAGAGAACTCAACAGTTCTGACAACTTGTACAGTCAGAAAGGTCTTCCTGATATCTAGCTTGAACCTACTTCCTTGTAGTTTTAACCATTACTTTTGATTCTGCCTTCCAGGGCAACACAGTATAAGTCCATTTCTGCAACAATCCTTTAGATATTTAAAGATTGCTATCATATCTCCCCCAGTCTTTTCTAGGTTAATCATACCAATTTTTTTTTTTTTTTTGAGACTCCTCTCCATCTTGAGTATGGTCCTCTGAACTCTGTCTAATTTGTTAAGACTGGAGAGATGCAGGGTCCAGACTATCCTTTGGACATCTCCGATCCATGGTACCCATTTATGAACACAGTACTCAGAAGCTCACAATAGCACTCCCTTCTCCCATTTTCTCCCTGTGAAGTAAATTGGACTGAGAGACAGGGAGAGAAACTACCCCAAAATTATCCAGTGAATTTCTATGACTGTCACAGACTTGAAGCTTTGTCCCCTGGTCCTGATCCAGCCTCTTAACCATTATGCCCATGGCTTTCAGTATGGACAGCTACCATCCATTACGGAGTTCCACCATTAATTTGCCCTCAGCTGAAAAGAAAAACTTGCTACATGTGTTAGGAAGGAGTTCAACTTTCCTTAATCCAGTGTGTTCTAGATGTTTAGATCTGCAGGTTTGCACAGGTGAAGTCTTAGCAGAATTGAATTCCTTCCTGCTTTGGAATGAATTCAGCTGGTTTGCACAGACGAAATAAAGTGCGCCCATCTAACCTGCTCACAGCCGCTCTCCCAGTTTATGAATCCCTGGATGACTGCAAGAATTTGAGAGAAACACTGAAGGGGCATGGCTGCATCATATCAAATGAATGAATGTTATTTCCTTTCTTCTTTTCATTTTTCATTCCTGAACTCTCGAAATAGTTTGGAAGCTAATCTGACATTTCTAATAGATTCATATGCCAAACGTCTCCTTGAGAGAATTATGCATTTTACCATGTCTGCTGCTTTATTTTCAGCATTGATGGACAAGGGCTATTGATTCTATTCTGTTTTAATCCTGATTCCCCCCCCCCCCCGCCCTGTCATAGTAGGGAAGCAGCCCAGTCTAAGCTTTCTTGACGGGAAGGGAAATTTCTTCTTTAAAATGGCAACATCCACATTAAGCCAGTACCTTTTTTAAGGCTGATTGAAGGTCACAAAATCATGTGCAAGCATTTGAAAGTGAATGTGCTTTAGTGGCTAAAGATTAGGATCCAGGTTAAGACTAGGGAGATGCAGTGTCAAGACCATCTTTTGGGCCAGCCCAACATACCTCACGTTGTTATGGGATTAACCTGAAAAAAAGAACCCTCTGTTTAAGCTGCTTTGAGCTCCTGGAGAAAAGATGGAATATACATCTAACAAATAAATATATTTTATTTACACTTCATCAATCAAAATGGTAAAGAAAACAGAGTGAAGGTGGGGAAAATGTTGATATTAAAGCGTCATAGCCTGCAGTCTTAAGGGGATGTAGAAGCTGGCTACTCCTACTCAGCAGACTAGACTCTTTCAGATCTGAAATGGTTCCAGGGAACACTAAAATTCTCCAAGGTCTGTTTGGATAAGGAAATAAATGATGGTTGCTTTTCCATTTTCATAAATATAAAAGCCAGCATATGTTCATTTTAGGTTAAACAAATAGCCTCCAGGTATATCTCAATACTGGAGCTATGATGGATGTTCAGGAAAGGCTGTACACATAAAAACCACAGTGCAAAACAGTGGAAAAACAATGGTCAACACCCAGCCCCCAAAAGCAGAGATTTCTTAGAAATTCAGAATTGTGAATTGGAGGAATTCATGAAAGTCAAAGCTATGGCTTCTTTCGCCTTTCCTTCCTTGCTTGTCTTCAGGAAGAGGCTATAGAAATCTCAGCCTCTTTTAATATAATCCTATCTTGATTGCGACTGAGGTCCTGGGATAGACGAAGGGGGTTGTTGTTAGCCAGATCTAACAAGCTCTGACTTGTCACACTGCTCACAATGCATAAAGAGATCTTAAACTGAAAAACCCAAATAGAAACAGGCAGAGCTGAAAATAAGAGTGGCTTTCTAGAAGTTTTCTGAAAGGACCACACTGTATGAAAGAGACAAAGAACCAAGAGTTTTCAAATGTCACATCCATTTATGACAATTGCAGAGCATTCATGCATAGATTAGGCTAGCTTCCATGTAGCAAATACCTTGGGTTTCAAAGTGCTATAGATCCTAACACCCTAGTGCTGGCTAGTTTTAACTTTTGAGTAGCGTGTGAGATATAGATCGAGATGACATTAAGAAATACTGTGAAAGTAAACTAACAGAACATTCAGGCTCCACTAAATGCAGCATTTTCCCAATAGTGGGAACACAACTTCCTGTCCTTAAGGGAGCCATTACTCTTTCTCCTCTCTTCCTAAAGTTTCAACGTCGTGCTCTTTGTACCTGTTTATAGGCACAGTTTAGACAGGATCCTCCCTCTCCCCCATTCCAGCCGTTCAAGAATATGGTAACCCATATTGGAACAAAAGCTCCCCTTTCCAAACATACTGACATCTACCCTAGCTTCAAAGAGGCTTTTCATTACAATGGAGGAATGAGGACTTTGCGGTCAGCTTTCCCTCATAGTCACCACTCAGATTGTTTTATAAATAATAAAGCAAATTGGCCTTCCCAGCATAGTGTGTTGTGTGAATCAGGACTGTGTGTTAACTAGGGCAGTGATTCTCAACCTTGGCAACTTTAAGACATGTGGACTTCAACTCCCAGAATTCCCCAGCCAGCATGGCTGGCTGGGGAATTCTGGGAGTTGAAGTCCACACATCTTAGAGTTGCCAAGGTTGAGAATCACTGAACTAAGGTAATCTGCTTTAATGAGAACCACATTTCATTCCCAAACATTGAATTTGCAAGTTTCACCCACTTTGGAAAAACCTTTTGAAATTCTTTGGCAGGCTACCTAGATTTACTTTTCACCATATTGAATAATTTGGCTACAGACTTACCCATTTCACTGCTCATCTTGACTCCAGACCATTTGTGAATAAATTAATATCATCAGCTGAGATATTAATCCTTCAGGCCCCCTGCTTGGTATTTTCCCCTGTGAAAATGGGCTGTTTATTCCCAGCATCTGTTGCCTGTTGCTTAAAACAAATACAATTTGTAACATTTGTAGTGTAAGAGTCGCTTTATTAAATGGAGAAAGGGAGTGGGAGATCATGCTATGAATCATTTCTATCTCAGTTCACAAGCAAACTGCAGTTTAAGACACAGAGATGATGCTTTGTGTCATACAGCATTGAATCACTGAAATAATGTTGTCAGCCAAGTTTCATATTACTAAACAATCAAAATGCAAAAATGCCAGGCCCATCCATTCAGAACTTGCCAATGTAATCTATACACTTTTTCCCAAGCCATGCATTTTGGGAAAACTTTGGTGCTGCAAACTTTGGTGCTGAAATTAAATGTCTCAGTCCATTAGTTGCTCATTTTAACTTGACCCAGTTATAGTTGGATAGAAAATTGCACTAATGAGATAAATGCAAAAGAGCATTTGGTAAAATGAACATTTTGAGGATCTCTGCTAATTTACTGTATGCTGTGACCACATTAGGAAAATGTGTCTATATTTTGGCATAGAAGAGATGGTAGGCTGTATTCTAATAAAAAACAAGGCAAGGCTGTTCTTCTGAGATGGGTAACCTGGTAAATTGAGAGTGCAGGAATGGAAAATCCTTCGCAAGCACTGAATTCATCTCATACATGGGTTCTGTATTATTTCTTTTCATCCTTAGTATAGGCTTGTATCCAGTTCAGCATCCTTCAGTCATTTTCAACTTCCAGGGTGTCATAGAATTCCTTCACAACAGATACTTCTTTACTAAAAACAGTGAATTCTAGACAAGAACTGACCTTACATGCTGATGGTTGACAGTTGCCTTGCTTTATTAAACTCTTTACATATTATGATAGAGCTACATCATCAGCTAACAAAAATATGATCTCTTTGAACAGCCTTTCTTTCTGTCCATTCCCAAATCTTTGGAGCTTTTCTTCCTTTTCTGCACAGCGCTGCAGGTCTGCATCACTAGAGACAATTTGGGATTCACATTATGTTAATCCAGGTTTACTTTAATCACGGTTCATTGAAAAACCCATAACTGGCTCAGTTCCCCCATTTGGCGAAACCAAAACCCATGGTTTACCAACCATACTGCCTAGATTCCTCCATCACATTAAACCAAAAACCAAACAAGCTATATGATGCTTAATTGTGATGTGTTAACCCAACCATATATAAATAAATTAGGCTGGTGGTATAAAACTGTAGGCTCTGATAAATGTGACACTCTGCAGTTTTGTTGAACCAAGTGATAAGATGGTCTTGGTTTCGGTTTGCTTTGTTTTTAGCCTGGGATTTGAAACTTAACAACTGGCCCCAACGGTCCCACTCATTGTTCTTTACCAAAAATAGCACTGGTGATAACTTTTTAAGTCTCAGTTATATGCAAGGGCAGGCTGACTATACAGTGTATAGGCATACCTCATTTTATTGTGCCTTACTTTTTTCCTTTGTTTACAAATTGAAAGTTTCTGGCAACCCTGCGTTGAGCAAGGCTATCAGATGATGATTAGCACTTTTTAGCAATAAAGTATTTTTTAATTAAGCTATGTACAGTTTTTAGACATAATGCCATGGCACACTTAATAGACTACAGCAGTGTTTCTCAACCTTGGCAACTTTCAGATGTGTGGACTTCAACTCCCAGAATTCCCCAGCCAGCGTTGCTGGCTGGGGAATTCTGGGAGTTGAAGTCCACACATCTGAAAGTTGCCAAGGTTGAGAAACACTGGACTACAGTATAGTATAAACATAACTTTTAGGTGCACTGGGAAACCAAAAAATTCATGTGACTGGCTTTATTGCAATATTCACTTTATAGTGGTGGTCTGGACCCAAACCTGCAATATCTCCGAGGTGTGCCTGTATGTATTTGGACCTGTACAAAAAGAAGATGTCTTGGGGAGGGAGTCCAATATGGGGCTATTCTTTTGTGGGGAGATACTAATGGCGTGTTAGGTTTAACCTTGCTGATCTAGGAAGGGACTATAAATCAAGGACAGAGCACGTGATTTCCATATACAGTAGCTTTACTATCTCCAGCTGAAGGGTCGCATGTCACAGGACTAAGAAAGGTTTTTGGTTGAAGTTTTGAGGGGCCACCTCAAAAACAGATATTCAGATGTCAACATCCATCAGCTATGGCTGACATGGGCAATCTGGAAAAATGGTCTAATTCAGCATAAATCACTCCCAATGGCACAAACAGGGAGGCATTATTAAAATGTGGCAATACTTTTATGTTTCTTGCTACTGGAGGAGTATCAGAGACAAAAAGAAATAAAAATGTAAGAATCAGGTGTCAGGAGCTGTGCTTCAGGCACCCACTTTCTTTCACTGATGGGGAAGAAGACTGGCATAAAAGTTGGAATGTCTGCTATTACAGGTATTTGGAATAAAATTGAAAAGGAAAAAAAATATTTTATGACTGTTAATATAGTGTTTTTAATCTTCCTAATAACTATAGCAATCTTACCAGATGTAGATTGAACAATCGTTTTGTAATAAATTATGAAAGTAAAGGCTTTTAGCTTTGGCATATATAGCTATCTAGTTCTTCAAAAGAAAAGTCATTCAGGGTGTAGAGTCCTTGAGTTGGATAGACACATAAATACTTTTGAAGATTAATCATATGTGGTCTGAATCTAACAGTAGATCAGTCTATTTTGTGGTTGAGTCACTCTCACATATACAAATTCATCACTCTGCTACAGCTCATTTCTCCATCGATATGTGGGTTTTTTCTTTGAAAGTGCAGTATTACTTGCAATGTTTTAAAACAAATATTCTAAAAAATATGCATTTGTACAAGCATTTTATCCCAGAAGAAAAGCATTTATCCTAAAATATTAAAATATCTTCATGCACATTTTACCCATTTTCATGCACATTTTTTAAGCTGGGGGGTTGAGAACATTGGAAAAAGGATAATTTATCCAGTCCAAGAAGTCCAAATATGTTGATTTGGGTAGAAATATGGAATGAATGAAATCCTTTGGCATCTCTCAGCCTAAACCACCAGTAACAAATGGGATGTGGCAAGAGATCCTTTGGCTAATAACTGGAAGGAAAGGGTTTTTGGCTGGTTGCTACTGTAGCAAAGAGTTTAGGATTTGAATTTTAAGGTCATGAGGTTGCCCAGTGAATTTCTATGGCTGAGAGTGAGTTTGAACCTCAGTTTACCAAGGTCCTAGTCTAACATCTTAACTATTATACTGACTCCCTTTTAACACTTTTAGTCATACCTTTATTGAATACCTCTTGCATTAGGGCTTTGTTGAATGATAATATCCATAACTGTAAAAAGATCACACATTTTTCTACCATCAAAGATAATATTAGGTAAAAATTGAAGAGGAATGAATGCCCAAAGTACAGCCAAAAGCTTTTGATAATATGACTCTAGCATCAGAGTATGAACTGTGACTTTATAAGGAATAAGCTCAAAGGGCTGGTTGCCATTCAAATGAAGAACATATATTTGGCTTTAGATGGTAGCTGGATTGCAAGCAATTCCAGTCCTTATTGGCCTTTGTCCATCATTCTGAAATTAGCTGGGTAGCATCCCAGAGATGCTCTTTTTAATTATAATCCCTCAGTTATTTATTATTATTATTATTTATTAATTAAATTTTTCAACTGCCCATCTCCCCCCAATGGGGGAACTCTGGGCGATTCACAACAAACATTAAAAACATAAAATATATAAATAAATAAAACCTTAATTAAAAACATTACTAAAAAGGAGAAGGAAGACCAAGAGGATGTTGGTCTCAAGAATGTTATCAAACATTCTTCTCAGGAATGCTCAGTTGATGCACACTTCATTAATTTGTAGGTGGCATTTAAAAGAATTTTAGGCTTCAATCCAATAAACCATTGATAGGTACCCATCCTCTGTAGACTGTATGTGGATGATCCAGTTCCTTTTTCTGGCCTCTGATCACCAATTAACATTTGGTGAAGTTGTTTGCCACTCGCAGATCAACCCCAATGGATCCAGCTGGTTCTCAGCATATCTATTCTTCTGCAATTCTACTTTTTGTTGCTCCCTCCTTAGATGTCAGGATGGGGGGAAGAGGCTGCTGAGGAAGGGGAGACCCTGGTGGAGCTGTTTGTTGGCTTCGCTCCTTTACTCTTCCATGTCATCCCATCCATACAAAGGAAGAACTGGTGGAAACCAGACTGTGCCTTTATAATTCTATTAAGGTTGTTAGGAAGGTGGTTTAGGCTCCAGAACATTTCTGATTTGCTGGCTAGACACAGGACAGCACTGATAGAACATTACCTTGATTGGGCAACACAACCATCAGTCACCCTGAGGAGGCACCCTCTTTAATCCTTGTTAAGGCAAGGAAAACAAAGAAAAAAAGAGGAGCAAGAAAATATGGGGTTATCTACAAACATTCCTCTATAAGGCCCAATGATTTCTCTCCACCCATTCTCTCTGCAATGAGGCTATGCTAAAATTCATGAGTTTATTCAAGGAGGTAGGAAGTAACAAAGTTTAGTTGAATGCCTGTATTGATTTTATTTGGAATTTGGTGTACCACTTGCTGCCTTCCCGTTTGCTACATATTCCTTTTTCCTAATGAACTCCTTTTCACATCTCTGGTTGGGCTTCACAGGTTTTAGAGAGGAATTTCTCATCTAAGCCTTCTACATGTGCATGACTGCATAGTTATATTGATCACTTTTGTGTTCAGAAGGTTATTAAACTTATCCAATCTCTCAGTTTGCATCAGGACATGTCTTTAAAAATAAATGAAAAACAACCCTTCCTTTGAATGGCAGGAGCTCTGAATGTGTTTGGGTATGTGCATAAAGCTTAAACACCTGCTGCCTTCCTAATACTTCCTAATCTTAACATGCAAAAAGAAATAAAAGGAAGCTGTTCCTCAAGAATGCAAACTTGTCTATTTATTAAATTTTCTCCTGATACTGATACCCTTCATACCTTAGTTTTTTGAGCACCTATGAGAAGAAATAAGGCTTCAGAACCTGTTTCTACAAGGCTGTTAACAATGCAAAAAGATGATTAAAAATAATCCAGATTCTCACCCTTTCTCTTTCCTGAATGTTGACATGAACATTTGAGTTTTACTGGAGAAAAGGTGTATTCAAACACACTATTCTGTGTGTCAACCCAGTTACATTCAGTGTTGTTGGTCAAGGGAAGGTGTGTAGCCATGATCCGCTGCTTGCTTATTTGGAAGTCAATTCAAGCCAAGTTAGTGTCACTTAGATTTCCAAGTAAACACACTTACCTTCTCATTTTTAAACTAGAAGTATCACTAACTGATATGCAAAGCTTGTAGTTAGTACATCAAAGCCACCTTTGCAATCAAATGTGTCACACACACCCTTTATGTATGTATCCTTGAAAAAACGTGAGCAAGTGTTCTATGTTATGTCCTTCAGAGCAACTTTGTTCCTTAGAGTAATGCTAGTGTGAAGATCTATAGGATGAAACCAGCTAGATGCTTAAATGATATGTCATGCTGAAAAACAATTTGGATATTTATGGTAAATGGAAATCTATGGAGCTGTGCCAGTACTGTTAGACAGGAATTATATTTATGCATAAGTTAAGCATTAGAACTTGCCTAGACTGTTGATATACTAGCATTTATGATTATTCTTTCATCTCTGATATATGCAACTCAGTTTATACACACACATACGTACACATTTGAGTCACAAGAAATGCATATGAAATGGTGTGTCTTCAGAAAGAAACCTGCTGTGTAATACAGTCAGAAAAAAAAGGCTGTAGGGTGCAAGAATGAAAATCCTGCAAGATAAGACAGAAAAATGCCCTTGACTGTCCATGCCAAAAATATGTTTGTGTACATACATCACACATAAAAATGGGTGGAGCTTCCATCACACCATCACGGCCACCATCTTGACTTTTGGGGCCATACCCTGAGAATACCCTTGAGTGGTAGCTATAGCCTGTCTCAGAAGCCAAACATTAGTAATCTGAGGCACTTTGATCTGCTCACTTCCTTTTGCCTATCTTTTCTTCTAAAGAAGGAAGGAGAGAGAGAACCTCACGGGTTACAGGCTGCCTCTCTCTTACCAAAGGTAAGAAGATCCAGTTGCTTTAAAGCAAATGTGCAGCCCCACCTGGTGTTCAAAGCATGTAATTACTTTAATCATCTTCCTGCTTTTCTCCCTCTTCCCTCCACTCCCCCCTCCCTGTCTTTCTTTTAATCTTGGCACTAAACCTGGCATGTTACTATCCAGACAATCTAAGATTAGAATAAATGGATGTTATCATGCAGGGGTTTCTGTCACACAGAAAATGTCCAGGATGTGTTAGCTGTGGTGGCAAACATCATGATAGGCTGTTTTCACATCTCCATGGTTAATGTGGGAATTATATAAATCGGGGCCTAGATAAAGCAAGGACTTCCCGCTCTAGTTGCTGAGAAATAACTAATCCTGTTTAAAAAAAGAAAAAAACCCACTGCTTTATAACAGAGAGCTTTAATTTTGAAACACTGCTTCAACTCCAGTGAGCTTTCATTCACTCAATTCATTATTTGTACACATTTCTCCCTTTAAGCTTGAAGATGTCAGCTTCCACAGTGCCAGCGCTGCCTCAGCCCCAATTAATGTTCTATCATTATTTGGATATTATGGGTTGGCTTGGTTGATTTGGGCTTCGAAGCAAATATAAAGAATTTTATACCAATTAATTGATTAAGTGCCATCGAGTTGCTGTCGACTATTAGCAACAGCATAGATAGATTTTCTCCATGATGATCTTTGGTCTTTGGTCTTTCAGGTCTTCCAACAGTGCACTCGTCACCACTGTAACCAAGTCATCCTCCTTGCTGATCATCCTCTTCTTGTCTTTCCTTCTTCCTTTCCCAGCATCAGAGCCTTTTCCAGAGGGCTTGGTCTTCGCATAATGTGTCCAAAGTAGGATAATTTGAGTCTAGTCATTTGTGCCTCAAGTGAGAACTCTGTTGATTTGTTCAATGATCCATTGGTTTGTTTTCTTGGCTGTCCTGGTATTCTCAGTAGTCTTCTCTAACACCAATGTTAAAAGGTGTCAATACTCTTCCTATCCTACATCTTCAAAGTCCAACTTTTGCTTCCACCGAGTGTCACAGGGAATTCCATGGCTTGCACGATTCTGATATTTGTAACAATAGACACTTCATGGCATTTGAATATCTTTTCCAAGGCCTTCATGGCTGTTATACCACATGCTAGTCTATGGCGTATTGAAAGGAACAGGAGCCTGAAATTAAGAGAATTCCCCAAAGGAAGATAAGAAGGATAGAAATTGTACACAGACAAAAATCCATGCAATGCCCAGCTTCCCCTCATTGCCTGCTCCATCTGAAACCAAAGCCAAGCAGAAATAGCATAACAGAAGGAGGAAAATATGGAAGGGGGAAGGGGAAGGACATCTGTGCTGGGATGGGAAGGAAGGGAAAAGAAGAGAAAAAAGAAAAGAAAACTAGGTATAGAGGCGGTGAAGAGAAGGAGTTGGACAGAGAAAGAAGAAAAAGAAGATCAAGTCATATAGAGATGTTGCAACAGGGTTAATTTCTCCAGGGAAACAGCTTCATAGGCTTCCATTCTTTTTAACAGGGTCCCCTACAAACATGTGGCATTCTTGTTTATTCCTTTCATTTCAACAGCCTCTTCTATTTTTATCAGTGAATGTAAGTGAAGTACCATTCATAGGTACCTCTTATTAGGTAATAAATAGGATGTCATAGTTTGAGCTTAGGTGCCCCCTCAGTTCATAATTTTTTGTTCTGCTAGATCTATTCCTTTCTGAGAGACAGAATGCATGCTGGCAGGAGGAAGAGAGCATCAATAAATAAATGTGCCATGTGCTACATGTCACACATTAGCCAAACCCACCTGATAACTAGAGAGTCCCTTTTTAGGAAGTTCAGATATGGTACCTCTGTTTCACTGAGTATAAACATTGCTGCACAATAGGATATAAGCCCAGAATTAAAGTTCTCAGTGGACAAACTTTAACACTCACATTACTATTAGCAGTTACCATGGAAAGGTCATTACAAAATCCTGATGACTGGGATAAAAGAAATAGACTTCAGGATGACTGTAAGTCTATTAGTAGAAGATCACCGATTCACCTGCTTTGATCCGACATAATGTTGTTCAATGGTGAGAAATGTAAAGTTCTGCATGTAGATGCACAGGTTAAGGTAGGCAGGACCTGGCTTAGCAGGAGTACTTCCAAGAAGGATCTGGGTCTCTTGGTAGACCACAGATTAAGCATGAGCCAGCAATGTGCCACAGATGCCAAAAGAACCCATGTATTCACACAGGTATAGTGTCAGGATCACAGGAAGTGAGAGCTCTGCTCTATGGTTCTTTGGTCAGACCACAGCTGGAATCATGTGCACAGTTCTGGTTATCACAATACAGAAAGGATGGTGAGGGATTGGAAAGAGTGCAGAAGAGAATGACTAGGATGGTAAGAGGGTTGGAGGCGAAATCCTATGAGGAACAGTTAAAGGAACGTGGTATTTAGCTTAAAGAAGAGAAGGCAAGGGGAAACATGATAGCAGTTTTCCAATCCATGAAGGGATGTCACAGGGAAGAGCAGGTGGATTTATTCTCCAGAGCACCTGAAGGTTAGACAAGAACCAATGGGTGGAAGTTTTACAGAGGGAGATCCAGACTTGAAATAAGGAGGAATTTCCTGACTGTGAGAGCTATTAAGCAGTGGAACAGCCCGCCTTCTGAAGTTGTGGGTGCTCCATCATTGGAGGCTGTCAAGAAAATGTTGGTTAGCCATTTGTCCGGGATAGCTGGATTCCTATGCTGGGCAGGGGTTGAACCAGAAGACCCACCGAGGACCCTCCTAAACCGATCATTCTATGATAGCCATAAAAAGTGAGAATATATCCAAAACTGTACATAAAATAGGAAGCTTAATTAATAAATAGTTCTTACATTAAAAAACATCTATACAAGATATGCAAGGTCATATGAGTGCTATGATGGAGGTGGCTGAACAACTGTGTGGAACTGGAGAAGATATCAAGGATAATTACATAGCAGCATAACTTCTATGCAGCCTACCTGAATGAAACATAAAGGATTCTTACCAATGCTTTAGAAACAAGGTCTGAATCAGAATTAACATTTGAATTTGTTCAAGGAAGACTTGTAGATGAGCTTCAGGGTAGAAAGTGAACCTATTAAAAGAAAATAATGATCCAAGTTAAGAAATAACATTAAAATATTAAATCACATGTACAGGGAAGAAACTAGAATGTATTTCAGGTGCAAGAAAGAGAGACATTTAAAGAATAGTGGTTTCAAATGTGAGGTGGAGCCATTCAAGAGAGATTCCCAAGTTCATAAACAAAAGGTTAAAGCCGCAATCAATGATGAAGTGAATAATGATAGAACGGAATTTAAACGTTATATAGAAACACATTATCAAAAGAAATGAATTGACTGAAGCTAATGGTTATGATAAGTGATAAGGCTTTTAAATAATTGACAATGTGTGATGAAGGAGAGGTTCATCTTGCTGAAGAAGAGAGTATGAAAAGCAAAGCGTTCAAGTTAAAAAGGGAACAAGAGTAGGGATTTTGAAATGCAGTACTGTAATGAAATTGGAGCCCCTCAAAATATGCAAGCATATAATGTCTTCTGTGTTCCAGGTTTAGAAGGAGGATGTTTGTCAGTGAGATGTTTAACAGAAAAGGGATTTACAATTATATTTAAAGGTAATGAATATGCTATTCAGAATGGGTCAGAAGAAAAGGCCGCTATCTCTACAAGTAAGCAACACAGTGATTGCATTCATATTTGGCATCACCCTCTGGGATGTAGACTTCCCCAAGGCAGACTGGGATGACAATGGCTAATCTTGAGACCTTTCAAGATGACCTCATGCTCTGCAGTGATGAGATCTGAATGTCGTATCACAGTTGGAGCAAAATGCAGCTCCTTGTCTAAAGCAAGTCCAAAGGGAGCTGAGAATCTTTTTGCATGCAAATATAATGATGCATGTAGACCAATGAGGCTACTAAAACCTCTGGGAACAGATACTCACAATTTACAAAATCATAGCAACTAATTTGTTTCAGTGCAAACTTCACCAGGGGAACAGACAGTGGAGGAGAATTTACAGGAAGAAAAACTGAAAACTTGTTAACAACAGCAGAATCCAATTCCTTACCTGCCAGAGCAAAACAGGGTATCTGGAGGAAAGCACAGAACATTAAAAGAAAGACACAATAAGTTACATGTTGACTGAAACTGAATCAGAAAGCCATTGAAGTAGGGCAATATTGACATTTAGGTTTATATAAAATAGATTATACTTGAAAGCAATAAATATAACCCCATAAAAGCTTTGGTATGGGAAAAACACACAAACATACATATAAGATATTTTATGCAAAGCACAATTGGAAAATGTAACAATGGAAGTGATTTAAAGTAGATATATCGAGTAATCCAAGGGAAACAGATTACTGAATCCGAGTACAGATAAAAGCACAATAGTGTGACTTTATTTCAGAAAGACTTGAACCTGAATCTGTTGGTCCCAATAAAAGGAGAAAAAGAAGGACCTGCTGAGCAAAAGTGAAAATCATCAGAAATAAAAAGCATTCCAAATTAGAGTCTTTCCATGCTGAATTAAGTCATTCAGCTAGAAATAGTATCTTTCCAAGATGAAAGTTCAATTATTTTACTATTAATGATTTTATCAGAGACCCACACCAGAAGTTTACCTGTATTAGTTCTAGGCCCTCTCCTTCCCAAAATAAAAATCAGCATGTAGAAATCTAAGGAGAAAAAAAAAATGGCAGGAGGAGGGTTAAATAGGAATAGGCTATCAAAAAAAGGGGTTAAGCACATTGTTTCCCCCCCTACCCCATCCACACCAGGAGATCCACTCAGGGCCTTTCCCCAATGGCACCCACCACAGAAGAAATATGGGCTGGCAACGTTTTGTGTGTGTGTGTGTGTGCACGCGCGCACGCTGTGTCCCCACAACATCACCTTCTTTTTGCCCCCAGCCTATGATGGAGACAGACTGCTTAGCTGTATTGGTGTTAAAGGTGTGTTTTCCTTCTTAAGCCATCCACGTCCAACAAAAGCTGCAAGATGTATGGAAGCTTTCAAGTTGATTGAGCAGGCTAATGAAGAATTAAAAGCACAAACATTACAAAGAGAAATATCCAAAAAAATGTAACACGTCCATAAAAAAAACACTGCACTGGGGACCTGCAAGCTCCAAATGCCCATTATTAGATGGGTTCACCCAGCATCCTGGCCCAGTGCCTGAAGGGTGTCCACAGCAGTGGTCACTGGCCTCAAAATGGTGGGTGTGGCTAGGTGATAAGCTCCACCCTTTTTAATTGTGTGTGCAATGCATATTTAAAGGGGCGGGGCTTCTATCGCCTGGCTGCGCCTGCCATTTTAAACCACTGACCGTTGCTGCAGATGTCTCTAGCTGTGTCTCTACAGAGCTGGAATACCCTGGCACACAAAATGAAAGCAAAATTACTTGCCAGAACTCTTGAATTGTCACCGGAGCTAAAGAGAAGCTCTGTCAGAACTGATCTTGGTTGCAATATATATGACGCAATCCAATACAATTAGAATATAATTAAAATGATCCAGAAGCAACTTTAAATCGTTTTGTCTCCCCACAGCTTAACAGTGTTTTACGAATTATGGTTTTCCCTTTTTTATTTGTACCTTGCAAGCTGTGTTCAAAGGTTTTCATGCAATCATAGTGGCGGAAGGGATTTTAGGGACCAGGTAGTCCATCCCTTTGCTCCACTAGAGTGTCCTTGACAGGTGACCATCTAGCTTCTGTTTGAAGACCTCCAACAAAGAAGCACACACGACTTAGTGTGGCAGCCTGCCGCGCTGGCTGACAGCTTATTCAGTCAAGAAGTTCCTCCTAACATCTAGCCTGAACTTTCTTCCTTGTAGTTTTAACCCCTTGGTTTTGGTCCTGTTCTCTGAACCAATAGAGAATAAGTCCATTGCCTCTTCTGTATGACAACATTTCAGATAGCTGAAGACTGCTCCATATTTCCCATCAGCCATCTCTTCTGCAGGTGAACCATATGCAGATCCTTTCACCGTATCTCGGAGGGCTTAAGTGTCCAGGCCTTCATCGCCTCGGTGGCTCCTCTGAATTCACTTAATTTGGCACTTTCCTTTTTGAACTTTCAGGACCAGAACTGGACATAGTATTCTAAACAGGAACTGACCAGAGCAAAGAGGAACAATTACTTCCCATAATTTGGATTCTGTTTCTGTTAATGCACCCCAGAATAGGATTTGCCATTCGAGCAGCTGCCTCACACTGCTGGCTCACTTTCCCCTTGTTGTCAAGGTCACCCAGATCCTTTTCACATATTCTACCGCCAAGCCAGGTCTCCCTGTTCTTATATTTGTCCCTTCCATGTTTCCTAACCAGAGGCAGAGCTTCCATTTCTACCTGTTCAGTTCCGTCCTATGTATTTCAGTCTACCGCTTAAGTCTAGCCAGATCTTTTTAGATGAAAGAGAGGAGAGCCAGTTTGGTCTAGTGGTGAAGGCACCAGGCTAGAAAGCTGGATGGGTGACTTTGGGCCAGTTGCTCTCTCTCAGCCCAACACACCTCACAGGGTTGTTGTTGTGGGAAAAATAGGAGGAGGAAGGAGTATTAGGTATGTTCGCTGCCTTGAGTTATTTATAAAAATAAGGTAGACTTAAGCAGTTTTAGCCCCTTCTCCAAGTTTTCTGCACAGCAATATCCAGGCAGTATAATAAACAGCTAAAAGGCTTTAGTTGAAAGCATCCAAAATTAATAATCTGATGCAAGGCTGCAGTTTTCATGTGATATTTATCAGTGAATGATGACAGGGACTTTTATGGAACTAGTGACAGTTTAGTACAGGGTTTTTCAAAATCGGCAACTTTAAGATGTGTGGATTTTAACTCCCACAATTGCTGGCTGGGGAATTCTGGGAGTTGAAGTCCACACATCTTAAAGTTGCCAAGTTTGAAAAACATTGGTTTAGTAGGATGCAACATTGCAACTGCTTGATAGATGAATATAGAACTACCCATAGTCTGTCATAACTTTTCTAGAATATTCTACATTGTTGTTATATGCTGGTACCTATAATATACTATGCCTATGTATTTACATGTAAAACATCGTGGTTATGTGCGATGGAGCAACTGGGGACTAAGATGGTCTTGCTCCAGGGCTTTTAGGAGGTGGTTGTGGGGCTTCCAAGGGTGAGCAGAGAAAGCATCATTAAGTTGACAGAGCATTTGGGGTGCAGGGAAACTGTAGCACTAAAGGAGTCACATTTTAGAAGCGTTGGTGGGAGTGATGGTAAAGCAACGGGAGTAATGCTCCATACCGGGAATAACATCCTACCATTTGTAGGGTTCTCCTTCAGTAGCTGATATCCAGATTGAAGGCCATATGGCTCAGTGACATTCATGGCTCCCCCTTCTTGTTGATTAACTTAATTTTGGAATATGAAAAGAAGCAGAGTTTAGATGGAAGGCAATCCTGTTCTCTCATTTTATGCAGTCTAAGTTCATCGGGCCAGAAGAGTAATAGCAGCCCCATGCAATCAGTGCTGTCTCTGGGAGAAGAATGAGAACACATAACAGTAATAAATAAGGGAAACCATGGACACATCACAGACAGATGTAGTGTAACAGTCTGGAAATACCAGATGGATGGAAGGGCTGATGACACCCATGGGCCACATAGGCACAGAGTGAGATAATGGATGCTGGACCAACCCTGGCCAATGACGGAGAAGACCTGGAACACCAAGATTAACCAATGAGATACATATTACATGGTTACAGAAGACGTGATTCAGTACACTTCAAGAACACTGGATGGTTTCTTCAGTTCTGAACTATAGTCTTGGTAATCTGGCGCCTACTGATGGTGGGTCTCTGTGGCTCCCAGGTACAAATATGCTCAAATCCGCACTGAGGAGGATTTATGTTAGGAGAACTTGGAATAGGATGTTCCTAAAAGCTCTCCAGCTACAGAAGAAAAGCCAGTGGCACATCTGCATGTGATCAAAGACTGGAAACACATGACTAGAAACCTTGCCCAGATCTGTCAGGAAACAAATGGGTTTTGGGGGAATGCAAAAAAAACAAAAACAAAAACAAAACACCCAAGCCAGGGATATAGAAGATTGGCAACAGTGAGCTATTTCACATCGCACAAATGTTTTTGAAACTGTACAAAATAGGCTGACCTGCATGCTGAATTAAACTATGCTTTACAGCACTGTTTCTCCCTCCGCATGTTCATATATGTGTAAAATAGTTTGCCCTGATTTTCCCAGTTGCTGGAGTGGCAGTTGAGATTTGTGATATTATGTGTAGTTGTCCTGGACTTATTTCTGCACATCTAAGCCAGATAGGATGGGAGACCACAAAGAAATCCAGGACTGTAGTCTAGACTGGGAAGTTAAAAAAAAGAAAGAAAGAAAGAAATCCCAGAAGACAGTGGCAAGCCACTTCCATATTGCTGCCAAGAAAATTACATGGATACATCCTTTTAATCATGTGTCACGGTAGATTTGAGGAAATTTTTACTGTTACCTTTTAAGGCTATTATTGTTTTTGGAACACAAGTGTTAACAGCATGCTCATGTTTTCATGAGATGCTTTCACACGAAGAATTCCCTTTGCTGAGATTTCTCCTAAGTATGTGTGATACAGGACCAGGGAGGAATTGCCCCAGATCGGATAGCCTATTATCTGAATTACAGAATCTCTTTGTCTGATATGGGTATATATAACTGGATGGTCTTTTTCAGTACTGTATCTCCTACATTCTGT
This sequence comes from Python bivittatus, assembly GCF_059951505.1. Classification (NCBI taxonomy): domain Eukaryota; kingdom Metazoa; phylum Chordata; class Lepidosauria; order Squamata; family Pythonidae; genus Python; species Python bivittatus. The sequence goes on from NW_028277108.1 coordinate 531,290, forward strand.
CTCAGTTATATAGGCAGGGAAGCTGTTGATATGGGGGCTATTTTAAAGCCTTCCCTCCCCTCTCCTTAAATCCATGGGAAGGTCATTTTCTGCACCAAGTCTGGGTTTCATGTAAATTGCTATCAGCAAAGATTTGGAAATAGACTAAAGGACAGTTGAGGACAATGTAAGTATATTCTTCAGGCCTGCTAACATTTTTGCTCTGTGATTTATACATGATACTTACATGCTGTGCCGTAACACAAACCACTCTGGCTGGCTGAAAATAAATAAGCCATGCTATCCCTAAATTTGCTGGCTGGGGAAATCTGGGAGTTGAAGTCCACCCACCTTAAAGCCACTAAATTTGAGGAACACTGTGTAGTGGGATGGCCAACGGCACATTCACCAGCTGGGGTTCTGCAGAGACTGACCTTCAAATCCTAAGGCTTCAGCCTTCCCATCACCAGAACAGATAGATTTTGATGAGGGCATTGCAACGTTTTGGACAAATGAGGCCCTTAACTGATCACTGAATTTCTGGGGGAGGAGAACTTCAACAATTTGGTGGGAATAAAACAAACAATTGGACAGATCCAGGGCAAAAAAATTGAGTATGGTCATATTATTTATTCCCTACATATTTTCACTGTTTTCTGTTTCAACCACCTTAAAACACATTAAATTGGTTGCAAATTTTGAAGCCGTTCTGGTGGTTGGTTGCATCCATGGCTTTGTGCATCCTTGGTCTTAAATTCCACACCAATTGATTCCTTTCAGAGCTGAATCAGTTGTTGATCTTGTTCTGACTTTTTCTGGGCTTCAGACAAGTCTGAAAAACATCCTCCCTCCAGAACAGCAAATTCTCAGAAATGTTAACATGACTCACCATTTCCAGGAATTCTGCTATCTTTCCAAACTTTACCTATTCCAGTTTATAACAAAAACAGGTCTTGAGAAAATACTGGTTTTCAAATGGCTTTCAAGAGAAATTACTTATTATCCACCAATAATTGTATCATTTCCTAAATACTTCTAATAAAAGGAAGAACCTTTCTCTCATCTGAAACAAAAGACCTGGGGATGACAATATTTTCTTCATGACAGTTCTCAGAGTTAGCTTTCAACCTAGCAGGTTCTCCTTTATCTGAAATAACCTGGGAAAATTCGAAATAAACTGAAAATCAGAATCTATGGTGGCTTTTAGGCACGCACACACGCTATTCCAGGTATAACTTGACAAAGCAAGATTATGATCTGCATACTCTGTTTCTATTCATGCATCCTAAAATTACAATACATTTTTGTCCCAAACAATCCACCAAGTATTTAGATCTGTCATACGCACTGATACTGTGGTCTTCCTATCTTATACTAATTTCTTTGATTTTACCCCAGACTTTACATTTATGTGTATTCAACTTCATCATATAGGCTTCAGCCCATTTCCAACCTGTCAGGATCACTGTGGGTTTAACCCTGTTCATTTGTTCTCTGTAATCATGCTTAAATTTCCAAACATTTGTATTATATCAAGTTGCTTTGAAGGGCTTCTCATAATTCTACTTCTGGAAAACATTAATTGTTTCCATATCATGTGAGTATGCTCACAATCCTCATTAAGAAGCGAGATTGGGAAATTGTTCTGATGAAGTATTTTGCTTTGGGATAGGTTTTTGTTTATAACTTTTGTTATTTGAATGATGTGTGTTTAGGGCTACTATTTCCAAGAAATGTTAGAATTATGCATTGATCTCTTTCACACCTGTGCTAATCCATGATTTGCTTAACCAGGCTTGCAAATTAAACACAAATGACTTGGTTTACACAACATGATATGCCATAAACCATAACTTTTAAAGCCGAATGGCTGATTCAAACAACACACCAAACCATAACCCACCAAACCACATTTTGGCATTGGGCATTGTGTGTACCCAGCCATGGACTTTATATGCACAGATGCTGCCCCATATTTATAATATCAATGCTGTGGCTTGTAGGATCTCAATCTACAAGCCACACATTATTATGCTATGAAGTCATAAAAAAAACAAAAACCCTAAATCTATATTTTCCTGAAACAAAGCACGAGAGCTTTCTTGTAATATGTTGCAGTAGATATTATAATTTTATAACCATCTGTGGAAAAGCATCTCTTTTTTGCTTGGAGAGCATCTTTTTGATGTCATGTAATCTTGGAAATGCCAAAATTGGAAACCAAATGCATCATTCTTTCAGCAAGAAACGAACAGGCCATCAGTGAACAAGCTATTCAGGGATGCAATGCACAAAACATTATTTCTGTTGTAATCCTAATGATTTAACTGCATCGGCTGAACATGGAAAGCGTCTGACATTTTTCACTCTCTTCAAGCCAGCCTCCTTATTTCTCTGTTAGCTCTTTGTAAAAGTACAAAAAGAGCACTGGGTGAAATTCATAAAAAGAATGAATGCTTTGTTTCAGCTTCATGAATAATTTTTTTTTTTCCATAGCTAGTGCAGAGTCTTTGGGGAACACAGAAAGAAAACTCTTTTTTCTACTTATGTTCACAATTCATTAAGTAAATTTGTTCCCTTTACTTTTCTTTCTCTTGAGAATTAAGTCAAAGTTTAAAAAGTAGACAAGCAGAGATAGACTTTCCATTTCTAGTTCTGGAGTATTCACTCATGTAATTATATAAAGTTGATAGGAAAATGGGACACAAGTTTCAGTTGTGAAACAAGTGAACTGAACAAGCTGATTCACATCTATGCCTCCTAAATCCTGAATAATGTGTTCTTCAAAAAATAACTATATTTGAAGTTACTTCAATTCACAATGCAACCTCTCATCCATCTTTTCACGTTCATAAAATGAAATAGTATCAATCTTTTCTTAGGAAAAGTTAACAAAGAAGAACTAAAATATTGCTGACTCTTACATCACTTAGAATTTCCAATATTTAGGGTATTTGTGTTTGCCTAACTGAGAACTGATGCACCACAATCAAGTCATGAGCTCCTGCTATAACAATGTAATCCAAAGTCAGTCCAAGTCTACTTATTAGAGTTTGCTGTAAATTGTTTAGGAAGCACGCTGGAATTTACCTCTGGCTAAGCCTATATCAATGCACTGATTGAGACTACCCTTTGAATCAAGCACCACTTAAGAGCTTCATTCAGGTAGACTTACAAAAAAGCACATTCTGAGAGCTTCCAGGTAGAAGGGTTCCAATCACTATCACCCAGAAGGTACTGCCTAGACCAGTGTTTTTCAAATTTGGCACACATTAAGATGTGTGGACTTCAGCTCCCAGAATTCCCCAGCCACACATCTTAAAATTACCAAGTTTAAAAAACACTGGTTTAGATCTTTCCCTACTGGATTTAACATGTGTGACAAGAAAAAAGATGGAACTATTGGTAAGGAAAACCGGAGGATTACCAAAAGAAGTCAGAAGGGCAGAATTGCCTGGATCACCCATAACATCACGTGAATCATACAAGATGCTCTGGAACGATGTTCTAGCAACCTCTCAATTTTCCATTCTTTATTATTGCATTAATAGCAAACAGCATTACAGGGCTCTTGTAAGGATTACAAAAGGACATATGTGTGGGGTTTGGGGGAAAAAACACTACAGCAAAGCAATTTATGATTATTACTGTTCGGAGTAAATGTTTCACTCATCTGTTAAGTGAGTGAAAACAGTTCTGTGTTCTTTCAGTGGCTCTTGCTTAATAATTCTGTCCCTTTGTGTTTGTGTGTGAGCCTTCAAGTAGGTTTTGACTCCTGGTGGCTGCTTGGACAAATCGCTGCAGTTTTCTTGGCAAGATTTTTGGAAGTGGTTTGCCATGGCCTCCTTCCTAGGGCAGAGAGAGAGGGACTGAGCCAAGGTCACCCAGCTGGCCTCTGTGTCTGAACTAGAACTCACAGTCCCCTTGTTTCTAGCCTGGTGCCTTAACTACTACACCAAACTGGCTCTGTTAGGCAGGGTAGGTGTCTAAATCCAATAGATGCAACTCCACATGTTATGTAATGCTGCATACGTGGAATATGCATTTTGGGCTCCTGGTCCTCTCTCTCTCCCAGAACTTAGGAGTGAATGTTTTCTGAGCTTTCACGTCTGAATTTTAAGAAGGACGTTGATTAATTGCCTAATTTAATTCTTCACATTTGCTGGAAATGGAACACGACTTATGCTGTGCTTGGGCTGAGAACAAAAAGAATCTGTGCAGGAACTGGAAAAGGAATTTGAAAATGATGCTTTTCGTATCGTTATGCTTTTTTTTTCCAAGGAAGAGAGCACGCGCTGCACAAAATCATTTTAAATCCCCCCCCCCGAAAAGTTTCCAGCTGTTTTGATACAGGGCATCCATAACATTTGAATTATTGTTTAAAGAGGTAATCAAATCCTAGGGCAAAAATAACAGCAGAGGATATATAGTGGATAGGCCCTCGGTTATAGTAACTTTTACTTCAACTGTATCTATAGTGCAGTATTGCATGATTTACATTAACAGTCAAATAAGCTCCATTGATTCACCTGTAAACAAAGGTCATTTCTGTCACCTTCGAAGATAAATAGTTCACTTCCCTATTCATTCTATGTGAGTTCACGGAACTAGTCAGTTCTTTTACACATGAAATTGTTTTGGAACCCATGATACGTTTTGGATGGAAAGCAAACTTGATTTGGCTTGGATGGAGACTCCTTTAGGGGAAATTCATATTACTGTTAGCTTTTCCTGGTGAAATATGTGTCTAACAGCCATATGATGGGCAAATCATGACTGCTTTCTGTGAGGAAAAATTATTTATTTGGTTTAATGTATGGGGCTTCTGCTTTTCTGGCAGCTAGGAAAGTCAAAGATGCCTGTCTGAAAAATTAGTGTACCATCTCAGCTGATTTAAGGTGGTAAAGTCACTAAATACACTTTTGCTTAGTCTACGGTACAATGTGTTGGTATATCAAGAATGTTCATCAGGTTAGTTGCTTGCTCCCCGCCTTGCAGTATAATTTATTTTTAAAGCTTTTAAGGAAAACTCTGGATTTTTTTTTCCAGAATAATTTTCAGTTGGCATGAAAGATTTGAAAGCAGCAAGTGGCTTCTCTATATGATTAATAGTGAAATTAACATGAAACAGTCTGGCTACAGTCCTATACACACTTGCCTGGAAATAAGTCTCACTGAACTCAACAGAACTTGCTTTTAAATAGACACACGTAAGATTATATTTGTCACTGATTTTTAAACCATTTGTAGAAAGGTTCAAAGCAGTAAAGATAATTGCCATTACAAAACAAATGACAAGATCATCAAGATGAAGGGGCATATGTTCTGTTGTCTTTCTTTCAGAAGCTTCAGGTGTTTAAATGGTTTTTGTTTTTGGACCATCTTGTTAGAAATATGGACCACGATCAATAGGCACGCTGCCACGGTATTAAAAGCTGATTATCAAGGGTAGAGAGCATTTGACGCAGGCTCTTTTAAGGAGAATAATTAATAGGCTTTTGTATGACTAGACCAGGATGGTTTCCCCTGAAAAGCAGCCCATTTTAAGCTTATTAATATTTAATATTAAAAATATTTAGTAGGTGTCAAGCACAGGAAGAACTTAGCACAGGAAGAGGGAGGATGCATTGCCAAATGTCTATAATGTTAAGTTAGTTTATCATTTTTTTCCAAGCAAAGGAGGAGGATCAGTCAGTAATTAATTTCCTGAGTAAGCAGCATAAAAAAGTTAAACAAGAAAAAATTCTGTTTATTTGTGGAAAAGAACCTGTTCCCTTCATGACTGAGTTGGGATTACCTGCCCCAAGTAGTTGACATGAGAGTATTGCTGGTGAAGCATCTGTATGAGTGTCAAACACTTTGTGAGTACAAGAGGCAGGTCTTTTTAGCAGTGGTGTGGTGTTTAGGATCTGGAATCACCTTCCTTGAAAGGTTTATTTAGCTCCTTCTCCTCTAGATCCTTTTGCTCATATAGTGTCCTCCCCCACAGTAGGACTACTATAACTTGAATCTGTCAACTTAAGGAAATAATACCTGGACCTTCAGTGATGGGATCATAGCATACCCTTTAAATATACTTGGAATCTTATGAAAAGTGGCAGAAAGTTGACCAAGTTTTGATGTGATCTCTGGCTCTACATGAGGCCATGGACAATGATTTCAGGAGCTACTCTAAAGTCTTTGGAACCATGTTTCACCATTCATAACAAATAACATTCCAGATGGTCCACCAATATCAAGCTTCTGGTTTGGGGGTGGGTTTGTATATTTTCATTTGATCTCCATGGAGATGGGAAAGAAACGGAAGGTAATATATGTATCTCTAGTAATCCTTACAAGAAGAAAATTTTCTTCTGGTTTTCAGCTTACGGATGGCAGATTGTATTACGCATCTAAGCTAACAGCTTCTGTAAACTGCAATCATATTAAATCAAACCTATTTTGTATTTGTGATGTTTACAGACCATAGGTAGCAACCGTGGCACAAGATCAGCGACAGAAGCACCTGCCTAGAAAAGGTAGAAAATGGGGTAAAAAAAAAGAAAAGATTCACACGTATCTTCCTGCGCACTGTGGTTCTGATTCAAAAGAGAGCAACACAATTACTATTCAGTAAACTCACACCATGCTGTATTGATTGTCACATGCAGTTTTGCTCCAGTTGCAAGGAACGAGTCCTAAGTTGGAGACCTCACTTGATACTGAAAAATACTGCCAGGTCTGTTGAAGTCTAAAATGCCTGCTGTATATTTCCAAGTTGAAAGGCACTATGGCAGGTGTATAAAAGCAATGAAGAGGTAGCATCTACATCCATTTTTCAAATAGTGAGAAAATTGGCAGACTCCTTATTAAACAATTATAGTTGAGGAGGTAGCTCTCTTCATTGAGTGACTCTCGATTAGAAAAGGATGCATTTGACTATCTGGACCTGAATCGGAAGCACCAGGCCAGATCGAAGCATGGATATATAATGTACAACCACAGGAGTCTTCCTACCCCCATCATTTCCTCTACTAGTAAAGCAGGATTTTCAGAATCTTGATTCTGAAAAAATCAAGGGCAACAAGAATTTATTCAGAGAACTCAGTGGCATTGATGGTAGGGGCATTCAGAGCAAGTTGGTTTGGTGTTCTGGTTGGAAAATAATCTCTCATATTAAAATAGTGGGCAAAAAGCTCTTTATGTGTCACAGCGAAAGGAAATCCTTTTAAAATGGTGGTGATTCCCCCTCCCCCTGGTTCTTGTATGCTGGCATATTTAACAGAGAAAGTTTGTAGTGTGATAGTATATTATTTGCTTCCTTCTCAATTGCGTTCCCACTGCTGTCTTGCACAGAAGACAGTCATAGTAAAGCTGGTTGTCCCCTGCTTATTTAACCATGCAACTGCTGGGTGGGGGCAACTAAAAAGAGAAAGTAGGAACAGTTTTATGGATAGACCATCTTATGGAAACTGCTTCTGAAGACAAACCATCATTACAAAAAGCAAACAAGTGAGACTGAATGGCTGAGCCGTGTGGCAGAAATCATGACTTACACTGCAGCCCTTTTGTTCCAGTGGGTTTACTTAAACTAAATTAAAAGGAACCCCTTCAGGCAAGCTGGCAATAAGCAAAGCTCTTAAACATAGAATATACTTCTAATTAAAATGCAACAAATGAGTATTCCTTCATCTACAGCAGCAGTGATCCTAAAATTTTGTATAGTCATTTATGATAAGGCTATAAAGAAAAATAGCTGACCCCCGGTGATAAAGCCGAAGAGATATCCTTGGTAATTTAAATTAAAGCTATAACTAGTTAGTGAGAAAATGTACCAAGCTACCATCCTTCCCTTAGATCTTCTTTTCCTCATATCTACGTTGTACCGGTAAAAGTAAAACTTCTGACATTAATTAACTGAGCTGATGTGAAAGTATGGGATATTATGTCATTATGTCTCAACTTGGAATCCTGGCTTATTTGGAGCTACGATTGTGCCTTTTACCAATCTATAAAGGGCAAGGTGAGAGCAAACCCATCTCATTATGTCAGCCGTTTGAGTAGATTGGAGATACCTATTTCAAGTGGACCCCATCTTTCAGTTATTTTTTAATTTAATTTGTTTTAAATTCTTTTTCTGAGAATTAATGGACATTCTCTGAGGGTGATTGTGATGGCTAAGGGATATTGAACCCTGGACTGAAGAAACTCTCTGACCTGCCATTATTCTCTTCATGAAATGATAAGACATTGTTTAACTTGATCTTCCTTTATCATTCATGCCATTTTGATCAGGGAAAGTAATATAGTAGCATGATAGTGGATCTGCCCAGGTTCTGTTCAGTGTTCACCCACATTTTTATGTATTTGCTAGAATGAGGTAAGAGTTATAAATGGGATAAGGACTACAAAGCACTGAGTATACGATAAAGTACGAACTTAATGAATAATAACACATCTTACAACATTTCACAAAGGAACACAAGGCAAGCTTGTAATACTTCAGTTCTCATATGAAGGATCTCTAGCTATTCCAGTGGCTGTACAATCTTTGGTTTCGGTTTTCATTTTTTGATGACTTAAAAGCTAGGAGGAGGATAGTAAAGAGGGATCAGACATAGAGGCTGGAAAAGCATCACTTACCATTTAAAATATATTTCAGTAACTGCAGCATATGAGAGCCAGTTTAGTGTGGTGGTTAAAGGTACCGGGCTAGAAACTGGGAGATGGTGATTTCTAGTGCTGCCTTAGGCGCAAAGCCTGCTGGGTGACCTTGGCCAGTCCCTCTCTCTCAGCCCCAGGAAGCAGGCAATGGCAAGCCACTTCTGAAGTCTTGCCAAGAAAACTGCAGGGATTTGTCCAGGCAATCGCCAGGAATCAAAACTGACTTGAAGGAAAAAAACAACAACCCTGCAGCATATAAAAAGGCACCTTTGCCCTGCATGATGCATTAGTATTCAAACCATCAATTAATCTAAATGAATATTAGTAACGGGATGCATCATCGATTAAGGTCTCACTTCTGAAAATCTTGGGAGAATTAAATGATAAAAAGCATCAGATATATTAAACTTAATACAGAAGAACACTGTTTTCAATTTAGTTTAATACTAGCAACTCATGCTAACTTAAATAAGCACAGGGGAATAAATTGCTTTGAACTTAAGGGGCACTATCAAAAGGCTAAGGAAATAAATAAAGCAATGATTTAACAGGAACAGCTGCCCTAAAATAGAATTACATATATAATAGTTATGGAGTACATGTAAAACACTGTTAAATTATACCGTATTTTTCCGACTATAAGACGATACTTTTTTCTAAAATCCTTACGCTAAAAATTGAAGGGCGTCTTATTCAAGGAAGTCAGCCAAGGAGAGAACCGCGCGGTGGCAAAACTGCCCATACTTTGTCTCTGCAAAAGGGCTTCCTCCTATTTCTAGCCTCCAATCACGAGTGAAATAGCTTGAGTCTGCAAACAGACTTCCTCCAATCACAAGCCTCCAATCATGACTGAAACTGCCCATACTGTCTTTGCAAACAGACTTCCTCCAATCATGAGCCTGATGTAACTGACGTCAGCTGATGCTGAACAAACCAATTAGAGGAAGGCTGTTTGCAGAGACAAGCTATTGGCAGTTTCGCTCGTGATTGAAGGTAATCAGTTTTGCAAAAGAGCCTGGAAATAGAGCTGCAGAGAGACGGTTTGGACCTCCTCCCACCGAGTGTATCAGGTCAATGTTAACTAATTACTAAATAAAAATGTGTTCTGCACTATCTTTAAAATATTGATTTCTTAATTTTGGGTTGGAAAAGTGGGGGTTGTCTTGTACATGTCTTATTGACGGAAAAATACAGTAATTACTGAAAGGTAGGGCTTTACAGAGCTTTTGATGCAAGGGGTAAAAGGTGTTCTAGAGCACATGGGGGCTCATGACTCCTTAAAACAGCTGTGTCTTTTTCCAGGAGCACACATATGTAGCGCAGCCCCAGGAAAATATGTGTTTGGTTTAAGGAGCTGCGGACAGGTAGTGTCCATACCTTTGCCTTTCTGTGGTACCTGTGTTTTTCTAATAGCATTCTAGTATTCCTGAACATTCATAATCTATTTTATCGTCTTTCAAATGTGAATGTACAAGAGTATCTCATGATCAATATTTAATCAAGAGACTCTCCAAATACTGTGATATTATTTTTATAGAGATATGATCAACATCTCTTTATTTTTTCTCTCTCCGGTCCTTTCTGGTTTTCATTTCTTAATGCTAACTTGCAGTTGTTCTCTTCCTTATCAGTTGCTAAGTATGCAGTGTTTAGCAAATTAGGATTTGTAATCCTAAATAATACTTTTTAATTGAACTACAGTGGTACCTCGGGTTACGAACTTAATCCGTTCCGTGACTCTGGTTGCAACCCGAGTTGGTCGCAACCCAAGGCAAATTTCCCCATAAGGTTCAATGTAAATACGGTTAATCCATTCTGAAACATATGCATTTTATTTTTAAACCACAAAAACATGAAAAAAGTACAGTACAGCACAGTATGAAGAGGGAGAATGGGGTGGGGAGGCAGTTATTGTTTGGAGGGAGAGTCCCCCTCCAAAGGGACATCGGGGAGATCTCCTTCAGGGGTTTCCTCTCTTCTTTGCCTCTTAGCTGCAGGCTCAGTTCTGGGGAAAAACCTGTCTAAAGTCAGTTGTTTTTTCCTGCGCTGCATAACCCTCCGGAAATGAAATTGCCATGCTGACAAGCACACCAAAAACCTTCCAAAACGCCGCAAAACACACCACAAGCCTCACCGAACGTCTCCTTGCTACCACGATCTCGCCCACAGGAAGCCGCGACCGTGTGGCAGCAGGGAAAATGGCCACGGATCCGGTTTGTAACCCAAGGCGGAGTTCGCAAGCCGAGGTAAATTTTTTGCGGCCGGAGCTGGTCGTAACCCGAAAAGTTCGTTAACAGAGGCGTTCGTAACCCAAGGTACCACTGTATTTATTTCTATGTTTTAACACACACACACACACAAATCTGTTTAGAATGTGTATGTTGCCATGTTCCCACAACCCTGCAAGAAGCCATTACTGGACTCAACCTTTTGGGGGAAAGTTGTTGAGAAGGTTGTGGTTGGTTTACAGCTTCAGAGGGCCTTGGAGGAAGTGGATTATCTGGACCTTTTCAGCCAAGTTTCAGGCTGAGATCAAGTAGAGACGCCATTGATTGCACTTAATACCTCTGGCACAACTGGGTTGGGAGTGATGTGATTGTCCTGATTCTCCTTGATCTCCAGTGGCTTTGGATACCACCTTTTGCCAGCTTTTGCGGTCCATATTGTCATTAGTTTGGTCTTCTTTACACTTAATCATAGTCCCACTTTTTTCACAGCGATCCTTGACTTTCATTACTAGAGCTTAGAGACCATTTGTATTTTCAGCTATCAAAGTGCTATCATCAGCAGAATGCAGTCTCTTCCTCCAGTTTTAAAACCACGTTCATCTTCTTCCAGTCCAGCTTCTCTTACTAGATATTCAGCATTTATTCCATCTTCTATATATGGTTGGGGGGGGGGGTTGTTTTGCTTTCAGATCTTTGCTAAGTTATTGTATAACCGCATTGCCTTCTTCCACTAATTTGGATTTTTCTATCTTTGAAATTGTCTGTAATTGTTTATACACACAATCACACACCACCAAAAGAAAATCATAAAAACATCAAGCAATACAGATAAAAGCACAATACCAATATAAGACAAAAAACCCCAAATTATCTACAAATATAATTACAACTATCCAGTAGCCAATCTAAGGCAACTTCAACTTTCGAAGCCCTGTGGAATATTTCTTACCTGATAGCCTTTCAACATTTTAAATCTGTTTTAGAAGTCTCACCCATGTTAAAATGTATGGCACATTATCTTTTTCTGCCACAGGAATCCTATCATTAATCTGTGTTTATTAAAATCCATTTTTTTTTGAAGTTCAAAATACGCATTTGGCTACAATCAGCTTAATTTCCCTTAACACTCAGACTTCCAAGATTATACAATCACTTTTCCCCAGTGTTCCTGCTTTTTCCATTTCTCAACTATTTTCTTTCCTATTGATTAGTATTAAGACATAGACTGTTAATTCTCCTATCCCTTGCTCTACCTTTTAAAGAAGAAGCTGTCAGCAAGGCTAGGGATTTTCTGGAACAACCACGCCAGGCATAGTTTATTGCCCAAGGTAAGTTATACTAATTAAAACCCCCATCACTGCTACTTCATGCCTTTTTGAATGATACATCATTTGTTTTTGGAAGCCATCATCCACATCTTCACCTTGGCTGGGCAGATGATACTTTACACCCAACCAGTGGTGTCCACAGAATGTGGTCCAAAATAGTCAAGAGCCCTGAAAAGGCAATCAATGCTCCACTTGTTTTTTTATGAGTGTCACATGTGTGAACTACCCCTGCACCAAACCAATGTGAGGATGGGCAGATGGACTGGTTAGATGCCAGTCAAAGGTTCTCAGGCTAGTGAGAATCATTATATAATCATAATTTAGCTACCTTCCTAGCCATCAAGAGAATAGCCAATATTTATCAATCTCAGGAGGAAAAAGCCTAAATTTTACATCCTGGAGCACCAATCATTTCTGTACATTCAGCTTCATTCTTGTCTGCAATGAAAAAAAAAATCAGGTTATGTCTGAGTTTTCTTCCACGCCAATTCATGAACAAGAGCTTCAGAGTCCAGAGAGCTGATATTTACTGCCAAATCCTAGTGTGAAGCTGACAATAATAGTATTGCTTTTATTCCTTCCTCTGAGCAAGAAAAGATCTTTCAACTTATCTCACAAGTACTCTTTTTCTACTGCTGTTGTTCCTTTTGAACAAATTGTATTCTTCAGTTGCTCTGCTCCAGTCATGGGAACCATTCCACCTAGTTTTTGTGTGTCTTTTTGTACTAAAAGTTCAAGGTTATCTTATTTATTTCCTATACTCTTGACTATTAGTGTACTGATGTGGAAAAATCTGAAGAGCGATTGTTCAGTAGTCTGATCAGTGGGCTTTAATTCCATATAAATATGACTGAAGATCACAGCCAAAGCTTGGGATGCAGCTCCAAAAAGCCTATTATATATGCACAGAATTGTGCTATAAATGAAAGCTACTCAAAATCCTAGGAATATTTGTCATTTTCTGAGTACCACATTAGACACCTCTTGAATTACTCTGACAGAATATTATAGTGGAGCTATTAAGCAGAAACTGGGCAGGAAGTAGTAAATACAAAATCTTAAAAGAGTAGTAAGGCTGAAAAACAGGGTGCCATTTATGCTGTAAATATTGTTACCCAATGCCAGTTGTGATTTCAGCTGGATGTGTAAACAATCTGTTTCAATGTTGACACATCTTCTTAGTGCAGCATCTGTTTGTGATGGTCTAATCATTATTGATGGTAGTGCAAGAAGATTGACTTTTTTTTTTGCATAAAAGTAGACTTGTTATGTAGATGTGGTGGTGTGGTTTCTTTTCCAGGAAAATATACCCATTTATTAGTTTCTAAGTATGTTTTTAGTGAAGTAAAGCCTACTGAATTTAACAGAGCTCCATCCAAACCAAAAATGTCTAGGAGTACACCCTAAGTTGACTTTATATACTTACCTGCAGATCAGGACAACCTTTCGTCCATTCTCACCCCACCCACTTTCTGGTGAAAGCAATTACCATAAGGACTCTGGAATGGGGTTTAAAGAGGGTTAGGCAAATTAATCTGGAGGCTGCATTTGGAGGACACAGCGAATCACTAACAAGCCAACATTTCAGCCGAGCGGGTTACAGAAACCCAACTCAAATAGGGACTTATGGCCTACCATGTTATGGGAACCCCAATTTACCTATCAAGCTAACTGCAAATAATTACAGCTGGGGGTGCAAGCCCAGCCCTTGAAGGGTCTCCCATCTGTTTCTACATGTTAGGTCTGTAGCCTGGGCTTGATGGTCACCTAGCGGTTGTCAGGACTTGTAGGGCTTGGATCTGGTGAGCCCAAACGTGAGCCACCAATGCAAGGGTCCCTAACCTGCCAAATTTATTTTACCATAAAGAAGGGTCTTAGCGTTTAAGGCAGGGTTTCTCAACCTTAGCAACTTTAAGACGCGTGGATTTCAACTCCCAGAATTCCCCACCCAGCACCTGCAGCCAGCAGCGCCCATAGCAACAGACGCGCCTCGCCCTCGCCCTTGCTATGGGCACCTGCTGGCTGGGGAATTCTGGGAGTTGAAGTCCACCCGTCTTAAAGTTGCTGAGGTTGAGAAACCCTGGTTTAAGGAGCCGCCGGCTAGGGCAAAAACAGGTAAATCGGCCAATCAGCAGCCGCAGCGCGGTATTTCCGCGGAAACCTCGCCTCTCCTTGCAGAGAAGTTATCTTAAAAGAGAATAAGGCCGCAGGCGATGCCGCCCACTCTTTCGGCCACCGGCCCGGAACGAGGCGGCGCCTCCCGCCTTGTCTTGCGCCCGTCCGAGGGCGAGGCGCGTCTGTTGCTATGGGCGCTGCCTCGCTCGGCAAACACAGCCGTCGGGCAGCGCCGGGAGGGAGGCGCGGCGGGCAGGGGCGAGACGGGCCTTAAGCAGCCAAAGGGAGACGCGGGTCCGGAGGGAGGCAGAGTCTCCCCGGGTCGCCTCCCGTCTGGGCGGGGCCGAGGGACCCCGTGGAAGCAGCCGCGATGGGTGACTTTGCGGAGGAAGAGCCCTGCGACTTTGACCCCCTGCCTGCGCTCTCCGAGGACGAGGTGAGCATGGCCGGCGGCGGCGGCGGCGGCGGCAGGAAAACAGCCCTTTCCGCTGACCTCGCCCAATTCGGCGAAGTCCTGCGGCTTTCTGGGCAGGTGGTGCCGCCTCTCCCGGTGGGGTTGTGGGTGGGGGGGACCCTGCAGGTGGCGCCGATTGCCTTCCGCGGGCAGTGGCGCAGCGTTGCCAGTCGCGCCGACTCGTGCCCCGTATGTTTGAAACGCAGCCTAGGAACGCGTCTGGCGAGAGGGAGCGCGTGTGAAGCGTCACGCTGGTCCAGGGGTCCCCGTTGGGTAACCTCCGTCCCAGATCCTTTGTAACTTGGAAAGAAGCGCCTGAAAGGGAGCCCTTTGTAGCCCAAGTCATCAAAGAGGCAGTGCTTGCGTGAATCCGACTCCTGTAAGACGGGCTGGTAAAACGAGGCTGTAAACCTGCGGAAAATGCATGAAGCAACTCTGCTGTCTTTGACATAAAATGTTTTAAGGCAGGGGGATTGCTTTCGGGCAAGGCTCTTTATGGCGCAGCCTTGTTTCCGAATGCCTCTCGTTAGAATCCATCGCAGGATCTGAGTGAGGAAAGGAACAAGGCTGATTTTTATGGTCCTGGGGCTGAATTCATCCAAAGGTCAGTGTTTCCTTAACCGCTCAGTGTCCTATCCCATCAATTGCCAGTCTTAACTTTCACCAAAGTCACCTGGTCTGAACTCTGCACACTCTTAGTATCTGGCTGAAAGGAGTATTTATCAAAAGTCACTTCTAAAATAGGAGGACTCAAGTGGGATTCTGGGTATGTTTCCGATTCATCCTAATATTAAGGGATGTTCTGCTAAAGAATGTATTTAATATGAAAGAATGTGCCTGAGAAACTGAGTTTACGGTGACTTCAGTAACATGGCAATATTTCTCTTAATGAAAGTCTCTCTAAAAGTTCCATTAAATTCTTAACGGAGTGCAACATGGTTGAAATAAGTATAGTACCTCCAGCTTTGCGGACAGTGTGCTTGTAAGAATGGGAACACGTGGATGCTGTAGGACCTTCATGCCCTGCTTGTACACACCCTGTAGAAATCTGGTTGGTCACTTTGAACTAGATTGGCCTTTGGTCCAAAATGTAACACTTTGGAAGCAGGACTCTTCCCTAGTGTTGCATTTTAACTTTAAATTGTACTTTAAAAAGAACCTGGAGAAATACATTTCATTTTCCAGCTAACCTAGAAAGAGCTATGTCTGTTTTATTTATTCATTTATTTATGGCCAGATACCATAATAATATACACTATTTATTTATTGCTATTTTTTCTATGCTGCTCTGCTTCAAAACAGAGAACAGAATAGAAATAAAGGTTAAAGACATCAAAGAAGTCACAAGTAGTATCGATCAGAATAGTGCTAACCAGCAGAAGTAGATTATAAAAGAAAATCTGACATCCCTCAAATGCTGTTTTCACCACTTTTTAGAAGCTCGATCAGAAAGAGGGGTTTCTTATATTTGTACTCAAGCTGTTCCACAGGAGGAATGCCACCAAAGTCTCAAATAATGAAACCAAAACAAAAAGAAAATAAAAATATCAACATTTAAAAATCAAAACAGTAGCCAAGCAGATATCAAATAGAACTGCTAAGTTAACCAGTGTAGAAAATTAAATCCATATCTTCCTTACAGCAATTGCTACTGAACAGAATTTAGCAATCTTCCCAATAATTTCTGCCAAAAAAAAAAAAAAAGTTAGTAGGGAGAAGGGGGGAAAAAAGCATTTTCTTCATCTGGCTGGCCCAGACTAGGGGCTAGTAATGGCTTTATTACCACACAGCACCAAGGTTGGTGCATAGGACAGTACAACTGAATGTGGAAAATTGACTCAGTCACCCTGTCTGAGCAGGGGAAAAGATGGTCTTATAAAGTTGTATTGTTATACATCTCTTCCAGAGTTACATATGGCAAGAGTTAGCCAACAAAAACATTCTCCTATGTGAAACAGATGAGAAATTAGATACTTGGCTAGAATAAAAGGTCTTTCATATAGATCACCTTTATACTAGCAGGGTTATACATTTCCATCCTTCTGTAAATTGCATTGGAAACTCACTGTTTAAATCTTTGAAGTAACTTTCTTATATCTTGGTCTGAAAGGCTACTGTAACAGTGTTGTTGTAATGGTCCATTGAGTCATTCCTGACTCCTGGTAACTCTATGGATATGTCCCTGCAGTTTTCTTGGCAACTTTTAGGAAGTGGCTTGCCAGTACTTTCTTCTTAGGGCTGAGAGAGGTAATTGACCCAAAGTTACTCATCTGACTTTTGTGCCCAAGGCAGGACTAGAAGTCCTGGTCTCCCAACTTCTAATTCAATGCCTTTAACTAAAATCAAATTTACAGTAAATTAGAACAAATGCCTTTTTTTCCTGTGAGAAGCAAACTTATCAGCAAGAATTTTGTTGCAACATCTGTCACCCCATTGATCTCTAGGATGGATTTGGCTGATCTGGGTGAGTCAGTGGGTGTCCCCTTCCTACTTCATTGTTCCATATACAGTGGAACCTCGGTTTACGAACTTAATTCGTTCCGTGACTCTGGTCGCACCCCGAATTGGTCGCAACCCGAAGGAAATTTCCCCATAAGGTTCAATGTAATTACCGTTAATCCGTTCTGGCATGGAGGACAGGGAGGCGGCTATTGCTTGGAGGGAGAGTCCCCCTCCCTACGACCACATGTCAGGGGCGGAAAAATGGCCGCGGACCATGTGTCAGGGGCAGAAAATGGCCACGGACCACGTGTCGGGTGGAAAATGGCCACGGTCCACGTGTCGGGTGGAAAATGGCCGCGGACCATGTGTCAGGGGCGGAAAAATGGCCGCGTATCCTGTTCGTACCCCGAGGCGGAGTTCGCAAACAGAGGTAAATTTTTGCGGCCGGAGCTGGTCGTAACCCGAAAAGTTCGTTAACAGAGGCATTCGTAACCCGAGGTACCACTGTATCTGTTTTTGCTTTGCAGTACAATTGCTGAGGCTTGCTTTAATGGGAGAAATAGAGCAGGGGCCCCCAAACTCTCCAACTCATCAACCCCTTCATGAAGTTTCAGATAGTATATTGACCCCCCAACATTTATTGTATGAAAATAATTTAATAAATGCTACTTTACCTAATAGTACTACAAATAATAATAATAATAATAATAATGAGGACAACTCAAGGCCACTCTTGCTGGCAGCTGACCATCCAACCTTGGGTAACATTGTCTTGTTGCTAGCCACCTCACCTTTAAGACTAGGGACTGGCATGGAGCGTTACAGAGATCCCAAAAGATTAATTGACCCCAACTGACCTTCCATCATTTACTGACAATCTATTAACCCCCAGACATTTGACTGATTGATCATTGATTATATGCCATTAAGTCATAGCCACCACATAGATATTTACTGACATTTACTGACCCCCAAGCCATTTATTGACCCCTTGGATAGTCCCATCAACCCTTGGGGTCAATATTGACCACTTTGGGGAACCCTGAAGTAGAGGGAAGCAGATTTAACTTAATGGATTTGGATGTAGCTTTACCTAATCTTTGAAATTATACCATGTTTCAGAAAAGAACTTTAAAATAGAATTAATTACTTAACTGTTTTATTTTATTTATTGAACTTATTCCTATCCCACTGAAATTCTACTCAATTTGGAAGCTCGGTGCATCCTTTTTCCCTTGTAACTCAGTTCAGGGTTTAACAATCCAAGAGTAAAACTTTTCAGCTAATAAACTGCTGGAATAGTTATATAATATGCATAGTTCTTTGATGGCAAACTATACAATTAAAAATAAATTAGAGTTTAATCTTTCCTTTTGAGCTGGAATATATCTTTTTCTGGGAAAAGAAAAACAGCAGAACTTTGGGGTAATTTTATCCTTCCGTTAATGCTTAAAAAGTTTTCCCACAAGTGTGGCCACCCTCATCTGGTGAGAATATTACTTTTTCATGGTCTCTGTGGGGAACTTTTACATGTTAGTACCCTTGCCATACAGTTAAGACCATTTATATTTACAGGAGTAGAATTGTACTGAGACAAAGCACTTGCCATGGGACTTAGCTTTTTAGCACTACAGTATTCTTGTAGCAAAAGCAGTATGTCTTTCATGCTTAAACAGGCTTGCCAGGAAGCTGTAGTATTAACGCCAGAACATTTTACAAGTGCACTGTGGATTAGGCTAATTGTTCCATTCATTGGATTTCTAATAAAAGTAGGCTTGCAGGCATTTAGGGACACAGTGTGGACTATTTATTTGAAAATTCCATTGGGACAGTAGCTGTCAGGTTCAGCCCAAGAATCACAATGAGACAATCCGGAATTCAGCTCAGCTTCTTTATTAGCTTGCACCTAATAGACAGAATCTCGCCAGACTCTGATCCCCCAATGATAACAACTATAACCTTCATGCCCTTGGGGGGGGGCAGTCTCCTCCTCTGTACTTTCACACAGTCCACCTGGGGGCTGAGGAGATGGTTTCCTTGGGATGTCTCTCCCCCTCCTCCTGTAACCTTGAAACTCCGTTCCAGAATCCTCCCCGCTCATGCCTTCCATCACAGTAGCCTTACTATTTGTAAGCTTTTGGTTTACTTACAGTTAGAGGTAATTTTTAAAAAACACATACAGAACAAATAGAATAAATTAAGAATACATGGAAGTGAGGAAAGTATGTACATAAATCTACAGAATAAAATAATGAAGTCCTGATAAGCAATAACGTAGTAACTGAATTTAGGAAACTACCATTTTAGTTCAGAAATGAGGGCTGGTCCAGGCTGGTGTGAGTTGTTGATTTCTGACTATGGACACAATGGAGCAGAACCTAGTAGTTTTCTTTTTTCTTCTTTCTTATTCTGTTGTTATAAATCTTGATAGATTGTGTTGTTTCAATACAGTAAAGTTTATACAATATTAATTGGACTATTAACATATTATTTAGATAGCTTAGAGTATTGAAAATAAAGAAGGGGTAAAAACCCCATTCTATCAATATTAATTACAATTTAGGATGACAATATTACAAGCATAACATTATTTGACTTTTTCATCCAAAGTTAGTATAACATTGAAAACAAAAACGCTGCAAATTGCATCAAAGTGTTTGTTGTATGATAAAGATTTCAATCTTAAGCTAATGATTAAGTATTAAAATCTCCATTATATTATTACTATATATATATATATATATATATATATATATATATACACACACACACACACACACAGACACACACACACATATACATATACATACACACATATACACACACATACATGTTAATAAAAGGAAATGTTCATACCATAGAGAGCTCTGTCTACATCCTGAGTCTTCCCAAAAAACTCAAAAGAATCCCATATGGCCTCACAAGACATCATCTGAGCTAATCTTACTAGACTTTGCCCAACTGGTATCCAACTCTTACTGGACTTGAGCAATTTTATCTGGGAAGAATTTTTCAGACATGTCACAGTGTTCTGCAGGAGGATCTTTGTCTTCATTCTTCCCAAAAGGCAGAGTGTGACCTTGGATAGAGCCTCTAAATGCAAGTCTGAAGATGCAGTAAGCATAGAGAAGTGCACATGTTTCACTGCTCTTACCACGATATACTGCCAAGCATGACATGCAACCATATTCAGGCACATTCACGTTGTTTTCCTTCATCATTGCGCTAAGCATCTCTTCATTTGCTTCATTTCCTGCATCTTCTCAATAACCAAAGAACCTGTTGGATTCTGTACAGGGCAGATAAATGAAGAAATATAAAATAAATAAATGAAATATCATAGACACTTAAAAATAATTTTATCTAGGAATTCCTTTAGAATTCCGTGGCAGATTATGTGTTTCTCACCAGCCCTTGCCTGTCTAAAAATATTTACATTGGTAAGAAGATCTTGTGAAGGGAAGAAAGAAGGACAGGGTGTGAAGTCAGTTTCTAGTGTTGATCATAAGATCTTTGTTCTATGAGCCTTCTGCTTATAGTGTCTGATTCTGTGATGCTTGGTTTAATTTATCAAATCCACTCTTCCGGATGAGATGCATTTGGGAGTTTAGAGATGGCTGCAGCTGCAAATTAGGGAAGGAGGAAATCTAGAACAGCAAAGCAAAATTAAGTCAGCAGGTTTATTGGAGGTGACCATGAAGGTGCAACCTGTGAAAATACAAGTACCTTTTAGGTTTTTTGTCTTAGAAAGCTTTGAACTTGTTGGAAATGTGTTGGGTTGGTGGGTTATGTATTACTTGGAGCTAGCTTCATCACGTTTTCTGTCCTAAAGTGTGGAGTAATTCTGAATTCTTGTCTTGGCAGGAGAATGTGTCCCTTGCTGATGTTCTGTCACTGCAAGATAGCTGTCTTACTGAGCAAGATATTTGGGCTATTTGCCTGGAGTGTAGTCAGTCTTTGAAGAGCATTGTCCAGTCGACAATCTTCCAGACACTTTGTATTACTCCTGACACTTTGGCTTTTAACACCAATGGCAATGTATGCTTCATGGAACAGATCAGTGGTAAGTATTTAGACTGGTAGGTAGTTTGTTGAAAAGTACAAAAATTCCTACTGAGAGAATGTAGTGAAACATTATATTCTCTCTGTCAGATTTCTACATGGATTTTAATTAGAGTGTGAACCATGATTTCTTAATGCAACAATGAATGTCAGCCCACATCAAGCTAAATGAGGTTATATCTACTAGCTATATGTTCATTTAGGTGTTATAATATTGAACAAAGATTACTAGATTAAATTTAAAACACTTTTGAATTTAGTTGTTTGATCCAGTCAATATTTTCCAGAGGATTTTATGCAATAAATGCTACCATTCTCTTGTATGAACATTCTTAAATGTAAACAGAATCTGAGAGCCAAGAGAGGATATATAGATAGATTATATATTTAGTGTTCATTATATATTCCAACTGGAGAAAAGCTGAGTGGAAAACATTAACTGGCTCTAGCAGTAACATGCATTATTTAATATATAAGAAGCTAAAGCTAGCAAAAATAACTTTTCCCCTTCCCTTAGTGAACAAATTTTATGTGTGTTCCATGAATTTATTTTATTTTATTCATTTAAAACATTTATATAGCCTCCTCTCTCAAAACAAATCTGGGTAGCTTACAACCAATAAAACAGAATAAAAACAGTATAAAACAATATAAAAGTATAAAAAACCAACAGCAATAAAAACAGAAGAACCTTGGCACCACTGCACATTCATTCAAATGCACCACATTCTCATCCCACCCTGCCCTTGCCCTATCCCAGCACCTGGGGGAAGAGCCAGGTTTGAAGTGATCTCCGGAAGGGTAGAAGAGAAGGGGCCTGTCGGATCTCAGAGGGAGGGTGTCCCTAGGGCAGGGGCTGCACAAAAAAGGCACACTTCCAAGGTCCCACAAGATGGCAATATTTAAGGAAAGGGACCTGGAGCATGCCCACCTTGTTTGCTCTGGTGGGATGGACAGATGTGCTCAAGGAGAGGTGGTCCTGCAGATAACCTGGTCCCATGCCATGTAGGGATATAAAGGTAATAACCAGCATCTTGAATTGCACCTGGAAGAAAACTGGGAGCCAGTGCAGCTCATGCAATAGAGGTGTAATATTTGTGCATTTATTACTAGTTGGCTAAGATAGCATGGTAATATGACAAAATGCATTGTGGGAGCTTAGAAATAAGCAAGAGTAAAGTTAGTGCACTGATGGAGGACTTGCCATATTTGAAGCTATATAACATTTCAACTTATGGCCAGAGATAAAGGAGACATAATTTCTTTTGCTTCTTTTTTTCCTGACACTGTTATCCACCCATGTATTATGTGTGATTTGTGACATATTGGAAACCTTGATTAACTCCGGCAGGTTGTGTTGCAAGATGATAAGCCAGGGAATGGATGGGAGGATATGTTTGACATTTCTCCTGCTTTGGGAAATTTATAAGTGAAGTTGTAGTTCAGTACATAATAATGGATGGGCAGAGTAGATGATATCCATGGGTAGGGACTACCTTTCTTACAGCTTTGCCTATTGACATGTGGGTCTCTAGAAGCCACGCTACTGGGTTCTGTAAGCACCATGTCCTGTGGCTCTGGAGGAATCCACCTTTCTTCCAATCTCACCTTACTTACTAAAGGAAGATTACGAAGAGAACAAAACCAGCTCACCAGGAGCCATGGGTATCCTCAGGAGCTTGCTGCTTCTGTCAGCAGTGACATCACAACACATTTGAAGAAGGGGTGAGACTTGTATCACAATGCTGTCATGCTACTTTTATCGTTCTGCCCCCCTTTGTCCCACCACAGATGTTACTTTGAGCGCAAAGGGGGAGCCCTCATCTGAATCTGCTTTGCTAGGGCCTCATTTTTTTATGGTGAGAAGAATCAGATTGCAACAAAGTCTTAAGTGTCAGGATACTTGGGAGGTCTCTGAAGCATCAGCCTTCTGCACAACCAACTTCACTCCATCTTATTCTTGGTTGTTTTCAGTGAAAGTGTGAGTATATCACCATGTTAAAAGAGCCACAAAATGGACAGGAAGATTGCTAGGCTGATGTGGCTTGTAAGCAAGGAATTTTTATATCCGCCTATCTGTGCATAACAATATAAGAAGATGACTTAGAATAAAAGGATATGCTCACTTTGTATTGGGAAAATAGAATTCTGTCAGATCAAATCTCTGAAAAGTACAAGGAGCGATCTGATACAAATCTAGGGAGTACTCTATTTCCTTTTTTGTTCTGAACCATAAAGAAATATCCCCAAGAGATCTCTTTATTTATGAGATGGGGATACAGTTAAAAAAAATAAAAAACCCAAGATATAGATTTGGGAGTTTGCTAATACTGAATTTGTTGAGAGGCTTTGTAATATTGAGATGTTTATTATTTGGAGTAATATTTCAGAAAGAACAATATGCCATAGTGGAATATTGAAGGGATATTACCTTAGTTCCAGAAAATAGGAGCAAGAACCATGCTCTGATGAGATCTTGAAGGAAATAGATCAAGGGGTAAAACTGGGAAGAAGTAGCCCCACCATGAAGGTTGAGGGTGAATAGCCATGTTTCATCTGTAGTTGAGTAGAAATAGAAATATTAAGGAGCAAAAAATATAGGCAATTTGCAAGCCCATTTGCTACCAGAAAATATTGAAGAGAGAACAATAAGAAATGAATGAAATATGGAGATTTGTCTTTAAGGATCTGATAGATCCAGAGAAAACTTTTGAAATTAGGACAAAGTGGAAAAGTGTCTCAAAGGGCCCACTGCAGGTATGATATATTATTTTCCCCGTAAATATTTCCATCAGATACTTTGGAAGATATTAAATTGCTTGAGCTCCCTACGTGACCCAAAATAAATGGAGCAGATAATTTTGACTATGTACTCATTTTTGTCATATTAGTCTGACAAATTGTACCATGTTTGCTTCTTATCTTTCAAACTCCAATTTTAGCAACATAATTGAATTACTTCCAGTAGATTACAGCGCAGTATATAATGGTATTCCTCTGTTCCCCCCCCCCACTTTATTGGAAAGCCGTTTAGCACTGATCTGGCTAGAGTAACTTTGTCCATTCTGTGGCTTTACTTTATTGGCTCAAGATATGCCGTCTGTTTTTGGGCCTTAATTGAAACCATAATGAGCTTCATCACCTCCTCATTGCTCTTCCTTCAGCCCCACTGCTTTGCATATTTGCAAAGTAGGCTTTGGCTTCCCTTGTAGGTTAGCTACATTGTAAAGCGTTGTGTGAACTCTTAAATGTCATTAAATTTAATAGTGTATTGACCTTATAAACTATGCTGTCCGGTTAGTCTGTTTCTATTAACTATAGTTAACATCAGCCATAATTTGTACTTCAAACAACATAGTAAATTGTGATTAATAATCAAACATAGATTTAAAAAAAAACTTTCAAACTCTTCTTGCAGCAGTGATAGGAGTATACAGTCAGTATAGGAGGACAGGCTAGTCCATTGTCATACTCCTGCTGATTTAGAGGCAATCTTCTTATATAACACTAATCATCACTGCAGTTAGTTTTTTGCCTTAGTATGATGTACAAACCAGACTGGCTTGCTCAATAAGCTGTAAGAGATCCTGACTTAATGTTATATTTGAATTCAACATAATTTATATTTGTCAGTTTCCTGGTGATTCTCTGCATTTATGAGAACAGTGCTCAGTATTTTGAAGATTTGTAGCTGGCTGTTGGCAATTTCCACATACTTTGATATCTTTTGAACAGCAATTTTATCATATATTTTAAGCAACAAATAATTAAAAATAAAATAAAAATTCATCTCAAAGTCAGGTATACTTTCATATGGATTGATTGATTATGTGTCATTAAGTTTGTGTCAACTCTTGGCAACCACATAGATAGATTTTCTCCAGGAGGATCTGTATCCACCTGATCCTTTTTGTCTTCCAGGAGCCCACCCATCACCGCTGTAATCAAGTCCATTCACCTTGTTGCTGTCATCCTCTTCTTCTCCTTCCTTTCACCTTTCCCAGCATTATAGACTTCTCCAGAGAGCTAGGTCTTCGCATAATGTATCTGAAGTAGGATAATTGAACCTGGTCATTTGTGCCTTAAGTGAGAACTCTGGGTTGATTTGTTTGATGATCCATTTGTTTTCTTGGCTATCCATGGTATTCTCAGGAGTCTCCCCCAAAACCAACATTAAAAAGTGTCAGTACTCTTTTTATCCTGCTTCATAGTCCAACTTTCACTTCCATAGAGTGTCACGGGGAAAACCATTTCCCTCATGATTCTAGTAGACACATCCCACCATCTGAATATCTTTTCCAAGGCCTTCATTGCTGCCCTACTAAGCACTAGTCTGTGGCATATTTCTTGACTGCTGATTTCTTTACTGTTAATAGTTGATTCTAAAAGCCAAAGGCTATCTGTCTATTCTAAGGCTGGTTGCTGTACCTGCTATCATAAGATATTTAATCTTAGTCTTATTTTTTTCACTATGTCCCTTGACTTTTATTACTAGAGTTTGCAGATCATTTGCATTTCAGCTGTCAGAGTAGTGTCATCAGCAGAGCACCAGTTTTAAAACCATGCTCTTCTTACAGTTACTACAGTGCTCTAATTCATTTTAAAATCATTTAAATTAATAGACTGGTATACAAATACATAACTGAACAACCATTTTGAGAACATTCATAATTTTGAAGCTCTGCCTTTAGGTTTCCAATTTATTAAGAAGTGTCCTCATGATGTAGCTTGGAGGATTTAGTGTTTTTAAAGCCTCACTTGATCATTGAAAAAAATGAATGCGTGACGATATGAATAATCCTTCATGAATATGCTATGTTGGAGTTCCTTCCCAGTTCCCGTCTGCAGATAGCTTCTTGTTTACTTGTCCTCATTAATGCTCGTGTTTGTTCAGTCAGGAGCATGCTGATTAACTTCTGAAGGATATGCATAGTTTTTTTCTAGGATGCGACATGGGGCCCATGCTGATATTAACATTTCATTAGTAAGATCAGGCAGAGCATTCTGTGTGAACTAGGATTTTTTCCCCATGCTTAATAAATGATATTGTATTGCCTCCTGTAAGTTGAGGGATCATTAGAAGGGTATGTGATTTTAATATCCAAGCTAACATCTCATGAGCAGCCACTTAATGGAAACTTTTTTTTCATACAAGCATGATTTGTCAACAATTGGAAATATTTGCTGTATTGTTATAGACACTGATGTCAACAGATTGTGTAAGTACTTTTTGAAGACCATATTTTTCAACATGTACTTGATGTAATAGTTTATTGAGGTATCCTTCAAAGTTGTATGAGAAACTAATTAAAGATCACTTTGTGCTGATGAAGCTCATGTACTTGCTCCCTTCTGTCATTTCGTTTGTGATATTTCCTAATCAAATGACTGGCTAATCACCTTGAGAGGAATCTATATACTTCTAGTTTATAGTCTATTTGGTATAGGTTCAGCTTCTATAATTTATTTTACTCTCATTTCTACCACTTGGCTCCAGTTATAATTAAGAGTTCCCTGTAATGTGGCATTACAACATATCTGTGTACAGTATATTATGTGCCATTAAGTCTGTGTCAGCTCTTAGCAACCACATAGATAGATTTTTGCAGGAGGGAGGATCTGTCCTCACCTGATCCTTTAGGTCTTCCAGGAGCACACATTCATGAGATAGGTGGCTACGTAAGTATGATGAATAAATAGATACATTTCATAATATAGCAGGAATATCTGTGTGGTCCTGCTTATTAAATATTTTGGTAATGTGCTCAGATTGCATAACTCAGAACTAGAGTTGATGGCATCTCCATCACTAATTACATATTTATCAGTAGCTGGCTTAATCTGTGGCTTTGAAACAACTCACTTTTGGCACATTAGTACATAGGTCCCTTGTCAGAAAGTGAAGGGGATGTCAGGAGCCTTTGTCCTGTCTAGTTCTGGCTGAACTTCGGCCTGCTCCACTTGGTAATGCAGAGGTAGAGAAGATGCTCAAGTAGCGGGCTGAGAGCAAAACACACATTTTCTACTATGAATCTCTTAGGTTTCAACAATTAAAGTGCTGTTAGCAGCTTACTAGGATCATCTCAATACAGGAAATACTTCAGTGCATTCAGAGCTTTTATTTAGCACTCATTCATTTCACTTAGTGTATGAGGAAGGAAATGTGAGAAAATATAAACCAAATCATCACCATCCTCATTTAAAATATTGCCTAAATCATCATAAAATAGAATTACTTCATCTCCAATCCTTTGAAGAAGTTTCAGACTGGGACTTCCGGAGAAAGATGATGACTGTGGCGAAAAACAAAGAGTCAGCAAGTAGAATGGCTCTTTGAACCTCTCCAGACAAAGGAGAGGACCAGAGATCACCCACGAGGGCTCCAGACAGTTGTTACTCATGAGGACACTGTAAGACAGCTGTCTCTGGCAGGTTTTGAGCACTGGAAGATGAGGGAATAGTCATCTTGCTCAAATCGCGGTTGGTGCCTTTGAAAGGACACTAAGTTTGCATACTTCCTTTTCTAATCACCTTCAGAAATTGCTTGTTAACTGCTTTTCAGCTATTAGGAACCTTTGGATTGACAGGTTTTACAGCACCAGGTGAGTTTCCTTCAATCCTTAGCAAAAAAGTTTTAACTACAAGTTCAATAACTTTAAAAAAATATTTTTTTGGAATAAACAGCAAAAGGGTGATTAAAACTTTGATTTTAGAAAGTTACAAATGGACTAATTTGAAATAAGATTTTGGGATTAATTTTAAAGAACCCTTCCCATGGGAAAATGCTTTTGTTTTGAATTTAAAAAAAAAACATAAGATTTTAAAAATTGGACATTAGAGGGAACTAAATATTACAATTAAAGGAGAACACATAAACTCGACTTACAATTACAGAGTGAAGCAAAATATTCTAACATTGGACATATTGAAGGATATTTTTGAAAAATATTAAAAATATTAAGTTAATATTAATATTAATAGTGTCAACAGAGACATTTGTCTCCGTGAATAGACTGTGTCTAAAAGATGTTATGGAAAAGGAACAAGTTTTACTTGACAAGACAGGGACTGGGTTGAGAGTAGACTTATAAATGACAGGCTACAAGAATGACATGGAAAAAGTTGTTACACTGGACATACAGAAGATACTGGCTGATGTTTTAGTAATTAAAAGGGACATAGAAACAATAAACCAAGAGAGTGACCTGGATACTTTTTTTCTATATTGGACTTACAAAAGAGATGTGTTAAAGCTTTGAAGAATCTCGTGAGAAGGGGCAAAGAAGAAATAAAAAGAAATCAAGTTCTATGACATTATTTGAATGGACTAAAGATTAAGATTGTTAGAAGTAAAAGAAAGGAATATAAAGTTGGTTTATTTGATCAAGGTTAAAAAT
The DNA here is from genome assembly GCF_059951505.1 of Python bivittatus. Classification (NCBI taxonomy): domain Eukaryota; kingdom Metazoa; phylum Chordata; class Lepidosauria; order Squamata; family Pythonidae; genus Python; species Python bivittatus. The sequence continues at coordinate 559,938 of NW_028277108.1, forward strand.
AGATACATTGTAATTTCTGGTAACCCTTAATGGACTATTGCTGATGCCAGGTATGAAATGACGATGCTTTATGGATTTGTTTATAGATAAGAGATGGGATATGGGAAGAATTCTTTGTTGTAATTTAAGAAGAGGTAAAAACTTGCTAAAATTGTTCATACTTGTGATGAAGTTTGGGAGTCACTTCTTTGTGTGTGTGTGTGTGTGTGTGTGTGTGTCTGTATGTATTACCATATTTTTTCCTTATTTTCTTTCTGTTCTTTATATCTTTCCTATTTTTCCCCTTTGCACCTTTTACTCTTTCTATTTTTCTATCTTTCTTTTAGTTCGTATTAGTTTTTACTATTGTAATATAATCTTTAATAAAATTACTTGAAAAAAAAGGTTCAGACTGAGGCTGAAACTCCTATATTTTATACATTATTGACAAAACTATCCATAAAGTAATAGGGTAGGGAATAAATCTAAATAAATAAATATAACGGGGTGGCAGAGTTATCATTCAGTGCACCATGCAAGAGCAAATTTAGTCCAAACATTCATACCTAGTAAGAGCAAAATGTCTCTACTTTAAGCAAGGTCCATCTTTTCTTTGCTATTACATAATTTTGAGACTTAGTAAACAGGATACATTAATGCCTCATCATCTCTATTACCTAGAAGGCATACTTGTCCTTCCATATTTGAAGAAATCATTAAGATTCCTGTCCTAATGCATTAATTTTTTTTTTAAAGGCTCCTTTTCTAGTTCCAAGACATAGGTCACCATGAGGAAAACAGACTCAAATTTCTACAGTCCCAATATAATATACTTATTGGTTGTTAGTTGAACCAAAAAATTAATATACATTTTTAAGAGTAAATATTCAGCTTTCTGCTTGATTTATATATGTATACCGTCATGGAAATTGTCAAAATAAGGAGCCCAATGCTGCGGAGAAATTTATTTGACAATTGTGGGGTCCCAGCATTATAACAAAGAAAAGAACAAGGGTTGTTACATATGCTGGAAAGTTTTAAGTCAGGAAATCCAGGGGACCTGATTAACTGACAGATTTAAGGGGAAGTTGATGGCAATGAGCAAATTCTGTTATCAAGCAAAAGCCTCCATTGTATTATTTTATTTTCACCACCACTTCTTGTATGTAATTAAAAATCTCCTTCAAGCCACGTTGACTCTTGACAGATTCATGGATTCACCCATATCACTTTGTGGGCAAGCAGATGAAAGTAACTTCTTTGGAATGTTTCTTTTATTTCCACCCTGGCCTTGCCAGGGCCAGGCATTGCAGCTCAGCGTGTATACATTAAATATATCAGAATTTCTTTAGAAACGATGATTTGCATAAGAAAATATGAATCTGCTTTTTTTAGTGGGCAGATTCTGAAAATAAAAGGTCTGATTTGTTTCTAGAAAGGGCATATTTTTCAGTTCTTCAACCTGCTGCAAAGGATTTTCCATCTGTTGGTGATGCATAATGTTATTGTCTACAGCAGGCTGATCATTAGGGCTAAAAGCTTAGTAGATTAATGAGGTTTATTAATTAATTATAATTAAAACCATAATTATTTTTTAAATATATCAGATTTCAGGATGCAGTCCATGTATATATTTAATGTTTATTGGGTTGCATCCATATGCATCCATATATATATTTAATGTTTATTGGGTTGATAGGGCTGACATCTCAGAAAACCTGTGGTATACAGAAGTGTAAGCTTCTTATGGATGTGCCAGTTTTGCTACCCTTCTGAAGGTATCTGGCTTTCAGGAGGATATACTATTCCAGCAATTTTAATTGCTCTCTTAATTTAGGAAATTTGTGATAGCAACAACTTATCTGCAGCTTCTATTTTTGATTATCTTACTTGACAGGTGTGAGGAATAAGATTAGAATTGGTCTATTTCCATGTTTTTCCTCTCTTATACACATTTATAATGTCCTTTATCACACAGATATTCTATTTTTCTCAAGAGTTCTAGAATTAAGAAAGATGAACTTGGAGAAAGTTTAGATGTCTGTAAAGCTTTGAACTATGATAATACAGGTAGTCCTCAGTTACTGACCTCAGTTGGGACCAGCAACTCAGTCACTAAGTACTCATAAAGTGAAAAGTCACATGACTGTGCCCAACTTACAGCATCAGTTCTGGCTGCAGTCATTAAATCACTGCAGGTTGTCAAGCACAATGTCACATGACTGCAAATTGCAACTTTCTGCTGGCTTCCACATTGACTTTGCTTGTCAGAAGCCAGCTGTGGCAATCACATGTCCATGGAACACTACACAATCAGTTGCCAAGCTCAATCACATGGACATTGCAACAGCCACAACTTTGAGGACCAGTCATAAGTCTCCTTGTTCAGTGCCATTGTAACTTCAAATGGTCATTGAACAAATAAGCGAGGACTACCTGTATACTGGTATAGGCTGTCACAGCCTGTATTGGTTGGGCAGTGTTGAGCTTCAGGGATTAGTGACAATGGTCTAGACAGCAGATTTCCTGACATTTTGCCAGCAACTGTGGCTCACATTTTCAGAGGCAAAGTGTTCTACTATACAAACCACAAACAACTGAACAGGGGCTGACTGGGCTCCTGTCTTTATAGCCAGGTGACCTGACTACTGATTGGTCTTTCCTATTGGTACAGGTTGGTGAGGGCTGGTCCCTGATTGCTTCTTTGTTTGTGCCTGATCCTGATTGGTTGTTTTGGTGGTGTTGGTACCCAATTGGTCCTTTGTTCATGCTGGCTTCTGACTCATCACTTTTGGAGTACTGATTCTCGATTGGTTCTTTGTTTTTTCTGGGTTCTGGTTGGTCAATTTGAGCAGCTGAATCCTGATTGGGTCCTTATCCAGGTAAGTTTCTGATTTGCCTATTTTTGGGAGCTGATTGCTGGTTGGTTCTGCTTTTGGGCAGGATCTTGGTGTGGCACAGGGCAGGTAACCAGAACTATGATACTTTCCCTAATTTTTCCATTTATCCTCTCTTGAGCTTTGTATTTCAAGATTTATGTAGTTGATCTTAGGGATATTTGAGGAAGATTGAGGATGCTAGTATGTTGTACTGTTTCTTTCTTAAATCTCAGGACATTAATTTTTGCAGAGTGGAATTAGAGTTCTGGAGGGTTATTTTTTTCTCCTCTCTCAGCTTCATGGGGCTTGTTGTCTTCTAGAAATTGATGCAGTATAGATGTTAAAATTGAAGAAACTTAGATATAAACAAATTCCTCGGTTTTCTTCCGAAATATATTGATACGTGACTGACAATAATGTTTGTTAAAGATTGAACAAATGGAACAGATGATTCTGTTATTGCAGCCTCAGAGATCATCAGCAAGGTTGTTCCTTGCTTTCAAATACACTCGTACACACACACACACACACTTATTTAATAACAATGCCAGCATTACTGAGGCTGCTAGAGCTCTTCATAAGTACATTGACAGTGCCTTTTTATGTTTCATTTCACCCTGATGTAATTGTTGAAATAACAAGGGAACACATTTTGTGGAAAACGTTCTGATAGAATTGTCTCTCTTACTAATGAGGCAGTTGTGATGTGTAAAAGCATGAACTGAGCAGATTTGAAAGAGTATGAATAGTTTCTTCATTGTACTTGAATGTTTAAAATAATTGAGACATTTGATTTGTAAATGCATTCTTTAGTTAACATATTGATAGTTGCTTTTCCAGTGCTCCATTTTAAATTTGTTGCCAAGAATATTTCTTCTCACCCCACCCAAGTTGTATAATATATTAGATCGAGTTAAGACCATTCAGTCAGTGACCATTCAGAATTATGACGGTGCTGAAAAAATGGACTTACAACTGGTCCCCAGAGTTACGGATGTTGCAACGCCCCCACAGCTTGGCAACCCATTCACACTTATTACTGGTTGCCAAGCCCCCCATGATCATGTGATCACCATTTGCAACTTTCCCTGCCAGCCTCCCACAAGTGAAGTCAATGGGGAACCAGCTGGGGAGATCACAAGTCGCTCTGGTAAGTCTATCCCACCCACCCTGGTCTTTGCTCGCATGCACCACACTCTCTTTCCCCCCTTTGCTCGCTCACACACACGAGCGCCATCCTTTGCTCGCTCACACACATGCACCACGTCCTCCTTCCCTCTTTCACTCACTTGCATGTACTGCCTCCTTCTCTCTGCTTGCTCACATGCATGCACCGCGCCCTCCTTCCCCCTTTGCTTGCACGCATGCACTGCACCTTCCCTCCTTTGCTCGCTCACATGCATCAGTGCTCTCCTTCCCCCTTCGCTTGCATACACCACTCCCTCCTTCACTCACTCACACACACTGCACCCCCTCCGTGCTGCACTGTGGGTCTGGGTCTTTGCGGGAAGAAGGAGAAAGCCTCAGAAACAGCCCGTAGCTTCCAAAGTGAGCTGCAGAGTGTGCACTGGAAGCGCCCCTGGAGAGTCCTCAAGCGCAGGAAGGAGGGCACTGGGGTGTGCTAACAAACGAAGGGGAAAGGAGAGCACTACAGTGCATGCATACGCAGCAGTTGTAGGTATTATGCTGCTCAAATGGCTCACCCCTGCCAGTGCATTTTGAATCAGTTGCAACTTCCAGGTAGTCTTCAGATTCAAACCCATGTAAGGCAAATTACAGCAATATGATGATGTGGTGATAAGGGCACATGTCTCTGTCACAATGGCTTCCCGGTCCAACTGGTGCACTAGCAAAGCTGGGCAAAGTCTCTCCTAGCAGGGCCTCCACCTGCTGCTAAGGCACGTGTTATGAGTCCAGTGAATTCCCAAGTGCAGTCCTGTTTTTTCACAGGGGGATTGGCCCAATCCGTAGCCAACCTAGGGATCAGAATAGAGCAGATGGTTTACCTGTGAACAGGACTTCTATCTTGTTGGGATTCAGTTTAAGCTTGTTTTGTTCCATACAGTCCTTCATAGCTCCAGATACTGAGTAAGGATTTCCACTGCATCTCTGGCTCAGTCTGGGATAGCAATGTGTAAATGAGTATCGTTGATGTAGTAATTATACTTCACTTCAAACCAATGGATGATTTCTCACAGCCATTTCATTTCAGTGTTAAATAACTTGGCGGAGAAACTAAGACTTATGGTTTCCCACACTATGGTTTCCACACACTATATAGTAACTATTGCATCTCTCTCTTGACTGTTAATTCAAACAGTCCACTCAATAAGGAGTAGAGCCACCATAAAATGGTGCTATCAATTCCCAAGCCACACAGGTGGTCCAGAAGCATGGACCTTGACCTTGGTCAATGATATCAAATGCTATTAAGAGGTCTAGTGGAACCAGAAGGGGCACAGTCCAGGTTCTGTTATGGGCCGAGGTCTAGTGGAACCAGAAGGGGCAGCACAGTCCAGGTTTTGTTACGGGTCATTCATGAGAATGACAGTACTGTGTGAACCCTGTTTGGAAGGGATCCAGGCAATCTGTTTCAACTAGGATACACTGTAGCTGAAACCCCACCCCCTAGATTAGATGGAAATTGTCTAAAATGGGTGGGCAGATTATTTTAATTGGTCCTGACACCTACAGAGGTCAAGCATGCTGACAGGCTTTGCCTATTGACCAGGAAGTGATCTGACCATTGCAAAGGACTGATCCCAGGGTCCTTCAGATTATACATCATCAGCTCTAACGTTTTTAAAATAAAATTTAAAAAAAGAGCAGGCCTTGCATGTGATTGTCTGTATGCATCAACCCTGAGATCACTTGAGATTAACCTATGGTTGCCATGAAATACTAATCCATCCAGACCTCACACACAGGGCGTGATGATTGAAATCCTCCAACAACAATAGCCTGGAGGACTCCAACACCAGCTGAGCCACGAGACAGCCAGACCCCAGGAAGAAGCAAATGGGTTAGAAGCAGGGACCTGCACTAAATTGCTAGTCCAGTGCCTCCGGTCATACCTTGCTTTGCTTGCCATTGTGGTTATTTGCTTCCTGACATCACCAGCCCCCTGAGATTTCAAGAATACCCTCCTGTGCTGTTCTAATTTGAGCTTCCCAAAACACAAGTACCCAGTCAGACAGCAGTTATGTGTCCTCACTATCATGTTCACCAGCATTAACCTAACTACATAACCCAACTTTCATGCCAGGGCATTTTCCTCTAAAAAACCTGTTCTCAGTGGAGCCCTTGGTTGAGTGAGCCCACCTCTTCCTGTGAGGGAGGCTGTCTTCTACTCCCTGTTTCTCATCCAAGATGCTGCACACCCATTCTTCCCATCCATTTCTGCAGTACAGCCATGTAAGCCTATACAAATTACTGTGGGTTAATAAAATTATTTTATTTTGATAAAGTAGTATAAACGTTTATCAGATCCCTTTTGTATGGCTTATAAAAGTTGAGAGGTCCAAGTCTGACATACCACATTCAAGGTATTTATTATAGCATCTCAGTAATTTGGAAAGATCACAAAAGGTTGTGTCATAAGTAATGGCTAAAGGCTTTTAGATTGATCTTCCTTAGTATGTTGAAACAGTAAAAATGATGCACTGAAGTTAATTTTCAGTAGTTCGACTACCTTTCAAAAAAATATCTGGCATTAGTGCTTATGTTTTATGACAGCAAATAGGCAGTGTAAACACAGTAGGAGGTCTCAGAATTTACACTTATCTTGAATGTTATTTAAATGTTTCTTCAATGTCCCTCCTTTATTGTTAGAGAGAAATCAAGGAAATGAATTGAGAAAATAATTGGGACCTTCTGGGACTGTTTCTATGTAAGATTTTTTCTAGCCCTGTGAGAATTACCTGTTGGATATCTCCTTTGAATAGTCTAGAGTTAACATCCAATATTTTGGCGATAGGAGCATGCAAGAAGATACCAATCTGTCTTCTTTGTCCTACCGAAATGGATTGATAGCTTTCAACTTTCAAGATATCTATGAGTGACCCTAATTTTGTGATTTATATTTTATGTTTTGTAGTGTTCAGTGATAGCTGTGGTATTTTTTTTTTACTTTTATTATACCAACTTCTTAAATGTTAGTGACTTCCACAGAACTTCCTATTGCAATAGTTTTTTGAGAAAATAGAGAAAAATAATAGCTTGCTTATGTGGAATTTATAGTGCAGAATTCTGTAATTTTTTCTATTACTGAGAAATTCTATAGGTGAGAATTTTATTTTCTTACACATGAGGATAGTAGCACAATTTTTATTTTTGCTGCTTACAGCAGAGCAAAACAGAGTAAAATATAACTTCACACACACTTTAAGGGGAAAACAGTTTCCTCAGTGTTGTTTCTCTTATTTGGAGAATTTTTTGGGTGTTATCTTCACTCCAGTCTAAATGAATCTACTATTTGTTGATTGAAATGATTTTTGATCTGCCTCGGAGTTTAACTGATTTTAATGTCTCAATATGAAATTCTTTTTAAAGATGATCCAGAAGGTGCTTTTGTCCCACCAGAGATTGATGAAACTGGTAACACATTTGAGGTAAGTAGTAAAGTGTTCTTGTAACTACTCAGATCTTTTTTTATTTTAAAGAAATTTTGTTAAAATGTTGAATGCTTGGTATGTACTCTGGTTCTCAAACATGAATATCTGTTTGTTTTCTCTTCTAGAATTTAGCCAGAATGTATTCTTCTATTGCCATCCTTATTGTGTGGACAATGACTTTTAAGTAATTACTCCTTAATAACATAATGGAAGAAAATGTTTGATAAGTGTATTCATTTATAGTGAATACTTTAATGTTTTGTGTTTTTCATTGGATCCATTTGTTCATGGGTTAACTGTAAACATTATAGCAAGCTGTAAAATTACTTAGTATTGCCTATAAAAATAATTAATGTTGGGATATTTTATTGCCTGGCATAATGAACAAATGGATCTTCCTAGTCTAATGATTCTTAAATGTTATTTAGTGTTGAATTGAATTAGAGGCTTAATTGTGCACACTGATTCATTAGCCTCCAAGATCAGATATCCAAAGCTTCTTCAGTGTTGGTTTTCTACTGAAAATCCTATTATTTCATATTTTCTTACTTCTGTTATGTAAAATACTTGAAATGCAAATCAGAAGATTAACTAGTTCCTCATATTATTATTCTTTATTTTAGCTGGGTTTGAAAAGTATAGTTTTCTCAAATCTGCATCACAAACTTTAAGAGACTTTTATTGGTGATGAAAGTAATTTTTTTTCAGGTTTGAATGAGGATTTTCTATTCATACTATTTTGTTCAAAGCATGAAACATCAAGTATTAATGGAATCTTAATCCTAGTTATAGGACTGTATAGGGTTATCCAAATAATTTATTTCAGTGAGCTGTATATGAACTCCCTTTGAAGGCTATTCAGGAACTGTTGAGAGCTGACATGTTGTATGACATGTCCTCAGATTTAAACATCCACTATATAGGATCTGTACAAAATAGGAAAGGAGAGGTAGAAAAACCTGTTATTCCCTAATAAACTTTAAATGTTTTAGAGAAGAGTGCTGAGCGTTCCCACCTCCTCATTGGGCAGATGAGTCCCTTGTGCATTAAGAAGCTATCTCTCAATTCAGAGATGTTGAATAACTTCCACCCAGTCTCCAGTCTTCCATTCTGGAAATAGGTAGTGGAGATAGGGGGACGCGATGCAGTGGATACATGCAGTCCTTATTCAGGGTACAGAGACTATGAGGGAGTGAATGGAATGGAACAGGCTCCAACTGGATCTTGTCTAGTGGCTTGGTTCCACTGGCTCCATTTTAGCACAAAGTTTGCCTCCATTGTAGTATACACTTTGGCTCTTGATGGGGTAGCACTCCCTCAGAAGGAGAAGATGCATGATTCAGGGTGTTTTTCTGGACTCATGACTCCTGATTAACCATGAAGTAGAAACCGTGGCCAGGAGAACCTTTGCTCAGCTTTGGCTCATACTTCAGCTGTGGCTGTCTGTGGAATAGGTTGCTCTGGTGATAAGTCATTTGTGCTGTCATCTCACAGATAATCCAAATAATTTATTTCAGTGAGCTGTATATGAACTCCCTTTGAAGGCTATTCAGGAACTGTTGAGAGCTGAGTAGTGAGAGCTGTTTTAGCAGAATAATAGCTTTATTGCACGGTCAACACTTTCATTGTGAATTCCCATTCTACAACTTCTGCTGTTAATGCATTGATCTGGTTCCATTAATATGCACTCTTGTGTCAGTCTGAAAGTGAAATAAAATGTGAAATGAAATAAAAGGACTGAGGAATATAATCATGCTTAAACCAACAAGCGGGATAACCATTTCTGTGGTTGTAGGACAAATGGTAATAATGGAACAGATACTTATAACAGAGTGATTGGGATCTTCAAACTCTTTCACAGATGAATGCAGAAAGAACCCATGGAGAAGGTAGTGGTATGATCATTTCTGTGAGCATAACCTACATCAACCCACACTTGTTAGGAATCCTTTAAAATCATTGATAAAAAATCCCAGTTATTGTTAACAGTAGTGCTGAGAAACTTAATTGTGCTTTCTGAGTATGAATACAAGGTACCTCATTCCAACTGCCACTCCGAAGAATCAAAGAAAGTTTCCATCTGGACTGGAGTTTGCTTTGCACTAGTATCTAATTCTGCTCAGTTTCCTGGATGTGCAAATAATAGTCGAAGTGTATTATTTTAATCATTTCTAATATGATGTTTACTTGGTAGGGTGACTTGTTCTTAACTGGCATTTAATCTAATGTAATTGAGGGCAGCTGCCTGGTTTGTTGAACTGCTACCCCAACTTTGTTTTGGAGGAAGGCACAAGGAGGGCCTTGTGGTTAGATAGCATCACTGAAGCAATGAGCATGAAACTGAGCAAACTCAGGGAGGCAGTGAAGGACAGGAAGGCCTGGCGCAATATGGTTCATGGGGTCACGAAGAGTCGGACACGACTTAACGACTAAACAAAAACAACAACAAGGAGGGCAGCATTTATGGCATTCTTTAAATCTGGCACTGCTTCTGATACTATCAAAAACTCCCTTTGCTCAAGCATCACTCAGAACTACAAGCGCTGGTGATGTTCCCTAGATGGGTAATGAAACGTCTGTGAGGAAACCACCAAGCTCAGAGAGCACCAAGAACTCCCCAGTAGAGTAATATAAAATGCTGTCTTGTCAGAGAGCATGATATAGATTGGTTAAGGATGGTTCGTTGATCCCCACAGTGATCAATTGCTAGGGAAGAAGTTGCATGGATAAAATTGAGAAGCAGAAGTCTGAAGGCTGCAGTCCCAGCTTGATAAGGTTGGAATGCCGGTCATTCATAGGTACTTTATACAAAAAAATTATCCTGGCATGAATTAATTCTTTTGTGTGCTATTATTTTTCAGTGGGGGACATGCTGCCTGTAACAGTTTTAGGTTTTTTGTATATAATATGTACTGATATGAATTGCTACTTTTTTCAGTAGAAACCATAAACTATTTTAGGTCATGGTGTAAAAGAGCTATATGCACACAGAGACCTGCGTCTACTACTTCGTGAATGGGATGTGTGATTGCAGATTTATTACCACAGATAGGCCTTTGATATCCCATGTAACTTAAAATGCACAATACAAAGAATCTGTTTGCTCATCCAGCTGCAAACCGTTCATTGCTGATTAATTTATATACTTGCAAGTGTAAAATGTCATGTGTAATTAGAGTGCTCTTTTTAGTTTTATCCCCAGCAGGTCCATAGTCAATGAACTGAACCGATAATCAGAATAAAAAACAATCTGGGTTCTTCAGTTCTGAACTGCTATGGTAATCAGTGTAGACGGTATCCTGTGGTTGGACAAATATCCTTTGCTTGACTGTAATAGGCTTTATTTGTGTTCGGGCCATCTCCCCACAGCCCTAGTGTTTGATTAAAAAAGTACATGCATAATGTATAGTATATATTAACACAGCACACCATGATCAGAAATCGGTTATATATTCCAGCATAGCCCTGATTGCTTCACGTATTGTCTCTGTAGATCAGAGGTGACCCATAATTTTTGCCCTGGAAATTATTTGTTGCTTTGGTAACCTGCTTGGAGACTGAATGTGATGCTGCTGGAATGGGTGGAGTGGACTTTTTCAGTTTTTTCTGCAGGTTTGGGGGTGCGTTAAGGGGCACAGTAAGTACCTTAAGCCTCTGTTTGACTTCCAACCTTCTGTTTTGTTTTTTAAAGTTCCTCAACCATCCACAAAATAACATACAATAAAAAATTGGTCCCAGCAACCCCAGGTGGACTTTTGGGACCCATGACGGGATGCTCATTATCATGAAACTGTGACACAAACTCCACCTTTTTGAACTTACTTCCAGTGCTGTATGTAGGTATGAAGGGGCAGAGTTTACATTGTGATGTTGTGGTACACATTTTAGCATTTGCCCTCTCTAGTGGAAGCCCATAGCTCCCTCTTCTCATTTGACAGATTTCATACCCTAATTTCTTGCTTTTCTTTGACAGAACTATTCCTCCAAAATTATATTACTCTTCACCTTTATTTTCCTATTCTTCAAGGCTATTTCTCATGTGCATTTTCAAGAATGTTTTGTAGGAATATATTTTTCGACGTGCAATTATGTATGAATGTCAAAAAGTATTCTGTATGAAAGTATATATAAGGTAGCAGCAACAAAAGCATCATCAATTTCTGGGCCTCTTCCAACTTTTATGCTCTATATCCCTTGAAAAGAAAAATAAGATTAGGCGGCTCTGAGAAACATTCCCTGTCTTGTCATAGAAGTGCTATTCCTTCCCCACCCCCTGTCCCCAGTTTTTCCACTTTTCCAGTCAAAGTGGTGTTGTTTCTTAAAGGCCTGCTAATTTATTGTGGCCATAGGGTTAATGCATTGTGCTGTCTAGAAAATCACCATTAAAGTGACTACACAATACTGCAGATGTATTTTTCTCTTCCTTGGTTGAGTATGTGTGGGAATCAAGAGAAGAGAATATTTGTAGCTCAGGGTTGAACTGTAGAGTTGTTGGCGCTCTCTGAGCTTGGGTGTTTGCTTGCTGGCATTTCATTACCCAGTTGGTAATGAACTGGGTAACATCATCAGTAGTACGAGTCTGATGATTGATTATATTACCTAGTTGGGTAATGAAACATTGTCAAGCAGACAACCAAGCTCTGAGAGCACCAAGGATTCCATATGTGTGGGAATGTTGGGTTGAATTCTCTCTTAGGTTACTATAATGTAAAATCTCAGCAGGTGTGGCATTTGGCCTACCTTGGAAGCTAAGCAGAGGCAGACCCGGTTAGTATGTAGAAGAGAGATCGCTAGGGAGTTCCAGGGCTGTAGCTTAGACTAGGAACTCTAAAAATCATCCTGGAAGAACATAATTAAAAACCACTTCCACACTGTTGCCGACAAAAATACACGAGCAAACACTTAACATTATCAGGAATTAAGGTAAACTTGGAGGAGACTGTTAGATAGTATACTATATGGGTTGATTTATTTCCAATTATTAGTAATTGTTTCCGAAATCTTGGCTGGCAGGACTGCACAGGTCTTCTATGTGGTACTTTATTTTAATAAAAGGTAGAGCAAAATCAAAGCAAGGTGGCTTCCTCATCTCTCTTCAGTAATGTCTCAAAGCACTTTTAATTGTTAATTTAGTTCAGCATTAATTTTAGTTTACTTTTAAACTTATTGTATTCTTTTTTTTTAATTATTGTTAGCTTACTTGAGAACTCAGCTAAGTAGAAGGGTGAGCTAAAGATCATCAGTACTTATTTCTTAAAAATTCTACCCAGTATATAGCATTTTAAAATGAATTCAGTATACTGTGAAATATATTTTGAATTGTAAAAATGGTCACAGGTAGCACAAGAATACTATTATGAGATTACAAATGTCAAGGTGATTTTTTTTTTAAATTAGCTTGCCCTGAATAATTTGCTTTATTTCTGACCAACCAAGATTCCAAAAAATAGAGCTACGTATGATAATGTATTTTTCTGCATGGTGTCCGATGAAATAGCCACAGGCATAATCAGGACAACTTCTGGGGATGATTGCATTGGTCAGACTCAGCATATTTAACCTCAAATAGGTTAATGCTACAATCTTATACCTGACCTGGCGACAGATTAGTAGCCTTAAAATAATATTAAATTGCAGTGATGGCAACTTGCTCAATGTTGCATTAGCTTAGCTTCCCATCATATTGACAGTCCCACACAGAGTACATTACAGTAATTAAACATTGAGGTTATCAGTGCAGGTATCCATTGGCTAAGCCATCCCCTGTCCAGAGGGAGACATAATTGTTTTATCAACTGAAGGACCTTGTCAATTAGGCTTTTAGTGACTCTGATAGATCTAACTATATCTAAGTGATGCACCAATTACTGTGGGAATGCATTCCTGCAAAGTGCCTATTTTCTGCATCTGGGAGCAACCCATCCATAGGATCTTATGTAGATTCAGTATCAGCTTATTGGTTTCCATCCTGCTTGCCATTGCATCCAAACATTGACCTAGGACCAGCACAGCTGAGTCAGATATAACAGTGTAATAGAGCATGGCACCATATTCCTAATCTGTGGTTGGCCATTTCTGCATAGTCTCATAGATTAGAGGTTCTCAAATTTTACAATACCATCGCCCCTAACTCGATAAATGAATTTTGACTCCACCATAAGTAAAATGAATGATGAGTTGGGGTAAAAAAAATAATAAATGCCACTTAGTACAAAATGTATAACTTTCATCATATGTTCTTGATACAGGCTTACTTTTATCACCTACAGGTAGATTGGTTATTTAGAAACAGATCTGAGTACAGTGATGACCAAATAAATAAATCTCCATGCTGTGTTCCCTTGCCCATTCATTCTACTGAAAGCCTTTCAGGCTCTTTCACAGAGCGGTCCTTGGGCTAAAGATGAATCCAGGAGTCCTCTACGAGGCTTTGGCTCCCAGGACTGACTGACCAAACCATTCCACTGATCCAGATTCTGAGACTCCTCCCAGCGGTCTCCTGTTGCTACTTCCTAAGTTACAGAAAGCATTAGAATTTTATTTTTTATAGATTTGGCAATATAACTCAGTCATCGAATGGGATGATGTGAGTTGTTCTTAAATTCCACACAGATAGAAATGTAGATAGCACAATTTGTAAACGTATATTTATTTATAGAACATAAGATCCAGAACAAGTGGTCATTTTTATGGAGTAAGAATTCTCTGAAAAAGAATTTAGTTCTGCTTAATCACACAATCCAACATAACTTACTGGTTCAGCAAATATCCTAGCTACCTGTCTTTTGTCTCTGCCTTCTGTCTGATCCTCCTAATTCTTTGTCTCTTCTGCCTGTACTTTTTAAATGACACTCCCAACTTTTATCTAACTATTCCATTCTACCCACATTCCATCACATTGTGCTGTCCAGAATGTCTGTTTTCATAATTCCGTTGAAATTTTTCCTCAGATTGGCTGGAGTTTACAATTACTTAGTGATGAGGGGAAAGCAACATGCATATCTTCCTAGCTGATATGTTATTGCTCGCTACATTTCTTCCAGAACTGCCGCTTTAGTCTTGGAGACTAAGCTCTGCATATTTCAAAAAAATGAGAGAGCATGCCCAAGAAATATTCTGCTCTAAGTATTCAGTTAATAATGGGATCACAGATAAGAGGAGAGTATTGTAGAGCAAGCCATAAGTACATCTTACAAAAAGGTCTGGATGACTTAGATTGCATGTTAAAATGTTTTCTGATTTGGTTTCTGCCTCAAATTTGCAACTAAAACATAAATTTTGCATTGCCCTGTGGGGAAAAAACGATATATGGACCTAGTATAAAGCTAATATTGAGCGTTTTTCTGAGATGCTTAGTTTTTAAAACTTCTATCTTTACGGGCTTTCATTTTCCCAGTGGGAACTCCATTTTTCTTTTTTCTCCCTAAATCACAGTAACGCTGGAAAGAGATGATAGCGAATTTCAAATAAGGTTTGCTGCATAAATTCCCACTTGAGAATTCTTTAATAGATTCTTTTTATTCACGGGCACAACAGTAGGCTTCTGCTGAGGCTAACCAGCATGGCTAGTGTCAGCTCAGCCTCAAATGGGCATTTGTCCATATTACAAAGCTGCCATTCAGACCAGTGCTGCAGATTGCAAATATGGATTCCCTTGTTCGCAGTACGTGAGTGCTCAGTGTTAAAAATCCTGCATCGGAGCCATTGTAACCAACAGGCTTTTTGAATGTGACTCGTTTAATTGACTATAGGAACAGCAAGCGTTTCTTTTTTCCTTCTTCGGCAACCTTAAGACATATATGGTTACGCTATTCTAAACAGCATTGCGGCAGCACTCTAGTGTTTGCAAAACCTTATTAAGAAACTACTTGGTTTTCTGTATTTTTTCCTTAAGTTTATCTCTGCCTAACTCTATATCTGTGTATACAGCTGCAACTTTTAGTTTCACTGCTTATGGCCAGATTTCTGTAAATGATATTGCCAGATCCATCTAACCTTAGCTTCAATATATTTTCTTTTGACTTAAGGAAGGGAGATTATAAACTATGACTATGTGTTTAAATTCTTTGCTTGATCCAATAAAGGCAGTGCCTTGAAACTAATACACTCTCACAAAAGTAGTGTGCAAGCTTTCAAGGTCTCCTTCCTTTAGTCCTCTGCTATGGATTGCGTATTTTTCCTGGTCCTGCTTAAAATTTTCATGGCTATAGCTACGTGAAATAAAATACGCTGTTTTGTTTCACTGAGTAAGTTTGAAATGGAAATTTAATCAGAATAAGTCATTTGTCAGTCTCTTTTAAAAGACACCATTGCCTTTGGTCTTTGCTAAGGTATGTTTTGTGGAATATAATGTGAGAAATGGCTTGTTTTATTAAAGCTGAATAGGAAAAACAATTCTTTATATATTAGTAAAGCAATATGTATTGAATCTTACAGAGATAATGCTCACCCTGTGTTTGATGGCATTTCTGCCATATGGATTTGGAACAGCTGTTTATTGTCTAGAGCAATGTTTCTCAACCTCAGCAACTTTAAGATGTGTGGACTTCAGCTCCCAGAATTCCCCAGCCAGCATGCTGGCTGAGGAATTCTGGGAGTTGAAGTCCACACATCTTAAAGTTGCTGAGGTTGAGAAACACTGGCCTAGAGACTGGCAAGGGACCTCATTCCATTCTTGAGTTGAGGGAGTCTGTAGATTTTAAATTCCAATTGGAAGGTAAAATGAAGAGGAGTTGAATTAAAGAGAAGCAATGGCAATAAGATAAAAGTCTTCCCTGATTTCCTCTTTGTGATTCTAAAATGTCCTGTCTATTTCTTTCTTGGTTTTGTCTCATGTATGTTCAACACTGTTGTTTCAGGTAAAAGTTACCTGCTTGTTTCATGTTTTCTTGATAGATACTATATCGGATCCCACTCTGGTTTTCCATGGTTGCTGGCAAATGTCTATCAAGGAGCCACATCTATCTGGAATGATCTTGTTCTGCATTTTGAATCTTTCCTGTGTTCAAAAGCTAGGTTGAAACAATAACATATTATTGCAAATATACCAGATTTTTTAAAATTATTTCATGTTCTCATCAGGGTTGTTATAAGGATAAAATTTATGGGATGGAAGAACAGTATGCATGCATCAAACAAGGTGTATACCGTGATCCTGTTAAGAAGAAGGATCAAAATATCACTTAGAAATCTACTTTCCTGTGTTATTTCATGAAACTTCTTTCCTTTTGAAGAGTTTGTGTGTACACATTTTTGATTAAGTGCTAGCTCCTGGCAACTGCCTGGACAAGTCTCTGCAGTTTTCTTGGCAAGGTTTTTCAGAAGTGGTTTGCCATTGTCTGCTTCCTAGGACTGAGGGAGAGTGACTGGCCCAAGGTCACCCAGCTGGCTTTGAGCCTAAGGCAGGACTAGAACTCACAGTCTCCGGTTTCTAGCCTGATGCCTTAACCACTACACCAAACTGGCTCTCCTTCCCCTGGAGCACTGATTGATATTTGAAAGATTCAGAGTGTTTTTGTTGACTATATATCTGATTGCTTTTTAAACAGTTCACGACTTGGAGCCCCTTGGAGCCAAAAAATTATAGGCCTCAATAGTAATCATTCTCAGAAACTCATCAGTTCAAAGAACATATAAAACTCTCTGTTGTGCTCAACTTGCTTACTTTATCTGCTAAATAGCCAAATATATTAGCATAATTATTGCTTGATTGCATTTAACATATTTATAACTTACTTTTCAGCCAAGATTTGCTCCCAGAAAAGTTTGCTTTTAAAAGCAATAGCAAAAGTGTATCCTGTATTTCTAAGTATAGGTGCTTTGACTCAATATATTGCACAATATATTGTTTCTGGTCCCAAGTTTTAATGTATCACCATAACTTATTTTTTTACCCATAACTATGTCCCATGACCCCTCCTAATTTCCCCCACGTCCAATTTTCTCCCTATTGCAAAATAAGTCTGATTTTATCAGTGTGTTAGTGCATAAAGTACTGCGGATAACTAGACTCTTGCTAGAAAATTCACTGTGTTAGTTTTGCATGTATTAAGACAGAAGTCTGTTCAGCTCAGTTTTCACATCAGTCAGTGATTTCTAAAAAATGAAGCCGTATGATAATTCATATTCCTTGCACGAACCTGCATTATGTCTATAACTTATATAGAACTGGAAGGGTTCATTTAAGGCTATACACACCCACACCCACTCCATTCAGTGCAGGGATCTAAATTTATTTAATATAAATTAAAGCATCTGTAGCAGATGATTATTCAGCCTTTGCTAAAGCATACCCAATGAAGGTGAGCCTATCATCCCTCTTTCCCTCCAAAATTATTTAAAAATAAGTTCTGATAATTGATCTTGGTTGCTGTCACTGCTACTTTATCTGCAGGGAACAAACCATGTTTGCTTTATTTTCAGTGATCTAGGACGTCCAAGAAGGGATGTGTCAGAGGAGCAGAGAGAGGGGTGCATGGTTATATATGGGTGCATTTGCACAGAGGTCCAACTCCTGAACTATCCGTTCAGTGGACTAGCTCTACACCTCTGGGAGCCCTAAAGGTTGTCTGCCCATGATTTATGACTTAGAAGTTTGTACCTTCGAATTGTCCAACAAAATTCAGAGGAGCTATTTGGCCATTTAATACCTGAATTTCTTTTCGCGGAAGATACCAAACTTCAGGTTTGCTTCATAGCAAACCCAAAGCTGTGTCTCTCCCCTTCTCCAGTGCTTTTCTGAAACCTGCCAATATGGGTCTATGGTCTTCATTAAGCTTATATACAAGTAAAAGTCATATTTTTCCCATGTGGAAATTTCTGCTTCGATCCTTTCTTTCTTTTGTTTCTTACTTGTATTTCATTAAAAGATTCTTTAAGGAATATTAACTCATTGGTTTTAGTGAAGTTAAAAAGTATTGCTTTAAAGTATTTTTTTAAATGTAGGTAACCCTCTACATTGTTCTGAGGAATATTTGGCAGGCCGTAGTTTACCTGTTCTGCTAAACTTGCAATAAATAGTTTAAACTGACTTGAAGAAGGCTCCATCTAGTGGAACGTTGCTAAACTGCTGGCACTGGTTTTACCTGAATTTAGAAGAAGAATTCATCGTGACAGGAGGTCAGAATTGTTTCAGATGCTACTTTCCATCCTTGGCCCCGCTGAAGACCGTGCGTACCCATCATGATAAACCAAGAGCAAACAAATCATATTGGGACTTAGGGTGATGCATAAATCCATAAATACATTACTCAGTATAATTAACTCTGCCATGTTTATTCCTTCCCAGAACTGTGTAATCCTGATATAATGATGCTTCATTTGAGATGTTGTAGAACTAGTTAAAGGTTGTTCATTGCTTATTTTGTATTTGAAAGGGGTTTGTTTAAGTAGTCCTACAGTAACCAATTTGTATCCTAGGACTGTTTTTCTTTTACTTCTTGTTTTAGTGCATGTCTAGAGAAAAATATACCCTGGACAATAAAGGATTTTGTAGCAGAGAATGAGGAATCAGAGAAATGGGTAAATATTTTCCCCAAGTGCTCTTAGTCCAGCTTCCACATTAGCTTAATATAGTTTTGCCCTAGAAGTATTTACTCAAGGAACAAAAGTGAAGCCTTAGCATTATTAAAGAGGAAGGGATACGTTTAAAGGTATTTCAAACGTTATACAATGGCATGTAGGTTGAGATCCTTTTATGTTGGGCACAGAAGTGATACGTGTTAATTAGAACTCATTGGTTTTAGTGGAGCTAAGCTGGATTTAAGTGTGAATGTGGTAGTTGCTAAAGTGCCTTGCTTTTGTTTTTTTAACTTTTGCAGGCCCATCTGTATTCCTTAGGAGTTACTTTGAAAGAAGCACTGGAGTATACCGTGGACCCTGGAACAGGTCCACAATTCAGCCAAGAGCTGTATGCTTTGCTTGGACAAATGCAGAAGGAAAATCCGAAAGAAAGGCCAGATATCGAGGTAAAGGCTATTTTATCAACTGGATGTGATTTGCCATCTTGAATAGCAACATTTATCCAGTCTTCCTTTTATTGTTTCTTTAGAAGATCATTGGCTGATGCTAAGTATGAGGAAAGCAACTTTACTAGAAATAAAGAAATAAAATAATACTAGGGATTATAGTTATATAGAGAAGTGCATACAGTACATGATGCTTGGCATTAGTATAGTTTGTGGTTCCCACATAGGAGTCACTATTCTTTTTTAACATAAGGATAAATTCCCCCCCCCCTCCCCAGCCATTGATGCCCTCAAACATGCCAAGACAAAGTAAAGTTCAGGGCTTTGTGGAAGGAGAATAAGATGGGGAGCAAATGCACCCCAAGGGACAAGCTCTTCCAGATGCTAAATGAGGACTGCTACTGCATGTCTGGTCTGGCCTGGGGTGTGGGTATGCAACTGAGTATCGCAGCATACTGATGATACCTCATCCCAAATCAATGGATGACCTGCCTAAGATGCTTCATGTAGATTTTAAATATCATGGGTGAGAGGGATTGGGCCTTGGGGTACCCCAGAATAGAGCAACCACAGGCTGGACATCTGCCCTCACGGTCGCCAGCTAGAACCACACACTCTAGAAGGGTCCTCCATAAAATGGTGTCTCTAGCTCTTGTAGGCAATCCAGAAGAATAGAATGATGGATCATATTGAATACTACTAATAGGATTAAAGGAATGTAGACCCTTCTTCCAGGTCTCCGCACAAGTAATCTATTAGGCCAGTCAGTGCAGTCTTGATCCCATGCCCAGGTCTGAATCCAGACTGGAAAGGATTTGGATAATCCACTTCATTTTGGATCCTTTGGAGATAAAGCCCCAAAATCTTTTCAATCTCACAAATACTGTACATCACAAAAGCCTTCCAGAAAGTCATCAATCCAGCCCTTCCCCAGAACAAATCTTGAGTAACCTTGAACAAAGCTGCTGGATGAAAACGTGCAGATGCAAGAAGAACACAGAAGTAATCTGGCTTCACTGTTTTCAGCACCATCATAAACTTGTGGATGTGTGTGCACAATTGGGTTCAACTTATACTCACTTTTCATTTTCACATCCAAAGTATAATCTCTGGAGAACAAAGTGCAATGCCTTGACTTGAACTGCATTTCTAATTACTTTTCTGTTTCCTGGAAATTGCTCTTTTAGTTTCTAGGAGATGCTGCATGTTTACCACTGAACTTGATTTACTGCTATAATGTATTACAAACCCAATTTAAAGCATTCTGTTCATTTAAAGTCCACTATCAAAAAATGAATGAAGGACAGAATTTTAACTAAAATTTAGTTTCAAAAAAAAGTAGATAGGGTATTTTCTCATCAGATACTATATTATATTTTAATATTGTAATATCTATATTTTGAATAGCATAAATATTTTCAAATGTTATGCTTCATATTAATCTCTATACATTAACTCAACTCAGCTCAACTCAACTCAACTATTTATATATATATATATATATATATATATATATATATATATATATCAATAGTTGAGGAGATATAGCTGTAAGAGCTTTGCAAATGCAAAATTCTGAAATTTCCAAAGTAATATTAATATGTTGGGTCATACTGAAAACATAGCTAGATAATTGATAATGTCTCACTGTACAATTGTCATTATAGACTGTCATATCATTATGCAAAGAGAAACTCAAGCTTTCCTCCTCAAGTGATATTTGCCAGGGCCTTTCAGCTACTGGAAGAAAAATGCTTTCAATCGAATCATATGGCACCTTTCAAGGTATAGTTTTTATATTTTTGACGCTTCATGCACCTTAGCATAATAAAATCAAAATAATTTTTGTAGCTCATGAATTGAAATCCAAAGAAGTATGAGTTGAAGTGACATCTAGGTCTTTCTGTACAGCATAAAATAAAAAGTTATTTTGAAGTTATTCTTCCATACTTATAAGGGATATGATTTCTAGCCTCCAGGTTGGCATTGTTGACATGCTGAGGTTTTCAAGCAAGCATGTAAGTAGATAGGTAGGTTGGCAATTAGTTAAGTAACCTAATTTTATCCAGCACCCAGATGTGTCTTTCACTCTGTAAGATGATAGGAAGATTATTGGCATGTCGAATATACATGGGAAATGATCCATAGTTTGGTATCCTTTAAAATAACCCTTCCATATTTAATTCTTGATAATAACACCTTTTATTAATTTCTACTTCACATGGCACTAACAAATTTAGGATGGGATGAGGCAGGAGAAAAAATGTTTTTAATAAAAACCTCTCTCTTTGTATCTAGACAGTTCTGATAACTTGTGGGAAGGAAAATTCTATGAGGGGATTTCACCGTATGAAGAGTGCACAGATGATAACTTGACTAAGAATCAAATACCATCACCAGAGGACTTGAAGTCTGCTAGAAGTAAAAGTTCTTCTGGCATATATGCTCTGAATGACAGAAACAGTGATATAAAAACAATGAAAATCAACCAGAAGGAGGAACGATTTTGCTGCCAAAGTATTTCAACCTGGGTTACAAAAAGTCAAGAGAGGAACAGTGTTATAAAATGCAACAAGGAGTTAGATGCTAAGCCATATGCAACTAGAGTAGAGAGAGATACATTTGAGAAACACGGTTTAAAGAAAGTTAGAACTTTTCCAAAAGTACCATTGAACTCTGAGACAGACTCAAGAACATTTTTATCTTTTATAGAGGATAATACCTCGCTGACAAGGAAGCAGTGTCAGTTACAACCCAGTAATAATGAGGATACTATGTTAGAAGGAAAATTAAGTCAGTGTGATCAGCATGGATCAAAAGCAGCATCTCTTTCAGGTCCAAATAATAATTTAGGAGAACTTTCTTTGAGCCCAAATGCATCTTCAGTGTATCTAAACCACATGACATCCAGTGGTGACAAAGAAACAGTGGATTTTTTTCCATATCATTACGCCATTTCTGAAACTTCAGGCAAAACTAATGTATCAGATACAGCAGATGAGGCAATTCTTGGATGTAATGTATTAGAAAACTATCATATACAAGAATACTGTAATGAAGCTTCTCAAAAGTCAGGTCAGAACTGTTTGCTTCACATTAACAAGAAGTCTTCCACATTCATGGAATTTAAGGAAAATGGATGTAACTCAAGCATGCTAAGTTCACCCGAAGAGAAATACAGTGAGAGAAAAGACTGTTGGACTGAAGACAGACAGTATGAAGACAGGGACTCAGAAATAAGAAATAATGAGCAGGTAGTAGAAACAAACCCTTCATTTAAAAAATGTCATAATTAGTGTGGCACAGAAAGAACTTTATTTCTTTGTGTAGATGAGGGAATGTGGCCCTACATTTAAACTCTGAGAGCACATATATGCTGTGGCGAGTTGGTTGAGGAGCTTTTCATTACCAATACTTTAAAAAGGAAAGTTTGAACTGGAAATTGTTAATAAACTTTCAGGTTTTAACATTTACGTAGCTAAATTTAATACAATTGAAACCATAATAGATTTCTACTTTATCACACTAAAAATCACTGTCTGCATGCAAAACCTCTGAACCACTTTGCAGCCAGTTTTGTAAGGATCAATGTTTTGATTCACTTTTATCTTTAGGTTGATGCATGTGGCATGGCAGACTCCTCAGGTAGAACGCTTTTCTGAACCATTGGATATTTTTATCGCTTCTTGATGTAATATATGCCGAAAAAAGGGTATCAAAAAAGTGTGCCAGTAGCAGTGGGTGAATTGCTTTCTGAGAGCAGCTGGCGGATGGAGAATTAGAAGCAATTTTATGTCTGTGGCTGCTATGGTCTAAACCAATATTCCCCTGTTTACAAATCACACTGAGGTTTTACAATAAGATGCCAGGGATATACATAAGAAGTTCCATTCATGCGGTAAAATAAGATAAGGAAGTTAAAGTGCATTATATGAGTAAGAGTGCATAGCTAGGAACAGAGGAGTAAAATTTGCAGAACCAAGCTTTATGGTGGCATGGCTTTGAAAGCATTCGTAAATATTTTCTATCAAGTTCTTAAGGAAGGGCTGAGGTCTTAAGGAGAGCAATACATATCCATGGAGAAACCAGTGGACCATATCAGGGCTGGGCAAAGACCTGTAGGCACAGGAGAATCTTACAGTACTAATCCCTGGATTCTGAATGATTAAAGTTCTCTGAAAGATGTTTATCCAAGGATATTGAGATTCACTAGGTCATTGTTTTGTTCTGAAAGAGAATATTTGTTCAGTGGTATAGACTCAGTGTTTCTCAACCTTGGCAACTTTAAGTTGAGTGGACTTCAACTCCCAGAATTCCCCAGCCAGCATGGCTGGCTGGGGAATTCTGGGAGTTGAAGTCCACTCATCTTAAAGTTGCTAAGGTTGAGAAACACTGGTATAGAGGATTGTTATATACCTTTATTAGGAAACAGTATCAACAAAGATGAAAATGATGGCAACAGGTTTGCTTCAAGTAATGTTACTTTTGCTTAAGTTGCAAGAGATACCACAAAATATAAGCTACCTCAGTAACTTGTGGGTGACACAACTCAATGACGAAAGAAGTGCCATTCTGCACAGGAATACACACACATACATGCACGCACATTCATGTACGCATACTGTTCTTTTCAGTGTTCAGGAATGGTTTGAATGCTGTCTGCTTGTATTAGGTAGCGTTCATTTTAGAGATAGTGCTATTGTGCAAATCTTGACGTGCTCCTTGGATTCCAGCCTTCATAGTTACGATATTGTCTCGGAAATAACATAAATCTCCTTGGTGCTTGATCAGTCCTCTTTAACGTCATCATCATGCTTGTTATGCTCTTTGCTTTACTTCAGATTTTTATTGCCAAAGCTGCCTGCCTGCCTGCTGGCTTCGTAACTGTATCGCCAGACTTTTTAAAGTGGCTTTTTCTTTGCAATTCATAAATAAAAATAATCAGGTGTGACTGAGATGCCTTTTTCTCTAACCCTAATTTTAATCTTGATGTCTTGTCTTTTTTCATGCAGTTGCTATGGCTTTTGAACTATAAAACTAGAACATTTGTGTGCATTCATCTCTTGCTTTGTTCTGATGATTTCAACCTCAGACCATCATAGAAGTGAAAATCAAGTTAAATAGTGTGTTTATGGGGAGGGGTGGTGGTGGATAATATATCATTTTCAGATAGCAGCTATTATCCTGGTCCCTAGGTAAATAAGAGATGGATACAGTTTTCAGGAAAGAATGCCTTTTATCTCTCAGAAATAGGAGAGTATTTCTTTTTCCTAAGAAATTTTTTTTAAAAATCCAACTTTCCTGCCCCTCAAAACCTGCTTAAAAAGAAATGAATCTTTCCTGAAATATTGCATCTTTGGAACATGAGGTAGAACAGTTCTGGAGACAACACATTTTTCATTAGTATGAATGATATGATTTGTATTTTAATCCTTGAGGTACAATTATATTTTTGGAGTGGAAAAGCTTGGTAGAAAGATAAAAAAATCTGTTGTATGGCTATCCTCATATTTTCCTGAGTAGAAAAACTAAGAATTGTACTTTCTTTCCTATTATACTGTATATGAGGATTAAGCATTGAAAGAGGATTTCTCTTAATATTTATAAATAAAATAAACTCAGTAGAACATTGGCTCCCAATGGTTCCAGGGCAATGCAGGTAGTATCTAATGCAGATGCCAAAATAAAAATAACTTTATTAAAAAAGCCAAAATTGTAAAAGCTTGCCAAATCTGACAAGTTCTTGTAAGTCTTCTTAGATGCTGCCTATTTTTATTTTAAAAATATTTTAATTAATTTGGGGGTTCTTGTGTCATCTAGAAGGAAAACATATACCATGGTGTCCATGAGTGCCATGTTCCTAATCCTTGGCTTATCAAATGGTCCTCAGAATTTTTGATGATGAGGTAGTGGTCCATATAAAATAAAATGTTTGGACGGGTTGCATTAGATTATTACTGCATTTGGTACAATATTGATTTGGTTTTGGTACTAGGGATTCCAGAATTATAGGCAGGAATTTTTCTAAGTATAATTTTCTAATGTGCCCCCATAAACAAGATTTTAAATTCACTGACATCCTTTAATCCCGAATATCAAAAACAACCTGGAAATTTCTTTAATGCCAAATATGTTCCTTCAAGTCCTTTCTTTATCATTAGTCTTCTGTGTTCAATTAGTTGGTGCTTAAAATCGGACTGGGCTCTAAGTGTCTTGCATTTTAGATGTACTTATAGACAGAGTGCCTTGAAAATATAAATCTACTCCCTGGAATGCTCTTCAAGAGTAACATTCTGAAGATTCATTTTTATTCAAGGAGCAAAGGAAATAAGCTTTTTAAAAAGTGGGGGGAGTAACCCCATCCCCAGGAGCGAGAGACTTGGAGAAGGGGCAGGTGGAGAGGAGTCTAATGAGACGGGGCCTTGGGGGCGGGGGAGTAAGTTAGCCTCCTGAACCCCATTTAAAAGGAATGATAGACAGAGAAACTACTTGGAGTCAGCAAAAAGGAGAGTGTGAAGAATGGAGGCTGGGAGAGGTCCTGTGTGGGCGTTAGAGGACTGAAGAGTGGGGGTGAGAATTGTAATAGTGACAAGTAAAAGGGAGATACAATGGGAGGCTGGGAGAGGGTCATAGGGAGAGAAGGATAAGAAATTTAGGAAATTCCAATCCTTTCTTCTTCCCCTCCCCACCAACCTCCACCCAGGATCCTCCATTCTAGATTGCTAGAAACCTTGGACTCTGATTAGTTCTGTTGATCCCAGGCCTGTCTGTAATATGCTCCTCCACAACTTAATAATGGTGACAAGGCATCCCTGACATGTATCACCAAGACCTGGGTAGGTGAGCACAGAGGGCTTCCTCTGCCTAACCAGATTTCAGGCTAGCTGTCTCAAGCAGGAAAGGCAAGGACACTTGGGGACTATCACACAGCAGAAAATGCTGCTCATGACTTAAAATCACAGTCAGGAGCCCTATGAAAGAGCAGCCTCAGTCTTCTCGTTTCAATCAACTACAGTCCTGCTCAGTTCATTTCATCCTTTTCTTCTTGTGGTGTTGCTGCTCCTAGCATTTATCCTTGGTTGCGGGGCCTTCTCGTTTTGCACTGTGCTTGCTGCAGTTCTTACAGCAAAGCTATCAACGCATGGTCCAACAAGGTGTTTTATTTTTCCGCTGGCTTGTTGCAGCACCTGACCTGATTTTTAAAAATCTTTTGTATAAAATATAGAACATACATTATGTTGCTTTTTTCTTACATTTTGGTAATAAAAATCCACTCCCAATATTCATCTTTCCAAATTCTCTGTACTTGCTCCACAGGAAAGCTCTAAATGCTGGTGAAGGCTTTAAAGTAAGACATACAAGAGACAGGGAAAATCAGATTTTGGACCTGCCAGCCCAGAATGACAAGTATAGCTGAAGAAAACCTGGCATGTTGTGAAGATTAGATGGAGTTTTGTTAACCACAAGAACAGTTTATTCTTTGTTTTTATGATTCTTTGCAAATGCAAACTTTGCAATTTAGGTTGAGGACACCTAAAATGCTTCTGTGTTTGAAGAGTTCATGTTCCATACGATTGCTTATATTTTTAATGACTGAAAGCCACATCAGAGTACAAATTGGTGAAAATGAGGTATTTGCCTATTTTAGAAGTGGCATGCCATTACATCTCCCTAGGGTGGAGTGAAAGTCACCCAGATGCCTAAGGCAAAACTAAAACTAGAACTCCCTATTTCTAGACCAGATGGTCTCTCAGTCATTAGTATATCCCGATATATTCTTATTATTGTTTTTGATAGGATTCTGTCCTATTTCACTGGTCAATCAACATGAAAGAAAGTAACCTCCAAAGTAACTTCTCTGTGCATTTTAGGTGGCTTTATCACATTTTTTTAGTTGGAGAAGAATATGAAATTTCACAATTATATAATGGATTATGGAGTCCTTGGGGTTCCTTGAGCTTGTCGTGTCCTTGCAGATGTTTCATTACCTGGCTAGGTAACATCTTCAGTGCTAGAATGGAGTGGGGTTTGCTCTCTGTTTATATACAGTGGCTTGCCCTGCCTGTGTTGGTGGGGTGGGGCAGGGTTGTGGTTTTTTTGGTGTGTTTTGCTTTTTTCTCCTGGTAGTTCCTTGATTAAACTATTGTTTACTGCTTCATTGTATGTCTGGTGATAATCTTGGTGTTAATTTCTGCTTATCTGGGTGATGATTGCTGGTGAAGAGTTATTCTGGTCTTTTGTTTCCTTTTTATTGCCTCTTTTGAATAGTGTGTAGATGTTGTTTATCTCTATGTGTCTGTTGATGGCTGCCTTGTCTGAATACCAGGCTTCCAGGAATTCCCTTGCATTTTTAGATTTAGCTTGGCCTATGGTGCTGGCAGTTTCCCAGTTGAAACTATGGTTAAGTCTGTCCATGTGTTGTGAGATTAAGGAGTTTTCATCAAATCTTCTGACTGCTAGTTGGTGTTCATGGATGCACTCTGCTGGCCTTCTGCCTGCCTGTCCTACATAGTGGCTGTTGCAGTCCTTACACTGTATGTTGTAGATGACTCCTGTTTTTCCTTCTTGGGCTACCGGATCTTTTCGTTTACTTAAGATGTTCCACAGTTCAACCCTGAGCTACATATATTCTTTTCTGTTGATAATAGATTATCTTTGGGTATTTATATTTATGGCACCTATGATTTTTATCTTAGAAGAAATAAATGTAATGATTGTTTCAATATTGGTCTATATTGAGGGCAATGAGGCATTATGTATTTTTGGAGGAATTGAGAAAAATGCTAGCATTCTGAGAAGAAGGATCCTATATCACAAATGCATTAACTTATGTTCATAGATTAGCATGCACATAATTTAAATTAATACACACATTGTCAATGAGTGTGGCTTCAAAAACACCTTATGTTTCTCAACTCTCCTTAACATTTTGCTTTCAGTGTGTTTTTCTGAAACATCTCTTAATACAGTACGGTAAACCATTGAAAGATTATGAACTCTGGGCTTTATGCCATGAATGTTTGCTCACTCTGGAAACGTATACAGATTATCCAGGTATGACCTTTGCAACTTTCTCTTAAACTAACGTATTTCATTATTTTAACATTAAGAGCATGCTTCATCCTTTTAAGAGCTCTCGGGATGGAGTGAATTGGTACTTTTGAGATACATATTTTGGCTTCCAATTGTACACTTTGGCCAGCCAGCTAATAAAAAGAGGCTATGAAAGGATAAAGGGTCTATCCCAGCGTTTCTCAACCTTGGCAACTTGAGGATGTGTGAACGCCAACACATCTTCAAGTTGCCAAGGTTGAGAAACATTGGTCTGTGGTGATCCCTTTTACTAAACACACAGTAGAAAAATGGATTGTGCCATGAATTTGTTATAGCATGTTGAATGTTAACTTGAATTGAAATATTACTTACCACCTATATGATGGGAAACTTGCAGGAGTTTCAGTTGCTAGAATATTTCACACTCCCTTTTGGTATGTTGATGTATCTTTAAGGCATTCTTGAGCAAGAATCTTAAACTGTGAAGTGTGTAATGGCACATGAATACATATAGTCCATAATTCATCACATTTCTTTTTTATTATACTATAAAGTCATTGCCTATATGCCATCAAATCCCACAAAGAAATTATAGAGTAAAGGCATGATTTGGGAGTTCTTACCACAGCTATTTAATACTTTGTGACTAAGTATGTCATATAAACTCTCATTTAAGATGGTGCCCGGATGCTTATCTCTGTAATAATATCTCAGGTGATCATCTGTGCGCTCATCTGGTAGATAAAAATTCCACCATCAGTGCAGATTGTTCATAGGTCCTTCTCTACTTATTTCAGAATTCTGGGCTTGCATGAATGTCCTTAATGCTTGTTTAGCACCTCATAAACTTTGCCGCAGAAATTGTTCTTATTTTGCACTTTGGGAACTCTAGCTTTATGTTTGCTTGTTTGTTTTTAAAAACCAAACTAATACAAGCTCGACAATGAATCAAATTGCCAAAGGCACCATATTTTATATATTCAAATTCCTTGGGATTTTGGATGACCTGAGCAATGTGCTGGCCACTGCACAATCAATTACAGTATATTCAAGCAGAAGGTCCAACGACGCAACTCCTTTGGTTTATCTCAAGGGCTGATAGGAGGCTTGGGCCAACTGACTTCCACAGAAACTCAGGATTACGAGAAAAGCCTCTAGGTAATATATAGAGCAGTGTTTCTCAACCTTAGCAACTTTAAAATGTGTGGATTTCAACTCCCAGAATCCCCCAGCCAGCAAAATTTGTCAAAGGCACTCCATCTCTGAGCAGCTACATAGCCTCTAATGAAAGGGATGGACCCAAAGTCAGGCAACACTGTACTTTGGTCTTTCAGAACTGAACGTTTCATAATTGAAATATTCTGATTTATAACCAGATAATCAAAATAGATGCCAGTGGCGTTATACGTCCTATTAATATTGTAAATAGTTTTAATGTTATTGTGTTTTCCAGCATACTTGTGTTTAGATTCTGTAGCAATCCATCATGATGGAAGTATTACTTTTGTTCCATGTGGAAATGAAGGTAAATGCATACTGCTGTTAATATTATTAAGCTTCATTTAATGTGGTTGTAAAAATTAAAATTATTTATTGCATTTTATTTTACTTTTAGGATCATCGGATAGGTTTTACTTGGCTCCTGAGGCCGCGGAAGAGGATTTTGTTACAGAAAAGGTATTAAAATATATGAACTTTGCATCATATTTTCATGAAGATCCATCTTTTAAAAAGGTCATACTCACAAGATAAACTCTATGTAAATCTATACTGTGTGTATATAGTTTCTTCATATTCCAAGATGCTGCAATATTGCATGTTTTTTAATACCCTTTTTGAAAAGTGGAGGTTATACCTATAGACCTTGCTTATACAACACGTAGAGGACAAGTAGGATGATGGTACATGTGTCTCTGATTGTGCCTGCTGGCTCCTCTTGCAAGCACGTGTAACTAGCCATGGATAGTGGTTTCCATAGTTTGCTGGCTATATCTTCTCATAGGAGGAGCAGACACAATAGGAGCGTCACGCACCAACATAGTACTTGTTCCTTTCTACCCGAGAAAAAATGCATTGAGAAAAAGAAATGGTTGGACACTTTTTATGTTATAATGGGCCAAATTCGTTGATGTTTTGAAAAAACAAAAACATGAATTGCAGCTGTGGATTTGTTCTGTTTCATTTGGCTAATATGTACTCTATCGGTAGCCTTGTCTTTCTAAATGCTGGACGGAAGCTCCCCATTCTTCCTGTGGCTTTCTTTTGCTATGGTAAATAAGGATACTGTCTCACGGTTATCCTTTGGGAACGAAGGATGTTGACTTGTCTACATAGTCAAAAGGAATTCCCCCTTGAAAAAGGCAGTTTCATACAGAACGAGACATCAGTGCTGCAGTGTTCAATGTCATTGTATAAGCATCATAGGAACTTCTTGATTTTAATAATTAATGAGAGAACGAACTTTAATTTCATTGTCTCTTATATATATATATATATATATACACACACACTCATGTATACATACATATAAACATACTTACACACACATCTGCACACACACAGAAGAGGTGTTATCCAAAATTAGCTCATTCATCTGTTACTTGCAGCAGAAACATCAGCTTTGATCCTCAGCACCAAAAAATCACTGATAATTGATATTAGTAACAAATAACGAATAGTTTACCGCTCTTTTATGGCAACCCAAATAATGTTCCTGAATGAAAGGGCTATCCTGTTTGTAGAAGATAGTTATTCCTAAATGAAAACTAATGGCATTAGCTGCAAGCTCAGGTTTCTGTGATAGGATGGTAAACATTTGGTATTCTAGATGTTGCTGATTTACTGTTGGCAGAAGCCCCAGAGAACATGGCTAGTGGTGAGCAAAAGGACCACATTTCTTTTGCACAATATCAACGCCTGTCCTGGAGATTGAACGGAAGGAAAGACTACACAGATTTAGAACAGGTTTAAACTGAATAAAATTAATGCGATAACATTAATTTGTTTCAAACATATGGTTTAAGTTTAAGTTGATTTGTATGTACATATGGATCTGGAATAAAGCAAAAATTGGGTCAGGTTTGATTTTTACAGAGAAAGGCTAAGATAATCAATGAAAGGTGATGAAGGATGAAAGGTGATGAAAAGTTCTGAATGTGGGACAGGCTGTTTTTTGGCAGTGAACAGTGGATCTTGGGGAAAAATGGACATGGAACTAAAGGAAAGAGGTGAAAAGTGCCATAAATATATGGGAAGTATGAAAAGTGGAATTGATGGAATGATGAAATGGAATCATTGATGGAATGATGACGTGAAAGAGGCTGTGGATTTAAAAAATAGATATAAGAAAATTTCTACAAAAGGGAGAGTGAGAGAAATACCTGGTATAATATGAGGGTTGAATGAAAAGTAATGCTCCCATCTCCATAAATAAGTATATTTTAAATAGCTATATTGTAATAAACGAAACAAGAAAATAATCTACTTGTTTGTTACCTGTATTTAGTTTTCCACATAATCACTACCATTTGCTACACACTTCTGCCAATGATGGACAAGTTTCTTAAAGCCATCACATTTAAAAAAATAAATAAATCCATGCTTCCTCTCTTCAACCAAGTCCTGGTAGTCCTCTCCACCTCTTCATTTGAGTCAAATAGATGCCCACAAAGGTATTCCTTCAATTTTGGGGAAAGTTGGAAGGTGCTAAGTCTGGACTGTATTCTGGATAAGGTAAAGTGGTAAGATCCAACTTTCCAGTTGCCTCTTGGGTGGCTCTTGAAGTGTGAGGCCTAGCATCATATTGCAGTAAAAATTCCTTCTTGTGCTTCCACACTCTGTTTAATCATTTCACAGTTTTGAGTGTTGCTGTATAGTGTGCTGAATTGATAGTGGTGACAGGTGCAAGAAAATCCATGTGAATAACACCATCTGCATCCCGAAAAACTCAGTTTTCCTGCTGAAGCCTGGGTTTTAAATTCATTTCAATTGTAGAGACTCCTTCAGCAGTCAAAAACAAAATCACAATGCGTTGCTTAAAGTGCACTGATGAGTACTCACTACATTTCACAAACAACAGCAACACAACTTTTTCTCACAGCAAATTCCCACCAATTGAAGTAAAAGAACAGATGCTAAAGAACACATCAGAACTTTTAGTGCATCATTACTGCTATCTGTTGGTGACTTATAAGTTTGGTGGCATTATTTTTCATTCTACCCTCATATCTACAGAGAGGAAAAAGATAGTTGCAAATAATATAGTTAACAAGAACAAGAAATAGTTAAGATTGAAAAATGGTGATATGTGAAAGAGTGGATATATATTGTGATATGTAGAAAACTAGTAGTGATATGTTGAGGAGTAGAATTGAATGAATGGAATAAAATTAATGTTGGCAAAAAAGTAAGAAGTCAGTCATAAATTCTATTTATTGAAAAAGAAAGCTACATAGACATCTTAAAGAATGTTAAGAGTGAGCTAAATCATCTTACTGTTCAAGATGCAACTCAGGAATTGGAACATTAACTTGATGTAAACAGTAAAGATGACTTTGGCAGAGATAGGCCACATCTGCTACCAAAGTGACAAAGAGAAAAACATGGCTTAAGTCCAAAACAAGCAGAAAGTATGCATATGCAGCTCAGACAAACACCTTCCTAATTCTCATGGGTGTGAGAAAGGGAGGGGTATAGCCAATCAGACTTGCAAGAGTCTGTGGTTATAGCCACTCTCAATAAAGTAGCCTTATCTTTCCTGTGGAGTTGATTCATGGTCTAGTCTACTAGGTGGGGCAGACATTTATGTGATTTGGTCATACCCATTTTTGCCACATTTTGAGCTGATATACATAGGATTGTTTATTAGACTCCAGATCAGTCACTGGATATCAAAGATGCATATGTTCCTCCATACCTATCAAGTAGTGATAAGTAGCTTATCAAGTATTGATAAGGCTGAATTTCATGTAAGGAGGAGCTTCTTTAGGGTCAAGTGCTGAAAAGTAGCAATGTGCCTTTTCAAAGTTTATTCCACATTACAGTCACTGAATGATCCATTCGGAGATCAAGTCACTAATAGGCGTTTGTGGCTTGGTTTGGTGATGAGGGAAAGCCCATTATTACACTTACTTGTGTCTTCACCTCAGACATCTCTAGGATAGGCTTATCTGCTTGTTCTGAAGCTTGCAATTCATCTGTTGGTCAGTTATGCTTTTAACAAACACCTCAGTTTTATGTCAGTGACCTGAATTGGACTTTTAACCATGTGCATTCAAGGACAGGGAGCAAATTAAGTGGGACTTGCCAGGTGATTCAGTTGCCTTTTCACTGTGCCATTTCCAACAGGCCTGTATTTACTGTATGGCTGCAATTTTGTGGAGAGCAGCAAGATGTAATTTTCCACCTGATCACAAATTGGTGTTGCCAGGGAAACTGAAAAATTTTCTTCTGAATATGGCAAGAAGCAAGCCAGAAGACCGCCCTTCTCTAGCAGATGCAATTAAGGTGAATTAAATTCAGCAATTTAATTTTCAGTTTTATTTCCACAAGCCAGCTTAGTAGCAAATAGGAATTTCTACTGGTTTTTGTAATTCATCCAATTTGTGCGGTTGCCCTAATGGCTGCTTTCAAAACACATTCATGGGATTTTGAAAGAATATTAATTTTGAGCAACTTTGACTTAATTGTAATAAAGGTTCTTCCTAAATTTAAATTATTTTTAAAATGCCTAGTTTTTAATGCACAGCTCTCTTTCTTAGTGTCTGTAATTCAGCATGAGAATTCACGTTTCTAGATTTGTCGTAGTTACCTGCTTGAACAAAATATCAGCAGCAAGACGGTTCTAGAAGCTTTAGCAAAAATGGCATCTCAGGTATGAATATTTTTGGTGGGGTATGTGTGTATCTATATGTCTATATTTTATTCCAGTAAAGTTTTATTGACAGTAAAATTATCTTTGCTCCATACATTCTTTTACTTTCGTTTCAGTTCAACGCCACAGTTGTAATCATTTTTGTGCAAGATTTGTTTAAATAAACCACAGATTAATTAAACTGTTTTCAGGACTTATTTTAAAAAGAATTTTTATGGATCGTAATTTTAGAAACCATCCTGGTTTCTAAACCTGGTTTCTTCCCCTACACTATATCTTAACAATAATACCAAATTATAGAATCCAAATGCTATAGGAACATTAGCACCACATGTTTGTGTTCTGAAAAACTCCAAAGATATCTGGACTTCAGAGTACATTTCAGTCATGATCAACACCCCACTGGGCACATTTGTAATTACAATGAAGTGCCATAAATAGCATCATAGCTGCTATACAGACTACCCATTCACATTTCTGGGGACAAAATGTATGGTACTCAAAGTAATATGTTGTTCAAGAACCGGAATCTTTTCCCAAAAATAACTTACCCACCCTCCTTAATATCTATCTTCAAACTCTCTCTCTTTTTCTTTCATTCACTCCATATTGTTAGCACAGCAAGCAAGTAGCCTTATATTCCCAAAGTACTGTGATCACGCCTTACCCTGGATCCCATCCCTAGATCTTCCCTCACTTCGATGTGAAGATACAACCACATTGCTGACTACAGTTCTCTAAAATAATACTATTTTTAGAATACATTATTAAATCAATGAATGTATTTATCTTTTGTCAGTTTTGTATATTCTGGTATAATAGTTGGAGCCCCCAGCTATTAAGATTTCTAGTCCTAAGTCCACTCCTTAATTTCTCTTTTTTTATACCAAAAAAGAAATAAAGTCAAACGTTCTGTTGGCAACTTTCCATGAAACATGAAACAAGATAATGAGATGCATAAAATACAAATATCCCAAACCTATTCTTTTATTTGAACCAACCAGAATGGCCTAAAGAAATGGACTTTTTTTTTAGTTTTCCATAATTCAAACAAGCTGTTATAAGAAACATAAGATGTGGAAAAAGTAAGATATCCCAAAAAATTGGGACAGTTATTTTTGCCATGAGGTCTATATATCACAGTCAGGAACTGTAGACAAGTTAAAATATATTCTGTTTTGTTTATTATTTCAGCACAATAAACATTTTAATTATAAATTATATGTATGTAAATTAAGTAGGGTAACCTATGTATTCCATATTTTGCATTCTTTTTAAACTGCTATAGCTGTTCACATATTTGTTTGGCATGGATATTAGTATTATGCAAAGCTTCAGGTCAGATATTTGATTTGAGGGTGATTTGACCATTGAATTAAATCAAGGGTATTTGAATTGACTTGAAAAATCAGTGGACTTCTGTACATTTTGTTCAGTTGTAACTTTGAATAGATTTGGTTCGACTTTTTGAACTGTACATTATCAGACTGCACATTCAAATCACATTGACTCTTGAAATCAAGTTGCAGGCTAGATCTTGGCTGATTCGCACACTCATAATAAATACTGCCTTTCCTTATCTTTCCTACCCATGCGTTATACTAGGCCGACGAACAAATGAATATATTTCTTGGGGGGGGGGATATATATTCTAAACATTTTATAATCTGGCATTTCTCAGAGAGCTCAAAGCAGTACATGGGGGTTGTCCCTTAATTTTATCTCCACAATAAAATCTTTGTGGGGGAGATTAGGTGGAAAAACTGAGTTCTCTAGTCTACACACTCCAATATCTTAATCATTAGCAGATATACTGAGAGGATATATTTGGAATCTAATAACTTCAGGTGACTCCAGTTGGAAACAATATAATTCATTACAATCAGAAAGGCCCATAAGGCTCTGTCTTGTTCAAATAATCTTTAAGAAAAAGACTCTAATGCAGTGTTTCTCAACCGTGGCCACTTGAAGATGTGTGGTCTTCAACTCCCAGAATTCCCCAGCCAGCATGGCTGGCTGGGGAATTCTGGGAGTTGAAGTCCACACATCTTCAAGTGGCCAGGGTTGAGAAACACAGCTCTAATGGCTTGTAGCTTTCCTGATAAAATTGCATCCTTCATAAAAATGGCAAGATTGTGGTGTGAGAGAGGAGTTTGATGAACAAGACCCTCCTTCCCTCCCCCCCCCTTTCTTTTTGCTGTTGCTATGGCAGCAGAATTGGAGCAGGATAGAATATGAAAATACAGTATAGCCTTTTATATATATGTTCCTTTCCTTCAACGACCTTTCCAAAGGCCATTTCAATGGCCAGTTGGTTCAAGTGACAGAAAATAAACATTCCAGTAACCTATCCTTTCTTGCATTGGGAAAAACTAAGTTCCACACTTCCTTTATTTTTTATGCATTGAGATCTTTGGGGTAAAAGAGGTTAAAAGCAGCCTATGCAAAACCTATATAATTATTAGTTCAGAGGAGCTTCAACTATTGTTCGCAATAGGAAAACCATTCTAAATAGCCCAGATAAAGAACTGGCATTTAGCTCAAGGACTTCATTCTATGCTTTTATTCGTTTGACTTTCTTGAAATTGGAGGTATAAAGAATTTAAGCCCCTAGGCAGAATAGAGGAAACCATTCTGTTTCTCTCTGTGTTTGTGTGTGCATAAGCTGAAGACAGTATTTCTAACACCTTTCTTTTGTCGTCCTTCATTATTTTGCCGATAGGGCTTCAGAGAAGAGGAATCTTTTAATGTTAGCTGGCCTTCTAATTTTCAAAGTGGAAGTTACTCAGTAAATGCTAACTTAGGTGAGTATTTCTCTCTAAATACCTTGCTATTCCTGATTTTATTTTTTTTTTATAAGAACAATCTAAGTCATCTGCCCAAACCTGTTAGAGATTTTTTTTTTTTTGGGTCAACTATTGTTTGCTTTTCTTTAAGCAGCATGCCTACTTTTATTGTCAATTGTGTTCCCACTTTCAGGATTTTTGCCTATGAGCAACGAAAGCAAACTGATAGCAGTAGAAGGACCAGTCCCTTGCCAGCCACCTTTAAACACAGAAAGGATCGTGTTGCCAAATGCCTTCACTTCTTCAGCAACTCACTTTAAGCCTATTATTCTGCATCAGAATGTAAATCATAACATGTAAGTGAGGTTGTGTCGTCCAGGCAATGATTCATTCTATTTAATGGGAGGCAAATTACATTTATTATACTATGATGCCTTCTTTTTGGCTAGGATGAAGCTGATCACATCATAAAGATCTTCTGATTTTTGCGGAGAGAAACACATTTAAACTCTCCTGAGTCTGCTCGTTTATTCCTATTTTTATCAATGGAGAAGTTTGGACATTTTCAGTGCTGTCTTTAATTTGCCACAATTAACTATCATTAATCTTAATGATAGTTCCTTTCAAACAAGTCCATTTCAAATCACAGTAAAAGAAGATAAGTTTGTAAAATAAAATAAAATGCATTCGATACGTTTTGTAATACATTATATGTAATATTTTTTTTTAATTTCAGGTCATTTAGAATGCTACGTATTATGTTCTTCTTTAATCATATTTTCCTTAAAACAGAAAAAGCAAAATGCTTCTACTGCTTTAGCTATTTGAGGTTGCTTCCATTCTCAGGTTAACATGTAGTCCCAAGTTCTATTTTTGTGTCCCTCAGAATAATTTTTAGTTACGATTGCTGAAAACCTGTGGTACTGATTCTCAAGTCCCACATACATGTAATGTAGCCTGCAACTCCTCTTCCCAATCTGAATTGTAGCTCTTTGTCCTAAAAGGTTGCCCAGTCCAGAGGCTTAGAAGAAGGCCAGCTCTTTTTATCATTTTGGTTGCTGTTTTCTCTATTTATTTCTGTGAGTTTAGGCCTGGTTTATCTCCAGTTTGATTATCGGAACCATATACATCATATTCTGAATCTGAAGACATAGTATGAGCTTACCAAGTGATATTTTTATTCCCCTCCATTTATCTTAACTATATTTTCTTATAGCTCCTAACACTTGGGGAACTGCAGCAGAACGTCAAGAACATTCCAGCCCTGAACTCTGCTCAGCCTTTATCATTGGGGATTTCTTTTCTGTCCAGTTCTTCCTATAACTTTCCTCTGCTGTCCTGAAGCTAAAGGGCTCTGATTGCAGCTGGCTGCCAATTTTGAGCCTAGATTTATTACTATTTAGTTTTGAAGGTGCAAGAGAAGTTGGACATCCAAGGTCCTAGTACAATGTATGAGATCATTTATTTGAATGCCTTCTTATCATGTGTTCTTTTAATTTAAAATTATATGCTTCTGGATATCTAGAATATCCCTATGTTACACATAAACTCCTACTGTTTTGTTTCCAGACTGATAGACATTCAGCTCTTGAAGTTGCTTTAGAAAAAATTATACCAAAGTCAACTCAACTCAACTCAACTCTCTCCCCCTCTCCTCTCCTCTCCTCTCCTCTCCTCTCCTCTCCTCTCCTCTCCTCTCCTCTCCTCTCCTCTCCTCTCCCCTCCCCTCCCCTCCCCTCCCCTCCCCTCCCCTCCCCTCCCCTCCCCTCCCCCTCCCTCCCTCCCTCCCTCCCTCCCTCCCTCCCTCCCTTCCTTCCTTCCTTCCTTCCTTCCTTCCTTCCTTCCTTCCTTCCTTCCTTCCTTCCTTCCTTCTTCCATAATGTATTTTCTCTGTATCTAGAAGGGAGAAAAAAATATATATATTCAAGGTTACCTGAAAGAAATTATTTCCCCCCCCCAAAAAAAAAATAAAGTAAGAGAATTGTCTCCACAGAGTCTCAAAATGTCAAGGTTAGGGTCACAATAGCTTAGAGCAGAAAAGGAAAGTGAAATAACGAGATAACTGTATATTGGACAAAAGGCAGAAAAAACAAAGAAACTATTTCAGCATAAGGATATGAGTGGTTATAGCTGAAACCCCAAAAGAGCCATTAAAGAAGCTACTGGAGTTGGAAGGAAGTCAGGAAATAATGCTTACATTAGAAGTGGTGCAGCCACCATTAATGGATGGATAGTTGGTGTGAAAACCACATATAATTGTTCCATGACTTTGTAAAATAAAGCATCCATGTTGGCAAAGCGAGTCTTTCTTAATCAATCGTCTTATTACTTTCCAGAGATGCCATGGCATCCACCATGGTAGAATGTGAAACTATGCCAAGAATAGCTTCTGTGAATAGCAAAAGTCCAATACATTCCAGTAATGACACTGAAAATAAGACAGATGAAGATTCTAATTTGTCTGCTACCTGTGTAATGCCTGGTGCTCTGGAGCACAATAAAGAAGGACCAAAAGTACAACAACAGGAGGATCATGAAGAGCAATCTCCAAGCAGTACTAGCTCATGTATCCCTAACTTACCATTTCTTTCTGAATCTTCATGTGTGTCTCAAGAGAGATGTGTTTTGCAAACATCTCCCTCAGCTAATCCTGACTCTACTGTGCCATCTAGTATGACTTTTATAAATAATTTTCTTTTAAAGCAGGATCCAGAGACAAGAGTGTTGACTCTAGTACCCGTGCAGATAGCTATATCAGAGCAAATACCAAATAAACCCCTCCATTCAAGAACAACTTACAGCTGTTGTCCAAGTTTACATGTGCTCCTTTCAGAACCTGCAGTGAACTATGATGCTAACAGAGCCCTAAAAACAAATTCATCCTTAAGTAATGTGAGAAATGACAAATTTGGTGATGTACAAAATAAATTTTGGGACATAAAAACTAAGATGGATGGTTTAACGCCAACAACAATTAATAAAGAGACTCAAACAAAATGTTCTGAAAGTAATCCGTGCCTTGTATCCTGTAAGAAATCTGATACAGATGCAGAGAATAGTTTCCTTTTATCAGATCATGCACTGGATATCTCGGTAGACCAAAATTCTGCTTGTTCACTCATCCTAGAAACTTCTCTTCAGAATAAAGGAGTGCATAATGTTCCCTTGGAGAATGTTGTGCAACTTATCCAAGAAGAGTTTGCATTTGGTAGATCTCAGGACAATACTACTGAAGCCCTGGCTATAGGTAGGCATTAATATTTTCATACCAGATTACAAATACTTAAAAAAAAAAAAAAAAAGCAAATCAGACCTGTCACTAAAAGTTACTGTAATTTAGAGTTTTTTTTATTTTTATTACAGTTATCAGATCCATCTCTCAAAAAGCTTTTCTATATCTTTTAAGTTTGCAAATCCCATATAGGATAAAATCTTCACCTATGCATTTTTGGTTTTTAACTTGCTTTTGTTTGAATCATGCCTACCTTCCAAGGAATATGGGTTATTTATTTTCAATCAACACTGGAAAGAAATTTGGGGGGGGGGAGATAAGCCTCAATAAGCCAATGATTTTTTTTTTTTACATATCCCACTATCTTCTTTTTTTTTTTAAATCAGGTAAATATATTTTCAGTTTAAAGGATCTCAGATACAACACATTCTGCAATGCAGTTTCTGAGAAATTTTGTGATCTTTACTGGGAAGAAAAATTACTAGCAAATCTTTATGATGCAGCAAATGGTAGAACTCCTGTATCTGAAAGGCAAGTGATTCTTATGTTACCTTTTAATGCCAATTTTGCCTTTGCTTATATTACTGTTCTGTTTGCAATTTCAACTCTTCCATCATTCCTAGCACTCATCTATCCAACCTGATTTTTGAATATGTATTGGCTTCTGTTCTCACTGGCAGTTCTGAATGGACATTGAAAATCTGGTTGCAATCTGGCATGTTCCATTATTCTGAATTCCTTCACTTTTCACAACCGTGCCTGAACGACCATTCC
Source organism: Python bivittatus (assembly GCF_059951505.1). Classification (NCBI taxonomy): domain Eukaryota; kingdom Metazoa; phylum Chordata; class Lepidosauria; order Squamata; family Pythonidae; genus Python; species Python bivittatus. The sequence goes on from NW_028277108.1 coordinate 601,093, forward strand.
TGGACACTATGCTAATGTTTAATCTTTGTTGTTGTTTTTTTAAAAAAAGAACAACCACTTGGGAAAGTCATTGAGTAGGCATGTGTTGGGACATTTAAGAATTGTGTAGGAGCTTAAATTGACAGGCACATCTGTATAGGCATAAACATGAATACACGGACATAAACTTGAATAGACTCAGGAGAGACTATAAAACACTCAGTCATTCTGAGCACAAGCTGCTTTGCAATCAAACTGGAGTCTCTTTTATTCCAGCTATGCAGTATGTTCTCTAGAGGCTAGTTAGATACAAATATATTAACTTCAAAACTTCATTAAGCACATAATAAAGTTGTCTGGCTTCTTAGTTTCAGCATTAAGTGCAAGACAGACTCAAACCATATGGTTGGTGTTTCATAACAGCTTATATCATGAATGCCTGTTTTTTGGCAGCATTTCTCATGACCAATTTGGTAGATAGTGACAAAAAAAATCCTTGCATGTCTGTTCTCTGATTAAGTCTCCAAACTGTTCATTAACATATTTGCCAAACACTGTCTGCATACAGGGCAACTTTATAGACAAAAAAGGTGGGAAGAGGTAAACATTTATATTGCACACCATTGCTTATCAAAAGGTCTGTGTAGAATACTTTTCTTTTGAATTTTAAAGGTGCAGCTTTCAATTGATCAGCTGGGAACCTTTTCACATTGATTTCTGTGCCAAAGAATTGTTGGTGTTGAAGATTCTTTGGTGCATGTTCTACATCAACATGTGTGATGTCCTGATTGTTCTTAGATCAGATGGTCTCATTTTTCCCTCCATGAAGACAGAACAAACCTTGGTATACCACTAATCTTCCCCCTTTCCCCATTCTTGTCTGCACTGTAAGGGCAGTTAGGCAAGGGAACATTTTCCCTGTTTTATATTTTATTTTATTGTCATTGAGACTCCCCATTTGCACACCTACGTAATACCAGCGTTTTTCACAAAATTATTTAAACCTCAAGATAAAGCTGCTAAAATCTGAAAGCAAAATAATGATTTCTTTTTAAAGCACAGTTTTCAAAATTTTAGAACATGGTCAGTGATCTTTAACTCTCACTAAAGCAATGAAGGAAGTACAGAGCAGGAAGCTTAAGACAGTAGACCATGTAATAAATGCAGAGTCATGAAAGATAATTGCTGGCATATGTCTGAGACATATACACATTGTAGAACAAGACTTTGGTTACATGGCTGGTGTGGGTCTTCCGGGCTGTGTGGCCGTGGTCTTGAAGTCTTGTTTCCTAACGTTTCGCCAGCACCTGTGACCGGCATCTTCAGAGGGCAGGAGCACAGAGAGGAGCAGTTCTCTCTGTGCCCAGGATGATGTGACCCTGCTGTGGGTATTTACAGAGATCAGCGAGGGTGCCTGAAGGGTGTGGGGGGGGAGGGGGTTGGGTTAACGATTGGCTGCTTGTTTTGGTGTCAGATTATGATGTTCAGATATCATGCTAATCAGCAGCCACTGTTAACAACTCAATGGAAAAAACCCTGCCTAACCCCCAGGAAGATACACACATAATCTGACACCAAAACAAGCAGCCAATCCAGAACACGGCCACACAACCCGGAAGACCCACACCAGCCATCGTATTCCAGCCGTGAAAGCCTTCGACAATACACTTTGGTTACATGTCTGCTACAAATAGTGCAGTGTTTGATGTACACATCATACATCTTACACACTTCCTCATACCTGTTTCCACCATAATGCATAACTCTATGAGATCTGATGACTTCTGTGTTTGTGCTAGTAGTTTGTGCTGCAATTTTGCTATGGCAGGAAAAAAAGGGGAGAGTTCAGAAAGCAGATGAAAGCTGAATCACTGTAAATTGCTTTGGAGCAATCATTTGGGAGTAGGCAAGTGCAGCACAAAAGCCAAATAAATTCATTGTTCCTTCACAAATATAGTGAAAAGGGCAGCTAGATCAGGGAAGAGACAAATATTGAAAACCTGGATGAACATAAAGATAGGCTGGGTTGTGTTTTTTTTCTTCCCCTAAATAGCCTTGTCGTAAAGGTGCCTGGAGAGAACAGGTGGCAGAATTGGCCACATGCATTTCAAATTTTATCATTCACAGCTTGATGAGATTCTACCTGTTTAATGTTTCATCTGGGCCTTGGCTAACCACTGTATGTGGGCCTTGCCCACCTATTTTGAATGTCTAAAAGCTTTGAAGCTTTCCCATTTTTGACTGAAATGCACCCATACACATGGTGGAAGATGCAAGCACTTTAGCTTATCTCTGAACGTTTCCACCTCCAAAAGTATTTCGTTTATGAATAAGCATTCGGATGTTCATCTCTCACACTCTCCCTCATTTTCAGAATTAATGAAGCACAATATTTGAGCAAGACTTTTCAAACCAAGCCAAACAAGTTTCTGAGTGACAGTGAAGAAGCAAAAGGTACAAAAAAGTTAATGGGCATGTCTTACATTCATTGATAACTAACAGCTATAAACCTGCAGCAGTCAAATCAAGGTATGAAGCAATAGCCCTCATGTCCTACTAGAAGTAAGGAGAAGAAGAGCAATGGGGATTTTGAAGCAAAGATTTATATCCTTGGAAAACTGGCTCTCAAGTGAGCCTACTGGAGAAGGTTGAACTAATGTTTCAAGATTTATTTGTATACATCAATCAGATTTGACAATTCAGCTTTCCTTTTGTTGAAGTGCCATGTATCTCAGATTGTTTAAACTCATGTGATGCTTCTAAGGATGATGGAGGAGTCTAATATATAGTAATCCTAAAATGGATGTGATTTGACCTGAAGCAGTAGAGTATTAAGTATATAGATCAGAACAGGTTCCACTATGAACCTGCTCAGCTATTTAGATTAACAGGAGAGGTTCTTCTGAAGATACCCCTGTTGCCAAAAGTTTGACTATCTGGAATGCAAGAAAAGCCATATCCTGTGTGACTTGCTGGGTGAGGAATGCACTCCATATGGAGATCCATCTCCTCCAACTCTCCCAATTCCATAGGGGACATTTAGGACAAACTAATAAGATTGTTCTCACAAGCCTATCAGGATGTTCTTTAACATTCCTAATATTTTGTTTTGTGTATTTTTCTGGGCAACTAGACATATTTCCAGTAAACCCCTGGGAGCATGTGTCAGCATGTTTAGTTTCTAATATCCCTGGGAACTAATGGAAGCAGTAACAGACTTTATTTATTTGGGCTCCAAGATCACCACAGACAGACTACAGCCTGAAATTAAAGGACGCTTGCTCCTTGGGAGGAAAGCTATGGCAAACCTAGACAGCATATTAAAAAGCAGAGACATCGCCTTGCCAACAAAGATCCGCATAGTCAAAGCTATGGTTTTTCCAGTAGCGATGTATGGCTGTGAGAGCTGGACCATAAGGAAGGCTGAGCACCGAAGAATTGATGCCTTTGAATTGTGGTGCTGGAGAAGACTCTTAGGAGTCCCCTGGACTGCTAGAAGGTCAAACCAATCAATCCTAAAGGAAATCAATCCAGACTGCTCATTGGAAGGATTGATACTGAAGCTCGAGCTCAGGTACTTGGCCGCCTAATGTGAAGAGAAGACTCTTTGGAAAAGACCCTGATGATGGGAAAGATTGAAGGCAAAAGGAGAAGGGGATGGCAGAGGATGAGATGGTTAGATAGCATTACTGAAGCAATGAACATGAAATTGAGCAAACTCTGGGAGGCAGTAAAGGACAGGAAGGCCTGGCGCAATATGGTTCATGGGGTCACAAAGAGTCAGACACGACTTAACGACTGAACAACAACAAAATCCCTGAGAACTATCTGGAGCCAACAGCCATTGTTTAAAATAAGGATATCGCTAGACGTTGGTGTTTTGCTTTGCATTATGCCTGATTCATTCTCTCTCTCTCTCTCTCTCTCTCACACACACACACACACACACACACATGCACACACATTTATGATCATTGAGAAATGTAGTAATGTGAAAAAGGAAGTTTATTGATTTAGAGAAAGTGTATGATAGTGAATAACTTATAGAATTTTTAGGTGAATATGAACATCGGTTGTCAAATGTAATTAAGAAAATATATGATGGGTGTAAAACATACAAACATAAATAGAATGGATAGCAAATGGTTCAATATTGAACAGGGCTTAAGACAAAGATTTCAATTTATTTGATTCAATTTATTCAATGTACACATTGCCTGAGTCCATACTGACTTTGGGCGGCTCATAGTATAACAGAATAAATTAAAAAATACAGTACAAAACAGAGAAAGCCAATGCCACAAGAAAACATACAAAATATGTTCCAACAAGGATCTCCATCTACCCTAACCCAAGGCCTGGGAGAATAGCCAGACCTTTATGGCCTTCAAGAATGCCATCCATAGCCACTCTGGATGGGTAGGATTGAGTTGGGGTTAGTTCTTCCCCATCTAGGCTTGCATAGCCTCCAGGGCCTGGGACAGACCTCAATAGCCTCACTTGGCTGGCCTGAAGTCAAGAGAAATAAGTGGGCATCATCAGCATACTGATGATTTTTTTTTTTTTTTTTGGTACCTTCAAGTCAATCTTGACTCCTGGCGACTGCCTGGACAAATCTCTGCAGGTTTCTTGGGAAGATTTTGGAAGTGGTTTGCCCTTTTCTGCTTCCTAGGGCTGAGAGACTGGCCCAAGGTCACCTAGTTGGCTTCGTGCCTAAGGCGGGACTAGAACTCCCTGCCTCCCAGTTTCTAGCCTGGTGCATTAACCACTACACCAAAGTGGCTCTCATACCGATGATGCTGAACCAAACACTGGCTGATGACCTCACTCAGCAGTTTCATGTAGAACTTAAACAGGGAGGGAGAAAGCATTGATTCCTATGACACCCCACAAAGGAGGACCCTAGGGGTTTATCTCTCCTTTCCTGCCAACACCAACTAGAACTGGCCTCAAAGTAAGGAGGAGCACCACCATAAAACAGTACACCCATTCTCAACCCCTAGATCCAGCCCAGAAGGATATCTGCTGTTGGTACTGAAAGCCACTGAGAGATCAAAGAGCACAAGGATGCACTACCAGGATGCACTACCTCCATCCTGGCTCTGCCACAGATCATCAACAAGTGTGACCGAGGCTGCCTCCATACTGAATTCTGGCCTAAAACCTGACTGAAATGGGTCTAGATAACCCACTTCCTCCAGGATTCTCACAACTGCAGTCCCACCACCTTTGCAACAACCTTCTGCAGAAAGGAAAAGTTGGTGACAGAATGGTAGTCATCTAAGCTGTGTGATCTTTCCTTGGTTGCTTAATGTATTTATGGATAAATACAGTATATAAGCAACATTTATGGTGATGTTAGAGATATGTTGGTTAGGGATGTGAATATATACCTCTGAATGCTGGAAATGCTGTGCTAATAGCTGAACACTTCAGTGATTTGCAGTTAACATTATCTAGAATGGGTTAAGAATGGGTGTGAAAATTAATGACCAAGGTATTTGTGATTGATAAGGAAAATGGAGTGAATGACTGTTAAGTTACACATAGGTGGTGAAAAACCAGAGGAAGCAGAAGATTTTGTGTAACTTGTTAGAATGTTTACTAAAGATGAGGAAATGTGTGGATATATTTTAAGATATGTTGGTAATATGGGTTAATATGAAGTCTGTTGCAAGGAATAACAGTTTCTCAAAAGAAGTGAAAATCACTATGCATAAAAGTCTTCTTCCCACTTGTTACATAGAAATAAGAGTTGAGTATATCAAGAGAAACTTAAAAATAAGTTGAATGCAGTGGGAATGGGGCATTTTAGCAATATGAGTAGTAGAACAAGAGGAGATGGGGTCAAGAATGAATGTGAATTAAATAGAAAAGTGAGAGATGGTACAAAAAAGTGTGTTGAAGATCAAATTACAAATGAGATTCATGAAGGAAGAGTAAATGAGTTGACAGGAAGGGGGAAGACCAAGTTATGGTCAAGTAGAGTCTCTGTCTTTACACAACACAAGCAGATAGAAGAAAGGCTATCTTGCAGAACATCCGTTATATTTGGTGTCATATGAAGAAAGCTCTTCTTTAAATATGGAGTTGACCTATGCAAAATGTTAATTTGCTAATGCTGCTAAACATAGCAAATACTATTTATAAGAATATTTATAAATATTCTTGTGACAATTGGCCTTAAAACAAACAACCACTAGAGGAACACATCCAATATAATGTATTATAGTTTCCTTTCTCTGCTCTTTAATTTTCCATGCAAATGCAGTTCATATTGCTGATACACATGCAGATGAGAAGGAAGTTGAATCCCAAACACTTCTAGTTGGAATACAAATGGAGGGAGAATGTTTGCAGACCAATAAATGTTGCAGTGGATCAAGTGTTACAGAAAAAGAACAGAAGCAAGAAGAAATTCAAGTCAAGATGGAAGAAAATATGTACTCCAGCTCTTCCTGTCCTTCTGAATTGCCTGGATTTTGTCCTGGTTGGAGCAGTGCCTTCTATGGTTCAGAATGGTTCAGCCTGGATGTACACAATTATTTCAGAAAACTTGGAAAACAAAAAGCTCATGGAACTCAAAATATAGATGCTAAAAAAATGGTAAGTATCCTGTTTTTTCAAGATTGAAAAACTATGTGTGCACTTCGGGTAGAATGTAATATAAAGCAATAAAATTAGACATCTTTCATCTTTTAAACTAGGGTACACGTGTACTATTCTATTTCCTATTGTCTTTACGAGACTGGCCCTTGTAGCTTTCGTTCCACTGTTTCTCCTATACTTCAAGTTATAGAATCTCCAGAATATTGTGAATAATATTGATGTTGGGAGTTTGTTTACACTTCATGATTAGTTTTAAAGATGAAGGAGAAGCCTGAAGAATTGGTTATTCTTTGAATTATGTTCTTGAATTATCTTCCTTAAATATGTCACTGAGTCTGGGGATCCAGATCTGTAGCAGACCCATGCAATAGTTGTGTTAATATATTGCTGGTGATTTTGATTTTTACCTTGGCTATGGATTACATGTGTGCTGTTACATTTATTTATTTATTTATTTATTTATTTATTTATTTATTTCTGTTTAATTACTGAATCTGAGATGGGCAGGCATATAAATTGAGATAAATAAGCTCAATTGTAAGTGAACAAATAATCAAAAGTAAATAAATACATATTCTGTCTAAAGGATTGCGAAGGACTTTTGGAACAGAACTCAAGACAATCTGAAAAATACTCTTGGAGTATTTTCCAATCCAGCTACTGTGTCTTGACTTATGGCTAGTTTCCTTGCTGTAATTGAGAGCTGAAAGAGGATGACAGCAAAGCAAGGCAGAAAGCTAATTACTGTGCTTTCATAATGAATGGTAACACACAGATCAGGGCATAACATCAAGCAGTTACTCAGAATAGATGCAACAGATGTCAGCTAAAGATTGGCAGTGGGGAGAGCCCATTTTATGCCAGCATTGTTTTTGGCAGACTGGATGGTGGATAGATGGCACTGGAACTCAAAAGCAAAAAAATGCCACGAAAGGGGGTATGATGGCATTCTTCAACTTTCTTTTGTCACACAGAAGGACCAAATGTTTTTTTTTTCTTTTAGTATCTCAAAAGTGCGGGCTACAGTATAATGGATTTAAGTTGGAGAAAGGCAGGGTCCAGGTGAATTGTTCACAAAAATCAAGAATGAGGCTTACATAGCTTTAGAGCGAGACTTCCCCAGTAGCTGAGTTCAATCGAATCACACACACTGGATTCAGAAAGCTCTGTCTGTTGAGAGTACTTAAAAGACGTACCATTTAGGAAAATGCCTTGAATTGAGAATTTTGAGTTTAAGCACATACTTAAATGCCGAGACTGTTCTTAAAAAGAATAAAACCAGTTCATTTGCCATCTGGTGTTCTCATCAGAGAAACCTCTCTACCTTCAGGAAGAGGTTTAGTAAGGCAGGCAAGAGGTAGATTTCTTTTAACAGATCAAAAACGTATGTTGAACTGTACTTAAAGATTTTTTTCCCAACCCGAAGAGAAACTCTTTGGCTTTGGATGATTGAATTCCTCTTATTACTTTTACTCGATGTTTTTCAATATGCAAATAAGCGCATATAGGTGTAATCAATAATGAATATTGCTTGGTTTAAGAAGTCATTATTTCTGGAAGTCAAGCCTATGCTATGTTGCTTCTGAAAATAATGAAAATATGAAATAGTATCTAATAACTCTTAGAATCACCTGGACCCAAGTCATAGTGCATCTTCTTTTTCTTCAGAGGATTCTTGACACACTATTTTTTGAAACTTGGGCTGATGCCTGAATGTCTGTGGGTTTTGTTTTTGTTTTATTTTTTTGGCTAAGTATTCCCCAACAATAATTTCAAAAGCTGGTACTTGCTCAGAGGGAAACTTTGATCACAATGGTCCTACTGTTTGTTGCAATTACTTGGTGACCCCAAAATACATTTTTTGCCATCTCAGATACATCTTTGAAAGGGATGAGATGTATTTCCTTATATATAGTACATTCATATTGTTTCCACTTGCAAATATTGGTTGCAGTGGGGTACATATATTCTGAAATAGGGCTGTGTAAATCAGATTCAAATCATCAGTTTGATTTGTCACCTTGAATTGATTTGGAACGTTAAACTGATTTGGTTCAGAAATTCCAATCAAACTGTCAAATCAGGTAAATTTTATTCATATTTCTGCAGGGGGAAAAAAAAACATTTTCTGCCCATTCACAGGAGTATCTAAACTTTCCTAATCCACTGAGAGGCATTCTGAATGTATTTTCAATTTGGAAAACTGATTTGATTTAGAGGTTTACTTGAACTGATTAAATTGACTCTCACAATCAAATATTTACAAAGCCCTAGGCTAGAATGATTTTAGGAACTTCAGTAGGGCTAGTTAATATTTATATAGGATAAAATTCATTCTTAAGGAACTCTCAGAATTTGCATTAAATTATCATTGTTTTTCCAAGTGGAGAAAAAAAGATAACAACCAATTTTGTACTTCAGACAAAAAGGCACTCAGGAAAACAAGAAGTAAAAGCTTTTCCTTATCAGAAGTCTGCAGAGAATTGGCTGTGCTATCATAGCATCACTTTCATGTTGTTCTACCTCTTCCACCAGGAACTTGACCAGCTGATAATGATTGAGACAAAAAATTACAGAAAGAGCATAATCTTCTACCAGAGGCTGTTGTATAAAGAGAGAAGCAGCAAAGGTATATTTGTGAAATGAAATTTTAACAACTATCTTATAGCAATTGTTCATCTGTGCTGATGCAACGTGGTCCTGATTGCACTTTTCAAATCTTGAGGTGGAGAAATGAAAGCTTTGTTGCCAAAACTGGAGAGACAGATAGAAGAAATGAAATCAAAGATACAGTTTCTTGAGCTTGTGAAGAAGTATCTACAGGTAACTATATGATTTCTCAAACATTTGGAAATGGACATCCATGTCAGTGAAACTCTAAGCTTCCATGCATTGACGCACTGTTAAGGTGATGACTGCAATTGTCCAAAATAACATTGCCCTAATTAGCTGAAGCTGCAAAGTTGGATCCTTTATCATCCAAACTATTTCTCTCTCTTGGCAAGAGAGCCATTCAGTCAGGCCAAATGCTAATGAAAGTCATTATGATGTACAAGTGATGATGTTGTGACATCTGTGAGAAGCAGTTTTGCCTTCTTTGCCCTAGGGCAACATTCAGTAAAAAATATTCGTATTTGGAGTACAGAACAAAATAAATAAATACATTCAACAACACTATTGAGGTAATGACTAGGCTTGTTTTCGGCTGCATACCCCATACATTTTAGAAACGCTTACTGATATCTTTGGGACCCCACTTTGATTTCTGGTTTTTGGACACAGAAAAATGACTTTGGATGGCTTTGTCAGGACCAGAGTGCTAAGATATAGTCTAGGGTGAAGTGCTCATGCTTTGTACTATGGAGGCCACAAAATCAGCCTTGCCAAGGTAATTTCTATGACTGCTGGGACCTCTGTTGCTTCACAAAGCTGCTGTTGGATATGTAGGAAGAGCTCTAAGAAACAATGCAAAACAAAGCAATCCAGGAACCTCACTATTTAGAACGGGAGGTGTGTTGCTTCACAAAGCAGTTTTGAAGTTTTGACAGCCTTCTTGGGTTATCTGTCACAGCAGTGGGGAATCTCTGGCTCATTAGGAGTTGGGGATTCTTATCTGCCTGACCAGCACAGTCCATGGTTCAGGGTGGTGAGAGTACAACTTCAGCAACATTAAGAGACCACATGTTTCTGCCCTGATTTCCCAGCTTGATAAGGAGCTGTTCCAGATCACTGCTGAAACTCTGCAAGTGTAGCATAGCTCTGGGCACTAAAGACTTGTATGAGAGCCAGTTTGGTGCAATGGTTAAGGCACCAGGCTAGAAACCGGAGACCGTGAGTTCTAGTCCTGCCTTAAGCACGAAGCCAGCTGGGTGTCCTTGGGTCAGTCCCTCTCTCTCAGCCCTAGGAAGGAGGCAAGGGTAACCCACTTCTGAAACCTTGCCAAGAAAACTGCAGGGGCTAGTCCAGGCAGTCGTCAGGAGTCAAAAACCAACTTGAAGGCCAAAAAAAAAAAAGACTTCTTTTTGTACATCTTTTTGGAAGCATTTTTTTTTCCTTTGTATCTTTTCTGTTTGTTTCTTGTCTTTTGCTGCAGATTATGTATGCAGAAAAATGGGGAGTTGAACCATGCAATTTTCTGACAGTGGTCAACATGGGAAGAAATGAAACACTGGACGTCAGTGCCTTAGATGGCATGCTACTTTTTTATCATATAAATAAAACCCAGAGCGAAGCTCAGTATAATGACAATCAAAATTGCCCAAGAAATCTTCAAGCTGGAACACCACTTGGATTAATGGCATATCTGTATTCTAGGTACAGCCTCATGTACAATTCCGCAAGAGATTATGGTGCAGTAGAACTGAGTCCCAAGTCTAATCTTAAGGCCACTTCATGCTTTCCCTAGAAAAATAAAAAAATGTTATATCAGTCCGTCTAGCTTGGTGTTGCCTGATTGGGTACAGCAGCTTTATAGACCTTTTCCAGTGTTCCTGTCTGTGGCAATATAATGTTTGTTGGGAGGGCAAATGAAGAACATTCTGCAGTTAAGGGAGATGTTAGATCCTATGTTTACAAGACGTTTTTTCCCTTCATTTTTCAATAATGGAGGGCAGTGATTTCCACTCTGTCTGGAGTTGGGATCAGAAGTCTTCCAGATTTTTAGGTCTTCTTATCCCAAATTAATAGCACATTAAGTAAATAAAAGCACCACTGTACTCCTGTATATAAATAGTTAATTTGTGCAAGATCTTAGACTTGAAAAGAGGAATGACTGTCGAACATATTTCAGTGACAATCCCACTGGTTAGTTTGCAAAAACAAGAGAAGAAAAGAATGATTGCTAGGCTAGAATTCTTACTATTTTCTGCAATCCTTTAAAAAGTCTCGGCATGGGGGGCGGGGGGGGAGGAACCTGCTGATTTGTTTTTCACATGTTCCTTGGTCTGCAGTCCAGTGAAATGGCACCTGTCATGTAGCAGCTAGGGAAAGCAAGAGGAGCTGTTACTTTCTGGAAACATCCTTTTCTGACTACATTTTTAAGCATCCAGACCAACAAAAATGTGTGCATTTCTTAGGTTAATGCTTAATTCTATAGTTTTTAAACACAAAATTGATTACTAAAATTTGTAGATTTCCCTTAAAAAATGTTTTTTTCCAGGGTGGCTTACAACAATTTCAAGAAATATGTTACTTGATATCATACATTTTAAAAGAACTATTTCAACAGCAACAAAACATTGGGATATTAAGTGATATCTAATGGAATAATTTCCTTTTGCTTCTTATTTTTTGTTATCCTTGACTCCAATAAAGCATTCTTTAGCTTGCATTATTGTTTTCCTTTGTATTCTTCAGAAATGCATTTTTAAAAGGCTACGTTCAACAGTTTCTATTCACTTTTCGCTATTTCTGCTCACAAGAGGAACTGTTACAATTTCTTCTTGATAGAATCAGAATTACCTTACCCAGGTATGTAATGAAATCCCGTTGAAATCAGGTACCTTTGAGTTCACTAGTATTTCAGTGGCCTTCATCACGTGCCTTGTCCCAATGATAAAGCATTGCTTAATTTGTAGTAAAAGGACACAGTCAAATAAACCAGTTCTTGTGTCAGCATAAGTTTTTGCCAGTTTTAAACTTCCTACCTGGATCACCAAGCCTTTTTCTTGCCACTGTAACAAGGTTAGCAATTGGTGCTGTCCTCAGAGTTGCAACGTAGAAGAAGTTAAGGAACATGAGTGGCAGATTTCCTGCGACCTATCAGTTGGGTTATGATGTAGGTCTAACAGTCTTCTGAAAGAGTGCTATACCTATTTTTAAACACGGGTTTAGTGCTCTTCCAAATAAGCATAAACCCAGTTGGGAGATCACAGAAAGAGGGTTGCCGAGAGAGGTAGGGAGTGGTCAGTAAGGAATGAGCCCTGTCCTTGACTAATGCTGCCATTGGATGGCAGTATTGGCTGCGAGTCCACTTGATGTCCAGCATCACCTAGAAACAGCCCCTCCCTGGCCACGGAGGCAGAATGGAGCAAGCAAAATAGTGCCACTTCCCCTATTTCAGGTAACAATAACAGTGAATATGTCCCATGAAACCTCTCGCTGACAAAAGCAACTCCTCCAGGGATGTCAGAGCCAGCAATACTAAGCTAATAGAACCTGGCTCTCTGCAATGGTTGAAATCTATATAGTATGGGACCAGCACTAGTAAAACCTTTTAAGCACAGGCTTAGAGCTCTTTCAAAACAACACTAAAACTGTGTTTCAAAGGAGCTGCATAAGACTTAGCAAGCGCTTCAGAAAGTAATCTCTCCTCCAGTGCAAACCAAGATGGCTCTAGGAGGCAACCCCTAGGGTTCGGGGGGGGGGGAGAGATACCTGCTGCAGCCTAAAGTGGCTGAAACAGTTACTGGTGCATTTTCACACCAGAGTTAGGGGACTTGAGGAAATCTTTAAGAGCATCAGTTTAAGTTTGGTCAGTCCTCTCACTGATTGCACATTCTCCTTTAGGCCAAAATCTATAATCAGATTTCAACAGTTTTTGTTCTTGATTAAAAAAAGAAAGTTACATTTTCATTATGTGTGAAGTAATAAGCTAAGGCAGATAATCCTTTTGAATATTTATGCTGGGTGAAAACACCTATTCATCCATTTTTTGATTTTCTTAGTTCCAGCCTGGAATCTTGTTCTTTGCTTAGCAAAATATACCACCGCAGTTTTTCCATTCTTCAAGCTTGGATTGAAGACTGTTACACTGTAGACTTTACCGTAAATCCTGATTTCATGCGTATACTAAAAGACTTTATCATTTCCAAGGTAATTAACTGCTTTGACAGGAAGCTTAATGTAAATGTCATCTAAATAAACTTTAAGTTATGGCATGTAATATTGCAGTACGTTATTCTAAATATAATTGGATGAGAATGTGGGGGGTGGGAGCCATGCATTCTGTTTGCTTACTTTTGCTGAGCAAAACAGAATTTATTTCAGGTAAATTAAGATACAGTTTGAAGTAGAAGAATAAAATCACTGATTCTTTGTAGGTAGTTCCACTCAATGGTTGTGGCAGACAGTTGCTGACATTACTTAATAACATTGCCAGCAAAAAAGGGAGAAATATTTCTCAGTTCTGCAAGATGGAAGAATGGGAACAAAGGGTGGAGATCCATGAACCTCAGTCATTACATTTTCCGCAGAAAAGGGACTCAACAAATGTTTTACAAAAGGTATGTAGTTTCCCTAATTGTATTTATATTCACAGATGATGCTATTCAATTTTATTCTTTCTTACTATACTTTGTAGTCTTATTTAGGACTTTGCTTGAAAGAGTGCCTTTGCTGAGTTATCATGGAAGCTTTACATCTAAATTAAGATGCAAATCTTGATTTGGAGTAGGATAGAACTTCTGTCAAACTACCCCTCCTCAGGTTCCCTGCCTCCTTAGCTAGACAAAACCAAACAGCAGTTAATTGCATGAAATAATTGAGACGTGTGATTTATTTTCATAAAAGGAGCATCTAGAAAGAATATCGTTTGCAAAAGAAGGGGTCCTGTTTGATCATATTTGTAGAATCTCTTCTGCTGTCAAATAAACGTTGAAGTCATGAAAATTATGTGAGGAAAATCTAAGTCCAAGAAGCTCCCCTGTAAATTTAAAATGTACCTTATGTAAGAATGGTGTCAATTTTGCTTGTGGAGAGATGTAGCTAATGACTTGTTTTTCTCAAACAGCGTCTTAGCTGGAGACTGTCAAAAGGCACTGAAGCTGTTGTACCCCAGCTGTATCATAGACCTGCAACAGAAGAATTCTCTGGCTTCTGCATCAAAATAGCTGAGGCTCCATATTTCTTAACAGAATATACCGCACAACAACTTTGTTGTCAGCTAACACTATTGGAACAGGTAAAATGGATTTTCTGTCACCATGGTTTTAGCGTTATACTATTTAAATATTGCTGTGCTGAACGCTCCATATAACAATATATTCAAAATGTGGAGAAACCCTTGAAACCGTTCTGAAAGACCAAACTAGAGCTCTGTCAACAGCCTAATCTGTGGTGGTTTGCTTCAGAGGTTGTCTGAGCTGATGCACCGACCCCAAGGGAGAAACCTCTTCATCTCATATAAACCACTGTAAGTTCTGTTACTTTCCTCCAGAAGAGGATGGGATTTGTAAGCAAGCTAGTGCATTACCAAGGGACAAATCATGCCAGTTTTCATTCAGATCGAAATAGGTTATTTAGAAGTATGTACTTTGAAATGCTAGCTTTCAGTCAATGAAGAGATTAAGTGTCTTGGGTAGAATTTAAAACAACAATGACCCCAAAATAATCAAATTATGGTGTTGAGAGGCATTTACTGGATGCCAATCTAGCTCTTTGCTAGGCCCAGAGAAATTGCTCTAAGAGGATGCTAAATGCTGGTACTTTCTCTGCAGAATGTCAACTTCCTATTTAATTTATTTTCTTGAAATAATACTTTTTAAAGTCACAACAGGGAGCCTGGTAGACACCAAGGCAGACATCTCAGATCATGTTGATGCCAGCGGACAGCATTTTGCCTATGCATGCTGTAGTGCTTTGTCTCCTGATGAGGGGTCTTGTGTCAGAAAATAAATGTAAAAATTTCTCCATCACAACAAGCAGTGTGAAATACAAGGATCTAGAAGATCCTAGGCAGATTTTTTTTTCATATTTGGAATAATAGCAGTATTGTTCTCAGAGTAATCTAAGGCAATTTGGGGATTGATTGAGCATCATCTAGAAATGGATTTCCTTTTTTAATTTAATAATATATTAGTTTGGCATTTTATTTATTGTTTACTTTGATCTGGTGATAATGTACTGAGTCAATTACGATTGGAGGCGTGAACGTTTGTGGAATATATGAAATAAATACAAGTGCAGTCTTTTGTACTTGAAAACTTTCTTATGGCTTTAACAACTAACAACTGACCTGTTCTGGATAAAATTTGTCATGCGAGATGCTGTGAGGACTTGTCCCATCAGACAATATCAACAAAGTTAAGGTCTATCACAGCTTTCTATCCTTCCTTTTCTGGCTCTTTACACTACAGAATTGGAATAAGAATACAGCAGAGGAGAGTGTAGATTATGATAGTAAAAAAATAGGGCCTTTTTTACTTATTGCAAAGAAAACCCATATAGGAACACAGGCCTGATTACTAGGATGAATCCTCCCACCCATCATAGTCAGTATCAAAAGTTTCTTTTTCTTTTTTTAACAACCATTGTGGAGTATGAGATCATAATGACCAGTCAGGAATCAGAATAGATCAAATTCAGAGACCTCCCCTGTTCAAACAGGGGGAACAGTTAGATCCAGGGCACATTTTAGGACCACCCTAACCTGTGTGCTATTTTAACCTTAACCTGCAGGGAGGGGGACGTTTTTCAGTCTGAATGTCAGATGGGAACAATCTTGTGGATGGCATTGCAGAGCTGGGTGGTGGTCAAAAGAATGGTTTCTGCTTATTTTGAAACAGCTACCTAATAAAATTGAAGTTGAAATTGTAGCCTCAGCCATTTTCAGGTCAGAGAAGCACAAATTTCTTCCCCAAATCAGTTTGTTGGACTTTAAGAAAAGTCCTATTCATATTCACTTGGAAGAAAAAATAATTATTTGGTGTAGCATATTCTGTGATAAATATGTAAATAAGTATTATTGCCAGAATAAGATTCCTAAATTTCAAATAATAACCTAATGCACTTTCAGATCTCTGGCCACTCCCATTGTGACACGCAACTCCACCAACTAATTTAGATGCATAAATGCATTCAGTGGCCAGTCGCTCACAATAGAGCAAGCAACTTTTCAGTCCTACCTGAACCTCCACAATACCTTGTGAGAAGCAATGATCCCAGATTCCTTAAAAGAGAAACGGTATATCTGCTTTTCAAGAAACCTTTGGACTTGAAAGATATGGACCTATTAAAAGTAGAATCTCCTCAAGTTGCATTTGGCTCCTGTAGACTACATGGACAGATTCACATTGTTTTCTTGGCAACGAAAAAGGGGCTGTTTGTTTTTTACTATCCAATCTAACTAGAAGCTCCTATCTAAATACTAGTAAGATCTGACCCTGCATAGCTTCAAAGCTGAAACAAGTTTGGCCAGATGCTGACTCCTATCAGTGACACACATTATTTATAGGAGTAGACTGCTTCTGACTAGCTTTAGGCATTGGTGAATGAAACTGCTAAGCATCTATTTCAGCTGGGCTCAGGACTAGTTTTTTTGCACTAAAATTGCTGTGATGGTTTTGTAGGATGACTTTTACTGGGTAAGAAATGGATGGAATGTGAAGAAATACCACTGATACTTCTTGGTTTATTGGTATAATTGGTGTCTCTCTGGGTCATTTCTTAAGAGGCTATGTGAGTTTGGATTAGACAATGCAGTATTGAAGGCGTGCAGAATAGAATATATAATACACAGCAATTTTATTTTATCTGTTTAGGACATCTTCCATAAATGTCATCCAGTGCATTTTCTAAATTCAAGACTGCTTGGAGTCAAAGATAAAACTGTGCCTCTCCCAAAGTAAGTTTGCTGTTTAGCCAACTCTACTGATGAAAGTAGAAAACTGCTGATACGCCACAGTATTTAGCTTCTGCTTAGCTTTAATTATGGGGTAAAGCTGTTATTTGGGAGTGCCTTCTGTTGATATGTGATGACCCTGCAGAAACCTTATGATACTTTTTCCTTCTTAGGTGGATTAAAAATATGCAGAATAGAAGACAGTTCATTTAATCAGAACCATCTGAACAAGGTTACCTCTAAGGCAGAGGTTCCCAAACGTTCTCAGTTAAGGAAGCCCCTAGTGGTTCCCAAACCGTGGGCTATGGCACCATGGGGCACCGTAACAAACTCTCTAACTGTTCTATTTATTAAGTACTAAAATATCCAGTAGGGCCCCTGTGAATTCACTGCAGCACCTCAGGGGCTGCGGTGCACAGTTTGAAAACAATATTCCCCTTCAGGCTTTCCCAGATGGTTTTCCTGATAGGGGGACTCTTTCTGAGAAAGTATGAGGTTTGGTTCAGATTTTGGAAAATGTTCCGGTAAATTTCCAGACATACTGTAGCTACCTAGATAAGGCAAATTGGAGATATCAGCCTAAAAAAGAAGAGGAACTAATGAGAAATTTAGTGGTGTTCCTGTTGTGGGGATGGATGGAAGAGGAAGGGCAGTTTAAACGATAAAAACTGATACAGATCTACATGAGATGGAGTGAGATAAGAACAATTTTTAGAAGTCTAGTTTTATTCCTGGCATCATCTGGGCTATTAAGGCAGGCAAATCAAAAGTTGCAGGACTTGAGGACGTTAACCAAGCTCTCCAAGGCATTTGCTTGGTGCTTACGCTTGCCGGTTATGATACGTTCTGAAAATAATGATTTTGCTGCAAATCTGGGTTACTCATGTCTTTGAGCCTTGATCCTATATCCCTTGAGGTTGGAGGTAAACACAGCCCCATTCATTGCTTTCCTTGCGGTGAGTTGTATTAGTTTTGACACAGTTAGACTCAGTCTGTAAGTTTTGTAAATTGTTCTCTTTTACAGGGCTTCTTCCTCTGAACTATTATCTACTCCAGCCTATAACCTTTTTGTGAAAAATTGTGTCCAGGATGATTACCTCCTGCAGCTTTTAAAATATGCAGATAACATCAGTACCTGGGTTGCTGCGGAAATTGTAACCAGCTACAGTTCTAAGGTATGAATTCGTGTTTCATGAAGGCATGTGTGTATGTGTGTGTGATTCTTTATTGTGATTTTATTTGTACAGTTCATGCATATTTCTTCTCAGAATAGAGTAGGATCATAAAACCTTTTGCTTTCTGTGAACTACGTTAAAAAAGTGTTTAGCTTCATCCCTCTGGTGATGTCATCCCGAAACCCCTTCCAACCCGTAGGGGTGAGGCTAAACCAGGGCTTCTCAACCTTGGCAACTAAGATGAGTGGACTTCAACTCCCAGAATTCCCCAGCCAGCATGGGGAAATTTCTGCATGCTGTTTAACACTCTTGTGTGTATGTGTGTCTTCAAGTTAGTGTTGACTCCTGGAGACTGTCTGGACTAGTCCCTGCAGTTTTCTTGGCAGCTTTTTCAAAAGTGGCTTGGCCTTGCCTTCTTCTTAGGGCTGAGAGAGAGGGACTGGCCCAGGGTCACCCAGCAGGCTTCGGGCCTAAGGCAGACGGGTTTCTAGCCTGGTGCCTTAACCACTACACCGAACTTGCACTCTGTTTAATGGTATGATCAGCAAATTGTCCAGGACAGTCAGATACATTTTATCTTTGCTATGTTTTTTTTTATGTCTCTGAATACAGTTTCATTGGTTGCAGATACTGAAAGGGGATAATTGCTTAATTGTTTACAAGAATATAGACTCTGAATCCTGATATTTTATACCTATTAAATATGATATTATTAGATACTATAATTTGCATGCTATATATTTTATTGCACCCTGATATGTTAGTTTTAATGCATCAGGATAACTCATTCTTTACTTTTTTGTTTTCATTTTCATAAGTTAATCGATTTTATAGCTTCATTATTTAGTTTTATAGACTTTATAGATTTAATTTCATAATTTGCATGGATGCTTTATTGTATTTTTTTATATTTTATCTTGCTATATTCTGGTCATTAACCAAAATAAAGTCTCGCTCTCTCCCTTTCTCAGAAATGTACATGATTATTACTTAGTAACCAGAAAACTACTGGAAAGCAGAGTTTTTGTAGTTAAGTAATAAGTCTGATGAAGAAGGGTTTCACAGGAAAAAAACAGAGAATATGTGCTTTGTGGTTTCAGCAAACAAAACAGTTAGGATAATATATTTAATCTAACACCAAATCCCCTTTTTTAGCCAGCATTTTCTTTTGGCTGCTGATGGATAATGAATTTCATCACATTTAGCTAGCTGGAATTGAAAGCATTAGCTGTTTCCAGTTGTCTTCATATAATAATCATGTTCTCCCAAATTAGAGTGTTTCCTGGAAATGTGGTTTGTCATTAAGGTGTGTCAGGCTTTCCAAGCGTGGGTTATCAACATTGGCACAGAATGGTGATAAATATTGTAAAAGATGTACTCTATTTGTTGTCCAGGTGCAGATGAATTTAGTGTCAAAATTTCTCTTCATTGCAAAGTGTTGCTACAAACAAAGAAATTTTGCCACTGCGATGCAAATCCTAAGAGGCCTGGAAAACCTCATTGTCAGACAATTGCCTGTGAGTACGGTGCATATTTATTAGCAGTTTATACAGGCAGTGTACCTTTTTATAATATTTGGAGCATGCAAACAATGCGTTCCACTTGTAATAGTCAGAAGACTAACATTTATTTTTATTTCTGTTAAGATTTGGAAAAGCTTGCCTTCTAAAGTTTCGGACATACTGGAAGAACTGAAGGCTGTAGAGGTACAGTGAAAATAAGCTCTTCTTTCTGCATTGTGAATGGAGATAGGGGCTGTTCCTCAGAAATTTTTGTAGCACAGGCAAGCTGTTTAGTTGCTGGCAAGCCTGGCTTCAGGGTCCAGGCAACATTGTGTTTTTCTGTATGAGATGGTCAAAGGCCCAACATGCTATAACCTTTGCTTAACACTGAGCCCCCTACAAGCTGTGGCACTACAAGCATATTCTCCATTTGTGGGGATGGCTATACAGTTGACTGGGGATGGCTTGCCTAAGACCCCACCCACACCCCACCCCTCCCAGAGCTACAGGAGTAGGAACTAATTAATGGGTTAAGCAGATAGTATACTGGTGCATCTGAGCAGGCATGGAAGCTCTAGCCCAGTGTTGTCCAAACTTGGCCACTTTAAGATGAGTGGACCTCAACTCCCAGAATTCCCCAGCCAGCATGGGTGGCTGGGGAATTCTGGGAGTTGAAGTCCACTCATCTTAAAGTGGCCAAGTTTGGACAACACTGCTCTAGGCCAACATGTTCCTTCATCAAGTGTGAGACAATATTACTAAAGACTATTTCAAGTCTTAGACTGGACTGGAGATGATAAAAAGGAGCACATGCTCTGTGCCTTCCTTTATACATAGGTTTCCCTTCCCCATGACAGTATTCCCATTCCAAGCAAATCTAACTGGAATAAATACATCAGTGTGTCTAATTCTCAAGAAACCGGGGGGGGGGGGGGGCATTGAAAATTTGGAAGCAGTGAAGCAGTACAGCTTACTTACTTTTTCTACATTTGTATTCAAGCCTTCATCCAAGGATTTGAGGGCAGCCCATAGAGAAACGGTTCTCAAACCAGAGACAAGTTTGAGGCTGAGTAGAAAATTGAACAAGATTTTTCTGATCAAGGGCTGACATTCTGTCTATTCTACATGCTGGCTTGCCTTTGCTGGAAATCTTGTCCCCATCTGCTCCGCTTAATGGTTTATCACTCCCTTAGGCCAATTAAGCTCCAAACTGTTTCTTGTAAATGTCATAATCATAGCCTCTCTGACAGTGGGTGAATGAAGAATTAGAAGGCTGTTGAGGATTTTTTTAAAAAAACTGTTCTCCTATAAACACAAGGATAAACACAAATTGAATGATCCTTTAGCTTGTTTCTATTTCCCTCACATTCTGCCTTGGGTTTTTTTTATTTGGAGTTGTAACATTTCAGATTTAATTGTAGAAGCCGAAGAATGTTGAATTATTTTTCTGTAGCCTCCTGCATTGTGGGATGAGAAGATTTTTAAACACTTACTTTTGAGAAATATAAGGTCTTATTTTTATGAAAAGTAAATCTATCAATGTCTTATGCTTTTAGCAATAAGAAAGCTATTTGTATGCATGTATGTAGATATATACAGTATAAGTGATAGGCAGCATTTGCTCCTCCAAAGATCTGGAACACTCATGTCTCCTTGAAGGGTTCCCCAAAGGGCTTTCCAAGACAGATAACATTTTGCAATTTCTTTTTATATTCTCCAGGCATAAAAATCCATGTCCAGGGATAAGACATTATTTACAGTATACGATGTATAATAAACATTATTTTATAATATACATTATTTTTTCCTAAATACCTTTCTCCTTAAATATTTTTTATACCAAAAATGTTTATTACGACAGAGCAAAGACTTTCCCATCAACAGTTTTGTCCTGTTCTAATATGTCTGTCTGTATGTCTGTGTTAATTATATCAGGTATTTTTAAAAAGTGACAGCTTATGTTTAATGGAAGGAGAGAGGTTTAAAACATCTCCAACAATTCCATCCGCTCACATACTGGCCATGCACATACAGCAGCTTGAAACTGGAGGATTTACGATGCGAAACGGCACATATAAGTGGACTAAACTTAGGTAATGTTTTTATGGCATGGAATTCATTAAAGTGGAATACAGTCTTGCAGGTTAATATAGAACAACAATAACTTTATTTAGTGTATTAATTTATGAAATGTTTAAAGGCAACAGAAATGGAGTGTTTTGATTATTTATTATAGAATGTTTTATGTACCTTTGTTGAAAAAAATATTTGAACATTAAACACCTAACATAGTGTTTAATTCCCCTACTTATCAGTTAGAAGGAAAAAGCCTGACTGGTTCCTTTCATCTTTTCTCTTTTAAGAAATATTGCAAAAGTTGTAAGCCAAGTTCAAGCATTTCAAGAAAACCCCTACATGTTCCTACCAGATTGCCAGTTACAAGATTTCTTAAGACAAAGAATAGCTTTTCTTAACGATGCAGACATCTTTGCATTAGCAGCTGATAATTACGCCAACTTTCATCAGAAAACTGAAAAGCAATCCCGAAAAATTCAAGATGCATTACACAGGATGAAAGCAATGTTTCAGTAACTGTTTATATATCTCTCGGGCAATTTTTATTTAAAGAAACACATTCCTGGACCAGTTACTAGATAGCTGCATGTGTGAAATTGTGTTTACTGTGCAATGCAACCCTATGCAGATATAACTATTACCATTTGATCTTATTCCTTGATATGGGTACATAAAATTAAGTGTTAAAGAATAATCCCTATTTTGAAAACAGTATTGATTGAGATTTGCATCTGGCTCAATTTCTGCTTGGAACTGCCAAACTCTTGGTAGCATACACAAGGTTCCTGCTATTAGTTTCTTCATTTAATAATAAGTTAGCTTCAGATGAACTTATTAAAGGTGTGTAAAAAAATTAATACTAAATCCTTTCCCACCTTTATTTTGTCTTGAAGGTAAAGATTACACAAAAAGATTAAATCTGAGTATATCTTGTCAGAAGACCCAGTTTTTCACAAATATTTCACAAATCTGTCTGTCTTAACAGAACATTTCAGTACAATTAAATCTGCAGAAACAGGGGCATCCATGGGGGGGGATCTTAAAAGTCAAGATGGTGGTTGAAACCGCAAAGTCAAAGCCCTGCTCCTTTTTAATGTGTGTTGCATATGTGACGCACAAAAGGGGCAGGCTTGGATTGTGTGATTGAGACTGCCAGCTTGAGTTTCTTGACTCCCCTTGGGAGATCCCTGCCCAGAAATTCATTTCACTGCTAATTGATCACCAAATTAAACAGATTCAGAATTGGAACTAGTCCTGCCAGTATTTTTTCCAGTGAAGCTTGATTCCTCAATTTTCATAAAGGCCTCACATAACTCACCCCACTGATGCTTGGATGGGAAGAAGTGCTGTTCCTCCATAAAAAGAAAGAAGTTTTGAAAACACTGATCCAGTTTGGTGCTTCCTTTCAGAGAGCTTTATTTCCATTGTTCAAGTACAGAAAGGCAGCCCTGCTCCAGCCAAAGAAAGTGTTTTAACTATTTTGGAACCCACCGTTTTGTTCTTATTCCTGAACTGCAGAGAGAGAAAGAGAGAGAAATTGCCCATGTAGCTGTTTAACTAGGCTACCGGATCGGGATAGCAAAAATCCAATGACTATTAGAAGTTGTCTGGATTTAGTCCTAATAGTTCATCTTTTCCCACTCTAGCTGCTGCATTTAGCAACTTCTTTCCTAAGAATCTTGTCATGAGAAAGAGACCACAGAGGGCAGGACTAGGGAAGTAAAAGAAATTCTGCTGCCTGTTCTCTGTGGTTTCTTCATGAAAAATCTAGTGTAGAGAACACTGCCCATGGAATAAGAGCATTGGACATCTCCATAGCCAACTCTTACTATGTGACCAAGAGAGAAACTAGAGACAAAGGTTGACAACATTTAGAAAAGACAAGTACTGGATGTAGCCCATAGGCAACCAGTTGCCGGCCACTGGTTTAGACCAATAATGACCTGACAGGGCTTACCTTGATTATGGGGGTTCCTTACTCTAATTTAGGTGTGGACATATCAAATTCAAAATGCAACCCCACAATGGCCATATAACTAGGGTCCTTAATCAAAAAGAAGTAGATTGATCTTGCAGTTGAAAAGGTGGGCAACTAAAGTCCTTGATCTGACAACTCGCAGGAGATCCACTGGAAGTTCTGCTTGCTGCTTGGGGGAGACAGTAGAAGGTATCAGAAGGAAAAAAAAGATGCTTGCATCCCCCTAGCGACAAAATTTTTTCCACTTTTCAATTATCTAATGCTACCTGAGTACTCATATAGTGTCAGCTTCAGTGGGTAATAAGAAAAGAAAATACTTAGCTGCCCATTTGTTCCTAACATTTCCCCAAATCTCTAAGTTTTGGGGGTTGGCATGTCCTTCTACGATTGAGTTCCCAACATACAGAAATTATTAGACTGAATTTAGTTTCTTCTGTCAGATTAGCTGAGCTGAGAGCAGAGCCTAATTCCAAATCACAAGCATTGATTTAAAAAAAAATCTGTTCCAGTAATTCATATTCAGTATATGCTATTCTTCTTGCATCAGCTCTGCTGGCAAATCTGTTTCTGGATTATGGTTCTAAGTCAGCATATGATTCCTTTTCAAGAATAATTTTCATATAAACTTGCAAATATGATGCATTTCTCTTGTATGCTATCTTTTTGATTGGAGTAACTTTTTGTATGCATGTACTTTACTTTCATTACTTTTTCTGTAATTTCCTATAATAACATAGCACTTGTTAAACAAATAGTTTGGGACAATTTTACCATTGCACACAAATTTATTTCAAAGGATTTAAATCATTTATTTAAACAAATATTTATTATATTATATTACCTAGTAGTAATTTTCCTATTAATTTTAATAAAAATAATAATAGTGATATGTTTTCTTTTGGTTGAAAATGTTTTGGTTCAGTCAAATTTATGCTTTTGAATTTTATATGGAATTATTTTTCGAAAGCCTTTAAGCTTCTGTCTGTAAAAATTAAAAATGATTGTTTATTCATATGCAAATTTAAGAAATATTTCTCTGTAAATTACAGTATCAAAATTATTTTAAAAGATCCTCTTTTCTTATTATTGAATTCATTATCATTCTATGCTGTTTTGTTGATGGCATAAATTACTTTCCAATACTTGAATTGTCTTTGAGATTTCCTGAAATTAAATCTGTTCTCCCAAGTCAACATATAAATTACTTTTTAAATGTTGCTTACATTTTTACATGAAGCAGTCAGTATTTTCAAGCCAAGTGTTGATTTTTAAAGTAACTTAGGATATGATATGAAAATAAATAACTGATCTATGTAGGATCCTTCTTGCCTAATTGCTATTCCTTTTAAATTTTCTGATTCATTCTGATGTAGACTTGAAAATAGGGAGAAAGAAGCATTTTTATGTGATGTGCCTTTAAACTGAAACCTTGTACTAATACATCTGCAGCAGCCTTTCCTCCCGTTCCAAATTATTTTCAATAAAGTTTGAGAAGCCACGTGAAGCTATTGTTAGTGTCTATGCCACTAAAGCATTGAAAGGTACATAAACTATAGCGAGAGGGAGATATCTTTAGTCCGGACGCCATGCTATAACATCCTGCCCTGCTTGAGGGCATAAGGGGATATGGCTTATCAAATTAATAGGACTGAAATTTATGGAACTTTTTTTGCAGGGGGGAGATAAGATGCAGCCTAAGTAAATTTAAATGTAAAGCAAGTACTTGAGCGAATAAGATCAAATATTAACTATGGTACTTTACCTGTAATATTCCATTCATCTTGTCATGAAAAAATCAAAAGGTGGGAGAAAGGGTTTTTTTTAATGTCGGGGGCAAATGAGATTATTCTCATCTAATTGGTGTCATAAGGTATATATTATTCTCACTCTCCTCCTTCCACCCCATCTCATTATTGTAGCTTTCCTGTCTACAAGTAACTGAGGTTCTTAGGAGATGCATCACAGAAGCCTTTCTGGATTAGAGCATGTTTGCAAACTACATTGACTAAGAATTACTACTCCATTCTATTTCTGTTGATTAATGTCTAGATAGATGATTGTATTGCTTGTGGGGTCATTGTAAAGGTAAGGCTGAGCAAAGATACCAAGTTTATATGTGCATTTCCACATGTATTTGCATTTGTATTTATTAAATTTCATTTGCCCGTTATATTTAGTTTATGCTGACTTCAGAATAAAGTGGAAAAATGGAGGATGGGAAATATGCTGTATAATCTATTAATTTCTTTAAAGAACTGAATAAATCTCTAGAATAATTAATCAAGTCAGAAAAAAAGTTTCAAGTAAACTGGTGATTTAAGGCAAGATGGATGAGGGAAAAAAAAATGCAATTAGGACCATAAAGGAATAGAAATGCTAAAGTAGTATAAATGCTAGTTAGAAGGGTATGTTATTTTTTAAAATAAATACGCTTTTTATTTTGAAAGTTATTTTAAAAATCCTTTTAGAGAAACGATGATAGCTGTATCAGATACAGTATTCTTTTCGTCGTTAATTGCTTATTTTTCCAGAAGATGGCACTGGAAACCTCTTAGTTTTGGATAATAGCAAATTCCTCAGGGATAACCTGAGGGTCCGTTTCATCAAACACAAAACCACAGAGACAGAGACAGAGAGAGGGAGAACATGAGTATTGTGGTATGTGTAAAGATTAACAAATTTATTGGGGTTTAAGCTTTTTTTGGTGGAAACTTAATACATCTCTATTAGTCTTTAAAAGTGCCACCTTCATTATTTTTTTTGTCATTTTGAAGAAATCATAAAGATACATCATACCATGCAATAAAATATATCCTGGTATTCAATTGTTAAAATAAATCTACCAAATGAAAGAAAGGCATTATATTCCCATCAGTTCCAGACACCTTATATTTGTTAACATAAGGTCTGCTCCAATCCAATGAAGCAAAAGTTGAAGGCTTCTTAAGGAGATGAGTTTATAGCAGGAGTAGAGAGCCTGAAGATTCTTAGTGTTGGCCTCCAGACCTGGTCACACCAAATTACTGGCCATGCTGTCTGTGGCTGATGATAATTGCAGTCTAACAATATTGGGAGTGCCACAGGTTTGTCACCCCCAATTTGTAGAATGACATACATGTCCTCAGCATCTCCTCCCCCCCCCCCGCCCCCAATTAAGTATGCTAGAAGAGTTGCCCTCTAGCATTAAAACAAAACAAAATGAAAAAGCAAGGTTAGGTTACAACTCAATTGCCTTTGCTTATCTAAGAAGTGCATATTTTAACGCATTCATTAAAATCATTGGCTACAAACCAATAAATAATTGTTGGGTGAACTCTATTGGTTTTTGCAAATGTGGGTTGGTACAGGATTGGATATAATACATAATATTCCAGTGTTAAAGCAGGTTTGTTTATAACTTAGTCATCAGGTCCCACCTTCCAGAATGAGATCTGGCTATGTTTCAAAATAATACCATAATTACTACAGAATTATGCACCCTAAAGTCTCACTGAAATAAGTAGAGTGTCTATGCTGTGTATTAATAAATTGTGGCATCATGCTTCACACATTTCAAGATTCTTTGGAAATAGTACTATTTGAGAAAGTATCAGTCCCACTCTGATAATTGGTTAGAAACCTTTTTTAATATTCACTCCTTCCATTATATTGTATAGAATATATCTTTGATCTCTTTCTGGGTTTAGAATACTGTCATGCCAATCAAATCCTGGAAACACTGCCCAAGTTTGTTGGACCAGAGGGATGAAAGAGGCCACAATGGCAGACACAAAGATGACTGGAATTACTTGGCTTACGTACTAAGACAAACTGCACATCCACTGGCACTATTGCATTTTAGCCATTACCTGGTGCTTTGTTTTTCTGAAAAATTGCTATCATCTTCATCATCATCTGCCCCCCAAAAAAGGAAAAATTCCACAAAAATGTCCACGTCCAACAATGAGCTGAACCTACTGATTTTCTTCCTTTAAAACCCCAAAAGTATCTCACAATGTTTTTGTTGAAGAAGAAACAATATTTTTGTTGAATTGATCATAATTTTAAAGCTCTGTTGCCTTATCACACTTTGAACATCAGAAGGTGACATTTTGTTTCTAATGTTTTGTTTGTGCATTAGCATGTCTTCGTGGTTTGTCTGTCACTCATTGCTCAAGTGCTCCTATTTGTGGGCTCTTACACAATTTGTATTATTTTACTGTATGTGCTCCTATAAAATATAATTGTCAGGAAATCTAGATGACAGCAGCTTAGAGCACCAAGATCACCATCATGCATATAGATTTCTCTGTAGAGATCACTGGATACCTTAAGCAGAAAGATGGATTACTACAGAGAAAGTTGGCCATAAATGATATTGCTACATTCAACTCAAGTGAGTTATGTTCTGTTGGGAGGGGAAATGAGGAAAGAGAGTTTTTAAATGTCAGTAGTTAGTCTTGCCCGGGAGGAAAAACCCCCTAAACAAAAACACTAGAGTTTCCAGACTTAAGTGAAACTTATCTATCCTGGAAAAACCCTAAGCAAAATTCATTTATCTGATCTTCAGTGCATAACCTGAAGGGAAATTCCTTTCTAATCAGATGAATGGTGATCAGATGATCTTGACAAAGTTCCATCTGTCTAGTCTTCCTTTATCTGTATTGCAACAAAGAGCAAAGACGTGAGATGGCAATGCAAAATCCACATTGGGACAAAGCACCCTTTGGTCTCAAGGTTAATGTAGCCATTAAACTTTGCTAGGTCTTGCATTATTATTGATCTTGGCCTCAAATTTGCCTTGACTAAGAAGATGAGCATTCCTGGAGGCCCAACACATCTAGCTACAGGAACCATTCATAGATGCTCTCATTGGTGAGAAATGATTAAAAGATTTCATTGGAAGGATCCAGTCTCTCCACCTGGAGAACCAGAAATGTATCAATATTGCTAAAGCAGTTCCTATTTGCATTAATTTGTGAATAATTAGTTTCAAGCATGTGAAACTTCCTTAAAATTAGGCTATTTGTTATATTCTGAACAGACAGCAGAAACAGCTTAAGAAACAGCTTTTTTACCACATCACCACGTAAGATCAGGCTCAACTCCTGATGAGCTCATGGACTCTCTGTGTTCTTCCTTTAGCAACAAAACAAAAGTAATTTGGAATTTATTCATTTCATGATTTTTTTAAAACCCTCCCACTCTACTTTCCAATCACAGGTTTTCTTGAACAACTCTGACCCTGTTTAGAATTTCAAGATTAGCTAAAGTCACCTAGTAATTCCCTCCTAATCCCCCTAACCTGAAGATGCTATGCAGTTTTCCCTAATCTATGCTTTCCAATTGTACTGGACTAACAGTTATGCTAGTTATAATCCTAACACAATGGGAAGACTAGGGAAAAAGATTGGGGAAAACAATGCTAGGGGTCTGAATGGGGAACTTCCTTGTGCAAACAGGACCTCTAACATTGAACTATGTCCCTTCTCCAAGGGAACAACTTTGTGATGAGAATAGCTTGTGGGAACATCCTTGAAAGTGAAGGAAAATGCTTTCTGCAGCACTTTCTTCTGCTCAAGTGTTGGTTATGACACATTTTATAAAATCCACAAAATGATATTATTGTTACCCTCATTATTACAGTGAAGGGTGTAATCATCATGGTGGATGGTGACTGGGCATGCAGGGTTGGGGGAGAACAAGGAAAGTGGCACATCAACAATTCTCTTTCCAATGCCAAGCATTGCAGAAACTGGCCCACATCTCTGGATTTGGCAACTCTGATTCACACACAATATCTGACCTCTGATT
Source organism: Python bivittatus (assembly GCF_059951505.1). Classification (NCBI taxonomy): domain Eukaryota; kingdom Metazoa; phylum Chordata; class Lepidosauria; order Squamata; family Pythonidae; genus Python; species Python bivittatus. Next base: position 630,763 of record NW_028277108.1, read on the forward strand.
TGTTTCACTTCAAGTTTGCTCTGGAATTGTGTTTTATGAACCAGTTTGTTTATATCCTGCCTTTTCTCTGAGAATTCAAGGAAGGAAGTGTCCCTAACTATATCTCCACAACTACCACCTTGTGAGATATATTAGGGTGGCAATGCGTGTGACTGGCCCGATTATCCAATAGGTTTTACGGTTGAGTGCAAACTTCATTCTGGATTTCTCTGATCCGAATCAAACACCATAAGCACTATACTATACTGCCCTGGGTCTTTATAACAGTAATACAAATCAGTGTTACAAGTACAAATCACCATTATAATTGGCAGACTATGTTTTATGGTTTGGTATATTGTCCAAACACATTATATTTAATCAAGGAACAAGTAGCTAAAACAAATTGTATCTTATGTAAATTAAGTCAGAATTAGGCATGAGTTAAGATAATTGAAAGCTACCAGTTCAGGTATAATGAATGGATTTTATGCATGTCAAAAAAAAAAACACACACACACATCTGGCTCAAAAATGCCTTGAGTTGGAATTTATATTTCCAAAATTGGAAGGGAAAGGAGTTGGGAAGTCCTTGAGGCAACTGAATGGTGCCTCTGCACTTGACAGAAACTATTTTGCATTGTTCCCACATTCAGTTTTAAGGTAATAACTGAGTGTGCAGATGTAGCTTGAACATTGGTTGCATTCATCTCCAATGCCTTTTCATCCATTTGTTAATACCATCATCTTGTAGTTCAAAAACTTGTACCATATTTTATCAACATTGAGTCAGCTTAAATCAATACAGGTTTTGAGGCCATAGGAAATAATTCCTTAATGAATGGAACTCTGTCATTTTAAATTGTACTCAAGGAAGCCTCAATGAATGTAATTCTTTTATCCTTCCATTGAAATGCTGATTTTTCTGAACCCCAAGGTTTGTGCAGAGTTATCCTTTTATTTATAGTACAAATATTTACACTGATCAGAAGGAAAAGATAAAGGGATCTAAGGGGAAAAAACTGGATTTTTCCTATGGTGGAAACAACACTGAGAACAAATCAATTCACCCAGTTCCATCTCGTTCCATAAAATAGACAGATGTGTGAACCAGGCTAATTTTCAACCTCTCTACTTCCCCCAATGTCTCTATTATTGGACTAGGCTGTCCAATAATTCAGCCAAAAATATATGGGGTGATCTTGAGGCAATCCTCTTGGCCAGGATTGGTCCCCTCTCTCCAAAGCCATTTGTGATGATCAAATCCAGAAGAGAAGCAGCTACAGATGCACCTGGAGTCCTTCGAGAAAGAAGTAATATAGAATTCCTACATCTCCTCCCTCATTTATTAAGTAATAAATTACCATTTCTAGAAAATTCCAGGCTTCTACACTCCTACAGCAATGGCTCCTCCTAACTCCAAGTAGTTTATATGCGGTGGGAAGGGGGCTGGTGCAGTTCGCAAGGAAGATGAGCTAAACTTCAGGATGAGGAGGTGTGGAGAAAAGCTCTGTACAAAACCATTTCCAATGACCTCAGGGCCACGGGCCAAAGGAAGTCACTCTGTCACTCTCCATGTGCACATACATACACACACACTCCCAGAGGTTCCTGCTGTCTCGAAGGCCACTAAATGAGCTTGACAGCTCTTTAAGGCAAGGCAGCCAGGAAGGTGGAAGCTAATCATGGCTCTGTTTGATAAACTCATAAGCAAGCAAGAGGCGAGGGGGCAGATCCACGAAGTGTGGATGTGAAGAAAATTGGCCCCAGCCAAATCTCCTCTGAGCCAGGCCGGGCGGCTGTTTACAGTCCCGATGGCCTTTTGAAGCCGCCCTCCATAAAGCCGGGCAATCTGCGCCGCTGAGACCGAGCGGCAAAGGATATGACGGGGCCTGTAAATCGCTTACCACAGAGCGACCTGAGCCCTCGGCAGACACATTGGAGCCAGCCCCGGCCGGCCTTTGGAAAATGTGTGAACAGCCTCTTTTGTCGGGGGGGCCCGATGATAATTAGACGGCGCTTATCTGCCCTTTGATGTCTGTTTACACCAGCGGCGCTGGGCTTGGGGCCGCGGCTCATAAGGGAAGGGACGGGGGCGGGCGCGCCCAGCGTGAGGAGGCAGCCCGAAGCCACCGCGCCATGACCAAGGCTCCCTTCTCAGTAGAATGGCTTTCCCAGAGCAGCCAGGCCAGCACGCACGCCCAGAGCACGCCAGAAGCCAAAGAGGCCGCCCCGTCCGAGGCCGGCCAGGCCCAGCAGGGCAATTCTCCGGCCAGGGAGAAGAGCCCGAGCGAGGGCAAGCTGGTCCCCCGGGCGCAGGAGCCGCCTCCGGAGCCTCTCCCTCCGCTCCAGAAGAACAGGCCTCCCTTGCCTTCGTCGTCCACAGGTACTTCCCCATTGGGCTAGTCGGGGTTCTTGCCCAAATGCAGGTCGCGCGTGGGGTTTCCCGCTGGATCCTTCGCGGGCAAGGATCGGACTATAACGGGGAAGGAGCCCCGGGAATGGACCGTGGGCGGCACTGGGAGCCCGAGACGGACGGCGCGCAGGGCTGGCTCAGACCTGGGCCCCGGTTGTTGTGTTTTGAATCAGGCGGTAGGCCCAGAATGCGATGCAGCGAGCGGCGGTTGGGTGCTCCCGCTCAAAAGCGGCTCCCTCAGCGTGGTGCCCTCCGGAAGTAGCGGGGGGGGGGGGCGCTTCCATTGCTCCCAGGGCCATGGGATGCCAGTCCAGAGTACGGTGGGAGCCCCAAGTTGGAGCCGCCCGGTTGGCGAGGCGGAACAGTCGTGTTTTAAGCAACCAAGGGAGGCGAGTGATGCGAGCCTCGCCTTCTTCCAGGGAGGGCGAGCGAACCCGCTCTCTCGTTGCTTCTTTGCGTAACGGCTGAGGGCCTGTGGCAGATTAAATCAGTGGCCTCTACTTCGGAAATTCTGCTAGCTGCTTCCCGACGCGTAGAAAGAAAACTGAGTAAATTGTGTTGCCTTATCTTGTGCTGATCTGAACAAAATTAAGCCCCGCCGAGCTCATGGAAATTTCCTCCCATGTAGGCTTGCTACAGTGCAGCCTGAATGGGAGAGGAGTGAAGCAGGAGGCTGGGAGTCTCTGGGCTTTCGGAGATAGGACTGGGCAAGGTGAAGATTCCTTTTGTTTTTATTCCTATAATTCACCTCAAAGGAAGTAGTTCGCTTACTCCCCACCCCAAGATAATTGTTAACAAATCTGAGTAAGTTCTAAATTGTAAGAGGGAGTTGGCCTTACTTGGGTCCCAGAACTCTACGTATCCATTTTTCTCAATATGTAAACGTTTCTGAAACGAGCTATTCCAAACTTCCTCAGCCAGGTGCGCCCCAGATTTGTGGGACTATCATTTCAATTTTTCTTGGTTAAGCATCGTCCGTCATTGGCCGTGCTGGGTGGGGATGCAGCGTTGCAACCTAACCCCTCTGGGCGATAGATTGGGGAACTCAGCCACTCTTTCCTGGGGAAGGAAAAACGGCAAGCGTTTGCCTCTCTGACCCGGAGCCTTACCTGTTTTTCTTGCGAACCATTAGCTGCTTCCAAAAGGGCGTGGAGCACTACGGAGTGTGGGTCCGACGGCGAAGGAAGCTTCTCCGAGTGCCAGACCCCAGAGGACGGCGGAGGCCGAAACGCGAATAGCCGCCGTTTGCGCACCGCTTTCAGCTTGGAACAGATCAGCACCCTGGAGAGCTCCTTCAAACGGCACAAGTACTTGGGAGCCGCGGAAAGACGCAAACTGGCCAGCAAAATGCAACTCTCTGAAGTACAGGTAATGCGAGAAGCCGGTGGAAAGTCTGCAGAGAAGGCCTTCCATTTCCAAGATGTAAGAAAGGAGACCTTTCCATCAGCATTTCTCAACCTTGGCAGCTTGAAGATGTGTGGACTTCAGCTCCCAGAATTCCTGGCTGGGGAATTCTGGGAGTTGAAGTCCACACATCTTCAAGCTGCCAAGGTTGAGAAACACTGCCTTTCCATAACCTGTGCCCCACTCCTCTGCATTCGGGACTCTATCTCTTATTTTGCCAGAATTCCTTGCCCTGGCACCATTTCAGGGGAAGGGGAAATGGGGATTCTCAGCAAGCTTTAAGGACAGATATTTGGGTTTAAGATAGCCTTAAGTCAGTTCAGTGGGACCTTCTCCCAGAGGCACATGAATTGAATTTTGACGTGTGTGTTGCAATTGCTCCTTTTGGCAGGTAGGTTTATTTTATTGAGCTAATCCACTAATTTAATTTACAGAAAGGGATATTCATTCTTTACCACAATCATTCCCAATCTGGTGACTTCCCAATGTATTACTTAAGCAATGCCTAGTTTGTCTTCAGCTAGAAGGCTAAGAATTCCAAGCAGGCTTTGTTGTCTTTGTGCATCTGGAGGGCACCAAGTTTTACAATATCTCACAAAAAAGTATTCATTCCAAATCTTGATCAGGTGATGCTATTATATATTCCAGACTGGATACCACTGTTTCTTCACTCTGTTGAAATATGGAGCAGAATGCAATTCTCCATGTGTGCTATTAAAGGATACTGATTCATCCACTTCTGTTTCTCTCTCGCTCTTTCTACAGATCAAGACATGGTTCCAAAACCGTCGGATGAAGCTGAAACGTCAGCTTCAGGAGATGAGGCCAGAGCCCTCCTTCCATGGTGTACCATTTTATAGTCACATCCCTTTTGGATCTCAAAGTGGTCCCTTGTCCTATGTTTATTCACCACACCAACAGACTTTCAGCAGGAGGGAATCTTCTGCTATTCCTTCTGGGATTCCTTTCCCTCCAATGCCACCTCCTAGCCTGGATCCCAGAAACACCTCTGGAGGACAACCAGGTGCTATCTGGCCAATGCCTATTCCCTACTTTGTGGGGTACCAAGACCCGAGAACAGTGTTCATGACTCTCTGAAGGACTTTGATGACCCATAACATGATCAATTTGCACTAAAATTTGTTCATCAAGTGATTATCAAGAGCTGTAAAAAATCTTTGGTCCTGGACATGTATGCTGTGAAGAGCTTTTGCACAGAGACATTTACATATTGGGTGAGTGGGAAAGTGATACTAATGGAAATACAATGCATGCAGTATTGCTAATAGATTCAACAAGATCTTTTTGGATCTTAGATTGTCTAATACAAATAAGGACTTGATCTGGAAGAATACAGACAACTCTTAAGATGTCTCTCCTTGCCTAACTTAAATTTGGACATATCAAATTTACCTGCAGTTGGGGGAAACAGGCCTTAAACTGGGTTTCTCTAATTAGCTTATGCTTGATAAGAAGTTCACGAATCTCTTGTTATGAGAGTTGTGCAATAAGCACATCAGAGATAAGTTACAAGCCATGTGTTTTTAACACTGCAAAGGCAATTCAGAAGCAAGTGATATTCTGCAAAAAAAAAAAAAAAAGTTTGGCCTTTATTCACACCCAATAACAAATCTGTTGTGTTGGCAAGTAATATATTCATTATACTATGTTATTCATAGGCTATCTCCAACCTTTTAATTCTTCATTAGAGCTAGTGGCATGATATAAAGCTTGATTTATTGTTGAGTATTATTAATTTGGGGTTCATTGTTGAGATGCTGAAAATAACTAGAAGAATATATGAAACTGACATTTATTGAGTCAGACCATTGGAGTCTCTACACAATCATTCTGCCCCTGGCTAGCAGCATCTCTTCAAGTTTTAAGGCATTAACTTTTCCAGCCCTCTCTGGAAAGGCTGCAGTTTGAATGTGGGCCCTTCTACATATGCTCAGTCAATGGAGGACCTGAAGGGGAACCACTTGTGATTGTAGATATGCATGCATCAGGTGGCATGCAGAGAGTGTTATAATCATCATAATAGTTGTTTTGTGCTCTAAGTGTTCAGCCATATGGATGCATTATTAGCATAATCCTTGCTACAGCTGTATGTGCTAGGTCAGAGCTGTGGTAAAGTAGAGTTAGCTGAACCTGAGATAATCAGTTTTCACATGCTCCCCAAAGTGACATTTGGGCACCAGATAACTCACAATATCCAAGTGGCTGGTAAGCTTGAGAGAAATCTATCTGGATAGCAAGACAAATCCTCTTAAAGATGCCCTCACTTTCTTCTTTCCAGAGTCACTCCAAGCTATTGAATCAGTTCCCACAAGAACTGTATCCAACTCCTCTTTCTCCTTTTAGAAAAGGAATCAAGTCTTTCCTTTTTACCCAGGTTTTCCAGATTAAACTGGTTCATGGTGGTTTTTAATTGTTTTTATCTAATTTGGTTTTCTGATAGATTTTCATTGTACTCTCTTGAATGCTTTCTGGGCACAAAGTCAGGATATAAATGATATACATACATAGTCTCATAGTATGTAGCATTACTATTTTAAAACCTCCAAATAGCTGCTAGTCTAACCTGCCCCCACCCCCATATTGATTCAATATTTTTATTAGGCAATAGGAAGTCCCCAAAAAGTTACTGAAAACAAGTATTTGGGGCCCCTTAACATTTTTCATCCAAAATAATAGAAAGAAGGGGAGTTACGGAGGCAAAAGTCAAAGGTTTGCATGATGCAGTCAGCCTTGGACAAGTCCTTGCTGTTTTCTTGGCAACATTTTGGAAGTGGTTTGCTGTTACCTTCTTACTAGGGCTGAGAGTGACTAGCTTCATGCTAAGGTTGGACTAGAACTCATTCTTCTTCTGACTTCTAATTCAACTCTCTGCCAAATACCTTAGGGGTTTACTATTTTTTTCCTAGGGAAAAGGTTATTCTTCACTTGTAAGTGATACACTCCAATACCCCCCTCCCCGCTCCCAGCCAAAACAGTAGGTAGGATCAGGACAAAAGCCTTAATGGGATTTCATTTTAATTACAATGATAATTAATTAATTCCATTAACAGTTTTTCCCCTTCCATGATATTCAAAATTTGACAACAACCTTTGGAGGTCACTAGGCCTGCACTCTTATGTTTACTAAAGGCTAATAGGATAAGTAAAGATGCATTTAAGTCAAACTCAACTCTTGACTTAAGGGCATAGCTCTGTCCATTAAGTTTGCTTAGTACCAATGCAGAAGTGGTTTGCATTATCTTCTTCAGGATGTTTTTTTTTAACTTTCCAATTAAATTTTCTGGCTTTCTGGTGGTCTCCCATCCAAATACTATCCAGCTGTGACTCTGCTTTTAACTTTTTTTTGTTTTACATTGAAGTCAGCCAGCTAATGATAAAATATTAGCACTTTAAATAAAGTGGTTTTAAAATGGTCTTCTCAATTTGTATCTTGGAAATATTTTCCAGGAGCAAGACTGATTGCATTGTGATTGCTCTGTTTTGATTTCATATCATGGGCTAAGCACAGAGACTTAGAAATGAATAATTAATACTTTTAAACAAATAAATGTTAAATAAAAGATACAGTTGAACTGGGAGTCAGGCAATATTTTGGAATTTCATTCCTTCACTTTTTCATTTTGATTTCCACCTAATAAAAACTCTGCTATTTTTATTTGAACTGCTTTAGTCACTCATTGATTTTCACCTTTTGATAAAACGTTCTAGTTACATTTGGGTTTTGTTCTTCCTCCTGGGAATTGGGATTGAAAAACAATGGTTTCCAAGAAAATTATTCCATCCAGATCTGGGCTAAACTGTGGCCCATATAATCAGAGGTGATAAAGTTGGGTTGATAATCATTCTGTTTCCTTTTAAACATACTGAACATATTTTTATAGTACACATTTGAAAATGTACAATGTTAAAGCATATCTAGGTATATGGGACTGGGTAAAGGATAGTTATGTACACATCATACACACTTACAGAACATACTTTGACACATACAAAAATACATGTCATTCCCAGATAACCTAAAACAACTTATGCAACTTTAGGAATATCTGGAAGGAAGCCCTAAAATTTACTTGAGAATTTTACAGGTTTATAGGAAGAAATTTGAACAAATTTCTCAAATCCAATACTGTGATTCAATTGCCACCAAGCTGAAACCCCATGTTCAGCTGGTATAATCTACTTTAGTGTAAGCTTAATCATATGTTAGCTACTCTAACCCATGCAATGAATCCAGTCTGTATTTATTTATTTATTTATTTATTTATTTATTTATTTATTTTGTCCCCCGCCCATCTCCCCCCAATGGGGGACTCTGGGTGGCTCACAACACATTAAAACAATAAATAAATAATTATTATTTATTGTAACTGTATTCTGTATCTATTAAATTAATTATAATTCCATATGCCTACATAGTATATAGCATATATACATGACTCCAAGTATACAAGGCAGAGGGCACTGAGCTATGCAGCACACAAGATGGCCAGAAGAGATGTATGTAGGCTATTATATATTCCATTGTTAATAATCTTTATTACTTTCCATATCAAGGTATTTCCTCCAATTTTTCTCTTAGAATCTGCTCTTATGCCTGGCTCAAATCAGTGGTAAAATCTGGAAACATACCTGGAATATATAATAGCCTATATGCCATCTCTTTTGGCCATCTCAAGCACCATGCATTCCTATTAGACATTCCTAAAAAATAAATCCAACTGCAGTAAAGGCAATGGTTGTGCAATTGTTTTAATATCCTGGACATTGGATCAGTTTTACTGAAGAATGAGAATATGTAGCCAGCAGCAAAGATAAGCTTAAAGTATATGATTAGGCTAATACTAATTGGTAATAGAGAATAAAAATACTTTGGTATGGATTGTTGAGAGCCAGTTTGGTCTAGTGGTTAAGGCACTGGACTAGAAAGCAGGAGATGGTGAGTTCTAGTCCTGCCCCAGCTGGGTGACTTCGGGCCAGTCAGGCTTTCTCAGCCCAACTCATCTCAGGGTTGTTGTGGGAAAATAGGAGGAAGGAATATTAGGTATGTCTGCTGCCTTGAGTTATTTATAAAAATAATAAAGGCGGGATAAAAAGAAATTAAAAACAAATAGAGAAAATGGTCAATGAAATTCTAGAAACAACTAATTAGTTAAGAGGGTGGGAGGAAATGTGAAAATCAAAAAGAAAAAGATTATGTCTAAGAAAAGGGAAAAAAACTGGAAGGTAACGATTTGTGAAATCCTAACTAATGTGTCCAAATATATTCAGTGGGTTTCCAAGTCACATGGAATGATCCATCACTGCCAAAGGGTTCTGCAAAAATGGATAGCCACAATACTTCCATATAATCTTGGCCAACTTTTACAAACTGAATAAACCATATGGGATTGGGTCTTCTTAAAATAATGGAATAGGTAATAATAGTTGGATATCACCACTTGATTTTTAACCAACAAAACTAAAAAAAAAAAAATGAAATCTGCATCGTTCCAGCATTTCAAGATTTAGCAGCAAAAATCTGATATGCATGATCATACTAGAAGGGACAATCACTGAGAGAAACAGAGACTATATTTTTGAAGTTCTCTTTCTACATACCAATAGTACACTTCAGTAACTGGTGCATTCCAGACATGTTGGACAACAACCTCAACAATTTGCTGCCATTAGCTCTGATGGGGGCTGAAGTAAAAACCTAGAGAGCATTAGATTGACACCTATCTATAGCAATGGCATGTTGTAGACAACAGCAAGGAAAGCAAGCTTTCGGCTCTTAAAAGAATGGATACTCCACTCTTGATATGAAAGAATTACCAGATGAAGCTGATGGTCATTCTTTGGATTCAAAGAATGAAGAAGTTGAAATTTGGACCCCAGGAGCAGACAAATGCAGAAATAACACCAAGCCATAGAAGGTCTTATCAATCTGATTAAGTTTTTTCTTTTTTCAGGCTGAGTTCAGGCTATCTTCTTTTATCTATACTGACATAAAGAAGAAATTTCAAGATAGAAATCTTTGTTGATTGTAAAGTAAATACCAACAGGCCATCTCATATCGTATCTGCATGCAGGGCTGAAGATAACATGTACTTCTAAGTTCCTATGGGGCAATGTGTCCAAGCTAGACAAATAGTTGATTGAATTATTTTATGGATTATCTGAAGCATTGAAAACATGTTCAGAAGTGGATTTAGGAATGACCACAGAAAATTTCCTGGCAGGGTGGGTATCTTTTTCATTCAGTGAAGGCAATTGGGGCAAGGGGATTGACTTTCAAAATGCTTTCTTCCCTATTCTTAATCCAATCAAAGCACAAAGGTCTCCCAAATCAATTTAGACAAATGATGGAAGAGTATTAAGGGAACTTACCTGCCAATAGTGGTGATTAAGTTCTCTGCTAGAGTCTCTTTAGAAAAGAATCTCTGAAACTTTTAACCCAACTGGAGGGGTAGGAGAAGAAATAAATCAAATACAAATGATATTTGTAAATTGCATTAATAATTACACAGTAGTTGCTTTTCTTAATACTTTTGCTTCACCAGATAACAGTTCAAATGTGACACCTCAAAACTGTCCAATGATGCTTCACTCAATTGTGTTACCTCTGAAGGGCAGATGACAGATGGCCTTAAACAAACTAAGATGCCATGGCTTGAGCTGAAAACAGAAAAGAAAGTAAGAGGTGAGAAACCTCAGGGAAGATGAAAGATAAGTGGAGAGAAAAAATGGCTGGAATATGATGAATTGAATTAACTCCTGTCTTTGCCAATAAGAGGTGCTTTCTATAGATGCCAATATTTGGTGGGATACTAGTGTAGACTATCCATTTTAGGTGCATGAATGAAATATGCTTGCTCTGATCCAACAAAGTTGATACAGATTCAGAGCTATTATAGAAATATATGCATATTGCAATGTTCACCTGGACTCCCATTCTTTGGACAGCTACTGAATTGATATCTCTGTCCAAAACAACTAGTCATCTACAAAATGAACCACCAAATAAGCTGAACAGAGCCAATATTGTAGAGAACAATTTGCTGCCACAGTGGGAGTACACAAGGTTTACAATCACACAGAGCCCTTCATCAGGCAGAATGGAATGGTAGCTTAATTTATTTCTACATTAATGAAGTACACGGTCCAAAGCCAAATATAGACAACTCTGGAGCTATTTGAAACCTTTGACCTATTTTTGTAGCCTATAGACCCAACAGCATCTCATCTACTTTTTCTTGCCACCCAACTGTAGTGTAGAACAGAGTGTTGGTTTTGTGCTGCTAAGTGCCACAAGAAAATCCTACTGAAGAAATCAGCAACAAGCAATAGAATCATTGTGATGCTCTGCTGAATGTATGTATATGTTCATGAATAAATATAAATGTGTGAATGGGTGGGCATGAGTGTAAATATGCAGTTTGCAATCTAAAGCTATGGCTCTGGAGGCCCAAAATGGTCCACTTCTGAGCTATGCTAACTTAAGTTTGTAAAATAAAATAATACACTGAACCACAAACAGGTGAACTCTTATTTTATTTCAGGTTCCTATGCAAACCCAGCCTGTGTTGATTTATAGTTCATGGTGCTCATATGAACTTCAAAAATTAGGCCAGCTTTCTGCCTTGTGTGAATAAGTTACTATGCTGAATTTCTTCATCTCTAAGGCCAAGATACAATGATCACCTATAAGCATCTGATGGAGAAGAACCAGTTAAACTAACAGCTCATATTAAGATTATTATGGTAATTTTCCTTTTAGAAAGCATCTAGATTGCTTTTTGGAAACTTAACACATCTCTCTATGATATTTAAAAAAGCACAATTTGACTATTATGAATTAAGCTATTTTTTTAAAGACTTAAATGTCTTTTTAAAAGGGTCCATGAACTTTCCTATAGATGGATTTCGGGTTACTCGTATTTTCACAACCTCTGATTTTCAAGCGAGCACTGTGAGAACTGGCAATTGTTCCAACTGAAATAGATACACAACTCCCTCCCTCCCTCCCTCCCTTTGGTGTCCCCCCCCTCCCTCCCTCCCTTTGGTGTCCCCCTCTTTTTGAGGGGGGCAGGGAGAAGGAAAGGGTTAAAGTAGAAGGAAAATATGTCAGTTACAACCTGTATTTATCTCCCTGTTGTGTTTTCTAGGAAACTTTAATAATTTTCAAAGACAGTCCCCTCCCCCAATTCATTGTTAAGCAGGGACTAAGTGCCTTAGCTTTGTCACTGATCTTTGTAATCTTTAAATCTTTTATCATGAAGAATAGGAGAAAATCTTGTTAGAGGTGATGATGATTGATTAACTGGTGATGATAGATAGATAGATAGATAGATAGATAGATAGATAGATAGATAGATAGATAGATAGATATAGAGATAAGAGACAGAAAGAGAGATCACAGCCTCCAGCTTTATGTTAGGGCTCCCTACCAATCTGTCAATCCAGGGGAACAATGTGGATCTATTCCAGTACCAGATTTCTTGTTAACCAGATTAAGAGACACATTTCCCCAAAGGCAACTCCTCAAATGCTTCCAAACTTCAAAGAGCCCAAAGAGAATCTTTAATTCAGTAAAGACTTTTCCAGCCTAGTGGCCTCTGGCTATATGAGACTTCAGCTCCTTCCCAGGAGTTGAAAGACAACACCTCTGGAGGCTGATGGGTAAAGGAAGGCTGCCTTAGGAATATTTCAGCTGATGTCTCCAACAATCCTGTGCTCCCTTCCTGCTACAGCATAAGTGACCCTGAGTAAAAATACATAAAAGCAATACTAATGATATCTAATGATATTAGGATCAATAGAACAAACCAAGAGTCTATTTGGAAGTGGGAGTGAAACAAGAGGAGTAGCTGTAGTACAACTCTTATCTGTTGGTAGTAGCACAAAGCTCATGTCACATGGGGTCAAACCAAAATCAAGCATCCATATTAATTATTACCCATGAGGATCTTTTCTTATCTTACCAAAGTTCTTTCACTAGAACTATGGGGGTATAAGCCTCATACTTTTCTCCCTTGCTGACATTAATTAATGAACTTCTATGAATATGTCCCTGTGAGTGAAGACAGGCAGACTCTACGGAGCACATCCCACTCTATTGTCAATTTTATAGCAACCCTGTAGTGCCCTATTTACCCCACTTCTCAATAATATTGCAAGATTTTACTACCCAACAATATGTACAGTTTTGGATATCTCACACCATCCCAGACACAATGCATAATGTGGCTAGGCTCTGCACAGCTGCATTTAAACAAGGCATATAATAACTAAAAATAGCCAAACTTGGCTTATGGCCTGCTGGATATGGCTTACTCTTAGCCTTAAGTTTAGGACTGACTTGCCTCTTTATTACTCCAACCTTCTTGGATTTTAAGCTCTTTAATTTTTTTTTTTAGAGTTAAAATGACTGTTTATACCTCCCCTCTATCATTTCTTTTAATCCTTTTAGTTTCACCTTAGGCCTATTGTTATAGTTGCTTTGTGCTGGTTAATGGCAGCAATAAAGATTGATTTGATTTGGGAGAATGAGATAAAAGCTTCCCGACTGAAATGGCACCTAACACTCAGAATGAAAGCATGACATGTCATTTACATTCAGATATGCTCCCCGGACAGTTACCCCTTCTCTCCATCCCTTTTTGCTGGTTGACCAAAAATCTCTTGGAAATACAGTGAAATCAGCCAAGCAACTTGAGCTTTCAGTCAATCAATCAAATAAATTTACTACTGTCATTGGCCAGTGATTAATATGACTTCATAACAGAAACTATCAAAACCAAGAACCAAGAAAAGAAGATGAAATATGTAGATGTTTGAATGGAATAAAATAGTACAATCCTTGACTTGGGTCTTCTTGGGATTAGTAGCTCTTCTACCATTTGGCCACAGAAGCCAGCAGGGAGTTGAGCTGTTTAGGCCAAACCTTGCTGTCCTCAGACATGCTGGAGCCAGTGGTGAAGCTCTGCCACAGCGCTGTGAAACCATTTCAGGTCCAGTGGTAACTGGGGAGTTCTCACCCTCTGGGTCATTAGGCCTAATTGCCACGTATTATCGCTCCCTTTGATGCACAATTAACTGTCCATTAACCAGGAAAATCCCTTCTCCTTTTCCAGGGAGCTGGGGGGGGGGGGAGACTTTAAAGGGTTCACAGGCAGCCAGTGTGTAATTGAAAGCTGTGGAAAGGTGAAGAAAGGGTCTGGATCTCATCCAGTTGGCTTCAGCATAGAGGCAACAAAATGTGAAAAGGAAGGGAAGCTGTCAAGGGACAGCTGGTTGTGAAAAGGGGTAGCAAAAGGAGGGTGAAAGGAACTGACAGGAAAAGAACAGCCCCAGGATTGTGTTACAATGAAGAGAGCTTGTTGAATGGTAAAATATGTAAAATAGAAGGAGCCCTGGCTGAACCACAAAAGCCAAAGAGTGGGACACCTTCATGCCCATTGCATTCCTAATGGCCAAAGCATTCCTGGGCTCCAGTCATCATGCGCATAGATGGCATTTTAAATTGGTAGATGTGTGTATAAACATCAGGTGGACCATCAAAACACTTATGCAGTGTGGATAAAAATTTGTAAGAGCCACTTTCACTCTATGACCGACAGCTTCTTTTCTAGCTTGTCTATGGTATCTTTCATAGATTGAGAATAGACAGATCAACCGCTAAACTAGACAATGCTTTACTTTGGGACATTTTAGGTACAGGGCACTCCTGCTTTTGAATATTGAGCTACATCGGGATGGGAAACTTGTAGCCCTCAAGATGTCCTTACCTGAGGACATAGGCACCTAAGATTCTGTTTACCCAACTTTCTGTTACCAAAGGACATCCTGAGAGCCATAAGTTCCCCATCCTGATGTAGCTCAATATTCAAAATCAGGAGTACCCTGTACCTAAAATGTCCCAAAGTAAAACATTATCTAGTTTAGCTGCTGATGCCTTAGCAGGTCAGGAATGGGGCAGACTGCAGGATGGGCAAGAGAAAAAGCAACAACAGAAGTCTTCACCACAATGACAATGAAACATTCTTGCAACAACCACATAAGCTCAAAAGTACAGCCAAAATAAGTTGCAAAGCACCCTGAGAATAAGATAGAAAACCTGAAGCCTCCTGGAGGGGACACACACTTGCAGGAAACTGGAGGAGTGGCTTGAGCAGTTAAAAAAACAGAAACCCTGCAAATCCCATCAAAGCAATCATCAGTGAAGCCATTCCCTAAACGTATCCTTTCTAAGTAGAATTCTCCTTTGGTTCTGGTGCCACAGAGATCAGAAAAGCAGACCCTAAGTCAGTGTTTCTCAACCTTGGCAACTTTAAGATGCGTAGACTTCAACTCCCAGAATTCCCCAGCCAGCTTGGCTGGCTAGGGAATTCTGGGAGTTGAAGTCCACCCATCTTAAAGTTGCCAAGGTTGAGAAATACTGCCCTAAGCCCTTGTGTGTACAGGGAAAAAAAACATTTACAAATCCCTGGGCTCCTTCATTTTCACTCTTCCCATGATGTTTCATCATGCTGGCTTTTTGACACTCAAATCTTGGGCCAGAAGCTAATGATCAACTGCATTTTAGGCACCCCAGCTTTATTATGCCTTCAAAGCAAAGCCCTCTCCCTGTGCTTTAATTTTCCAGATCAGGAGGGGAATGGGTGGGCCAGGAATCCTAATTGGCAAAGAAATGGGGATAACTGTATTGTATTGTAAAGAGGGGTGGGATAGGATGTCAAATTATTCCATAACAATATTGGTCTCTGGATTGTCCCATTCTTTAGTGGTCCAGAATGCCCCTATCTTCTGTTGCTTCTTTTTTCCATTCAAAGAAAGCAAGAGAAAAGGCAAGACAAGGGACAAGTTAGTGGTCATGGGTGCTTCAAACAATTTTTTTTTAACCCAGTTAATCTGGTTGATGCCTAATTGACCACCTAATAGCAGGGATCATGACATCAAAGGGCCAGCTAAATAAACTTGTTAGCATTTCCAAAGAGGCGGTGAGTGTTACAAACAGCCATCAATTTACCCATGGTTGATACTTAAAAGGGAAACTGACCCTCTGAGCAGATAATGATGTGTGATCTTAAATGAAGCTTTGGAAGGAGAGGGCAACTTTATTATCTCCATGCAAAGTCAGAGGACAATGAGAGGCTGGAGGGAGTGAGGTGGGAGTTGCCTTACTCCAGATTCCTTTGATCAGCAAAGCTCAGCCATGAAGTAGCTGGGAACCGGAGCAGACATCTGGCGCCTGGCCCTGGGCCCTTCTTTTTTTACAACCTCTGCAGGCAATCGATTGGAAGGTTATTCTCTAAGAAGGAACAATCCCGCTTCTCCCCATGCCCCTTATGGCCTTGCAGGAAGTAGTGGCGGGGAGGGAAGGGGTGAGGGTGGGGATGGGGGCCAAAAATGACACTTTCCTGGCACGAAAATATAGCTTCATGGAAGATTTACCTGTTGAGCATTTGCTGGGCATACCTTTATGAAAGGACTGAAACAGGACTAGTGTGAGGGGAAGAAGACCCAGATGGAATATCTACAACCAGATCTGAAAGTTAGAAGGGCTAGGAGATCTAATGGTTAGTAAAATGAATTGACAGGGGCCAATTTTTCCATTGGCTCACATCAGTAGCTAGATAAGGGCCATCTTATCCAGGATTTTGTTTCTTACAAATTATTTCCAGGTCATGCTGGAACTTTTGAAAACACCTAAGCATAGTGAGAATGGGAAAACCTGACCCTTCAAACCTCTTTCTGTTTGACAAAGACCTGTTTCGATATCAAGTCTGTTTGCAGTTTTGGAATCTAGTTAATTATATCTGCAGAGGAAACAGCCATATATACCAGCCTCTTTTTAGCTAAGAAAAGGGTTACTTCTTTCAATATCTTTGTTCATGAGTCAGCTCTGTGTTGACACACAGGAGCTAACTAGCTCAGTGTTTCCCAACATCAACAACTTCAAGATGTAGGGACTTCAACTCCCAGAATTCCCCAGCGAGTTGAAGTCCCCACATCTTAAAGTTGCTGAGGTTGGGAAAGACTAGCTGAAGGAAGAATCTTCCCTGATTATAACTTCCAATACTTAGTTTCCCCTCAAGTCTTATTCCATGTACCACTGCCAAGTAAAGGTAGAGTGAACATAAAGTCTCCCTCAAGTCAAGCCTGGCTCCAGGAGATTAAATGGATTACATTCCTGGTAATAATGCAGATAGAGCCAGTTTGGTGTATTGGTTAAGGCTAGAAACCAGGAGACCACGAGTTCTAGTCCTGCCTTAGGCACAAAGCCAGCTGGGTGACCTTGGGCCAGTCACTTTCTCTCAGCCCTAGGAAGCAGGCAAGGGCAAACCCCTTCTGAAAATGCTCCCAAGAAAACTGTAGGGACTAGTCCAGGCAGGCACCAGGAGTCAAGACTGACTCAAAGGTGCACACACACACAATGCAGACACAGTTTGCCTTTGCCCCTTTCAACTTCCCAGTTTATAACAGTTTGTGAACGTCCTTGTGATCTCCCATCCAACTGCTAACAAGATTGAACTCTGCTTAGCTTTTTCAAGATCAGCCAAAATGTTTTCATCTGCTCTGAGGTAGCCTCTCCTGTTCAATTGTGTTAACTAAAAAATATTTATAGATCTCTTTTTTGCTCTAAAAATGACATCCAGTTTCAAACAATACAATGGGATCATGACCCCCCCCCAAAAGCATAACCATATATTTTGAAAGCAAACATTTAAACACTGTTTATTATTAATACTCTTTTCAGCACCCACATTTTTATCATAACTGTTTGAACTGGTAAGAGTTTGGATACAGTGTTTCTATTAGGAAAAAAATGCTTTTAGGATGCAACCTTTACTGTTTGCTGCTTTATATTAATCAATCACATTCTAATTTAAAGCAAAAACTGTCATCCCTTTCTGAATTGTTGACATAAGAATTTTACTGAAGCCAAGCATTGATTCAGCATCAGAACTTATGTTTGAACAGCCACAAATTCTGTCTTTGACAGTGGGTGGTAGTAGTAGTAAGACAAACACACACAACATATTTTGCACAACTAGGTAAGTGTAACCTTTGCCCCAAACTCTGCACTGAATGAGCAAACAATACTACTTTCTGGTAGATTTAAGACCAGGTGGGTGTCTTTAATTTCTATACCAATTCACAGTTTTTACTTTAACATTCCTTAATACTCACAACACAGTAATGAATTATCATGCCAGATCATCATAAGATGGCAGCAAAAAGTTAGAGTTGTAAATGAGAGCATACAGACCCAGTGTTTGGGTTCACAGAGCTAAGCCAAAAATCAGAGAAACTAGATTATGACTTTGCATGTTGCATGAACCAGTCATAACCAAGCTGCTTTCCTCATTCCATTCCTTTTTTTCCTACTCTACAAAGAATTTAATTGGCAATACACAAATATTAGTAGCAGTTGTGTGGTGGAACCTGAACCTATTTCTGGAACAACCTATCAAATATTCTCCTGGTCTTTGATGGCTTCTGAAAGGGACTCTGCATAGTTTAATTACCTTGTCTTGCAACCTAATGTAAGCCAACATGGAAGTTCATGAAAGAAAAAAAATCTTGTCTCTTCTTTCCCCCTCCAATCACTTGGATAATTCTGTTTAGAAGCCTGAGGAATCCTCTGTATGATGTGGGGATGGGTGTCTGAAAAAAGTTCTTAAGTTCATCCGTCTCCAGAGCCAAACCTTGATATCATACCAATTATGAAAACTGATGGCTGCCATTAATGCTGTGCTTAAAACTCTAATATTTCTGGTCATTTATGCAATCACCAAAAATTGATGTTACAAAGGACAGGCTATTTTCTGTCAATGAACTATGGATGGCAAAATGTTTAAATGTAATGTGCTGAGTTTGAGAAGTTTGCTTTGCTCTAATAACTAACCTATTTAGGAGTTTTTCCTCTGAAAGAAAGAAAGAAAGAAAGAAAGAAAGAAAGAAAGAAAGAAAGAAAGAAAGAAAGAAAGAAAGAAAGAAGCCCTGATTGATACATTTTCTTGAATAGGTAATTCCAAATTTAAGCTGAAAGAGGAAAATAATCCTTGCTATTGGAAGAAAGGAAATCAGTCAAGACAGAAAGATTTATGAAAACCTTTAGAATGAGCCTCAAGATTTTGACTGCACATGAGTAATAGTTTACTGCATGCCTTCAATAGATTCCTGTTAAATGGTGCTATCTAACTAAAGCCAAAGAAATTGAGTGTATCTATTCACATTTGACATAAATGCATCAAGATCAAAGGATGACACTTCAGCCCTGCAATCTTAGAATTAATTACTTTAGGGTAATCCCATTCAGAGGAAGAGGCACCTTCCATAAAAGTGACTTCAGGGTGGTGACTATATAAATCAGTGTGGATGTATGATTACTTTTTAAAGAGAAACAATCATGGATCCCATTGGTATCTGATATTTTAATGTATACTTCTAGAACATTGCTTTGCAACTGTTGATCACCAGATAAAAAATTACAGTCTCCAAGAACTTTACATAATCCTTTCTTTAAAGGAAAAGTTGGATTTTTTAAACTCCCGAAAAAAACTCAGAATGGCATATATTTCAGAATGGCATAAAAGTTCCTTTGCTCCCAGACATATTCATTGAGAGTCAGGGGGCATACAAATTTAATAGATGATGATGATACTCACCACAATGACATGAATTAAGTTGAACTAATAGGAGGTGGCTAGATCAGATTCACTTGGGGTAGGGATTTGAAATTGTTTTTCCTCTACTAACCTTAGCCCTCATCCTTAGAAGTGAGTATTTATGAAGAAAGACTGCTTGTGTCTGATGCAGGGATTCCCATTGGACAGAGAGGATGGGAGATGTCCTGATCAATATTATTGTTACTCAGATTCATTCATTACATTGATAGCCTGCTTTTTTCTCCAAGAGCACAAAATGATGATGTGTCTTCCCAACAGCCCTGTGAAGTTGGCTAGAGTGAAAGATGGTGAGATTAATGGTTGAATGGGGATCCGAACTTGGTTTCCCGGTGCTCTAATTCAGTGTTTCTTACTCTTGGCAGCTTGAAGGTGTGTGGACTTCAACTCCTAGAATTCTGGGAGGTTGAGAAACACTGATCTAATTGCTTTGCTGTAACTACTTTGCTCCAATATAGCTAGGTATAATAAACTTTCATGCAATAAGTTCAGTCAAGTGCTGCTGATTTGGGCTGAAGAGATTCCCAGTTTAGGTTTAACATTAAGGCCCATGTAATGCTTCAGACTGAACTCCAGAAAGGTGTTTCAGAGCATGAAGGGCACCAGCGTAGCACACGCCTGCAACTCTTGAAAGCAACATCACTCATAGAAATACTTTTGATTGGCAAGCTCCAGGGGTAACTTTCACCAGCTGGTCCTGAGGATAAACGTAATCTATTCCACAAACAATAAACTGAGATCCAAAAAGGAAGAGCAGGTTATGAAATACATGCAACCTTCCCTTCTTCTCATGGCCACCTTCACTGTTTAGCAACTTTCATTCATATGGACTTGCTACCACAAGCACACAGACCCTGGCCCAGACTGAGTGTGTGCAAGATGGATTATGCAACTATTCCTGGATTGGATCCTGAGAAGCATCAGCAGAAGCGATGGGCATGATCACCCACAAGCCTTGGGTGAGTCATCGCAAAATCATCCTGCCCCACAGTGGGGGATTATCAGGCAGTTGTGTGATGTCCATGTTAGTGATAGACCAAAAAGATGGGATACAGATAGATAGATAGATAGATAGATCAATAGGATACAATTTGGATACAGGACCTTAAATTAATTAAAGACTATCTAAAGTTAACTCAAGACTAACCACAAGTATTTGCGTTTCTAAGAATTCTTGATTGGCCAGGTGAAGTGGCTAAAAATTTGAAGAAAGAAGGAGGAAAAATAGAACTGGCATTCAAGCCATGTCTATATCAGCTTGCGACTTTAATTAAAGTGTTGAGCAGTTTCTAGTCTTGCAAATAAGCAATTGATACAGAGGTGGTGGTAGGTTTGCTGGAAAGAAGAAAAAAGAAAATTCTCGTTGGTCTACAGCTACAAGATCTGCAAAAAACTGGACAGGTACAGCACTAGACAGCAGCAAATAAATCTATGAAACTATCCAGATGACTTGCTGCCCTCTAGTGATCATTTAGATTTTTGTAGCCCAGAGCAGGTTCTCCCAATTTTTGGAAACATCAAAGCCAAACGAGGTACGTTTTTGATTTGGTGACATGCCACCAGTGGCTTTTGCTCTCTGGACCTATTGGCCAATGAAGATCACTTAGTTGAATTTTAAAAAATTATAACATCTCCTCATCTTGCATTATGTTTCCTTTTGTTGCTTGTGTAGATATCGGAGGAGTCTGGGCAAATGCAGGCAAGTTATCAAGAGTGCCACCTCAGGCTGTTAATTTTTACTGTGCAGTTGGAGGAAATGAGGATCAGCCATTGCAACACTGAAGCGTATGTGCTGCCTTCAGCATGGAAGAGTTGGAGACCTGGAGAGAGCCTTCAAGTGACAAAACTATCAGGAATATTTAGAAAGGAGATGTTTATCTGCCTCTCTACACCTTACTGATGCGTAGGTGAAGAGGGAAAGAGTTTCCATCTTTCTGTAAATTGTCGATAGCATTATAGGCCATAATCTTTGAGCTACTTCAGTATGGGGCATATGTGGAAGGGGGTGTCAAAAAATCAAGATGGTGACTGTGACATTGAAGGCCCACCTCTTTTTTACATGCATCATAAAAAAAGGAGCAGGACTTTGACTGTACAATCTCTATTTTGATCTTTAAAAACTTCTCCTGTGGACATCTCCGCTGGAATAGTCCTACAGGTAGTCCTCATTTAGAAACTGCCTTGTTTAGTGACCATTCGCAGTCATGATGGTGATGAAAAAGTAACTTTGCAACCAATCCTCACATTTACAACCATTGCAGGCCTGTAAAGCAAAGGAAAGCTGAAGTAAGATCGTAAACACAGACACGGTTTCACTTAGCAACCATTTCGCTTAATGACTGAGTTGCCAGTCCCAATTGTGATTGCTAAATGAGGACTACCTGTATTGGCTATTGACATACCAATTCAACAGAAATGGCTTAGAAAAGTTTTTCAAGCAAGTAGAAAGATCTGTATCAAACTGAACAGATGGAAATGAAAGGACTCCAACGTATGAATATTTTATTCCAAGGCAGGTCCCAGAGTGTTTCGAGGAAAAACACTTTTATCATGGGACTATAATGACAGATATAACATTTATACAATACATCCATAAAAGTTATGAATACAAAACATCAGCCCACATTAACTAATTTGAATCAGAGAAGGCTCAACATACATAAATCAAAGACCCAAGGAATAAAACAGAGAATGTGGATGAATTTTGGGAATGTACACAGCTTACAATGGAAAACAAACTATTAACTAATTAAAACCAAAATAAAAATATTAATAATATATCAGTAAGCAAAGCCCAAATCCATACATAGAGCCCAAATCTAAACATAGAGTTTATGAAATAATAAGCAGTAATCCATGTTACAACTAAACTTTTGGCAAGATTATAAAAACACTCCCCCCTGGTTTGTTTTAACCAGATAATAGCTTTTTCCTTTCTAAGTGATGCATCATTTCCAAAATTTCTGTTCTCCCGCCTTAGCCCTTAGGTATTTGGTTTATACACATATGTATAGCTCAGTGTTTCAAATGAGCTGTTTGTGTGAGTGTACTCATAACTTTCATGGATGAATTGTAAAAATGTTACTTCTCTCATTTTAGCAGAAAAGAGGTTTTTCCCTCAAAACACATTGGGTCCTAGTTTGATATAAAGAAGATGTTTGCCATATTTCTTTCTTTTCCATTTTAAAAAGTTGTGGAGGGTTTTTGGTCTTTTTTAGAATTTTAGGAGGAAATGATCTTGTAGGGAATACTCCAGATCTGAATGTCTTGTGGCAAGTAAGGAGGTGGCCCAGAAAGTTTATAAAAGGGTGTGTAATCATTTAAATGGCCTCATAAAAATCTTTTTTTGGGTGTGTGTGGTCAGTGCACCTGTTTATGCTTTTTTATTAGGGTTGCCCAGCACTTCAGATCCGAGGTGTTTGCAGGGTATGGTAAAAAAAGTCAAGATGGCAACTATGACAGTGTGGTTGAAGCTTCACCTAATTTTTATGTGTCTCTTTAAAGGGCTGTTCCTGCAAGTCACTGATCCATTTGAGATCTCTGGAGAAATTGCCCTCCTGTCTGCCCTCAAACTGTCTATTCTAGCTTGCTTGGTTATTATAAAAAGGGAAGCTTTGCTAAGCGTAGATGCTGAGCTAAAAACTGTCTTAAAATATTTGGAAGGTGTGCAATCCGATAGTGGTGATCCCACTGCTTTGTAATGTGGGATCGTACTTACCAACAGAGCAAAATGTAAGCAACTGAATTAAACATTACATAACAAGCCTGCCTGTAGATGTTTGTGTTTTTAAATAAACATGTTATACCACCTCCACTTTTGGTTATCATGCCTTCATCCAGATCAGTGTTTCTCAAATTTGGCAACTAAGATGTGCGGACCTCAACTCCCAGAATTGTATCAGCATAGGATAAGCTCTTTCTCTTTAAAGGAATAACACCAAACAAAACCACTTCTCCTTGCCTACTTACAGACAAATTATTTGGCTTGTCACAAGGGATTATCCTATTCTCTTTTTTCCTTTTGTTTTAATATAATACTTACTCTTTTTTCTTGGTCCTAACTGCCAATTGCCTCTTTCTTCCACCCTCTGCTCCCTTAGCTTTACAGTAGCTTTTCATATAAAGGAGTGGCTACTTCAGGCCTTACTGGCAGGATTATACAGTAGAGCAACAGGATGCTTCATCATCTCTCCTCTTTTCTGTTTCACAT